>NC_136071.1:649771202-650484952 GCF_964261635.1 Lissotriton helveticus
GACCAAGAGCAAGCCCCCCCAACCTGACAGACCCAGCCACTAGAGAGCCTGGAGGATACCACCCCAGAAAACCCCCCAGAGGAAGCCCAGTCCCCAGGGCAGGAATGCCCAGCACTGACCACCAGCGTTGACACAGGACACCCACCCAAAACACTCAAACCAGGAGAAGGAGCCAGGACATATGTAAATGTAAATGTAAATGTAGTTGAGCTTATATAGCGCACAGCTACCCGCAGTGGGTTTCCCGGCGCTTGCTTAGGGAACCCTTCCTGGTATTCCCCTGTGAGATAGCAGGGTATCCACAAGGTGAAAGTCAGGCATCCCGCCGCGAGGGGCCGTTGTGGAGATTAAGCAAGCTATTGCCCAGAGTCGCAGAGTGTGAACCCGTGAGTCGAGGAGGCACCAGGGCGAGAATTATCGAGTCCGTGGAATTATTAGCCCAAGACCCCGCCGAGGCGGGGAATTGAACCCTGATCCAGGACCGATCTCAGCTTCCGGGTCTGCTGCCTCTAACCCCTGAGCCACACTTCTCCACTGAGGGACAAGTCCACCAGGCCAGGACCAAAACACCCACAGAGAACGCAGGAGACACCAGGACACAAGCACAAGGAAGCATGAGCCCAGAGGGCACACAGGCGCACAACCCACCGAGGGGGCAGAAATGGGAACCGGAAGAGTGACCGGGCCAAAACCAGAGCCAAGCAGACACAGCAAAAGCAGAGCCAAAAACTCAGGAAGACCAGGGACCGGAGACACCAGAGGCACAAAACCAGCTCCTGATTCACGATGCACTGGCCAGAAAAAAAACAGCAGGAAGGTGCGTAGGAACCTCAAGAGACCAAGTCCGAACAGCAAGACCAAGCCCCAAGCGGAAAGTAACAGAACCTGCCAACAGCGCAGGGACCCAAACCCGGCCACAGAAACACAAGGGACACAACAGGCAGAAACCATGCCATGGAAGACAGAAACCATGCAACAGAAGCCGAGGACTCCAGTAAATACCAAACACAAAAGCCCCAGACCCAAGCAACCCACAGCAGGAAAAAGGGGGAAGCAAAACTGCCACCTGGACACCACCCAGGGCAGGCAGACCCCAGACAGCACTCCTGCCAAAAGAACAGCCCCAACAGCCAGCTCTTGCGAGCCCCAAAGTCAGAGTAGCAGCGCAAAGCCAAAAAAAGGCCCAATGGCAAACAGGCACCACAGGGGCACCATGAGCACAGCCCCGGGCCACCCGCCACCCAAGGGTAGCGGCAACACAAAGCCAAAGAAGAGGCACAGCCCAACAAAGGGGAACAACAGAACCATGAAGCGGGAGCAACACCTAGAAAAGCGGCTAAAAAGCAGGAGCATCTCCAATTCCTTCAGCCACATATCCATCTTGATTTTCTCCTTCTTATTCCTCTGTAATGTGTAGCTCAAGGTTTCCCCCCTAATTCCGGCCTTGAACGCATCCCAGACCATATTAGCTGGAGCGGACCCCCTATTAATCTCCCAAAACTGTACAATCGATTTCTGCATCCGATTAAGGTATCCTTCTTCTTTTAAAAGCCTTCTCTCAAATGACCAGGTATACTGTTTTACCCTGTCTCTACTAGCCAGCGGGAGGCTTAACACCAAAGGATTATGAACTGATATAATCCTTGGCAGCCGCTCTATCTGGGTGCCATTTATTTTAGAACTTGACAGAAGAAAAAAAATCCAGCCTGGCGACCATCCTATGTGGCGCTGAATAATAAGTACTCCCTGTCCCTAGAGGATTGTTATTAGCCCACACATCTACCAGTGCATTATGTTGCACTAAGTTATTTATCGCATTACAAGTTTTCCTTTTCCTCCCAGCATACCCTCCCCCGCCCGTCACTCCCAGCCCATGCAAACCATTGATATTGAAATCCCCACAACATATTACAGGCTCTGGCCACAATGCGAGTTCCAAATCCAAATATTCAAAAACTTCTGGTTCATCATCAGTAGAGCCATAAATAGAAACAATTGTGAAGTGCCAGCGGATGTTTCCACTTCCACTATTACCCATCTCTCCTCCTTATCCTCCTTTTTTCTTTTTATTTTGACAGCCCCTTTCTTAGCTAAGATAGCTACTCCTCTTGTCCTACTATCCTGATTTGTATGAGCAAGAACATCATACCCCATCTGCTCCAACATGAATTTGTCCTTCCCCACAATATGAGTCTCTTGGAGGCAAATCACGTCCAGCCTTAACCTCCTAAGCATAGCTGCAGCCTTCTGCCTTTTCCCTCCGTTATTCAATCCACATATGTTCAGAGAGGCCACCCTTAACGCCATGTATATTTACAAGGATTTTCCATACTGCCTGCCATCTTAAAACTCTCTTCTTTCATTATATATACCCATGCTTCCTCTTCTTTATGTATTTTATCATTTTGTGCTGTTTTCTCCACCCAACCATCACCAAACCTTCTCCCCCCTGCCCTCCCCTCCCACAGTCATCCCTCCCCTCCCCCCACTTTCACAGGCAAATAGGTCATACATGACCTATGTGTGACTGCTCGCGTTGTAGTATCGCCCTCCCTCTCCTCCCCGTAGCTTTCCTGATACTATCAGCAGATTTTAAAGCCAATACATCACTCTTTTACTGTGTTATTTTTCCCCCCTACATTGTTCAGTCAACTCTTCTAGATATTCCCCCGCCTTTACTTCTGAAAAAAACATTCTAGTATATCCTCCAGTGATAACCTTCAATTTCGCCGGGAACATTAAGTATGCCTCTGCACCTTGCAGACGAAAAGGAGCAATTAATTGCCTAAGGCGCCACTGCCTCTCCACAGTCACATGACAAAAGTCAGGTCTCGCAAAGAACGTGACCCCCTCAAATGTTTTCTTAGAATCTGGTCTGGCTTTTTCCATGATTTCTTGTCTTGCCAAGAAATTGCCAAAAAAGATCAACATGGCTCTTGGCAGAGTATCCTGATTCCCACCTCGTTTCTTTTTTATTGTTAGTGGAAACCTGTGTGCCCTTTGGACCTCTACCTCCCACTGCCACTGTGCTTCCGGAAATGCTCCTTTTAATAACTTAATGACATACCCTCTTGCATCCTGCCCCTCTACCCCTTCCTCCAGTCCAAGAAGTCTCACATTGTTACGCCGCTGGCGATTTTCAAAGTCCTCGATTTTCCACTGCAGATCCTCCACGACTTTTGTCTGCTCCATCTTAAACACCTGCCAGTCCGTTACCTCATCCTCGAGCCTTCCTGTTCTTTCCTCCACCAGCACTACTCTCTCCTCGACCTCTTCATGTTTTTTATTCATTTTTCTTATAGAAGCCTGTATTTTTTTAGTGTCATGCCTTGCTCTACGGCTCTCTGCCCTGGCTTCCCCCTGTATTTGTTTTAACATATCGACCAGCAGGTCTAATGTAGCGTGCTGTGCGGCTCCACTCTCCTCCCCTCCTGTTATGCCTTTCCCCTGAATGCCCTCCTGATAGATGCCAGATGTTGCAGAATAATCCCATACAAGTTTTTTGTTTATATTTACTAGAGAGCCTCGTTTTGCTGCAGATTTCCTCCTTCTCTGAGTGTTTATATCCTTAAAGCCACTGCTTTCCTCGGCGTCCGAACTTATGTCAGTAGTCTCTATATCTTCCTTCTCCTCACTAGAGGAATCCGACCCCTCATTAACTGACTAAAACTTATCCCCTTCACGTTCTCTCTGTGAGTCCAGACTTGCGAGACTCCCCATTTTGCACACTGCTTCTGCCTTACATCATTATTTAATTCTGCCTCTACCTGTAACAATGCATCCATCATCTGGACGTTATTCATACCTTCAGCCCCTGCGATGGCATCGCAACCTACTTCCGATAGCCTCCCAATCTCCGTCCCCGCAGACTCCGTCTCCTCAAACTCAGCTGAATTCCCAGGGGGCATGCCAGTCACTAGTTGGTCCGAGCTCCGATTCTGTATTTTCCCGGTCTGGGTTGTGCCTTGCAAGTTCTCCTCCGTCTCACCCATCACCGTTAACTCCGTGGTGTTCATACCAATAGCCGACTGCTTCAGATTCTGGCTCAGTGGGTTCTCTGCCGCTCCGTCTATTCCCGCGGGAAGCGTAGCGTTCACCGCGGCTCTTCCTGGTTGCTTAGCAATCCCGACGCCGACGTCCTCGAGGACGGCCTTCTCTCCTCCCGCATCGAACTCGGCGTCGCCCATGGGAGAGCGGCTAACAGGGGGTCTGACTGTAGCCCCAGTCGATATCTTCATGTTAAATGTCTCTGTCAAGGTAGGCTGTCTGAGGTTTGCATCTCTGGCGTCCTTGGTTGCCGTCCCACCAATACTCCGTATGCTCCTGGCATTGTCTTTATTTAAACTCTGCGTTACTTGCAATGTTTCATTGTGTACTGCTGCAGCTTGTGTTGCTTTTAAGCCTATTTTCTTTTCCTTTTCTGCTTTCCGCTGCTGTGCTTTCTGAGTCGCACTCAAAGCGGGTGGCTAGACGAACGTTTAACCCAGGCACTGCTAAATCATGAAGCAATAGAGGGGTTATTGCTGGAAATAGAATTAAACAAAGCAGAAGCAGGGGAAAGCTTGGCACAGAAGGCGGCGGGGAACTTCCTGGCTAAAAAAGAAAAGTGCTATGAATATAATGAGAGAGTAGGCCACCTATTGGCAATCCGAATCAGACAAAAATTAGCAGCAGGAGAAATCAAGGAAATTAGAGATAGCACAGGCAACATTGTAGATAAGGTGGAAGAGGTACAGGAGGTATTTAGGGAATTTTATGGGAATTAATATGCACAGGGTTTAAACAATATAGGACTGGGGATTATGGAGTACTTGGCAGGAACATCACACGACAGGTTACATGAGCAGGAGAAAGAGAAGTTAGATCTCCCTTTAACTTTACAGGAACTAAGAGTAGCAGTGACTAATCTCCCCGCTGGGAAAGCTACAGGGCCGGATCAAATACCGGCAGAGTTTTATAAAACATTCTGGGACACAGTGGGGGAGGATATGTTGGAGACTTTTAGACAGGCGCAGATGAGTAGGTTAGCGCCACCGTCTTGGGCAGGGGCAGATATGGTGATATTGAAGAAAGATAAATCCCCATTAGAACCTGGGTCCTACAGACCAATCACCCTTTTAAATGCGGACGCAAAAATCTTTTCTAAAGCATTGGCACAGAGATTAAGCAGGGTTATAGAAGGGTTAGTCAGTAAAATACAGCATGGATTCATTCCTGGAAAGGGGACCACCCAGCATACTAGACAACTGATCACCATTTTAGATGCTGCGGAGGTTGCCAGGGATCCTGTCGCGGCCATATTTCTCAACGCAGGGAAGGCTTTTGACAGGGTCTCCTGGGACTATTTGTGCAAGGTTATGGAGTGGTTTGGGATAGGCGAGGGTTATATCAGGGCAATTCAGTTCTTATATGAGAAGCCGGTCAGGTTGCACGACATGGATTATAAATTATTCGCCTATGCAGATGACGTGGCGCTCATTACTCCGGAACCAGGAGGGAAGACTCAGATAGTTCAGAACAGATACACAACACACCAAGATGCTAGAGTAGTCCCCGAGGCGTTATATCTTGGGATTAGGGTGACAGCAGACTTAGATACCCTAGTGGGGATGAATATGGAACCATTATTAGCTAAAGTTAAAAAGAATACTGAAAGGATTCACAATTTACATTTGACACTAATGGGACGCATAAATGTGATCAAGATGGTCACATTCCCGAAATTTCTTTATATTTTTAGAGCCATTCCTCTTCTTTTTGATCAGAGTTGGTTTAGTAGGCTGGAAGTAATTGTTAATAGACTGATTTGGGCACAAGGGAAGACCAGGAGAGCCATAGATTCATGACACTCTCTAGGGAAAAAGGGGGATGGGGGGCCCCAGACTTTAAACTCTATTATTGGGCCGTGGCCATGCAATATTTTCAAGGGCTGATAGGTGGTAGGGGAGAGACACAAAGGGATGACAGATCTACCATCACAAATGTATATAGAGTACTGATAGGGGGGGGAAGCTGAGAACGCTTTTTTAAATGTGATTGATTATAGTTATTATATACACACCAGGTTTAAGACTCTAATAGCGGCCTATAACATTTGGAAGGCGGTAACTAAAAAGCTTGGAATGGGGAGAAACAGTAGATATACTCGACTGTTAAATAACCATTCACTCCCGGGGGACACCTTTAGGGATGCAACTATGAGGGTTTGGGACACTAAGGGTATCAAGAAGATCGGAGATTTAATGGACATGGAGGGGGAAATATTACAATTCCAGGAGTTACAAAATAAATTTGAAATACCTACTAATAGTTTCTTTAAGTATCTACAGGTGAGAAGCTATTTGGTAAATAAAAAGGGAGGTCCTACAGGGTTTAACCATTGTAGAATATTGGATTAATTAGAACGGAGTAAGCATTGTACAATCCGACAGCTGTATGTAGAGCTGTGTGCCCTTAAAAGCGACGACAGGGACAAACATGCTAGTAAGTGGGTGGAGAAAGTGGGGTCTAGCCTGGATGGATTTCAGATGTCTTTGGATTTAGGAAGTTCAGTTCTGTGTTCAGCAACGTTGCAATCACAGCATTACAAAACAGTGTATTCCCTCTATCATACCCCGGCTAGAATTGCACAGTGGGGAGGGATGTCAGGAATAACCTGTCCACGTTGTGATGCAAGTAACGCTGACATAGTACATATGTTTGCGCAATGCCCACAACTACATACTCTGAAGGGAGCAATTGAGGAATTTCTGGAGGGCTCATTGGGGATCAAGATCAAAATGTCTGATGAATTAATAATGTTGGGGGTGATGGCAGGGGCAGAGGAATCCCATATAGAATTTTTGTTTATGACAGCTGCTGTCTTTCGGATTGGTATTGCGAGGGCATGGCTGGACAGGATACCTCCAACATTTCAAATCTGGGTAGCAAGATTATTGTCCACGTATAATTTGGAGAAAGCGATATACGACAGGAAGGGCAGAAGGGCAAAAATACGGGGAGGGAAGATATGGCAACTCATAGCTCGGTGGAAAGCTGGGCAGAATGGTTAGGATGCGGGGCGAAAAACTGCATGCATTGTTGGAAAATGTAGTTTGCTTTTCTTTATTTGGTACTGCTTGAAAGTATTTTGTATTTTCTGTTATGGGTTTTGCTTACTTGTGCTGTAACATGTACTTGGGTGAAAATATAAAATAAAAAAATAATAAATGTAAAAAAAAGCAGGAGCAAACCGCAATGTGGCACACTCCCCAAGGGCTGGCAGACACTGGACCACACTGGCCACCACACCAGCACCCCCACCAGCCAGAAGCAAAAGTGGAGAAATAAAAACAGAGGCAGATGCAAAAGGATGACTCACAACACTTAGCCCACACAAGCTCCAAATGACCTGGCAGCTGGGAGGCCAAGGACCCCCAAAAATCGGCAAGGCCTAGAAAGGTACGTAAAGAGGGGAGACAAAAAAAATGTGGTACCCCCCCCGAGTCATGCAGATGCCACACAACAATGCCTACCCCCACCTGCCAGCCCAGGCGCTCTCCACAACCCCAGCGCAGGGCAACAGGCAAACCCCTAAACCCAGGTACTCCAGGGGTACCACCAGTGCAGCCCTCGAGCCACCAGCTACCCAAGGACAGCCGCCCATGACCAGCGAGAGGCATCAGAAGCACAGGGCTAACCAAAGAGCTGGCCCACCCCAGACCACATGGAAAGTCCAACACCAAGCCCCCACAGGCGGGAATGGAACTCCTAGACCAGGAAGGTTGGGGATACCAAACTGCCTGACCATGCCCTAAGAAACATGCCAAACACCCAAAAAGGCAATAAAAAGAGATGTGGAAAACCGTTATGCGGTACTCACTCCGGTGCAGGCAGACTCCACACCTCACTGTCTGTCCTCACCGCTCAGCCCAGGCGCACTCCAAGACTCCAGCGCTTGGGCAAAGTCAAACCGTTACAACAGCTCGCAGGCACTACAGGTTCCAGCACACCATCCATCCTGGCCCAGTCGCCAGGAAGACTTGCCCTGCAACTCAGAAGTGACCGGGAGGGCCGGTGCACCAGCCACAAATGGCCATCTGGCAACATCTGCGGATGGCACCACGCAGCATGTCAAGGACAGCCCAGCAGCCCCACGGGTACCTGCAAAAGACTGCGGCAGGAGCAGCACCAGCAATCTCGTCCCGTTCTGTCGGCCAGCAGAAAAAAGAACAGGGGAAATGCTGTGTAGGTATTGATTATGTACTCCCAGTGGGAGTTTTTTTTTTTTTAGGGTGATGGTCATCTCCATAAATAAGGAATGGGATGAGAACTGAAGGAACCAGGGGGTAATTACCTACTCATATGATAGTCATTCAGTTGCATGTTGATTGGCTCCCAGACAGTTGATCTATGCCAATGAGATTTATAAATAGACTGTAATTAAAAAGACTGTTATTACAGTCTTGTCCCACAAATCACTAGGTCATGTTCTAGTAATAGCTTCCTGTACAGATCAGAGCCATGTATTCTTCATAAATAGAACTATAATGGAAACCTAGGTCATACAAAGTGCCAACACAGTAAGGCATGCTGATGGACCAGGCACCTACAGAATCCTTATCTTTCCTGTACAACAGGCTATTCATGCACATGCTAATGGCACAGTCTCACTGAGTTAAACTCCAATCACTATCTACCATAGCAGCATTTTGTCCTTCTTGTGTTGTGAACTTGTTATAAATTAGCAGAAGTCAACAGTTATGTTTTTTTTAAGCCAGAGGCAGCAGAATATTTAGGTTGTGCAGCTTTAGGATTGCCGTTTGAGCGGAGGGCACGTACACCAATTTCGCTTAAATACTGAACCTCAGAGCAACAGAGGTCAGCGCTTCACTCACCCCCACGCTGCTGCAGTCCGGCCCACATCCTGGCAAATTTAAGGAAATGCACTGAGCAGACGCACAGCTATCTGCATTACCGAGGGACAAGACAGGTCAGACCCGCTCCTTAAATAGCATTTTAGAAAAATTGTAGTTTGTGTTTTTATATTGCGCTGCGCCACTCACTTAAACCTCACTGTGCTGCCCTGGTCTGCCACGGCTTGCAGTTTGAGCAGAGGGCACGTACACCACTTTCACTTAAACACTGAAGCTCAGAGCAACAGAGGTCAGTGCTTCACTCACCCCCACGCTGCAGCAGTCCCGCCCACTTCCTGGCACATTTAAGGAAGTGTGCCAAGTAGATGAGCAGCTACTTGCATTTCAGAGGGACAAGACAGGTCAGACCCGCTCCTTAAACAGCATTCTAAAAAAATGTAAATTGTGTTTTTATATCACGCTGCGCCGCTCAGCTAAACCTCTCTGTGCTGCCCTGGTCTGCCGAGGCTTGCCGTTTGAGCAGAGAGCACGTACACCACTTTTGCCTAAACACTGAACCTCGGAGAAACAGAGGTCAACGCTTCCCTCACCCCACGCTGCTGCAGTCCGGCCCACTTCCGCGCACATTTAAAGAAGTGCGCTAAGGATACGCAAGCCCGTCTGCGCCCGTCCGCGCCTGGCCGACGCCAGACATGAGACACCCTACCCGTTTCTCCATCTATCACCCTCCAAATCCCTCCATGGCTTTAATACGATATTCCAGCCAAGAACTCTGTGCAATCAATAGACCGCCATCTCAGGCGGCTGGCATTTCCCTTATC
This sequence comes from Lissotriton helveticus, assembly GCF_964261635.1. NCBI lineage: Eukaryota > Metazoa > Chordata > Amphibia > Caudata > Salamandridae > Lissotriton > Lissotriton helveticus. The sequence goes on from NC_136071.1 coordinate 649,780,879, forward strand.
AGAGTGACTAAGAGCTCTACTAGTCTCAAGCACCCCGCACAAAATAATGTATCCCCCCAACACCAGGTCCATGTCCGAGGAAACCCACTCATAATAACTGGACAGGCATATACTGCAACGCCCGCTCCCTCCCAGAACATGATCTGGAAATTTGGTCCCTATTAGACTCAGAAACATCAGACCTATTTTTTATCACAGAGACATGGCTCCAAGAGGCCTCTCAACCCAATATTTCCTTAGCCCTCCCTCCTGACTATCAGCTGACCAGACTGGACAGGAAAGGAAAGAAAGGAGAGGGTATAGGTATAGTTTTTAGCGCCAACACTGATATACATATCATTGACTCCATCCAAACGGTTTGAGAAGAAATCTGTATTTTCAAAATAAACGGTAATAGGCAAGGAACATGGAGAGGGGCTTTACTCCATCGACCCCCTGGCAATAAAACTCTCTTTACCAGCCATTTAACAGAGGAAATTGCACCACACGTCCTCGCCACTGCCAACTTCCTCCTCCTGGGGGATTTTAATTACCACTCAGAGCTATCATCTGATCCCCACTCAGATGATCCTGTCTCAAGCCTTAACACTCTCGGCCTTGACCAACTAGTAACTGGCCCCACCCATACAGCAGGGCAAACCTTAGATCTCCTATTTACTAATTCTCCACAAGTAAAGGTTGACCAACCAGTCCCAGTCTTACGGTCTGACCATCATGTCCTTAAGTTTCAAATACTGGGCATAGCGGCCCAACTAAAAACCTCAACAGAATTGCGTTCTAGCAGGCCATGGAACAAAATAAACTTAGACTCCTTCTCCACTTATTTTGCCCTCCATCCTCCATCCTAACTATAGCTCCCCAATGAGGCGGCCAAATCGCTAGAGCAAGCTATTACATCTACCCTCAACAAAATCGCCCTAGTAAAACAAATCAAATGCCCTCTTAAACTCTCCCCCGGTTCACACCAGACCTGAAAAGCGACAAACAAACAGCCAGAAAGGCAGAACTTAAATGGAGACATACAAAAAGTGCCACAGACAAGCAAGACTATTAAATAATTCACTGGTGCTACATGGACCACATTGCTGCATAAAAAAAACCTACTTAAGGGATAAAATCAACCGAGTATCCAAATCACAAAAGGAGCTCTATAGGATCCTGAAAGAATTCACCAATCCCCCCTCTTGTCAACCAACTCAGACCTCCTCACAAGAGTGGGTCGACTCTCTCTCAGTCTTTTCTTAAATGAAATTAAAGTCATCCATAGCTCTTTCCCACAGCCTACAGGAACACTTCCTTTCCAGGGTCTCTCCCCATCATCACAAGCTTCTCAGAGAATTCCGCCCAACAACTGAGGAAGAGGTCCTAGCAACCATCTCGAGGATTAAATCTGGCTCCCCCACTGACCCAGCTTTCACACAGAATATATCCAAAATCGGACTATCACTTACACCTAGACTGACCAAGCTATTCAATAACTCATTGTCTCTGTCCATTGTCCCATCCATCTGAAAAGAGGCCATATTGAGACCCATCTTAAAAAAGCCCGGATCCCAAAGAACACAATAACTACCAACTTATCTCCCTTCTACCTCTCTTTGGGAAAGTCCTTGAAGCGCTAGTAAACAAACAACTGTCCAAACACATTGAGAGTAAAAGCCTGCTAGACCCCTCTCAGTCTGGGTTCCAGGCCTTCCACAGTTCCGAAACAGCACTACTGGAGATAGTCGATAACATCAGACTCGCCATTGACGCTAGACAACCCGCCATCTTGGTACTACTGGACCTGTCTGCAGCTTTTGACACCATCTCCCATAGCATCCTCTTGGGCCGCCTGTAGGAGCTTGGTGTCGAGGGCACATCGCTGAACTGGCTCAGGAGCTACCTCACTGACCGTACATCCAAAGTTCAAATAGGAGATTTTATCTCCAGTAGCCAGCACATAGGTAAGGGCGTCCCCCAACCAATCAATCAATAAATCATATCATTTGTAAAGCGCGCTACTCACTCGTGAGGGTCTCAAGGCGCTGGGGTGAGGAATGCTGCTACTGCTCGAAAAGCCAGGTCTTGAGGAGTTTTCTGAAGGTCAGCAGGTCTTTGGGTCTGCCGTAGGTGGATGTGGAGGGTTCCATACTGAACCCGACCCTCTTTAACTTGTACCTATCCCCTAGCCAAAATAAATCAAAGCATACTGCTTTGATACTGTGTCGTACGCTGACGACACCCAATTATTAATCCCCCTTGGACCAGATCCCACTTCTACGAAACTCAAATTTAAACAATGTATGACAGACATCAATGACTAGATGACAAACAACGACCTCCAACTTAACGCAGAAAAACAGAGATCTTACTCTTCGGTAAGGCTCAGCAACTGTGGACCGACGATTGGTGGCCAACCACCTTAGGACCCTTTTCCTTAAGATAGGGAGGATATTTCCCTTTGGCAGAGTAAGGGGAAAATTAAAAAAGTATATGAAACTTTATAATAGATTAGTAAACATATTATTTTTAATATTGTTGTGAATTTATTGTATATATTTATTTTAAATGTAGGACATTCTGCAGCACTATTGACTTAATTTTAAATTAAATGTTTCATTCATTTACATATATTCAATTAAATGCAATTATTTTTATGAAGTTTACATTTAAAAAAATTATTCTAGCTGAAAGTAAAACAAATATGCTTTTATTATGCATGGCTAATTATTTACAGTGATGTATGAACATATGTAAAAATAATGTACTAATATTTTAATAAAAATGAATGTTGAGTTAATTTAGTCATTTAAAAACTGTGATTAAAATATTTTATAATTAAATAAAACTTATATTTTATTTTTGATTTATTGGATCACAATTACACATATTTTAATTAAATTTAACATAATGTCATAAGGGTTTTTTATTTTAAGTCCCTATTATTGTTTATGGAAGTTTTTTGCAATATCATTGGTTGTGCATGTGTGGTGCTGGACGTCTTTCTTTTTTGGTTTAGTAACTTACACTCATGCATTTTACCCCACCTCCGTGTTCGGAAGAGTCTACACTTTTAAGTAGCTTTCCAATCAGAATTTGTGAATAGCCAAAAATAGTAAAGTTACTCAAAATTATAAGTTTAAATTACACACGAAAGATACTAATAGGTGTAAGTTACCTTTGTGAATAGCACCCATTATTTTATTTATTTATTTAAAAGTTTTGTACAGCATGAACAAGACCCTTGAGGATATCAGAGCGCTTTAGAAGGTGAGTGTCCAGGTTACAAACCACAGTTAATTACACATCGGGTTAAATGCAAGTAATAAAGTAATAAGGTACAAGTCATATCATCTTGTAAATGCATAGTAATATGGTACATGACAAGACTTTCCCAGTATATCAGACAAAGTGTAGATCTACTATCTAGGGTAGCTGGATGGTCCATGGTCATCACAAAGTTCAGTAGCGAGGGTACGTTTGGTCTCAGGTTTTTCTTTAATCCATGCTCAGGTGAATTTAGCCATGAAAAGCGATTTCACTTCTTTTTTGAAAGATGCAGTAGAGGTATTAAGTCTGGTTTCTGGGGGTAGAGCATTGCAGATTCTGGGCGCCATCCCTGAAAAGGTTCAGTTATATGTTTTCTTCTTGTTGAATCTTTGCGGTTTCAGTAACAAGTTTTACGCACCAGAGAGCGTTAGTTTCTGTGCCAAATAGCTGGGTGCCTTGTGATGCATGGCTTTATGAGTCATACATGCTATTTTCAAATGAATTCTGCCTTCAAAATCCAACCATTCAGCAAAGTTTGTTTTGTGAATTATCAAGTAACCTTGATTGAGCAAGGATTATAATTATTTTGAAAATATATTATGAGTACAGTACTTTTCTATAGACAAGATATCTATACACATTATAAGTGCATTTATGTTATTCCCTTGCATTTTTTTTCACAGTAAAATAATTTGAAAGGCAGTGCACTTGAAGAGAGTGCTAACGTATGCAAACTCATACATGCACACAAACACGCATGTTATTTATGCCATGGCCTTGTTCAACCTAACTTTTCCTGTGCCTCATACATTAGAGATCTAATTTTCAGTCTGCAAACTTGCAACTTGCAAAGCACATGGCTCCACTGCTGCTAACTTTGGGAATAAAAAACAGGAGTGTGGAAGATCTTTTTGTGAGAACATACCACATATAGGAGGGAAAAATATTTAGGTACAAATTCAGGTGCAAAACCACATTTGAGTGCCAAGCATCATTGGTGCAGCTTCATAAGGTTTGATGAAACACTTTTAGATACAATAAGACATGTATATGCAAATGCACATTGATGTACAAAATCACCCCTGATGCAACATTGTCATAAGTGAGCAGATATATTTAGTTGCACAAACACATTTAGGAGTAAAAATCACAGTTATGTGCATAACCACATTCAGGTTCAAAAACACCCTTTGGGCACACTTCATAATAATGTGATATCACATTTAGGTACAAAAAAGAGAAAATGTATAGTGTATTGAGGTGCAAAATCACCCCAGATGCACACTCAGCACACTTGCTGCATACAACTTGGAAGTCAAAGATAGGTGTAAAATTACTTTTAGGAGAAAAATCACATTTAAGTGCAAATGTATATTTGTTATAAAGTAAACTGCAATGTGGTAGAACATTTAGAAGCAAACCTCATTTATGTGCAAAATCAGTCCTTCATGCCACATGATCAAATACGTGAAAACACCTTCAGCAGAGAAAATTAAATTTGGGAGCACAAACTCATTCATGTGAACAATCAAATGCAGGTGCTTTTACTCACTGTTGGTTCGGCAACAACAAGTGTGATGTAGCACTTTTAGAAGCCCAAATGTACGTCCAGTGCATGTACGGACACTGGTGAATGACAGGAGAGCCTGTAGAAATCTAAATTTGTCTGTAGCCTGAGCTACAGCTGCTCCTATGGAGTGGAGGACCACCCGTTTAAGCACTAAATAATCTTCATTTTAAATAGATTTGTCTGCAAACAGCTTCCTGTCCCAAAAAAGATATCTGCATGGCACTGAAGACTAGAAAACCCCTTGTGTCCACCAGACTGTACCTATTTTAAAATTAAGGAAAGTATTTCGTGCCAGAACGGATGGATAGTGTGAGGAAACACGTAGAAAGGGGATGCCAGATGTAGGTGGGAATCCCTCTCTCATTAACTCTTTTTTTTATCAATTTACAATATGTTATGTCATCAATGAATAAAACCCACATTCCACTGAGATTTTGAAAGCAGGTGGTTTCTGATCAACATCACCAATAAGCCATGCACTCAATGTCTGTCAATTTCTCTGAAACAAACTAAAAGGCACAAATGCCACTTTATAAAGCTCTTCAATTCAAGGGATAAAGTATACCCTGCAGTATAGTATAAGGATACAGCAAAGTCACCAAGGTGTTGCATATCAATATGGAGGAACGAGGCCGAAGGCCAAGTTCCTTTATTAGGTTATCAAACTCTGAGGTGACTTGTAATATCCTTAACATGTACAAAAAAAATTCCCTTGGCTTGGCATTGTAGGCTACTGAAATAGAGTGGATGAAAAAATAAATAAATTCTGTTTTCATTTCTTTAAATAGCTACTTCAATAATGTTCCATGACCTGTCGGCTGCTGGAAGCGGGCATTGTGATGTCAGAACTCAACCTAATAATATGTGATTTCTGACGTCTTTTCTGTATGATCGCGACTTGATGCATTACAAGTCGCCGACTATAAAGAAATTTGTGACATCTGTTTATACAGGAATTGAAAAATCCGATGTAATATAAATACTTAGGGCCCTATAACGATGCCTGCCCAACATCGTCTCAATCATGGGACCGACCGACAACCGGTTGGTAGTCCCGACCGACTAATTAGGTTGCAACCGTACAGTTTGGTCGCATTCCTATACTTTACAATGGGAGCATGTATTCCGGCCAAAATCTATGCTCCCATTGTAAAATTGGAGGTGTAGTTCTTCCCTGCACCCCATGGCAGGCATCGTAGGTGACTTCCATGGGGTGCAGGGATTAAGAGAGGGGCACCATTGGTGCCCATCCAGCCAGGCCAGGCATTCAAGGGAGCCCTGCTGGGGGCTCCCAAAGTCGAGTTCTGGCAGTCTTCTGTGTAGGAAAGGCAGGCACGGACAGGCTGCCGAAACTCGACATCGTAATCACAAGGGCCGAACGAGCCCTTAGGATTACTGGCTGCATTCTGACTGGCTGGCGGGCTCTCCGAGCCCATCATAAGCCAATCGAAATGACCGCTCAGATTCCTTTCCGACGGAAAGGATTCTGACCGCCATATTATGATGCAGTCAGAAAGGCTCCTACCTAAAGTCTGAGCCGTTTCCGACTGCATTGTAAAAGGGCCCATATTGTAGAAATTGGCTTACACAGGTGAATATCCCAACAGGAGGAGGGAACTAAAAATGTTAGCTAAGAGAATGGCCATAAGGAGGATAGAAAAGACATGCTAGCTAGAAATAATGCTACCTTGTGCAGTTAACCCACGGCTAGTGCTATGTTAGATTTTCCTAACCAATAACATAAAATCAATATAAGTTAGAATAACGTGCACAGTGAGAGGTTATTCTAAATAATTAACATGCCCTAGCTCTCTTGAATCGTCATTGGAAAGAATGAGGAGAAAGCAGCAAACTGGAGCAGAATGAGGTACAGGGACTACTTGGGGGCTAGACACATTTTTTAAATTTGAACTGTCTTATTTTTTTCCCACCCATAAAACTATCTATTTTCCATTTATTAAAATTAGATGAAACTAAGAATATTTTAACATTCCTAACATTTGTCTTGTATCAGTTCATCACTGTTTCCTGCACATTTTTGACGCATGACCTTCAAAGTGTTCAGGTAATTGGCCTCAAAAGTGCCAGCTTTTCAGATCCCAGCAGCGCCTTTCATCTAATTGCACTGAGGCTTATTTTTCGATCCCAGAGGCCTAAAGCTATGTAGGGAAGTCAAGGCAGCAGCTGTTGATTTATTTTGCTCCCTTTTTCATGTTTAAGTACAGCAATGATCCCTAATGAAATAATGAATCACTCCATCCTCTTTTATTAATGGGAAATATGAATTGAAGTAACTATACAGAATATGTGGCAAGAAAAATTAACAAAAATATACAAATAAATAGCAACGCCGTTGCGTTGCTCGATCTTCTGATAGATTTAATGCCACGTTCCAGTGTGCCTGTCATTTTTTACCAGTGTCACTTCCGATGTGTTCAATTTAGGTTGTTTATACAGCCAATGAAGCGTGTCCTTCTTAAAACATTGCTATGCATTCCCTTCACTAATTATGGTAACTCAACAGGGAATGGTGGAGGGTAATCAGAGTCCAGGGACACAATACAATTAGTTTGGCAGTGTTCTGTGTTAAAAATAAAGTACTGTTATGACGTTAGTTTAGTGTACATTTTCACGGATGACTCCATTTTCTTTTCAGTTTCTCATTTCTGAACTTGTCATAGCAATGTTTGGTATAGTAATGGAGGTATGGCATGCTGCCCCATCAGTTAGGTATCAAACTCTGGTGCGGTTCTATTCTAGGATGTGCCCTCTGCCTGTCCTTAGGTTGTGTTGTATAGTCAAAAACGTGCATACATGTAGCCGCATCATGAACAACACAAGGGCCGGATAACAATTCATTTTTGACTGGCGCTGATAGATTTCCTTGGTTATAAGTAGGGCAGTGCTTGGTGCAAGCACCCTTTGCCAACATATCATGGAATCAGATTTGTGGATGTCAGTAGGAATAACTTTTTTTCGCCAACACAATGTAGGCATAATCAGTTCACTACATATAAAAGACAATTCACAACATTACAGCTTTGCAGATGTGAAAATGTGTGATAAAAAATTTGTACATATTTATTCTGTAGCAGTTTGTTGCGGTGGTAACGAGTTGTGTTGTTTTTTGTGCAATGGTGTTTTGTTCTAAATTATTGCAGTGATGTTGTTCTGTTGTCCTGATTACATTCTGTTTGGCTATTTTTTTGTGCCCAGTTATGTTTTAGTTGTGCTGTTGTCTTCATTTGTGCTAATATATAAAGTTCTGTTGTGTACATTAGAGATATCAGCAAACGCTACATGTGAAACCAAAAGCAGCGCATTCCTTTGAAGTTTCAAACTATTCATAACTGTCTACAGTAGTAAAGTACTACTGATCCAGCTCTTATATAATTGAAAACATCAGTCATCCCAAAACGATGGCAAAATCTGGTTCAAAATCCTCTACAGTAACAATATTTTGCACTGTGTTTCTATCACAAAAGTGACACAAATCCATTACAAATAGTTTTTTTACTTTTAACATTCCAGCACAAAACGTGTTTTGCACTGGAAAATGGCCTAAATGTACACAAAGTAGCACAAAGCACAGCGTTACTGAGTGTCAAGGGGGCATTACAATGATGTTCCCACGCAACCACCCTTGCTTTTTTACACCAAACCTTATCTACCAAAAGTGTTAGACAGTGTTTTGCTTAAAAAAATTAACACTATTTGAAAGCAGGTGTTAAAAGGAGAAATGTTCTATTTCTCCTTTCTTTTCCAACTTTGCAGGTGTGCTGCGCTGTTCAGCCAACATACAAAGTAGGAAAAGTTGTAAAAGTTGTTCAGGCATTGTATTTTGTACTGGATGGGGAACCCTTCCAGGACATAACATATGCTAAGCTCTTGTACACACCTTTGCACTGTGGTGCAAAGGTGTTCGTGTGGTGCATAGCAACAAAATTCTATGCCGTCGCTATGGAGAGGGGAAGAGAGAGCTGTATCTCCTTAGATATGCCGCTCTCCTGCTCCCTCACCGTCACTCAGCATAGTTTTTTTTGCTGTTGTACTGCCTTGGGTGACACTTTAGTAAATCTGCCCCTCAGTGCTCACTTTAAGTCAAACCGTCCCAAAATTCAGCACTAATAAGTTTCTCTTCAGCCTGCACACATCATCCCTTGCCAAACCCCATCCCTCCGGATCCATTATATGTCAATAAGTAATCTACCTCATCGGTGTTCAGGGGGCCCCACATCACATTTTGTATGGGACCCTATTATATTGCATTAGGCTAGTCCCACCAATCCCCTTTATACTAAAGAAATAACTCTTTTGGGCTGTAACCTTCCAATTATAACCTGTAACATATAATAAAATAATGCAGAACATGTTTACCACGTTTAATGCATTTTGTATGCGATTTCAATCACCCACATGTTGTTACTTTTTATCTCATCTTCGTAGAGAGGCTATATACTGATCATTTTTGCATCTGACACACGATTTTTCGTTCATAATTGTTGCTCTCCACATTGCCTGCGGGTGACAAGTCGAACTGTGGCAAATTAGTGCTTTTTTATGCGAAAGAAACACCTGAGTCTAAGTGTTTTGTCACCATTGGGGTCAGGGGGAAATTACTTCCAGGGTGTGATGTTGAGAATGGAGGATATTTAAACCCTGAGCTGTTTGCTCTTCCTCTTTGACAGACGTTTCCACTGTGCTAGAGTGCCACTAGTACCCTTTAATCTAGACAGGAGCAACTTCACTGCACTGAGCCTAGGAGTTTGTCACACTTTCCAATCATATAGATTGAAGAAGAGCAATGTTGTGGTAGCAGGCAAAGGGGAACAGAACTTCCACGCCTGACATCATAGGTTCTACTTTGTATGGGGCCTGGTTATAAGCATACAATAGGGAATAGGAAAGCCAGGATGTGAAAAGGGAAAATGCGCTTGAATTGGTCTGATCTGCTTGAAACACAGTAAAAACAGAAGGGGTTCTTACAGTGCTCTACAGCCACTCCTTGTTCTTTTTGAGCAGCTTATCTAGTTCAGGAATTTCTTTGTAATAAGGGGCTTTGATCTTGAATTTATGACGGATTATATTGTACTGCAAGTACCACAAGGAACAGAACACTGAACTGGACTATATCCTGATGCGTAGAGTTGAGAAAAATGGGGTCTCTGTTCTGAGGGTGGATTTGAGTCAATCTATTTGCTAATTTATTGCAAATATGCTGATTTATTTAGTAGTCAGAATCTCTGCTTCCTGCTGTAAAGGGTGGTTGTCTCGCAGATCAGTTTAATTTCACACAGGGAAGTGGCCTTCCCTACATTATACCCAAACAGTCAGTTTCTATTGATAAACATCAGGTTAGAAGAATCAACCAGACAAATTGTCACACATGGCAAGGGATCATGTAGGAAGTTTAACAAAGAAGGGAGGTAGAGTAAACGAGTAGGATTCTTACTCCACAAGCTAACATGTATAAACAAAAGGAATCCTACCAGAGGAGATGTGTGTCCCAAAGGATATGGGAGCACTCAGTGTTTGTTAAAATACCCCTCACACACCATAAGGCCCCTTGGTGTCATGCTTCATCATCGGGGTCTTCGCACCCCTCTAACGGGATGCGGCGTGCTACGACCTACGACTACGCGGGAGCACTGACAAATGGCTATGTGTGGTGTGTGTGGTGCACGTGATAAAGCAAATAATGTGAGTGGTGGTTGATAGTGACTGGTTAAAAAGTACCTGGCTCATAGGTATAAAGAATTTTTTTTTTATTCAAGACCCCGGGTTGGCACTATTAAAAGAAGTGAAGTGCGAGGTAATCTCTGTCGTGATAATGGACAGTACCTCATGTGTGCGTCGACATGTTTCGGAGCAAGCGCTCCTTCTTCAGGACGGGGGCACAACTTCCCCACCTTACTCACGTTTTTCTATTTAACAACTCAAAAATTAATTGTTGTTTAACAAAAAGTGATAATTTTTAAGTGATAAAATGGCTATAATGTGCCTACAGCGGTTTTTGGCTCAGGATACATGCAGTTGCATGACCTGAAAAATAAAAACAAAAAACAAAAATGGTCACCCAAGTTGTGGGTAGTTCAACAGGTGCAATCACCTGGAACAAACCATATAGCACAGTTTGCCCTGTAAAAGAAAAGACTTACACAACATACACTACATAGAACACACAAGATTGTCTGAATAATGATATCAGGGAAATGTAGGTCATACTTAATAAATATGGATTGCTTGCTTCATGAGTTCTCACTGGCGTCTGGGGGTTGATTGCTATTCTGTGCAATCTAAGTGGATAGATACAAGGAGTAAAAATGAAAGATGGGCTGGGGAGTTGTTAATCCGTTCTTACTCACTTGTTATAGAAGAGAAATACCAGAGTGTCCTGTCAAATATACTCACAGACCAGGGACGAGTATTCACCGTCTTTCCCCACACGCAGCACCGCTCGAATGGTGGAGCGAGCTTTTCTGTGGGTGGTATTTATACCCTGTTAATCCAATTAAATTAACCCAAATGACCAATTAGGCGTGTACGATATTGTGACCAAATATAGGTATTCCGCTAGCTTAATTCCCGGTATTGTGGTCCCTCACACCTGATCTAGGTACTTGTAATGGGAAAGGGGAGTTCCGTTACCTCCAAGGGCGTCACCACCTAGCATGACGATCTCGCGCATACTCCGTCAGTCACGACGAAGGTGCGCATGCTTGACTGTGGAGACGCTGCTTACCCGCGCATGCGCGGCCGCATGTCCCAGGTGCCCAGTCTCATGCGCTCGGTACGGGTGGCCGACTACACCCGATTGATGTTATAAGGGCCCATTCGATGCTCACTGTCGGTTAGAGTAAAAAGGAAGGGCCGTTTTGAATTAAATGAAGGGGGTTGCTACATTACACTCCCGAAGTTAGGCCTGTATAAACCTGAATTACACTTACAAATATTGTGTTACAGTGGCAGTGGTTCCGAAGGGGATCATGGCAAATGTCTTTTTAAATTAAATAATAACGGGTACTACATTAAACTGCCGAAGTTAAGCCTGTAATTATAATTACAATTGTTTCATTACAGTGACAGTGGTTCCAAAGGGATCATGGTAAATGCCTTTTTAAATTGAATACTAATGGGTACTACATTAAACTGCCGAAGTTAAGCCTGTATAAAACTTAATTATAATTACAATTGTGTCATTACAGTGACAGTGGTTTCCAAAGGGGATCATTGTAAGGGAAGGTGATCATAATGTCACAAGTAATAGATATGGGTATCAGGCTATCACTCTGACTAGGACAAGTTTATAGGGTATTCTCATTTATTTGCCTTTAGTCAGAAAGTTGTGACCACGGAACATCATCATTTAACCCATGAGTATGTGTGCCCAGGCGGAACACCCATCTTTGTTCCTTTTGGAACAAGCCCTTATCAGATGGTAGTGATTCAATGATTGTCCACCTCAGGTCATTCACACAATGCTGTTCTTCAAGATAATGTGTTGCCATCTTGGTTGTGCTTTTTTTGCACCTGACATTGCTTTTGTGTACACTCAATCTCGTCTTCACTGCTCTGGTGGTCATTCCTACGTATTCTAAACCACAAGGACAAGTTATCAAATAGACCACGTTTTTAGTGTTGCAATTAGTGAAATGTTGTTGCTCCCAAGTGGTACCGTTACTGAACGTGAGAGTTTTGCTCTTTTTTGTCAGGTGACAACTACTACAATTTCCACAAGGGAAATGGCCTTGGATCCCGGCTGGGTTCGACCTTGTATCAGTATTCATTTTGGGTCTGGTATGTACCAGGATATCTTTCAGGTTCCGTCCACGACGATGGGCATGCATAGGCTTCTCCAGGTGTAGGGTGCCGCAATTTAGGATAGACCAGTGTTTATTTATAATTTTAGACACCTCATTAGACACAGTGCTGTAGGTAGTGACACAAATCGGTCTTTTATCTCACGTTCTCTGTCTTCCAAAAGGGCTTCCCCATGATTGTTTCTTGCCCTCTTCATTGCTTTGTTGATCGTCTTTTCTGGATACTGTCTTTGCAGCAGTTTTTTCTTGAGGTCACTGGCCTGGGACCTGTACTCGGTCAATTCGGTGCAATTACGCCTCAGTCGTAGAAATTGGCCATATGGCAAGTTCTCTCTTAAATGTCTAGGATGGAAACTGTCATATCTCAAAAGACAGTTCCTTGCAGTAGGTTTAAAATGGGTGGTACTTTTTAGTTTACCTCCTTCTGTATAGACATTCAGGTCAAGAAAGACCATCGATTGGTCAGAAACAGTACTGGTGAATTTGAGATAAGCATTTTGATTATTCAGCCATGTTAGGAAATCCATTGCTGATCTGTGGTCCCCATTCCAGATGACAAAAACTTCGTCTATATACCTCTTCCAAGTGTCTATTTTGCTCCTGTATGGGTTGTCTGGATGCAGTATCTTATTAGTCTCCAAATAGTGGACATACAACCCAGCCAGACTAGGAGCAAAAGTACTGCCCATGCTGGTACCATGGCTTTGCAAATAGAGAGTCTGTTTGAACTGGAAAAAAATTCTGTTGTAATGCCAAAGAGATACACTCAAGGACCACACCCCTCGGTGTTTGGTATTTCCAAGGAGTGGTAAATAGGACCTCTTCAATGATTTGGAGTGTTTCGTCATGTGGCAGGCTTGTGTACAGACTCTCCACGTCTAAACTCATCAGGAGTTGTGTGGAGGGGTCAAAATCTCTGTTGTCTAACAGTTGTAAAACGGATTTGGTGTCTTTCTGAAAAATCGTTGTGGATTGGACCAGAGGGCGTAAAAAGGCATCCGCAAATTTGGAGAGGGGTTCTAAAATTGAACCGATCCCAGACACAATAGGTCTTCCCGGTGGGTTGGTCATGTTTTTATGGATCTTTGGGATGCAATAAAAGTAGGGAATGCGTGGAGTAGGTTGTTTCAAGAAATCAGCCTCGTTTTTGCTCAACCAATCATGCGCAAGCCCTTCTTCGATCATGCCTCCTATCCTGGTGCGGAGTCTCTCGGTAGGGTCATCCTGTAAGACTGTGTAATTCCGTCTATCGGATAGTAATCTCAGGCATTCTGTGTCATATGTCTCTATTGTTTGAACCACAATGGCCCCGCCCTTGTCAGCGGGTTTTATGATTATTTTATCATTGTCAGCAAGTCCTCTTATGGCTTGTTGCTCCTGTTTGTTGGTATTGTGAAAAACCTTAGTTGTTGATAGACTGATTTGGTTGACTTCCATCATAATCGCCTTCTCAAAAGTTAGTACTTCGATAGGCAAGGAGGAGTCAGGGGGGGTGAATGTGGACTTAGGTCGTAGTCCTATATCTGTTACCCCGTGTTTGGGTGGTTTGTCCTGGAAAAAGGCCTGTAATTTCAGCTTCCTCACAAATTCCTTCATCTCCATATTCAATCTGAAGATGTCTGGTTTGTGCGTGGGCACAAAACCAAGTCCCTTGTTTAGTACCCTTTCCTGAATCTCCGTGAGAGGCCAGGGGGTCAGATTGACCACTAAGTTCCCCTCTTGCTGGTGGATGGGTGATTCGGGAGGGATCCTGTCATACTCCTCGTTGTCCTGGAGTTGTTCGGATCCTGCTGGTCTTCCCAGGCTACGTTGTTGCCTTTCCTGTTTCTTCCCCGTGTGCCCGGGCGTGAGCCTAAAAAAGGCTGCTGATCATAGAAACCCTCTTTGAATTCTGGGTTCCATTGTTGGTAGTTGGTTGTTGGTAGTTCGGTCCTGTAACTGGTGGACAAAAAGGAAAAGTGGGGAATTGTGGTGGGTATGTGGGATACTGGGGTTGTGGTTGATGCTGGTAACCTCTCCACCCCCTTTGCCTGGGGAATTGCTGTCTTCTTTGTCTCCACCCACCTCGCCGTTGTTTATACCCTTTGGTCCCACTGGAGTTGGACCCAGAGGAGCCAGTGTCCTTCTGGTATGAATTTAGCCTTGTCCTTGCTCAGTTTGTTGGTTTTGCTTTGTTTTAGTGTATACTCAAAATCAGTCATTTGCTGGTTGAGTTCATCCAGTCTTGCTTTTAGGTCAGCTGGTGAAATGTATGTGTTAAGTTGGACTTCAATTTTGGTAATCTCAATCTTTAGTTCTTGAAGAACAGCATTGTGTGAATGACCTGAGGTGGACAATCATTGAATCACTACCATCTGATAAGGGCTTGTTCCAAAAGGAACAAAGATGGGTGTTCCGCCTGGGCACACATACTCATGGGTTAAATGATGATGTTCCATGGTCACAATTTTCTGAATAAAGGCAAATAATTGAGAAGACCCTATAAACTTGTCCTAGTCAGAGTGATAGCCTGATACCCATATCTATTACTTTTGACATTATGATCACATTCCCTTACAATGATCCCCTTTGGAAACCACTGTCACTGTAATGACACAATTGTAATTATAATTAAGTTTTATATGTAGACAGGGGGGTCCGCCAGGGGTGTGTGCTAGCTCCCACTCTGTTTTCATTATATCTAAACGGAGTGGTGGAGCACCTGCTCCAGCTACCAGCAGATGCCCCCTCCCTGGCGGGCAGGAAGATACCAACACTCCTGTTTGCAGATGATACCCTGCTGATTTCGAAATCCCCGGTGGGCCTCCAAACCCTGCTAACAAGGTTCCAGGGCTTCTGTGCCACCAGGGGCTTGGTTATCAACATCAGCAAAACCAAGTTCCTGGTGTTGAATCCCCCCAGGAAGACAGTCCACCCACCATCTCTGGACTCAGTTCCTTTAGAAAGGGTAAGGGAATTCGATTATTTAGGAATTCGACTCTGTGACTCCATGAGCTGGAAGGCGCACCACCAAAAAATCATCCTGACTCATAGGAGGGTCACGGGCGCCCTACTAAAGGAACATCGTGCCTCTTCCCTCAAGCCTATCGGGGTGATATTAGATATTTACAGGGCAAAAGCTGTGAGTGCAGCACTGTATGGGGCTGAGCTGTGGGGTACCCAGAAATTTGACACTCTATCCCATCTTGAGAACAAATTTCACAAAGACTTAATGAGGCTTCCTCATAGCTCCCCTACTCTCCCTCTCCTATTTGATACAGGTACACGATCCATAGCTGAGCAGGCGAAGTTACGCCCCCTTCTCTTATGGGCCCGTATATGGAATGTTCCTGAACTTTCAAGCTACGCAGATGCTCTACGCGAACTTCTCTCCACCCCGGGTTGGTGTAAGATCGGTTGGCTCTCGGAAGTAAAGCGCCTGCTTTGTGAACTAGGTCTGGATGACGCATGGGCCAACAGATCATCACCACCCAAACAATTACTAAAGAAATTATTTTGGGCGTGGGTGGATAATGAGAGAGTGAACCACTCCAATTTATGTAGATCTGCTGTGGAGTTTCTGTCGATTAAAGGCCGCCCCTACAGAGAACCCTACTTGGATGTGATTTCCAACCCAACAGATAGGGCGTTGTATTTTAAATTCAGGGTTGGTGTTCTGCCCCTTGGGTCATGGACAGCAAATTGGAAACCTCCTTGGCAAACCATAACAACTTGCCCTTTTTGCACGAATAGGGATGAATCAATTTTCCATTTAATGTTCGAATGCCCCGCATATGCTACTCCTCGTCGCAGATGGTTGAAACCGCTTTGCATGAGGCTGGGCACCCGGTCATATTTGGAGGCCTTACAGCTGCTAAGATCAGACCCTCACCCCTTGTTTGCTTGTGGCTTGGCGAAATACTTGGGGTGGGCTTGGAGGATAAGATCCGCGAGGATGATGATCCTCCAGTAAGGGCTCCAATTCACATTCCATTGGCCCCCTTGCTTATTGTTGTGTCCCTTTCCATCCTCTAAGGATGATTAATTATGTGTATGCATGAATGTTCCTAGATGGACATTTTTTAGCATTGTTGTATATTTTATCCTTTTTAATGACTTTTTGTCTTGATGTCTAAATTGTACAACTGTTTTTATTCTTGTATCTGTTTTTATTGCAATGCTTTTATGAAATGAAATATTTCGAAATAAAGCTATACAACAACAACAATTATAATTAAGTTTTATACAGGCTTAACTTCGGCAGTTTAATGTAGTACCCCTTAGTATTTAATTTAAAAAGGCATTTACCATGATCCCTTTGGAACCACTGTCACTGTAATGAAACAATTGTAATTATAATTAAGTTTTATACAGGCTTAACTTCGGCAGTTTAATGTAGTACCCGTTAATATTTAATTTAAAAAGACATTTGCCATGATCCCCTTCGGAACCACTGCCACTGTAACACAATAATTGTAAGTGTAATTCAGGTTTATATAGGCCTAACTTCGGGAGTGTAATGTAGCAACCCCCTTCATTTAATTCAAAACGGCCCTTCCTTTTGACTCTAACCGACAGTGAGCATCGAATGGGCCCTTATAACATCAATCGGGTGTAGTCGGCCACCCGTACCGAGCGCATGAGACTGGGCACCTGGGACATGCAGCCGCGCATGCGCGGCTAAGCAGCGTCTCCACAGTCAAGCATGCGCACCTTCGTCGTGACTGACGGAGTATGCGCGAGATCGTCATGCTAGGTGGTGACGCCCTTGGAGATAACGGAACTCCCCTTTGCCATTACAAGTACCTAGATCAGGTGTGAGGGACCACAATACCGGGAATTAAGCTAGTGGAATACCTATATTTGGTCACAATATCGTACATGCCTAATTGGTCATTTGGGTTAATTTAATTGGATTAACAGGGTATAAATACCACCCACAGAAAAGCTCGCTCCACCATTCGAGCGGTGCTGCGTGTGGGGAAAGACGGTGAATACTCGTCCCCGGTCTGTGAGTATATTTGACAGGACACTCTGGTATTTCTCTTCTATAACAAGTGAGTAAGAACGGATTAACAACTCCCCAGCCCATCTTTCATTTTTACTCCTTGTATCTATCCACTTAGATTGCACAGAATAGCAATCAACCCCCAGACGCCAGTGAGAACTCATGAAGCAAGCAATCCATATTTATTAAGTATGACCTACATTTCCCTGATATCATTATTCAGACAATCTTGTGTGTTCTATGTAGTGTATGTTGTGTAAGTCTTTTCTTTTACAGGGCAAACTGTGCTATATGGTTTGTTCCAGGTGATTGCACCTCTTGAACTACCCACAACTTGGGTGACCATTTTTGTTTTTTGTTTTTATTTTTCAGGTCATGCAACTGCATGTATCCTGAGCCAAAAACCGCTGTAGGCACATTATAGCCATTTTATCACTTAAAAATTATCACTTTTTGTTAAACAACATTTAATTTTTGAGTTGTTAAATAGAAAAACGTGAGTAAGGTGGGGAAGTTGTGCCCCCGTCCTGAAGAAGGAGCGCTTGCTCCGAAACATGTCGACATACACATGAGGTACTGTCCATTATCACGACAGAGATTACCTCGCACTTCACTTCTTTTAATAGTGCCAGCCCGGGGTCTTGAATAAAAAATGTTTTCTTTATACCTACGAGCCAGGTACTTTTTAACCAGTCACTATCAACCACCACTCACATTATTTGCTTTATCACGTGCACCACACACACCACACATAGCCATTTGTCAGTGCTCCCGCGTAGTCGTAGGTCATAGCACGCCGCATCCCGTTAGAGGGGGGCGAAGACCCCGATGATGAAGCATGACACCAAGGGGCCTTTTGGTGTGTGAGGGGTATTTTAACAAACACTGAGTGCTCCCATATCCTTTGGGACACACATCTCCTCTGGTAGGATTCCTTTTGTTTATACAAGGGATCATGTAGGCCACCATTATGAGCGGCCTATTAGAATCCTTCTTTTTTCCTAAATGGAATTATAATTACCATATGTTCTTGTACTTCCAGTAGTGGGTAAATAATAGGGATTGCATGTTTCTGTGCCAATTCCCAAATGCTTTTCATCACAGCAATTTTGACTACTTCCAGCAGCCAAAGTCTCATTCCGAAACACAGAGAATTTAAAATTGTGAATTCAATTACTCCTGTTACTGAGCCCATTAGAATTAACAAGCATCTCAGAATGACTACCCAAACATACATGGCCAAAATATTTGTATATAGTCTCACTACTGTACATTGATGTGTTAAACATCATTTATAAAACATTTCTGTGAAATAACCATGCAGGGTAAATATCAGTCACTTGTTTAACAAAGAATATTACATAGCTTCAATTTGTTTTAAAATCTAGTAAACTGGATTTTTAATTTATGGGAGAAATTATGAGACAAAATATCGTAAAAAATATTGTGATACAAAAATATTGTGTCAAGAATAATTAATAGGTCAAAATATGTATTTGACAGGAATATCAAAGACAAAAATATAGTTTCAATTATTGTTTTTAAAATCTTTGTAAAAAATATCGATGTCAAAATATCGTTCAATGTAATATCATTTGTAAGTGTTATTTTGAATGGAATTTATTAGAGTGTGTTTTATTCTATGGCCCTGATTACGATGCCGGTGAGCCAGGCATCTGACTGACATTCTCTCTGAATGGAAACTAACCGACTCGTAGTCGACGGTTCCATCCCACAAATTGCGACTGCCCATGAGGTAGTCAGAAACATAAATTTTTCCATGGCAGCTTGTGCTGCATCTGGAAAAGGGCCGAAGCACAAGCTGCATTGGAAAAATGGATGTTTGCAGGTGGTGCCTGGCACACATGGTATGGATGTTTGGGGCCACATAGCGGATGCCTTGGCGGAATGCGGAGCCCTGCTAGGGGCCGCCAAAGTCCATTTTTGACAGCCTTTTAATGGCGGTCTGACCTCCATTGAAAGGCTGTATGAAAGGGATATCGTTATACCTATGGCAGTGCATAAGCAGGCACTAACCTATCGTAGGGTACTATATTCCCACTGTGGTAAGATGGGCTCCTTGAGCCTTGGGAAGCATTAGTCAGTACCTCCGCCTGCTGCCTCGGACAGCCGCACATCATAATGCGGCGGTCGGACTGCGGCATAAGATGTCGGTCGGACCGCAACTGACAGGTTGTCAGTTTCGATCCAACCAATATCATAATGAGGTCCTATAAGTTTCTTAATTTTCTTAATTTGTGTTTTAGTGATATAATTTATTAATGACGAAATTGTTGAAGTTTGGGTTTTTAGTTGTATTAATGTATACAAATAATAGATTAATACTTTTTTAGCAGCAAGATATTGTTTTTTGGGGTAAGTGTGGAGACACTTTTAAAAAGTGGATATTTTGAATTAAATGTAATGTTAATTATGCTAAGGCATGCAAATTAATAATGCAAAATGTATACATTTATTTTCTTGCAATAATATGTATTCATGATAATGAATGAAAAAATGATTTTTAGGTTGAAAATAATAAAAAAGAAAGCTTTAAATTAAAATTGTAAAAATATAAAAATGTAATTTATTACAGTATTTTTTTTACTTACTTTACATAAAAAATATAAATTTGTACTTTTGGAAAAAAAATCCATTTTTTACATTTCTATTGTAAAAATTAGTGTTTTTTAATTTACGATTGTTAACTTTGGATTATTATGTAATCTTTTATTTTCATGTGTTCCCACTTTAGTATTGGTAGTTAATAATAATTAAAAAAAGATATTCATTATTAATATTGTAAACAAAATATTTTATATTTTATTGTTTAAATGTGAATTTATTGGCTTGTAGTTTGCGTTGTTTTTTTTTAAAGTAAATTTTAGTTAATTTTAAATATCCTAATTTTTGTGTGAGCATGGAGTAGTGATTGCTTATATAACATTTTTAGTCTGTAGCATATTGCATAAAATATTTTAGAGTATTAGTGGAAATAGTAAATTTCACCTTTTAGGGCTCGATTACGATGTCTATGCTGACTAACATAGCTGCAGTCTCAGGACCGACCGACAGCAAGTCTGGGGTCCCGGCACTGCAAGTACAATGCGACTACACATCGTGAAATTGCATACTCCCATTTATCTATGGGAGCTTGTGCTGCGGCTGTAAACCGGCTGTAGCACAAGCTCCCATAAGGAAATGAGAGATTCTGTTAATCCCTACACCACATGGTAGGCACCTCAAGGTGCCTGCCACATGGTGCAGGGATTAATATGGGGGTACCATAGGTGCCACCTCGGTCCCCAACCAGAGGCCGCAAGGAGAAACTGGTCCCTAAATTCACATTCTGACCGGATTTCCATGTCGGAAAGCCCGGCATGGAAAGCCTGTCGGAACTGAGCATCATCATTCCAACGGCAGAAACAATGTCCATTGGGATTACCTGCCAGTCCATGAATGGCAATGGGCTCCTTGAGCTTATCGGAATCCAGCTGGAATGACCCGCCCGTTTCAGTTTCGATCACCTGCATTGTAATGCACATATCGGAACTGAACCTGAAATGAGGCTCGGAAAACCTCCAACCTGCGGTCAGAGGCTTTCTGAGCTTCATTGTAATCAGGCCCTAATGTCCAACATCTTCACCAGATTGACTTAAATTAGAGTGGGAACAGTAAATGTCACCCTTTTAGGGGCCGATTCCGATTCGGTAAAATTAACCCTGGGCGTAGTACTTCGCTACGCCCAGGGAGTGGGCGTAGTGTTGCCTACTTCGCCATTTGCAAAGTAGGCGTAGAGAAGTTGCCCGCCACCCGCCTCCCTCCCGCCCTCCCTAAATACTTAAATAACTTTTTTAAAAAGAATAAAACCACTTACCTTGTCGGCTGCTTCCCCGGGGCTCCCTCTCGTAATCGCGCTGCCGTCTCGGACACTAACGCGCATGCGCGGCCGCCCGCGCATGCGCATTTCTCACGAGAAATGCGCATGCGCGGGAGGCCGCGCATTAGTATCCAAGATGGCGGCGCGATTACGAGAGGTAGCCCCGGAGACGCAGCTAACAAGGTAAGTGGTTTTTATTCTTTTTAAAAACGTTATTTAAGTATTTAGGGAGGATGTATGACGTTACAACGCAGGCTATTACAACGCCTGCCTTTACGACGCGGTTTTTACATCGCATACCATTACAACGCATAGCGCTTTTGGGTGCTGGATAGTGAATAGTTTAATTTACTATTCCAACTCCAGTCCCCGTGGACACTAGGGAAGGTATTGGATAGTAAATTAAACTTATTCCCTATCCTAGAGCGACCCCCTGCGCAATGCGTTGTAATAGTTTGCGTTGTAATGACCGCGTTGTAATGGTAGTACGTTGTAAAAGTTTTGTTGTAAGTGATGTTTACCATTTAGGGAGGGCGGGAGGGAGGCGGGTAGTATTTAGGGAGGGCGGGAGGGAGGCGGGTGGCACGTAGTGGGGCTATGCTAAGTGCGTAGGTGGACGTAGTTTCTTGCCCACTTCGCGTAGCTTCGCGTAGCCCCACTACGCCTACTACGCCCAGGGTTAGGTAAAATCCTGTCCGAATCGTCATACGGAGCCTTTTTCCCGTACGAATAGTACGGAGAACCGTACCCGTACGTACGATGTAGTAGGATGCGTACCCAATGCAGTTCTCCGTACGATTCGTACCAAAGACCGTACGACTCAATAATCCGTACGAATCGTATTCGGAACACGCAGTACGCGACGTCCGTATGGATTGAAGCAGCTTTTTCCGACCCAGCAAGTACGATTCAGGTCAACAGCACTCTGTATGCCGCTTTTGCTACGGGAGTTTAAAGCGACCGGAAAACCAGATTTCGAGTCAAAATGCATACGGAACGGACCCCCCCCCGTGTACGATGCGTACACCCCATCATTGCAGGGGTATGCTGCATCGGGGTACGGTGCGTACACCCCTGGAATACAGGGGTATGGTGCGTATGTCCCCGTGCATACCCTCCATGACTGTAGGTGAACGGTGCGTAGGGATACGGTCCGTACCCCCCAAGGTCGTACGTGTACGGTGCGTACACCCCCTGCGTACACCCCTTTAATTTATGGGTATGGTGCGTACGCGATAGTGTAGCTCTCCGTATGAATTGCTCATACCCGACGTATTCGTACGAATCGCGTCCCCATTCCCCAGTCCGGATTGTACTTGGCTGGTCGTACGGCATGTTTACGATTCGTACGGTTTACTGTGCGGGTCTATGTCACACGGATTTACCCTTTACTTTTGTACGGTTCGCGACGATTCATACGGATTTCGAGCCAACGGATCGTACTACGCGATTCGGACAGATTACTATGATTCGTACAGAAATGGCTACGTATCGTCGTACGGATTTGTGTCCCAAATCGGAATAGACCATTTAGTGTCCAACACCTTCCTCAAATTGGTATAGATAGGTGTGGGAATAGCAGATGTCATCCCTTTAGTGTCCAATGCCTTCCACAAATTGGTATAGATTGTAGTGAGAATAATATATGTATAGCCTTTAGTGTCCAACACCTTCTCCAAATTGGTATAGATTACAGTAGAAATACTAAATGTTGCCTCTTTAGTTTCCTACACCTTCCCCAAAGTGGTGTAGATTGGAGTGCGAATAGTATTTGTCACTCCTGTAGTGTCCAACACCTTCCTCAATTCAGTAAAGATTGGAGTGGGAATAGTAAATGTCACCCCCTTTAGTGTCCAACACTTTGTTAGAAAAGGGTGTATGTTACAGTGTTATAATTTAATGTTATAATTGTTGTGTGTATTACTTTGTTTTGATTTTATAATTATCTAAGTAGACTCGCGGCTCGAGGTGGGTCGGGACTTTGACCCTTTGGGAGCCCGGAGGAGCCGTCCGTCCACCTGGGGACTGTTTTGCTGCTGTCTCCCCCTGTTTGCTGTTTGCTGTGTCCAGGGATTCGGCGGGTGCGGCGGCCGGGGACTGCGAGTACCAGCATTCCCTTTGACCATCATCAGCTGGTACTCTTCCCCTGCCGGCCCCGCCTCCTGCTTGCTACAACCTCGTGCCGCCCCCGCTTCGCGGGTGCGACTCGCGGCTCGAGGTGGGTCGGGACTTTGACCCTTTGGGAGCCCGGAGGAGCCGTCCGTCCACCTGGGGACTGTTTTGCTGCTGTCTCCCCCTGTTTGCTGTTTGCTGTGTCCGGGGATTCGGCGGGTGCGGCGGCCGGGGACTGCGAGTACCAGCATTCCCTTTGACCATCATCAGCTGGTACTCTTCCCCTGCCGACCCCGCCTCCTGCTTGCTACAACCTCTTGCCGCCCCCGCTTCGCGGGTGCGACTCGCGGCTCGAGGTGGGTCGGGACTTTGACCCTTTGGGAGCCCGGAGGAGCCGTCCGTCCACCTTGGGACTGTTTTGCTGCTGTCTCCCCCTGTTTGCTGTTTGCTGTGTCCGAGGATTCGGCGGGTGCGGCGGCCGGGAACTGCGAGTACCAGCATTCCCTTTGACCATCATCAGCTGGTACTCTTCCCCTGCCGGCCCCGCCTACCTGCCTAATAAATACACTCCTTGTTTCCGTCCCGCGGGATGCACGCGGGACGAAGCGCGGGGCTAAGCCCGGGCAAAGGGCGGGCCCTCTGTGGCCCTCTGAGGCCTAAGGAGGCCGGGACGGGCCACCCCACTTGGTTCCATCACAGAGGGAGGTATCGTGCTTTAATACTATTTGTCAATTTGTTACTATTACATTCACAATGTCCATATGGGAGGAACTCAACGCCCTGTGTGGTACTAAGTACGCCCCTGATCTTATAACCTCCCCGGCTGTGGATTCTTTTTGTCTTAAAGCAAATGGCCCCGCTGATAAAGCTACTAACTAAGAAAATGCCGCGCCCCTGGGTTCTTACAATAGATGGAAGCATGACATTGAAACTAACTTTGGGAACAATACCAGCATACCATCTCTCGCTAATCCAATAGCATTTATCGAGGACCCGGCTGCGGACAAACTAGAGGACCCTCTTTTGTCTCTCAACATGACTTTATTGGCCAGAATTGAGCAACTGCTGGTTGCTACCATCTCTCCCTTGGTCACAAAAATGAATGACTTAGGGGAAAGGCTGACCAATATTGAGTCAGTATTAAGAAAGCTCCCGCTCCCAGCTACTACTTTGGCCACATGCGTCTGTCCTAACCCTACAACCGCCCCCGAAACGCATAAATCTGGCAATGGGGCCACCCAAATACAACCATTATGCATATCTACTCAAATAGGCCCCAAAGTATTTGCCAAACCTGCACCAAAAACCCATACAGTGGCTAGATCCGCCTTGGCAAGAATGCCACATATCAACCTGCCCCCTGAGGCCGCCCCGTATGTGTCTGTCCTCTCTGGGGTCCCTGCCCTCACCCAGGGAAAATGCGAATCTCAGCAGGATTTGCTAAATAAGGCCACCTATTGGCTAAATAAGAATAGACCGTTGCCGCCGGGGCTAGACGGGGGTATCTTGAGTGTCAGAAGGGTGGGATGGTTAGGGACGCTGCCCAAATGCATTGCTGGGGATCTGGTACTAATTAAATTTAAAAACACCAATGTTGCCCCCTTTTTACGAGTTTGTACTCCCAATGAAAGACAAGGTACAATTCGCATTTGGGATCTATATGATTTTTACCCGTGCTCCCCTCACATTACATAGGTTAAACTCTTAAGTTTTTTAATGGTAATTGAATTTTGTACAATAATTGTTGAATGATGATTTTTTACTGTGTCTATGAAATGAAATGTCTATGGTTTTTTTTGTTAGTATTTCTGTATTGTCGATGCTTTTATGATTTTTAATTTAAAAATCGAATAAAGCTTATTAATAAAAAAAATAAGTAGTTGAAATAGTTTGTGTTGTTTAACTAGTATTGTTTTCATTTAGCAACATAATATAAAATAAATGTATGTTAGTAATTAACAATATTATTAATTAGACATGCTTACATAATAAAGATATATAACACATTTTTTAAAATATATTTATATAAAGAGAATTAAATAAAACATTGTAATACAGTTTTATTATGATATAAAAATGCAAATTATATTTAAATTGTAATGCATGTACATTTTCTAATATGTTTTCTCCTTTTTTTCTAATTTTAATATCCATATTTTCAACATCATTTGCTAATACATTTTTTTTGTTATTTTAAATAATTGTATATATTTTAATATTATTTCATGTACATGTTACAAACAGTTTTTGACATTATTATCATGCACAATATTTTTTAATACATTTATTCAACATTTTAATTTTATTTTCCAATTCATTTCTATAGGGAGATAGCCTTCTTTTAGTTTTATTTAGCAACCATTTTTTTGTACCACTATTTTCTATTTTGTAGTCTGTTTGTGTCATTTTAGTCTATTTTCTGGATTCCAGGTCGCTACTGTCAATCGAAACAGGTAAGTCCTTTATGAAGGTTTTCTTAATGGTTTTGAAAGTATGGGGATGTTTGGGAGAGGTCTAGAGGTTAGTTATAGAATTGTTTGTGAGTTTTTTTGTACATTTGGGGCCTCATTCGATGTCGGTTGGAAAGCATTCCGACTGACTCCTTGTCGGAATGGTATTCCAACCGGCAACACAGGCTCCCAGTGAAAAAAGGGTGGTTGCGGAAAACCTTGCACCCTGTGTCGGGCTCCGCATGGTGCCTGGCACACTGTGCATGGTTGTAAAGAAGGGTCCCATTGGTATCCCCACGGGAGGGGTCTGCTACGGGCCCCAAAGCCAGTTTTTGACAGCCGTTTCATGTCAGACGGACTGATTCAGAAAGGATGTCTGAATCTGACATCGTAATGCGTCAGTTGGAAATGCAGTCCTTAGACCTGAACGACTCGGAGTGTCTGAATGCCGGTCAGAACCAAGTCGGAAAGACCGAAGGGTTACCTTCTATCGTAATTGGTCGGTCGGAAACATGGGTTACAGAACGGTTTAGGGAAATCTGAATGTCATTCGGAGCCTTTCCGAACGCCATCATAATGAGGTTGTATTATTAGTTTTTTTTACTAGTGTATAGATTGCCTTTTTTATACACAGTTTTAGTAATGTTTCATTATGTTATGGCATATTATGTTATGTTACGCATTTTATGTTCATTAAGTGTAATGTATATACATTTTTGGGAATGTTATTTGTTTTGCTGGTGAGTTTTCCTGCATACCTTATAGGTTTTTGCCAACTAATGTGTCCAATGCGCACTGGCAGTTGCAGTTTTAAATTTTTTTGTAGAAATCACTTTTGGTTTATTTAACCAATTTTTTTTAGCTGTGGTTGGAGTTTTTTGGGTTTACAGGAGAATTTTCCTTAAACACTTTTTCTTATTTCTTATTGTTCTTACATACCTTGAATTGCTTTGCGGTATGTCTATTGGATTTGGTTTTTTCCACATTTTTTGGGGGGCTTTGTGGAGAAAAAAAATCCCATTTTTGGTGGATAATTACTTTTGACTATGTGGACACAGAAAACGATCTGCAGCTCCTAAACAATGACTTATATATATATATATATATTTATTTATTTTCTGGGTGAGAGATGTAATATTTTATTGTTTGTGTAATATGTGATTTGTTTTTTAAATTGTATGGTTTATGTGGTGTCTTTATTTTATGTGATGGGTTGAGTATGTTCTTTGAGCTTTTTGGTTGGTCCAGTTTACATTTTTCATGTAAATATTTATGTATTATTTAATTAGTTTTTGTTAATGTTTAGACTGATGTAATAAAATATTATTCTAAAAAAAGTTCAACCGGTGCACCAAATAGTACCTAAATATTTTACTGAGGTAAAAAAAACATAACTGTGTGCATATTCACGCATATAGTTCTATTCCCTTTATTATAAGATCTGTGGCAATAGCAGGATAGGTGTGATTGCCGGTAGTGGTTCCACTGTCATGCTTAGTTTCTGTAAACAAATATTATGTTTACTATTTATATAAAAAAATATTTGCCATCTTGGTTTAGATTTAGTGCAATTTTTGGGGACTTTTGTGCATTAATACTCAGTATATAATATGCTTTCAGCACTTATTTATAACTAATCTACTCTGTTGTTTAAGAGGAGTTTAATTTTAAACTGTAGCATGTTGCACATTCTTTTGGTTTGCTTTCTAAATTTAGGTGCAATTTGGCTAACAGATTGCTCCATTTGCAGTTGCTGGTAGCTTTGCTCTTTTTGTAATGCTTCCATAAATGTATAGAGCATAGTTTGGGTTCTGCCTAGTGGGGATTGGAAGGCATTGCGCCATCCTTCCACTGCTCTATTTGTTTTCACTTTTTGTGCCTAGGTGCTGTAATAGACATTCCACCGTGGTATTTGCAATCTGGGTAGGCATCTGTGTCCCCAGCAATGCAGTCTGCCAACCCAAGTATCCTCAAAATAATCCATTAGGGGGCATTACCATTGCTGGAGTCCATTAGTCAGTGGGTGAAAAGTGCAAAACTGAATTACCTGGATTTTGGCACCAACAGAGTCGTTTTCCTCTGGGTCAAGTTGCTGTGTGAAAGGGGGCCTGGAGAAAGGAATCCACGTGGGAGACTGAAGGGAAGAAAAGTAAATGGTGGTTATGCACCCCAATTCCATCGATTCAGCTGACTTAAAGCAGGCGGTCACCAAGCCACCATCAGGTCAACAGAAATTGAACTTGTAATCCAGAAGGCAGTAACCTTGTTATACCACCCTCTGACAGCTGGTTTCACCCCTACCACCATTGCAGTGGGCTGCAAATAGCTGGTGGCAGTGGCAGAACCCCAGCATTCTTTCCTTGAGCAACCTGCCCACATCATAATTCAGTGGGCAGACATTCAGCTAGGCGTGCGGGGAATCCAACACCATCACGATGGTGGGACCATCACTGCCAGGATCGTAATCAGTCCCTAAGTGAAGAATATTGTGGTGTCTCCATATGATTTAGTTGAAAGGAAGTTAATAACTTTGTATGGCTGTATAAGGGTACCTTTTTTAAATTATCTAAATCATGGCTTGTTCCAACTCTTTGCTTTTTATTTTCATGTGTTCCCACTTTAGTATTGGTAGTTAATAATAATTAAAAAAAGATATTCATTATTAATATTGTAAACTAAATATTTTATATTTTATTGTTTAAATGTGAATTTATTGGCTTGTAGTTTGCGTTGTTTTTTTTTAAAGTAAATTTTAGTTAATTTTATATATCCTAATTTGTGTGTGAGCATGGAGTAGTGATTGCTTATATAACATTTTTAGTCTGTAGCATATTGCATAAAATATTTTAGAGTATTAGTGGAAATAGTAAATTTCACCTTTTAGGGCTCGATTACGATGTCTATGCTGACTAACATAGCTGCAGTCTCAGGACCGACCGACAGCAAGTCTGCGGTCCCGGCACTGCAAGTCAAGTCAAGTCAAGTCAAGAGAGTTGTATAGCGCGCTACATACCCGGAGGGTCTCAAGGCGCTTGAAGAAGGGTGGGGAATCACATGTCAAATATCCAAGTTTTAAGTTGCTTTCTGAATGCTAGGTGGTTCTGAGTGAGACGAAGGTGAGTGGGGAGTGAGTTCCAGGTTTTAGCTGCGAGGTAGGAGACGGATCTACCTCCCATGGTGGTTTTATTGATGCGAGGTACGGTGGCAAGGGCTTGGTTGGAAGATCGTAGCTGGCGAGAGGGGGTGTAGAAGGAAAGTCGTGTGTTGAGGCATTCAGGTCCAAGTTCGTAAAGTGCTTTGTGTGCGTGGGTTAGGAGGCGGAAAGTAATCCTCTTATTGACGGGGAGCCAGTGGAGGTTTTTCAGGTGACAAGAGATGTGGTCTTTACGCGGGATGTCTAGTATGAGTCTGGCTGATGCGTTCTGGATGCGTTGGAGTTTTTTCTGGAGTTTTGCGGTGATACCGGCGTATACGGTGTTTCCGTAGTCCAGGCGGCTTGTAACCAGTGCATGGGTGACTGTTTTTCTGGTTTCGGTTGGGATCCAGCGAAATGTTTTTTTGAGCATGCGAAGAATGTTGAAGCATGATGATGAAACGGCGTTGACTTGTCTGTTCATAGAGAGTGAGGAGTCCAGGATGACGCCTAGGTGCAATGCGACTACACATCGTGAAATTGCATACTCCCATTTCTCTATGGGAGCTTGGGCTGCGGCTGTAAACCGGCTGTAGCACAAGCTCCCATAAGGAAATGAGAGATTCTGTTAATCCCTACACCACATGGTAGACACCTCAAGGTGCCTGCCACATGGTGCAGGGATTAATATGGGGGTACCATAGGTGCCACCTCGGTCCCCAACCAGAGGCCGCAAGGAGAAACTGGTCCCTAAATTCACATTCTGACCGGATTTCCATGTCGGAAAGCCCGGCATGGAAAGCCTGTCGGAACTGAGCATCATCATTCCAACGGCGGAAACACTGTCCATTGGGATTACCTGCCAGTCCATGAATGGCAATGGGCTCCTTGAGCTTATCGGAATCCAGCTGGAATGACCCGCCCGTTTCAGTTTCGATCACCTGCATTGTAATGCACATATCGGAACTGAACCTGAAATGAGGCTCGGAAAACCTCCAACCGGCAGTCAGAGGCTTTCTGAGCTTCATTGTAATCAGGCCCTAATGTCCAACATCTTCACCAGATTGACTTAAATTAGAGTGGGAACAGTAAATGTCACCCTTTTAGGGGCCGATTCCGATTCGGTAAAATTAACCCTGGGCGTAGTACTTCGCTACGCCCAGGGTGTGGGCGTAGTGTTGCCTACTTCGCCATTTGCAAAGTAGGCGTAGCGAAGTTGCCCGCCACCCGCCTCCCTCCCGCCCTCCCTAAATACTTAAATAACGTTTTTAAAAAGAATAAAACCACTTACCTTGTCGGCTGCGTCCCCGGGGCTCCCTCTCGTAATCGCGCTGCCGTCTCGGACACTAATGCGCATGCGCCGCCGCCAGCGCATGCGCATTTCTCACGAGAAATGCGCATGCGCGGGCGGCCGCGCATGCGCATTAGTATCCAAGATGGCGGCGCGATTACGAGAGGGAGTCCCGGAGACGCAGCTAACAAGGTAAGTGGTTTTTATTCTTTTTAAAAATGTTATTTAAGTATTTAGGGAGGATGTATGATGTTACAACGCAGGCTATTACAACGCCTGCCTTTACAATGCGGTTTTTACATCGCATACCATTACAACGCATAGCGCTTTTGGGTGCTGGATAGTGAATAGTTTAATTTACTATTCCAACTCCAGTCCCCGTGGACACTAGGGAAGGTATTGGATAGTAAATTAAACTTATTCCCTATCCTAGAGCGCCCCCCAGCGCAATGCGTTGTAATAGTTTTCATTGTAATGACCGCGTTGTAATGGTAGTACGTTGTAAAAGTTTTGTTGTAAGTGATGTTTACCATTTAGGGAGGGCGGGAGGGAGGCGGGTAGTATTTAGGGAGGGCGGGAGGGAGGCGGGTGGCACGTAGTGGGGCTATGCTAAGTGCGTAGGTGGACGTAGTTTCTTGCCCACTTCGCGTAGCTTCGCGTAGCCCCACTACGCCTACTACGCCCAGGGTTAGGTAAAATCATGTCCGAATCGTCATACGGAGCCTTTTTCCCGTACGAATAGTACGGAGAACCGTACCCGTACGTACGATGTAGTAGGATGCGTACCCAATGCAGTTCTCCGTACGATTCGTACCAAAGACCGTACGACTCAATAATCTGTACGAATCGTATTCGGAACACGCAGTACGCGATGTCCGTATGGATTGAAGCAGCTTTTTCCGACCCAGCAAGTACGATTCAGGTCAACAGCACTCTGTATGCCGCTTTTGCTATGGGAGTTTAAAGCGTCCGGAAAACCAGATTTCGAGTCAAAATGCATACGGAACGGACCCCCCCCGTGTACGATGCGTACACCCCATCATTGCAGGGGTATGCTGCATTGGGGTACGGTGCGTACACCCCTGGAATACAGGGGTATGGTGCGTATGTCCCCGTTCATACCCTCCATGACTGTAGGTGAACGGTGCGTAGGGATACGGTCCGTACCCCCCAAGGTCGTACGTGTACGGTGCGTACACCCCCTGCGTACACCCCTTTAATTTATGGGTATGGTGCGTACGCGATAGTGTAGCTCTCCGTATGAATTGCTCATACCCGACGTATTTGTACGAATCGCGTCCCCATTCCCCAGTCCGGATTGTACTTGGCTGGTCGTACGGCATGTTTACGATTCGTACGGTTTACTGTGCGGGTCTATGTCACACGGATTTACCCTTTACTTTCGTACGGTTCGCGACGATTCATACGGATTTCGAGCCAACGGATCGTACTACGCGATTTGGACAGATTACTATGATTCGTACAGAAATGGCTACGAATCGTCGTACGGATTTGTGTCCCAAATCGGAATAGACCATTTAGTGTCCAACCCCTTCCTCAAATTGGTATAGATAGGTGTGGGAATAGCAGATGTCATCCCTTTAGTGTCCAATGCCTTCCACAAATTGGTATAGATTGTAGCGAGAATAATATATGTATAGCCTTTAGTGTCCAACACCTTCTCCAAATTGGTATAGATTACAGTAGAAATACTAAATGTTGCCTCTTTAGTTTCCTACACCTTCCCCAAAGTGGTGTAGATTGGAGTGCGAATAGTATTTGTCACTCCTGTAGTGTCCAACACCTTCCTCAATTCAGTAAAGATTGGAGTGGGAATAGTAAATGTCACCCCCTTTAGTGTCCAACACTTTGTTAGAAAAGGGTGTATGTTACAGTGTTATAATTTAATGTTATAATTGTTGTGTGTATTACTTTGTTTTGATTTTATAATTATCTAAGGAGTTGAAATAGTTTGTGTTGTTTAACTAGTATTGTTTTCATTTAGCAACATAATATAAAATAAATGTATGTTAGTAATTAACAATATTATTAATTAGACATGCTTACATAATAAAGATATATAACACATTTTTTAAAATATATTTATATAGAGAGAATTAAATAAAACATTGTAATACAGTTTTATTATGATATAAAAATGCAAATTATATTTAAATTGTAATGCATGTACATTTTCTAATATGTTTTCTCCTTTTTTTCTAATTTTAATATCCATATTTTCAACATCATTTGCTAATACATTTTTTTTGTTATTTTAAATAATTGTATATATTTTAATATTATTTCATGTACATGTTACAAACAGTTTTTGACATTTTTATCATGCACAATATTTTTTAATACATTTATTCAACATTTTAATTTTATTTTCCAATTCATTTCTATAGGGAGATAACCTTCTTTTAGTTTTATTTAGCAACCATGTTTTTGTACCACTATTTTCTATTTTGTAGTCTGTTTGTGTCATTTTAGTCTATTTTCTGGATTCCAGGTCGCTACTGTCAATCGAAACAGGTAAGTCCTTTATGAAGGTTTTCTTAATGGTTTTGAGAGTATGGGGATGTTTGGGAGAGGTCTAGAGGTTAGTTATAGAATTGTTTGTGAGTTTTTTTGTACATTTGGGGCCTCATTCGATGTCGGTTGGAAAGCATTCCGACTGACTCCTTGTCGGAATGGTATTCCAACTGGCAACACAGGCTCCCAGTGAAAAAAGGGTGGTTGCGGAAAACCTTGCACCCTGTGTCGGGCTCCGCATGGTGCCTGCCACACTGTGCATGGTTGTAAAGAAGGGTCCCATTGGTATCCCCACGGGAGGGGTCTGCTACGGGCCCCAAAGCCAGTTTTTGACAGCCGTTTCATGTCAGACGGACTGATTCAGAAAGGCTGTCTGAATCTGACATCGTAATGCGTCAGTTGGAAATGCAGTCCTTAGACCTGAACGACTCGGAGTGTCTGAATGCCGGTCAGAACCAAGTCGGAAAGACCGAAGGGTTACCTTCTATCGTAATTGGTCGGTCGGAAACATGGGTTACAGAACGGTTTAGGGAAATCTGAATGCCATTCGGAGCCTTTCCGAACGCCATCATAATGAGGTTGTATTATTAGTTTTTTTTACTAGTGTATAGATTGCCGTTTTTATACACAGTTTTAGTAATGTTTCATTATGTTATGGCATATTATGTTATGTTACGCATTTTATGTTCATTAAGTGTAATGTATATACATTTTTGGGAATGTTATTTGTTTTGCTGGTGAGTTTTCCTGCATACCTTATAGGTTTTTGCCAACTAATGTGTCCAATGCGCACTGGCAGTTGCAGTTTTTAATTTTTTTGTAGAAATCACTTTTGGTTTATTTAACCAATTTTTTTTAGCTGTGGTTGGAGTTTTTTGGGTTTACAGGAGAATTTTCCTTAAACACTTTTTCCTATTTCTTATTGTTCTTACATACCTTGAATTGCTTTGCGGTATGTCTATTGGATTTGGTTTTTTCCGCATTTTTTGGGGGGCTTTTTGGAGAAAAAAAATCCCTTTTTTGGTGGATAATTACTTTTGACTATGTGGATACAGAAAACGATCTGCAGCTCCTAAACAATGACTTATATATATATATATATATATATATATATATATATATATATATGTATTTTCGGGGTGAGAGATGTAATATTTTATTGTTTGTGTAATATGTGATTTGTTTTTTAAATTGTATGGTTTATGTGGTGTCTTTATTTTATGTGATGGGTTGAGTATGTTCTTTGAGCTTTTTGGTTGGTCCAGTTTACATTTTTCATGTCAATATTTATGTATTATTTAATTAGTTTTTGTTAATGTTTAGACTGATGTAATAAAATATTATTCTAAAAAAAGTTCAACCGGTGCACCAAATAGTACCTAAATATTTTACTGAGGTAAAAAAAACATAACTGTGTGCATATTCACGCATATAGTTCTATTCCCTTTATTATAAGATCTGTGGCAATAGCAGGATAGGTGTGATTGCTGGTAGTGGTTCCACTGTCATGCTTAGTTTCTGTAAACAAATATTATGTTTACTATTTATATAAAAAAATATTTGCCATCTTGCTTTAGATTTAGTGCAATTTTTGGGGACTTTTGTGCATTAATACTCAGTATATAATATGCTTTCAGCACTTATTTATAACTAATCTACTCTGTTGTTTAAGAGGAGTTTAATTTTAAACTGTAGCATGTTGCACATTCTTTTGGTTTGCTTTCTAAATTTAGGTGCAATTTGGCTAACAGATTGCTCCATTTGCAGTTGCTGGTAGCTTTGCTCTTTTTGTAATGCTTCCATAAATGTATAGAGCATAGTTTGGGTTCTGCCTAGTGGGGATTGGAAGGCAGTGCGCCATCCTTCCACTGCTCTATTTGTTTTCACTTTTTGTGCCTAGGTGCTGTAATATACATTCCACCGTGGTATTTGCAATCTGGGTAGGCATCTGTGTCCCCAGCAATGCAGTCTGCCAACCCAAGTATCCTCAAAATAATCCATTAGGGGGCTTTACCATTGCTGGAGTCCATTAGTCAGTGGGTTAAAAGTGCAAAACTGAATTACCTGGATTTTGGCACCAACAGAGTCGTTTTCCTCTGGGTCAAGTTGCTGTGTGAAAGGGGGCCTGGAGAAAGGAATCCACGTGGGAGACTGAAGGGAAGAAAAGTAAATGGTGGTTATGCACCCCAATTCCATCGATTCAGCTGACTTAAAGCAGGCGGTCACCAAGCCACCATCAGGTCAACAGAAATTGAACTTGTAATCCAGAAGGCAGTAACCTTGTTATACCACCCTCTGACAGCTGGTTTCACCCCTAACACCATTGCAGTCGGCTGCAAATAGCTGGTGGCAGTGGCAGAACCCCAGCATTCTTTCCTTGAGCAACCTGCCCACATCATAATTCAGTGGGCAGACATTCAGCTAGGCGTGCGGGGAATCCAACACCATCACGATGGTGGGACCATCACTGCCAGGATCGTAATCAGTCCCTAAGTGAAGAATATTGTGGTGTCTCCATATGATTTAGTTGAAAGGAAGTTAATAACTTTGTATGGCTGTATAAGGGTACCTTTTTTAAATCATCTAAATCATGGCTTGTTCCAACTCTTTGCTTTTTTCTGTAGGCAGTAGATATTTGTTTATTGTGTTTTAAGAGTTCTTAGTAAGTGCTGCTTTATTTGATAGTAGGGCATATATATAAGGGATTAAACAGATTATATTTACCATGTACGGTTTATATCTGAGTGAAAGGTTTGGGACACATCTTGAAGGTCCCATCCATCATCCCGATTTGACAATGGCTTAGTTTTAATAAGTTATTTGCTGTGGAGAATATTAGGATTTGTTTCTCATTTTTTAGGTTGTCATTTAAAAGGAAAGGTTCTTCTTTATATGTCATTGTTAAATGTCCAGGTATTTCTGTGTCTTGGTATCTTCTACAGGCAGGGGTAGTATTGCTGGTGGGTTTTTTGGTTCATGAAATTAAACATTTTAAAGTGGGTCTGTTGTTGGTTGTCCTGTGATGCGCTTAGGGACTTTAAGCAATATATCTTCTAGGATTTGGGTAGCCAGTGCTTTCCTATCTTATATCCTGCAATACCTCAATACTTCTATACAACGTTATCTTTTGTAGTCACCCTCCCATAGCATACATTAGAATTTGTGTTGGTACATGTCCAAATCTCTTTTTCTGTTGATGCACTTTCTTGGTTTTAGGTGTAACTTATGTGACTTAGCAGTTGCTTTCCTTTCTGGGATGTTATATATTTGGGTTGCTGTGCCATTATATTTGAAAATTGAGTAATAGTATAAATAAATACAATGTTTATATGTTTGTTATTTACATATACATTTATGCAATCACTTCTATTTTTAATATTTACATGCATGTTCTTTTTACATGTTTCACACTGTTTTGCAGTTTTTCCGTTAGGGGTGTTATAATGTGGAGCAGGTGATTCCTTCTCTGTTATAAAAAAAAAAGCCTCAGTTTTATTTTAAATGTTTTTTTGGGGTAGTGTGCAGGGATTGAGGTTCTTAGGTTTATTTTCATTCACTTTTGGGGTGAGTTTATATTTTTAAATAACTTTTGTATGGTTACTTTGTTATATCTTTTTACTGGTTTGTGGTAGTTTGTTTTTCTGACAGCTGATCATTTTTGAAGTGGTAGTGTTTTTTTAGGTAGTACATGTACCGAGATAAATGTTGGAGTGTGTTTTGTTAAGTAATTGCTATTTTACACTTTTAAGTTAATTTACAAACAAGTTTTAGTTTAAATATAGGTTTTACCTATTTGGTTAGGTAGTTGTTGAGATGTATATATCACTTCTTTAAGAGTCTGGTTATAGAATTCAGCAGAGTTTACTCATCTTACAGTGTTTGTCATTTTAGAAATCATTCATTGGTAAGATGTGTGCACCTTTTATGTTGTTAATTTAATTGTTTGTCTAATTTTATTGATTAAGGTTCTTTATAATTTGATTTTATAGATTAGCATGGTTTTTATTTGATTTTTTTAAATATTCAAGTTGATGTATAAATGTTTGTAGT
The DNA here is from genome assembly GCF_964261635.1 of Lissotriton helveticus. NCBI lineage: Eukaryota > Metazoa > Chordata > Amphibia > Caudata > Salamandridae > Lissotriton > Lissotriton helveticus. Next base: position 649,817,959 of record NC_136071.1, read on the forward strand.
TAAGGGCAATACTTTTTGTTATATTGTTATGAATTGAGTTATATACTTTTATGGGGTAAATTGTAAATATTGTTGGTGATCTAATATGTTTATTTTTAAATTCAACAGTGCATGGAATGATTCATTTTTATTTCGAATAATTGTTTTATGTAAAAAGAATCAACATATTATTTGTTTACTTAAAGCTGACAGTATGTTTGTTTCTGATGTAAGGGTTTTCAATATAAGCATAAATCTATATTTTTTACAATGATATTTGTGGTTTTATTAGTATAAGAAGGAGATATTTTTGTAAACAATATTTATTTTCTGTTTTTTTTGTGTTTCTACTGCATAAATGTTATGTCAGTGATCACAAGCATCATGGTCTTCCTCAGTGAAAAATACATGTTATAAATGTACTCACACATCAGAATAACATGACAATTAGGAAATATATAACAAAAAATTGCCAAACCTAGGTCTTTACAAATACAAATATTTACTTAGTAAAATTCCATAAAAGTGAAGTCAATCAGCTTTAGGGGTCAGGAGTTATTGCAAATGCAAAATGGTACCCTAGGATTCTTTTTTTGTTGCATTTTACATGTAAACTATTCGGAAACACCTGGGGAAAGCAAGCATTACTGCAAACCACATATTGTGGACATGTGACCTATTGCAGAGCAATTATCACATGTCAAGTCCAGGCTTCTTTGAAGTTCAATTACCCTGTGTGGGCAGGTGACAGATCTTTATCACAGAGGCTACCCAGTAGCTGATTTTTGTGGATGCTCAGCAACTCCCCCCCTTCTCCAACCTCCAAATGTGTTCTTATTGTCTGGACACACCGCCTGGCCACTTCTAGCCCACTTCCAGGATGACTGGTCCTTAGGACTTTGTTGAACCATCTTGTTATTCTACTACAGCTCTAATACCTGATTTCAGTTACTCGATGTGCCTTAAATATTAATGTAAGTCATAAGCAGTGTAGGAGCTTGCTATGGTTTGCGCAAAGGATGGACACAACTGCAGCCTCTCTGAAGTCAGAAAAGGTGGGATGGGCACTCTCTCTGGGTCCTCACTTGGAAGTCCTTACAGCAAACACTAGAGGATGGGCGGTGCAACCAAAGGCAAAGGAGCAAGCTGCCCATCATCTGCAAATATGACACAGCAGAATGTGGGCACTAATCAACAATTGGAAATTCAAGACATTGAGAAGGTGATAAGTGATATACACTGTCGATTAAGTTCAAATGTGGAGGTGAAAGGAGTCACAGAATATGCTCCCAGATGGCAATAAGGTTGTCCTTTATGAGCAGGCAATCAAAGCCAATCCATTGGTGTGTTTGCCATCTTAAAAAAACATGTGGGTGTTTGAGAAGGAAATAGTGGCAGAATGACTAGTCATATGGCAGTATAAGTGAATCACAACACTAAATTAACTTGAGTACATTGGTCAACCAGAGCCAAGAATTGGAACGGTTCTGCTTAATGAAAAATATGCAATAAAACACAAGGAATTGCAGTCATTGCCATAAACTCATGGATCAAATAAAAATTGCAAAGGCACAGTTGAAAACATGTTGTTATGTTTCGAAGCATTAACTCAAACTGAAGCTTATTGTGCAAAGTGTAATGAGTGTGAGTCAAACATGCATTTGTAATCTGACTGTTAAGGATTTTAGGACATGCAGAAAGATGGTTGAACAAGTGGATCAAAAGCACCCGGAAATCAGGAGTTGATCAAATTCAGTATGCCCCAGTGCTAATATAGATCTACCACAAGGTAACTTCATCTAGGAATATTGATGTTGCCAGTGACTCCAGACATTCAAGACAAAGTTATTTTTTTAGAAGGAGTTTCTATGTGATTTCTATGAAGATCAGTCCTTGCAAAGAGAATGAGTGATTCACAGCTTTGTGGTGTAATAGAGCAGATATCGCAAGGTCAGATGGTGTATGACTTTGGAGGGTTAAGTAGTTAACAGTATTCATCCAGGACTGGAAAGACTATTTGATAGCAACCAATTGTCCAATGCTAGATTAACACAGAGAGTAATAAAATTAAAATGTTGATATTTGCCATTATTATCAATTAGAATTCAAGCTATAAGCTTCACTAAACATGTAAAGTCTATTATGATCTCTCTGGTCCCTATCCACAATGTTATGAAATATGGAAAATTGACAGTGGAGTAACATAGGTATTGTATAGACAAATCTTACTTTGAAACCGTTGGGTACCTAAAAACCCCCAGCCAATCATATTCAGTGAAAAGTGTTGTCACATCCAATGCAGTAGGACTACCAACTAGGTAACAAATAATTACAGATAATGTTGAGTAGGAACGGATAATGGGAAGGGATTGATATACAGTGATGTAAGAGAAAAAATAAATATATCAGAATTATCTCACTCATGAGAATATACTTAGCATTACTGTGGATAGAAGGACATGACAGAAAAAAAGCAGGTGAAAAAATGCTGCTTCATTAGGTAATGCTATCTGTGTGATAGGTGGACATTCGTCCTGACAAATTTACCATACTCGTGAAAACATCGGCTGCATCAAAACATCTAAATTAATTCACTATAGCGTGTGGGTATAGGTGCCTTGAATGTCTGAGTTACCAAGAATGTCCCAGATAATCCAACCGTTGGTAAGAGAATTGGGACTGTATGAAGAATTTTTTTACTTTACCCCATCTAAAATTCGACCATGCGGTATTGCTCACATGTGGTCAATATTGTGTTTGGAATATAACAAACAATAGTTGGGCCATCAGCAAGGAGTTACGGACAAATAATAATTAAAACCATATAAGGTGACATATTCAATGGGGGGAAAGGAAGCTTATTCTCACATCATATGTAAAAATGTCTCTAGTCTGGCAATCCTTCCAAATAACAATTGAAAAATATTGTTTGATCACAATATCCTGGTCTACATTTTGTGAGTAGAAAAATATCGAAAACCGAAGTTAAGTACATCATTTGTAGATATTTTAGCATATTGAAGAGTGGGACTGGCCTACAGTTCAATCCAGCAGTACCAAGAGGGCTGGTATGGCAGGTCAGTGTTTGAAATTTTTGTTTTAGCTGTTTGGGACCCTACCTATGGTTTGGTGGGCCAGTATCTACTATTGATATCCCTTATATTAATACAAACATTTGGTGCCGCAAGCTGAAATGCATGCAGCCTCCCGTACCTTATAAAACATCCATACAGCATGACTTTGTAGGTTCAAAACTCCCCCAATATAAAGAATATGTGCCCCTTTTTTAGCAATCAGATTCAGTAATGGGGACACAAGTTCAAGCCCAATGTTATTTATTCTTCCAGTCCCAACCTGCTATAATATTGAAATTTAAGTTCTAAAACTTTAATATAATTTTTAATATGGTGTTTTTATTGTATTGTAGCCTGTTTCTTATATATGTTATTGTGAAGTTTGATGTTTATTATAAAATAATTATTGTAATAAATGTATTTATTTATATATATATATATATATATTACCTACTGGCGGTCGCCAGTAGGTATATATAGTTAGGATTTTTTCTCTATGGGTTTTTTGAAAATTCTATGTCTAATAACTTTGGCGTTTGTGGACGGAATTGGCTGAAATTTTCAGGAAAATGGCACATTTTCTTTCTGAGCAGCCCTTGAAAATTTGGGGGGGGTTCGTCCAGTGGGGGCCGAGAAAAAAGGGGGGTCCCAAAACATGTTTTTAACATTGAGTTTTCCATAGGGCGGTTGGCCTCACTTTTAGCCCGAACGGCTGAATGGATTTGCACGAAACTTGGCAAAATTGTAGGGACTGGTAGCCCGATGTGCCTTTTGTAGGTCTCAATATATGTGCTCCAGTGGATTTTGAGAAATTAACGTTTAAAAAAAGATATATATCTGTAACAGCGGACCGGGCAGCGCTCTGGTTCGCGGACTTTTCGCGCAACGGAGCTTTGTGAAGCGAAGCTGATTGGTTCTCCGGCGTCTGTCAACATTCCAAACAGTCCGTAGCGGCCGCCATCTTGTCTCTCGGTAGGATCGAGAGACAAGAGGAGGCCGAAGCGAAGGGGCAAATGACCATAAGGGGGCATAGTACATTGTCGCTCACCCCCTAGGTTTGATGTGGAGGTTTTAAAAGGGCCCCGCGGGGCAAAAAAAAATAAAAATAATAATAATCGAACAGCTGAATGGATTTGCACGAAACTTGGCAAAATTGTAGGGACTGGTAGCCCGATGTGCCTTTGCTAGATCTCAATATATGTGCTCCAGTGGATTTTGAGAAATTAACGTTAAAAAAAAGGTATATATCTGTAACAGCGCACCGCTTCGCGTACTTTTCGCGTTACGGAGCTTTGCGAAGCGAAGCTGATTGGCTCTCCGGTGTCTGTAAACATTCCAAACAGTCCGTAGCGGCCGCCATCTTGTCTCTCGGTAGGATCGAACAGCTGAATGGATTTGCACGAAACTTGGCAAAATTGTAGGGACTGGTAGCCCGATGTGCCTTTGCTAGGTCTCAATATATGTGCTTCAGTGCATTTTGAGAAATTAACGTTCAGAAACAAGATATATATCTGTAACAGCGCTCCGCTTCGCGGAGATAAAATTATATGTGTATTACCTAGCTGTTGCTAACACCAGTTAGCGACGGCTAGTAGAAGATAGCGACCATCTTGGGCCCCACTTTGCATGTGAGTGATATTTATCACTAATGACATGCAAAGTGGGCATGCCAAGATGTTAGCGACTGGAAACAGTCGCTAACATCGCTATCTCCTATTATCAACTTTTGGAAATATTCGAGATAAGGGCGAATATCTCTGAAAGCTACCACCTGCCCTGAGCAGTTCTTAGCCATGTTATCCAATGGGAGGTGGATAACATGGCTAAGAGCATTAGCTCGGTAATGCATGAATATCGCTGAGTTTTCAGCGATATTAATGCATTGCGGTCGTTTTTTATCGTATTTCCGATAAACCTTGATAATAGCAAGGTTTATCTGCGATAATTTCTGACGGTAAAAAAATCGTTGCTAAGCATCGTTAGGGATAAATATCGCTTAACTTTGGTAATATGCCCCAACGTCTGTTAACGTTCGATTCGAAGGAAATCAGGAAGTGTTGAAAAACATTGTCTGCGCCATCTTGTCTTTTTTCAAATGCCACACTTTTGTCGTGCACGGCAGCCATTTTAGATGCCTTGACCAGACCCACTCTGTGCACGCTGTCGATCCTTAGCATGGCTCCCCACCCTCGCAAACATCTCCCCCAGGCAGTGGTCACCCCCGCTCTCTGTCTTATGCATGGGTAATAAACCTCCCCCATCTGCGCTGCTGTTCCCTGAGAATCACACCCTGTGCCCGCCCGACACCTCCCTTTCGCCCTATTCACTACCGCACCCTCTGACACTCCTTTTCCTCTGTGTCCGATTGTCCAGGCTGGTCCTAGGGTATCAGCTAGCCCTGCAGATGTAGTTTATGGCCACAGCTGTAAAGAATCACCCCTCTTCAAAGGAGTTATAGTAGATCAAGGCCCACACTCGATGAGATTCGTCACAGCAGAAGCGTTGCTATTATCTGAAAACCATCCTGTATTGTGATTGGGGAGGGGACCGAGCCTGAAGCGGAAGATTCCAGGGATGACTGTTTGTACATCAAAGTTTTTACAATTATGTGTCACATTAAAAATATATAGCACTCCGACAAAGTAGTAAGATTATAAAACTTTAATAATTTATAAATATATACAAGAAAACAAAAATAGTAATAACATATAAACATTTTTAGGGAAAAACAACGAAGTAGCGGTCGGCTGTGCGAATAGTCCCAACGCAGCACAACGTCCAGATTTCCGGCGTGGGGCGTCGCGGGGGGTGGGTCATCAGTAGCAAACTGTTGTGCGAATAGTTCCAAGGCAGCAGAACGCGTTGAAATCTAGATGACACGAAAGTGATGTCTAGTAAGTTGCCACCCAGCAAATAACGGCATGGGGCGTCGCGGGGGGTGGGTCATCAGTAGCAAACTGTTGCGCGAATAGTTCCAAGGCAGCAGAACGATGGCACCAAGGTGATGTCCAGTAAGTTGCCGCACTGGTTTTGGTATCCTACAATGCTGCTCCGAATAACGGCGTGGAGCGCCCCGGGGGAGGCGGCGTGAACGGGCCTCTCCAGGTGGAGTGTCATCTGTTGTAGTGGGGCGCCCCTTTACCGTTTCAGTTGCCATTCCGTCCGTTTTTGGTCCACTGTGTCAAAAGCCGCAATTCAGCTGAGTTGCGCCCACTCTTGCGGTGCAGCGATAGGCGGCTGTCACAGGACTCTCAAAATGGCGGCAGGCTGTTTCCTTTTTGGGCCTGGTCCACTGAAATGGCCCTGGGACACCTTGGAAATCGGACGCTTGTCTGCTAGGTCTTGGACCTCATTCTCGAAAGCGTCCCCTCCGCCTTGAGAATTCATCCAAAGTTTTGGGGACTCCGACTCCTGCAGGCTTCTGGTGGGGAGCGGCTGCCATGATTGCTCGCGGAATGACCACGACTGAGCTACGAGATGGTGGTGCTTTCATGCTGACGCCAGCTTCAGTCTGAAACATCCAGAAACAAGGTGGGGCTTTCATCGTTTGGGGAAAAAAAAAAGTTTTCATCCTATGAAAAGTGTTGTTTTTAGGTCACATGATCAAGCCTTCCATCATTAGGAAACCAAAAGTAAAATGAACCAATGAAAAGTTTTATAAACAAGTCACATGACCTGTTATGCGGCATAGGGTGTAAAATTAGGAGAAAATACGTTGGCACGTGAGGCGGCGTCAGTAGCGGACCGATGTGCGAATAGGCCGAAGGCAACACAACGCGCCAAGATCTGGATGGCACCGAGGTGGTGTCCAGCAAGTTGCAGCACTGGTGTGGCCATCCTACAATGCTGAAAGTCGGCGTGGGGCGCCCCGTTGGCCTGTGAGTTTGCGTCAGTAGCGGACCGATGTGCGAATAGGCCGAAGGCAGCACAACGCGCCAAGATCCGGATGGCACCGAGGTGGTGTCTAGTAAGTTGTCGCACTGGTGTGGCCATCCAACAATGCTGAAAGTCGGCGTGGGGCGCCCCGTTGGCCTGTGAGTTTGCGTCAGTAGCGGACCGATGTGCGAATAGGCCGAAGGCAGCACAACGCGCCAAGATCCGGATGGCACCGAGGTGGTGTCTAGTAAGTTGCCGCACTGGTGTGGCCATCCTACAATGCTGAAAGTCGGCGTGGGGCGCCCCGTTGGCCTGTGAGTTTGCGTCAGTAGCGGACCGATGTGCGAATAGGTCGAAGGCAGCACAACGCGCCAAGATCCGGATGGCACCGAGGTGGTGTCTAGTAAGTTGTCGCACTTCTGTGGCCATCCTACAATGTTGAAAGTCGGCGTGGGGCGCCCCGTTGGCCTGTGAGATGGCGTCAGTAGCGGACCGATGTGCGAATGGGGCCAAAGGCAGCGCAACAATATTTTCTGATTTGAAGACACCACAAGGCGCTGAGATGCCAAGATCCGGATGGCACCGAGGTGGTGTCTAGCAAGTTGTGGCACTGGTGTGGCCATCGTACAATGGTAAAAGTCGGCGTGGGGCGCCCTGTTGGCCTGTGAGATGGTGTCAGTAGCGGACTGATGTGTGAATGGGGCCAAAGGCAGCGCAACAATATTTTCTACTATATTTTCGGAGTAGAAGACACCACAAGGCGCTGAGATGCCAAGATCCGGATGGCACCGAGGTGATGTGTAAGTTGCGGACGGATGTGCGAATGGGGCCAAAGGCAGCTCAACAATATTTTCTGAAGAGAATACACCACAAGGCGCTGAGATGCCAAGATCCGGATGTCACCGAGGTGATGTCTAAGTTGCGGACCGATGTGCGAATGGGGCCAAAGGTAGCGTAACAAGATTTTCTGTATGGAAGATACCACTAGGCGTTGAGATGCCAAGATTCGGATGGCACCGAGGTGATGTCTAGGAAGTTGTGCCACTGGTGTGGCCATCGTACAATGGTAAAAGTCGGCGTGGGGCGCCCTATTGGCCTGTGAGATGGTGTCAGTAGCGGACTGATGTGCGAATGGGGCCAAAGGCAGCGCAACAATATTTTCTGACTGACACCACAAGGCGCTGAGATGCCAAGATCCGGATGGCATCGAGGTGATGTCTAAGTTGCGGACTGATGTGCAAATGGGGCCAAAGGCAGCGTAACAATATTTTCTGTATGGAAGATACCACTAGGCGTTGAGATGCCAAGATTCGGATGGCACCGAGGTGATGTCTAGCAAGTTGGTGTGGTCATCCTACAATGCTGAAACTCGGCGTGGGTCACCCCATTAGCCTGTGAGATGGCGTCAGTAGCGGACCGATGTGCGAATAGGCCGAAGGCAGCACAACGCGCCAAGATCCGGATGTCACCGTGGTGGTTTCATAGTTGAGAGGCACTTCATCTGCAGTGGGGCGCCGAGATCCGGATGGCACCGAGGTGATGTCTAGCAAGTTGCTGTACTTGTGTGGTCATCCTACAATGCTGAAACTCGGCGTGGGTCGCCCCATTAGCCTGTGAGATAGCTGTTCTTTGGATTTGGGCCTGGTCCACTAAAATGGCCCTGGGACACCTAAGAACTCGAACGCTCGATTTTTTTTTCCTTTCCTGTACATGCAAAAAAAGGTAAATGCCCGGTATGTTACACGCTTCATCTGCCACGATGAACTCTCCAGAGGAACCGAAAAAATATATAGTTGTGGTAACTATACCATGCATCGTCATATGGAGAGGTGGCACCAATTAATTATAGTGCTGCATAAAAGAGAGATTTGGAGGAGAACCCCTGACCTGCTAGTACATTCATCAAAGAAGTGGCACTGAGAGCTTCAGAGGCAAGGGAAACGGTCCCAAATATTTAGAAGAACTTTGGAAAGATTAAAATGACATGTTTAGATTGTGGTAAATTAATTTCATGTGGGCAGATGAGTGTTACTCTAATAAATACAGCATATGAACATCATCATAGTCGATGGTTGTAGAGACATTTTGACTATATCCTGGACCTGCCCGTCCTCGCCCAAAATGGCGCCGGAATAAATGGGACTCGTAACTCCTTGTTGTGTACTGGTTGCAGAACCTTGAAATCACGAGATACGTATGCAGTTTTGAAGCACATGGCGGGCGGGGACGAGAATTGATTGAATATTTCGACATCCCTATTGATATTAAGTTCTGATGTGTTATTGATTACTGTACTGTTGAAAATTCGAATTAACGTCACCCATGGTACTTGCCCGCAAATGTATATCTAGATAATTTTATTGTAACTGGCCCTGTCGTATTTTAATTATAAAATGTACGTCCACCGATTCCGTAACTGTTAGACACCTTAGTTTTTGCAACCTAATGGCCCGCCCGTTACGTTCCTCTACAGTGTAAATGTCTATTCATCATATACGATTACAGTTTGCTCCGTGGCAGGCCCACGTGGTTATAGGCTCTTATTTGTATAATGAAATTTTCACAATAAAGGTTTTTAAAAGAAAACATGGTAGTAGTGTATACATTGGTAAAGTTTTTAATAATAGTCACTGTTTTAGAATCATTAAAAGGCAAGTGAAATAAAGCAGACCAATTACATGAAGGGTAAAAGGTATAATACGAAGGAACGCAGTAAAGATAAATGGTCAAGGGCTGTTGTGTTTTCTATTCCTGCAACATAAAGTGATCGATAAGAATCTCATATTCAGGCGTATCGGCGACTAAGACAGCAGGTCGACCCTCTTTTGCTCAACGGCTCCGTCATGGGACGAAGAAACGCTCTTTTTCTCGAAAAAAGAATATATTTTACTTGCAGGACAGTTGTAAAATTTCCGGGAAAGTACATTAGCCTGGAACATTATAACATATATTTAAGAGAAAATAATGTTCGGAAGTAATTAAAAGCGTAATTTTTAGGTGATATGACCAAGGCTTTCATCATTAGAATAAGAAAAGTAAAATGAACCAATGAAAAGTTTTATTAACAAGTCACATGACTTGTTATGCTTACGTTACGCGCTGCGCGCCCCGGATGACTTCCGGATGCGCTAACGCGGCGCGTCATATGACGCATTACGCGACAACGCAGGTCCAGAATATAGTCAAAATGTCTCCACCAACCAGCGGTCGAAACACAACCCCTTTCAGCAGGCTAAATAGTTCTGTTAAATGACAACAGAAGGGACAGGCAACAAGAACCATCAGTCAAAGAGGGGAGGGCTAGGTCTTCTCTACCGGGTTACATTGGGGCGCTACCGGAACTGATCGAATTGGTAGTCTACAGTGTTTCTGGATGTTTCAGACTGAAGCTGGGGTTAGCATGAGAGCACCACCATTTCGTAGCTCCGTTGTGGCCATTCCGCAACCAATCATGGCAGCCGCTCTTTATCGTTATTTTGGGCGGGGTGGGTGGCGGAGCCGAGCTGTTTTGCAGCCATCATTGTGTGGAGTTCAGTTCATCTTACTAGTTTTGTATTTGTCATGAGGGGTTGTTCCTAATGTTTCTATTTTAGCGAGGTCAAAAAGAGATCCCATTAGTGGCCTACTGATTTTACTCGATTCCTTTTCTTTTTTTTTACACGATTTTTCGTTATCTGCAAAGACTAAACAGAGTATTGTGTTTGTTTGTAAATAGAGAATGAACCAAAGAGAACTAATTCTAAAACAGTAAATACTTCTATTTGGATAGTATGTATCCAACATATTTGTTTTCAGAATGTCTGCACTGTTTGGTTCTTTCTGGGCTAAATATTCAATTTCTTGCACAGGTTTTAGAACACGGTTTCGTGTTTCTGCAAGACCCAAACTCACCCAGAGAATAGTCCTTGATTTAGCATAAAGACTTGCTGATGATAATCGGTCACAACATTCATATTCTCCTTCAGTTCCGTCTTTTCAGATTTTGTGATGTAAGACGTTACATATCGAGCCACAGCAATAGAGTTGTCTGCAACATATTGTACGCTGACAAGCCATTAAATTAATTAGGTGTGAATCCAAAACACTATCTTTCTGTTGCACTTTATCCATAAATTCCTTTGCTGAAATATTATGCAGATGAACTCCACTTTTTAAGATATGATTTACTGCATAAGAGAGACCAGATAAGTCACTCTCAAACAGAAGATGAAACAAATATGGAATGCATTGGCGAAACCTCGGATCTTCTGCATATAATCTTGTTGTCCGGAATTCAGATGCAGGAATCTGCATAGGTCGATCATCATATCGTGTACCTTCACCTGTAGGGAATAACTGTGGGAAACAACGACCTTCCAAACTTTCTTCCCACACACTAATAGGATTTCCTTTCGCCTTTTTCATCTGAAATAATTCAATAGCATTCCCTATTGCTTCTTTGGAATGCAGTGGATGAACACTGTAATGTTCATAAATTTCTTCACTTCTGGATAGATCAACTTTTTCAATTTGTCCAATAGACAAATCACTCTCCTCTTCTTCACTTACATCTTTTTCTTCTACGTATACATCTTTATAGTACTTATTGTTTTGAACTAAATACAACGTTGCCTTTTTGACTTTTCTAACATCCACTAAATCTTGCCAGATTTTCTTACTCTCTGTAGGTACACCATTAACTAGAATAACTAGAGGTTCCTCTTCTACATTTTCAACACCAATTGTTTCCATATTTTTTTTTTAATCAAGTGGCAAATATACAACTCTACCCTTTAATCCTCTTTGTAAATCTGAAGGATTTAATTTGCCAGTCTTAGGCTCCATACGAACAATAGCCTGAAAAGGATGTACACATGGGATCAGAATAGTCTCATAAGTATTTAAATCCATCAATTCTGATGGAATATTTATCAACTCTAGATTATTATGAACAGCTCTAGCAGGCATTTTATTTTCATTTAATTTATTATAACAATATTTACAAATACGTTGCTCAAAACCCAAATCAAAATAGTTTTCCACCAACAAATAAGTTGCAAAATCTTTCCATTGACCATTACTTTCATCTTCACTTTTTAAATATAAATCAACTAACCTAGTTTGACTTTTGTAATGAATGCGTCGACAACAGACACAAGAAAAATTTGGTTTCTCACCTGCAATTACCTTAAACTTTATTATTTCCTGTTCAAAATGTTCAATATTAACATGTCCAACATTTTCTAACACATTTCCTTCTATAATTATATCAGTTTCTGCATTACCTTCCTCTGGACCAAAATAACTTACCTCAATTTCTGCACAAATCTTCTTAACATCTAATTGACATCCATACAAATGAGCAGTATTTAACTGTTTAAGTTTAAGTGCTGGACTTTTTGCATAATACAACTTTCTCACCAATTTTCTCATTTTAGTATGATGCACTGCTAACATCCTGAAGTGATGAAACACACTCTGGCATATTTTTTTAGAAAGACAAGCCAGAGAATGACCTTGCAGACCTATTTTTTTTCGCACTCTGCAATGATCTAATTCTTGCAACATAACAATTTTTTTTCTAAGACTTTCTTTAGTGTACTTACGTAAGAAATTGCGAAAGAAATCAACTGAATCCTGTCGTACACTACAAATGCTACTACAATTCCAACTGTAAACAGGAACATTAGCACGTCCCCCTGAAGCTTCTCCAGCCATCACCTCTTCTGCATTTCTAACCACAATTTTCTCTTTCTCAATTACACATCCCTCCTTCACCTCGTATCCTCGACCACTGGTGTCAACTGCATGCAACAAATCGTTACTTTGAAAGTAACTCTCTTCATTAAAAAATGGTTCAGACGTTGAAGTATGCATCCACTTCCCAGAAAACACTTTACAAAAATTACTCCTATTTATGTGTCTCTTCCATTTACTTTTAGCTTTTAAAACTTGTATTGCCTTATTTAGCGTATTTATTCTATTAAGTACTAAAATAAATAATTTTCTTTTTGTCTCAAACGCGCGCTCAACAATACCCTCTATATATTGTTTCTTCTTAAGAAAAGCAGATCTTCTTTTAGAAACTTTCTCCTTTTGTAATAAATTCGAAACTACTCTGTTGTAAAACATACGCTTCCTGATTTGGCTAAATTGATTCATCCGAGTTTTACTGTACAGATTTTCCTGTCTCCTGATTCCAGAAACATTTTTATCTTTGGTTCCATGTCTCCTTCTCGATACTGGTATACTTTTTTCCTTGTCCACTTCAATACTAACATTTTTCCTTCCACATATTGCTCTCAAAAACTTTTTGGTTTGCTTACCAGGAGCACTCTTCTTTTTATCCGTCCTATGTTCTTTTGATACTTCTTCAATTCCTTTCTTCTTCAAATTGTAAGTCCGTTTATAGACCTTTCTTTTTTCAGTTCTGGTCGGCATCTTAATTTAAGATTTTGATGAAATTCTCAATCTGTAAAACACAAACATAACAAATATTATAGTTGACTACTAGCATATAACGTACAAATTTAAACCACAGATTCATTTTCTAAGTAGAAATAAGAAAATAACAGAAAGTCTCTGAACAGAGTAGGAAATCCTGTAGTGAATGTTGGTTCTTAATTTTATCACACTCCATATCTGTTTTAACACTATAGACAGTTTTTAATTCTAATTTTTAAAGCATAAAACAGTACACTTTTTTCAAGAACTATGGGTCATCGTAGATGTTTTAATCTTTTTTACTACAATCTCTTTTACACTTCATGAGAACAAGTCTTATCACTCTCCTAAAGCACATCAACGACGAATAGGACAAGAAAACTGTCTTCAAGAATGCTTTACTATCAAAATAATTTTTATTTATTGAAATCTTCATAATTTTGTAGAACTTCCACCATTATATCATCAGGGACTTCTTCAAGTCCAAAGTCCTCATCTCCTTCAACCATCTCTAAGTAAGCGGAGTCTAAAGACATGTCCATAAAATAATTTTTTTCATCTGTTTCCTCTTGAAAGACTGCGTCTAAAATTTCCTCCATCACTTCGTTAATGATTTCAAAATGAATTTGTTTCTCTTCTGAGGAATTCTCCATAACTAGACTCAGTTTATTCTTCTGTATCCTTTTAAAAAAATATAGAGACTAAATTATATCTTTTTTCATAAATGTATAACTTAAAAATACCTTTACTAATTTTTAAAGTACATATATTTTTATAATTTCTAACTTATTAACTCTATATATTTTAAGATATCACGTTCCTCTTCTTTTGAAAAGAAATTGGCAATATAACCCTAAACGTTAACACTGATCTTTTTTTTTCCATTAAATAATTACTGTTGTTAAAAGACATTTTACTGTAAAATTTCTTTTTAGATTTTCTAGATATCACAAATATTGATAATCTGTAGAATTAATTTTTAGAGACCCATTTTTTCAGTTCACCAGTACAAAGAGCTATGTAAACTATATGCACTCTGAAGAGAAGGCTCACACTATACAAACCATAGCATTCACTTAAAAGATTACTACTTCTCACAGAGACAGTTCCTTTTATGTTTCAACAGCATACTCACCATGTAAAAGTCATAGCATATACAAAATGTCATGCTAAGCATGAAGAACAACCTCATAATAAACCTCTGCATGAATACGTAAAACAATGCCTATACATAGTATAATCACAGATATGCAGGAAAGATACCCATCACACCTAGAACCATATCATATTACCTCTTTGTAAATAAAGGAGAAAAACTGCCAAACATAATGCAACAAGATTTCAAAAATCATGAGCACTTCACAAGATTTAAGTAATGGAAACATGAAAGAATTATACTCCAATGATCCGTAAATCTGAACTCCATCAAAAAGAACACATGCACCAAGCCCATTAAAAGATAATTTCAACTGTCAGTGGAGAATATCTCAAAATACATATCTAGTATAAGCAGATACAACCCATGTGAATAATTCAAGATAAAATCATATTCCAAAATGAAATTTTACAAACATTTAAAAAAATCTTCTCCATTATTTTCATGTGCACCCAAAAAAATTGCCTATGCAAAAATACCAACTCACCTGAAAAAAAGAATACAATTACTCAAATTCTGTAATTCAGAAGGCACGTTGTTGCTTTTCAGCACCAAACACTGTAAAAAAGAAAATAATAAAATGTAATTAACTTATTACAGACTTATTTCTTACACAACATAGAGCCATTATAGCAAAGAACAAGCATAACAGATAAATTCCCCAAGATTCTCTATCATTACAATTAGGTACAAAATGTCTCATTTATGAAACCATTGCGCCACAGATATATCACTTTTTCCCATGTTAAAACTCATGCACCAGCGACACAAGGCCTTCATAACTAAAAGCCCATGTGACGGAGAACAAGTGCATAGACAGAAAATACAGGGCCAACCATGGGCATATGCAAGCAGTACACCTGCACAGAACCACCAAACCCCAGGAGCCACCATATTAATATATATCCTTAATATAATAATCCTCTAAGGATGCATACATATTTGCGTAGCGGACCATGGCAGGAATTTGGCGTGCTCTGCCTCTGTTCCACTTCCAAACACCTTGATCCACCCCCCCCTCTTCAGTGGGCTGCACGCTCCGCCCCGCCCAAACCCCCTGTTACAGAGCCCCCTACCTACTCTCCCTGCCCAGGGCTGCCATGGCCCTATACCCGCCTCTGGAAAATGTGTAAGACACAGCAACAGTAAAAATCAAAGAATAGGCAACATGCAGAAAAACTACACAGTAGAACAAGAAACGAGGGGCATATTATCAAGGGGGTTTATCTCCGCTTGTTTGGCTTTAAAAGCCAAGAAAGCGGAGATAAAATGATCTCCCTATTACCTAGCTGTCGCTAACACCAGTTAGCGACAGCTAGTAGGAGATAGCGTCCATCTTGGGCCCCACTTTGCATGTCAGTGATATTTATCACTAATGACATGCAAAGTGGGCGTGCCAAGATGTTAGCGACTGGAAACAGTAGCTAACATCGCTATCTCCTAATACCAACTTTTGAAGATATTCGTGCTAGGCGCGAATATCTCCAAAAGCTAACACCTGCCCTGAGCAGTTCTTAGCCATGTTATCCAATGGGAGGTGGATAACATGGCTAAGAGCATTAGCTCGGTAATGCATAAATATCGCTGACTTTTCAGCCTTTGCGGCCGTTTTTTATCGCATTTGCGATAAACCTTGGTAAATACCAAGGTTTATCTGCGATAAAAATTACCGCAGCGCAGCGGTACATTTTTGTCTCCAACCAAGCAATAGCGATAATTATCGCTATTGCTTCATAATATGCCCCCATATGTTTAAGATAACCCCATTGAAAAACATGTAGTAATTTTTTTAATCTGCCATGCATCTAGCCCCCCACGACCGCTTCGGAAACTCCTGCTCTAAACCTTTACATTTCATTTTTAAAACAAACGCACGTTTTTTTTCAAAGCTGCATATTAAACGCCTAAACATATATTTAGTCGTCCACATGCAGGCACTTTCAATTACATGACTTAAGTGGAATCCCTGTAATGTTGCATATCTTTCCAAAAATACACCAGTGGCTATTATTATAACGATTTTTTTTCATTCTTCATCAGTGATATTATTTTTTACATATAATGAAAATCACTATGACTTTTTAAACGACAAAGCTTACGCGGTAAAAATCACTCTGCATTTGCTTCCCTTTAAGAATGTAGTTTATCTACCCCACGCATGTGAACCTTGATGTTTTCATCTGGCAGCGAATTCCGGCCTTGAATCACAAGACATGAACAACAGCCTTATTGTCACAAAAACAAGTTAGCGTAGCATCTGTTCGCGAACATATCTTTCACTTAGCTAATATTCACAGACAACACCATTCCTTATAAAAGAGTGGACTTCCTTTACAATGTACTAAGGTGACTCCCTTAATTTTAAACACATCCTCCACTTCAAGACACGCTATTTTTTTTATAACTACTAACCAATGGTTTATTGACCGGACTGCCAAAAATTATATCAAGTCATTCTGCTACTATTCACTCCATGCTCTGCGACCTATTTCTGTGGACTTCCTGTTGAACTGCCAGTGCTGCGACGTTTGTGTTCCCATCTCGTTTATTTCAAAATGGATGTCCCTCCTGTCTTCGCTAACAAGCCGGAACACTTAGAACTATTTCGCCAGAAGATGCTTGACTACTACGGCATCTTAGCACTCTCGACTCTGAATACTTCATATCGATTATCATTTTGATATTCCTATTTCACCTGTGTGCAGCCTGTATTTCATTGCCTGAGCTGTGATTTCATGTGGGCCCTGGACTTATGTCTCTGCAACTTGGTACCTCCTGAAGTGAATTACAATCATCTCATGAATCCGTTAATTGATCATGAACAACTTTGTTGCAACGGAGGGATTATGGCCTTTGCAGCGATACAAGGAGTTCTGGGTCATTGGGATATATTCGCAGCGGCGCAAGATTTCCTGACAGACAGCTACATTGAAAACCCACCGAGCTGTCCTCTGATGGTACTAGAGGCTCCGGTAATAACAGATCATGAATGCTGCTTTCCTCTTTTCAATTGGATGGCTGACATGTTTTCGGATCATAACAGTGACTTCCTGTTAGAAGCAGTTGCTACCTACTTCGCCTATACAATCCTGGGTTGACTGTTATGCAAGCCATTGACGTCCACATTTCGTTTTGCCTCCCTATATTTTTCACGTTTTCTTGGATACTTTCTTAACATGAACAGACCTATTGGCTTTACTAACAGTGGACATTATGATTTCCTACTGGTTAAATTTTGATCTTTTATGTGGACTAAATTTTTTTTCTTCAGCTACTCGATTTTGAACTTTATTTTTTATTAAAGTCTTATCTCAACAATTCTATTGGATATCTTATCTTATGTTATTTCAAACGTACTCGAACCAAAACTCGCTAATATATGCTACATGTGCCCTAATTAATGTGTAAATATAGAATGAGTTTTTTATAACTGTAAATGCCATTTCGCATTTGAACTGCTTAATTCCGCCTCAGACACCTCTGATCATTTAATTTTCCATCAACTGAAATATTTTGATTACATACATGCACCTCTCGCCATTTTGTCCGTTTTGGCGCATTTGTTTCCCCTTACACAATAGCATAACAGAAACGTGATAGTGCTTCGCATACAGAGAGCTGATTGATAAAGACATCATGTCTAACCACTAGCATTTTCATGTTTCGTTCCTAAACTGAAAGGCCAGAGACCTTCTTCCATTTATTAAAATATAATATACTTCCTCATAAGAGTGTATAATTAATTTTGCAAAACCATATTCATTTTTCATCAACTATACCGTTTGTATTCTATGTACTACTGACTATACCGATTACTTTGTTTTTTGAAATGTCTCTACTCGTATTAGATTAGAAACTTGCCTTGAAAACAGTGCATTTCTGAATAAACATTTCAAATATACACGTTCTCTCTTTTAATCCATAATCTCAACTAAAATGATTGTATACTGAAACAGTATTCATGTGTTCCACGTAACTTCAGCTGTACTAACTTAATATTTTCTTTTGTCGACCTGATTTACTCATACTAAAACCCACAGCCCTATAACAGCCCGTGAACCCTTTCTTAGTAGGTCGCGCACCATGCAGACAGTTGTACCTCTGTAAAAAAATAATGTATTACTCTTCTCAAGCACCGTCGCAGTTCCGCTCCACTCAGTGTTAATCACTGCTCCCACGCTTCTACAGACCAGACGCTATGTCGTATTTCACTCCTTATCACGCTTTAATCTCCACAATAACAAACACTTCTCCGCCAGCCACCAGAGAACAGAGTGCACATGCAGAGGCACTAAGTAGTGAAATACAACATACCCTCTGCTCTATGGAAGCAACCGAGCGGTAATTCTGAAAGAAAACATTCACTAGCGCTTCAAAAAAGCATTTCAATTATATAAATAGTTTTTTTAAAACGTTCCAACTACTCTGATGCGACTATCTGTGTGTGCCTCCACAGCAAAGTTCCTCAACCCGGACTGAAGGCAGACACAGACAGACACACACACAATAAGATAACACAGGGCAACGGAGACGGAAAACAGAAGAGAGATAAAGATGCAGTCAAACAGCAGGAGTGAGAGATATATTTTTATACTCCGTTTGGTACCTCAATTTACGAACACATTTACTGCACAAATCTGTGTACAACCTCATGGTCAGAACTTTTCATTTTATTTTACTCGACAACCTGCCCTTCTCACCCTACGCCCACCATCGCAGGCCGCGGCCACAAACCGCACTATAATTTTGTCGTCTGACACAAACTTTAAGCATTACCACTTTTTCAAGACGGTATCACATGTAATGTACCAACTTTTCATTTTATTTTACTCGACCACCTGCCCTTCTCACCCTACGCCCACCAATGCAGGCCGCGGCCACAAACCGCACTTTTAATTTTGTCGTCTGACAGAAACTTTAAGAATTCATTAAACATTACCACTTTTTCAAGACGGTATCACATGTAATATACCAACTTTTCATTTTATTTCACTCAACCACCTGCCCCTCTCACCCTACACCCACCAATGCAGGCCGCGTCCAGAAACCGCACTCTAATTTTGTCGTGTGACAGAAAGTTTACGAATTCATTAACCAATAACATTTTTTCACGACGGTATCACATGTAATTTACCATTTCTCTCTCTATCTGCATTATCTGTCTCTCTGCTAATATAATTTTTTCACTTCATAAACAACTTCTCTCATTATATATAAAGGCTTCAAAATCACACAAATAATTACTCTTTATATTAAACATATTTTATACTTCATATTTCACATTTAAATTAAAAATAGTTTTAGAAATACAACACATTATGACAGCCAAAAATGAGTTTAGTTTCAAACTATGAGGAAAATCAATCATTGTTTGTGAGTAAACCATATTTTACGGTACATGACAAAACAAACAGTTACAGACTTACCTTTACCAATGCTTTGTACGATGTACAACAGTGACAGTCACAAAATAGATATTCGTTTGACGGAAGTCTCAATTATGCTGCTATCACTGCAACCAAAATTCAATGGCACAGATATCCAGTCAATACAGACTCATATATGTCTCTTCAGCCAATCATATTTCCTCCCGCAAAATTTTGTATTCAAATTTACATTTCAGTTGGTTGTCCCTCACAATATTTTCAATGTCACATAAAAGTCACCCATCACCCACTGCCATCTCTGGCTGTTTCCATGGTAATACCTCATTCTGCACCTGGCTGAAGGCACAGGTCAAAAAAGTTCATATCTCAACGTTCTACAGCAAACTAACAACACTGTTCTCCCTCCAGAAACACCTGCCTATCCACAGCTCTGTTGCATGTCATTTTTTTCACACCCAAAACTACTTTTTCTTTTACATAACATTAACATGCAACGTAGTCTTCAATCTTCACGTATTAGAATCAACCAATAATTTTTCGTTTTTCAACCACACCAAGCTTCATCCATTTTTTTATCCTGACTTTCAGCTTCTAACTGCCATTCCACTTCCAGAACCTATCGGAGTGCGAGTGCATCTGCCTTGAAAATGAAGGTTTGGCTTTTAGGACACAGCTATATTCACTGGAGTGGAAAATATGCAGCAAGCAGACGAATTTCCAACCTTGATTTACCAAATGTGCAGATAACGTGGATTGGGCAAAGAGGATTAAGATGTCACCAATTAATACCATTGGTGAAAACTTTTATGCATCTCCCAGAACCAGACCTTATAATTGTGCACTGTGGTGGGAACGATCTAGGCACATTGACTGGGGTAGGTCTGGAAATGCTTCTAAAAGACACCTTTCGACAATTGATGACACTTTTTCCTCGAACTGCCTTGGTATATTCCAATATATGCCAAAGACAGAAATGGAATTGGTCCAATCAACATTGTGCACAAATTGAGAAAGCAAGGAGACATGTAAATAAATCTGTTTCTGCTTTCCTCAGAGATTATAGCATGGGTTCTATTTACCACAACAACTTGCGTTACCACATGCAAGACATCTATAGGACAGATGGTGTTCATTTCACGGATGAGGGAAACAGAATCTTCCTTTGCAACATCAGACTCTGCATCGGTACTTACTTATAAATGCAGAAAAAACTCAATTAACACAAGGGCTCTTTTCAGAGCCACCTTATATCAAAGCACTCAAACTTCTGATTTATCTCCATTTTCACACTCTTGTAAATAGGAGTGCGCGCCCGAGTGCGCGCACCCCGCAACTTTAAAAAAAATATATAAATATATATTTTCGCGTTTAAGGGCCTTACTGCACACCCTGAGAGAACCTACGCAGCAAAACAATCTCTACCTTCTCCCCTTTCCATGTTCCAACGCTTTGAAATGACAATATATTTACTCGCAGTGACAACATGGCGGTCAACACTTCCTGATTTCCTTCGAATCGAACGTTAACAGACGTCACGCAGCAACAAAAAAAATTCCGCTCGCGCGCAGCCGCTTGAGTACGCGCACCCGTACGCGCTTATAGATATATAATTGACTTTAACTTAAATTTTCTCAGCAACTACTGAACAGATTTACACCATTCCAAAAAAAGCGTAATCTGCGAGCCGGACTCTACAGTTTTGCCAAATTTCTTATAAATTCATTCAGCCGTTCGACCTGTAGCCGTGTCTAAACGTCCTATGGAAAATAACATGGAGAAAACACGTTTTGGGACCCCCTTTTATCTCAGCCCCCACTTCACCAATCCCCCCCAAACTTTCAGAGAAGGAGCGCAGCGGACCGAGCCATCTTCTTTGAGAAATTCGCAAAGATTCATCCACCAGGGCCAAAGTTAATCCAAATAGAATGTTGAGGATTTCCTATGGAAACTAGGTCCTAACTATAACTACCTACTGGCGACCGCCAGTAGGTAATATATACACATATCTACTCTAAATTAGAATAATACAATTCAGGTATAAGACTAAACAAAATTCAAACTCAAAAGACTCAAATGTCAGAAAATACAAAACTGTAAAATACCAATAGAGTAGATGGAAGTATACGTTTTGAAAAAATACATGTAAATCCTAGAATCATTGATATATAAACACAGAAACTACTCAGCAAAAAATCGGTACAGTGGAGAATAGAGATGTAGTCAGCCATGCTGGTACTGGAATGAAATGTGCCTCCTAATAGGGAACCTAACTAGGAGGACAAGGACCACACATGGAAAATAATACTGGATAAATACTACAAGCTCAGATAAACTGCAACCACAGACATAGATATTTATAAATAATGGTGCATTTCTTCAATATTGTTGAGCCCATTAGGCCAACGGCTATCGAGCTCAAGAATAAATCTAGACTCCAGTTTTCTCAGCTGCAATTCACAATCGCCCCCTCTCTTCAAACATGGTACTGCTCCAATAACAAAGTAACTGAGGTATTTCAAATGATTATTGTGTACCCGTTTAAAATGCCGGGCAACCGGATAAGCCAGGTCACTGTGTAATATAGCCCGTAGATCCTGTAACATCCGGACATGCACCTGGAGCTTAGTGCTGCCAACATATCTAAGCCCACAGGTGCATGCCAGGACGTAGACAGCATGATCTGTCCTACAGGTATAGTGACCAGTAATCAGTTTAGGCACTGTACTAAAAGGGGTGGAATAATGTGTAGTAGTGGTGCCGAATTTACATGCACGACAACTAGTGCATCTATAAAAACCTCTGGTAGGGCGTAACCAAGGTTTTTTCGTTTGCAGTTCAGGGGCTGTCTAGTCCAATGAGTTGCCCATAGTTTTAGCGCGTCTAAAAGTTACAGTAGGGGTAGCTGGTAATCTGGTGTTGAGTATAGGATCACTCAAAACAATTGGCCAATTCTTATTCAAAATGGACCTGATTTTTCTGTCCTCTCTGCTGTACGTAGTAATTAGACGTGGGCATTCCAACTGGGGCTCAATATTATTAGAGTCTACAGTTTCAGAGATGGATACAGGAAAGAGACTCTCCCTAGATCTGGATAAGGATTTATTCATAGCTGCATTTAAAATAGTATCTGAATAGCCCCAAGCTTTTAATCTAGTCATGAGGTCTCCTAGACAGTTGTTATAGTCTAAAGGAGAGCTACAAATCCTTTTTAGCCTCAAAATTTCACCATACGGGATTCCTGAAATGGTGTGTTTCGGATGCATGCTAGTAGCGTGCAATGTGGCATTGCCCGCTGTCTGTTTTCTGTGTAATGTTGTGTGCAGTGTACAGTTAGTAACATATACCTCAACATCTAGAAATTGAATTCTGGTTTTATCAATATGCGCTGTAAAGTTGAGATTGAGTGAATTGCTATTGATGTCTTGAATACCTCTCCAAGCAATAAATATGTCATCAATATACCTCAGAAAGCACATCACATGTCCCTCCATCCAAGCTTTATGGCGTACATTGAGGACCTGCTCCTCCCACCAGCCAACGTGCA
This sequence comes from Lissotriton helveticus, assembly GCF_964261635.1. NCBI lineage: Eukaryota > Metazoa > Chordata > Amphibia > Caudata > Salamandridae > Lissotriton > Lissotriton helveticus. The sequence goes on from NC_136071.1 coordinate 649,841,398, forward strand.
AGCACGCATAGCTGGGAGAGAAGCAGGCCCCCATCGCCACTCCTCTCAGTTGTCTATATATCTCCTTACCAAAGGAGAAAAAATTGTTGTGGAGATGTAGATAGGGCTGTCAGCGCGGGGACGCACTGTTCTTTGTGCAACCATGCGCTTAACAAATGTCATTAACCTAACCTAACCTAACCATTCTATGAGGCTCAAAATGACCTTATTATGTTCATAATACATGATTGGTCTGCTGGAGAGGTAATGTTGTACTGCGGAAAGCCCTTGTACATGGTCTATACTAGTGTACAATGCCTCTACGTCCAATGAGATAAGCCACATATCGCTGTCCCACTTAATGCTGGAAATTTTAGTGATAAAGTCACTGGTATCCCGGGTGAAGCTGGGGAGATGTTTCACAAAATCCTGGAGGAAAAAATCGATATATTCCCCCACTTTCTCACCCACACTGCCTATGGCCGATACAATGGGCCTGCCAGGTATAGGTTGTACAGCTTTGTGCACCTTCGGGATAAGGTAAAGAGAGGGCAGGATGGGAAAATTAATATACATGAATGTGTATTCCTCAGATGAAATCAAACTCTCTCTTTTCCATTGACTTAACATCTTGTGGAGTTTAGATGTAGCGTTCTCATATTCTTTTTGTGAGGCTGTAGTATAGCATAAAGGGTCTCCAAGCTGGCGTTTGGCCTCCTTGATATAATCCTGTTTGGGCCAAATTACCAGATTGCCCCCCTTGTCTGATTTTTTTATCACAATATCTGGATTATCTTCCAATTTCCTCATCAACTTATCATAAGCGCATTTCATGTGTATCTCTTTTTTTCGATGTTTGTTGTTTACTTGTGTATAAAGTTCTTTGATGTCATTGGTGACGCAGTCATTAAAGGTATCGATCGCATCCTTGGGCATCAAAGGGGTGAATTTCGATTTGCTACGAAAAGGACTCAAACCAGCACCTTTTTGGGCAATGGGTATTCGCTTTAGACGACTTTGTGTGGCCTCTTCAGGGTCTAATTCCAAATCATTATGGGAGTTCAGCAATTCATTAGCGTCCAAAAAAGTATGAGTGTCAGATATATATATATATATGTATATATATATTACCTACTGGCGGTCGCCAGTAGGTATATATAGTTAGGATTTTTTCTCTATAGGTTTTTTGAAAATTCTATGTCTAATAACTTTGGCGTTTGTGGACGGAATTGGCTGAAATTCTCAGGAAAATGGCACATTTTGTTTCTGAGCAGCCCCTGAAAATTTAGGGGGGGTTCGTCAAGGGGGGGCCGAGAAAAAAGGGGGGTCCCAAAACGCGTTTTTCCCATGTTAATTTCCATAGGGCGGTTGGCCTCACTTTTAGCCCGAACGGCTGAATGGATTTGCACGAAACTTGGCAAAATTGTAGGGACTGGTAGCCCGATGTGCCTTTTGTAGGTCTCAATATATGTGCTGCAGTGGATTTTGAGAAATTAACGTTTAAAAAAAGATATATATCTGTAACAGCGGACTGGGCAGCGGCCCAGGACGCGGACTTTTCGCGCAACGGAGCTTTGTGAAGCAAAGCTGATTGGTTCTCCGGCGTCTGTCAACATTCCAAATAGTCCGTAGCGGCCGCCATCTTGTCTCTCGGTAGGATCGAGAGACAAGAGGAGGCGAAAGCGAAGGGGCAAATGACCATAAGGGGGAATAGTAGATCCTCGCTGACCCCCTAGGTTTGATGTGGAGGTTTTAAAAGGGCCCCGCGGGGCAAAAAAAATAAATAATAATAATAATCGAACGGCTGAATGGATTTGCACGAAACTTGGTAAAATATTAGGGACTGGTAGCCCGATGTGCCTTTGCTAGGTCTCAATATATGTGCTCCAGTGGATTTTGAGAAATTAACGTTCCAAAAAAGATATATATCTGTAACAGCGCTCCGCTTCGCGTACTTTTCGCGTTACGGAGCTTTGCGAAGCTGATTGGTTCTCCGGCGTCTGTCAACATTCCAAACAGTCCGTAGCGGCCGCCATCTTGTCTCTCGGTAGGATTGAGAGACAAGAGGAGGCCAAAGCGAAGGGGGAAATGACCATAAGGGGGCATAGTAGATCCTTCCTGACCTCTTAGGTTTGATGTACCATTTTGCCAAGTTTGGTGTAATTCCGTTCAGCCATTCAGGCTGTAGACGTATGTAAATGTCCTATGGAAAATTGCATGGGGAAAACACATTTGAAAGTGTTGAAATTTAGAACCAATTAAAATGTTACTTTGGTTTTGTATTTGTGTGTGATGAAAGTTAATTGGTTATGTATATATGTCAAATGAGAGGAAACCACAGCCATTTTGTGATACTACTGTCTGAGGTACATTTGTGAGGAATTTTTGGTGGTGAATTTCTGGTGTTTGATTTACACAGTACTAACACTTTTCCTACTTTTGAAAAGGTGAGTTGTTAATTTGTAAGGGGAACTATGTTGTACACTTGAAGATAATTTGAAAAATGTTTTCTGTTATTTATTTGCAGTCCTTCTGTTATACAAAATACTTGATAAAGTTAGTTTTATATTATGTATTACTAAAAACGATAAATGAAAGTGATTATTTTTTTCTGCAATTTACAGCAAGCAATTTCAAAATAAAATGGCTCACAATGAAGAGACCGTGGCAATTTCTTTTGAATTGTCCACTACATTGATTGAAATTGAGAGCACCAATAATGAAACATTGTCACAAGGAGGACATGACTTGTATGATTCCATTAGATTGATTGAAATGGACAGCACCAAGAATGAAATATTGTCACAAGGAGATGACTTGAATGATTCCACTACGTTGATTGAAATTGAGAGCAGCAATAATGAAATATTGTCACAAGGAGGAGATGACTTGTATGATTCCATTAGATTGATTGAAATGGACAGCACCAATAATGAAATATTGTCACAAGGAGGAGATGACTTGAATGATTCCACTACATTGATTGAAATTGAGAGCACCAATAATGATATATTGTCACGAGGAGATGACTTGAATGATTCCACTACATTGATTGAAATTGACAGCACCAATAATGAAATATTGTCAGAAGGAGGAGATGACTTGAATGATTTTTTTGATCAATCTCTTGATGGCGAATTTATCGAGTGTTTGGAGACGATAGAGTTACAAGAATCATTATTGCAGACTTTTCATGAGGACATTGCTGATGAGGACATGTTACTAGTTCTTTCAAATTTAGAAAATTCTGAAGAATAAATTTATATTTAGAAATCAAAAATTGTTTGAGACATTATTCATTTTTATTTTTAATTTATGAGGTTGTAGCGAAGTGATTGTAGTATAAAATGAGACTTATAGTATAGAGTGCAACATTTTTATGTTACATGGTAAGTTTACTCATATTTACTTCCCTTCTGCCACTATATTATCTCCAATGTGTATTTGACATCTCTTCTTCATCTCCGGCCTCCTTTCTCTCACTGTGTGTCTCCGATGCATCTTATCGGTGCTATTTTGTGTAATTACAGAAGAGAGTAAAATAAAATAGTTCGGAACGTGAAAAGGGGGCAAAGTAGAGTACTCCTCACCCCCTAGGCCTTTTTAGGCGGTCCCAAAAGGATCAGTTTCTGCTTTCCTGAGAGATTATGGTATGAGTTCCATATACCACAATAACTTGCATTACAACATGCAAGATATCTATCTCCTATTACCTACTTTTGGAGATATTCGCGCTAAGCGCGAATATCTCCAAAAAGTAACACCTGCCCTGAGCAGTTCTTAGCCATGTTATCCAATGGGAGGTGGATAACATGGCTAAGAGCATTAGCTCGGTAATGTATGAATATCGCTGAGTTTTTAGCGATATTCATGCATTGCGGCCGTTTATTATCGCATTTGTGATAAACCTTGATAATAGCAAGGTTTATCTTTGATAATTTCTGACGATGCTTAGCGGTAAAAAATTCGTTGGTAAGCATCGTTAGCGATAAATATCGCTTAACTTTGGTAATATGCCCCAACGTCTGTTAACGTTCGATTCGAAGGAAATGAGGAAGTGTTGAAAAACATTGTCTGCGCCATCTTGCCTTTTTTGAAATGCCACACTTTTGTCGTGCACGGCAGCCATTTTAGATGTCTTGACCAGACCCACTCTCTGCACGCTGTCGATTCGTAGCATGGCTCCTCACCCTCGCAAGCATCTTCCCCAGGCACTGGTCACCCCCGCTCTCTGTCTTATGCATGGGCAATAAACCTCCCCCCATCTGCGCTGCTCTTCCCTGAGAATCACACTCTGTGCCCGCCCGACTCCTCCCTTTCGCCCTATTCACTACCGCACCCTCTGACACTCCTCTTCCTCTGTGTCCGATTGTCCAGGCTATCAGCTAGCCCTGCAGATGTAGTTTATGGCCTCAGCTGTAAAGAATCACCCCTCTTCAAAGGAGTTATAGTAGATCAAGGCCCACACCCGATGAGATCCGTCACACCACACGTGTTCCTACTATCTGAAAACTATCCTGTATTGTGATTGGGGAGGGGATCGAGCCTGAAGCGGAAGATTCCAGGAATGACTCTTTGTACATCAAAGTTTTTACAATTATGTCTCACATTAAAAATATATAGCACTCCAACAAAGTAGTAGGAATATAAAACTTTAATAACATATAAATATATACAACAAAACAAAAACAGTAAAAACATTTAAACAACGAAGAGACCGTGGCAATTTCTTTTGAATTATCCAATAGATTTATTGAAATTGACAGCACCAATAATGAAATATTCTTGTCAGTAGCGGTCTGTTGTGCGAATAGTTCCAAGGCAGCAGAACGCGCTGAAATCTAGATGGCACTAAAGTGATGTCTAGCAAGTTGCCGCCCAGCACATAACGGCGTGGGGCGCCGCGGGGGTGAGTGAGTCCAGTAGGCACCACAGCTATTCTTACCGGCATTGCAGAATTACTGCTGGGGACAATGCCTGTGCTGTAGCAGGGTCACAGCAGAAACAAAAAGGATTCTGTTGAAGATGTTGTTGGTTTTCAATTTGAAAACAGTTCTGGTGTCAACTGCTATGCTAATGTAGTGGTTAATGTTTTGTTTTCTCTAGAAAATGTAAAAGAGGGGGAGGCAGTCCAAAGTTCCGTTAAAAGGGCAAAGGAAAGGATCGGTGGTTTGAACTATCAGTCAAAAAGGGGAGGGGGTGCAACAATTTTTCCTACCGGGTCACACTGTGCTTTTACCGGAAGTGAGGTCTGCAGGATTCTAGTAATTCAAAGTGAGGCTGGCACCGACGTCCCGCGAATACAGTTTCGTCACTCCACGGGTGATCATGGCAGTCATTCCCCATCGGGGGTCAGAGACTCCCGCGGCTCCTCTAGAATCTTCAAGGTCGTGGAGGACTACGGTGGTGGAGTCAACCAGTGACCGGGCCATTTCTTTATGCTGGGCCCGCTCTTGCCAGGTCGACCGCCATTTTGAGAGTTCGGTAGCTACTGGCGATCGCGGGGTCAAATGAGCGGACGGGCTCCACCCTGCCGGGCGAGACGTTGCAGCATGGCCACAGTGGAAGAACTCTTTTCCGGGCGCCTGGAGCGCTGAGGGTGCAGCTGGGAAGCCTCCACTGGGGAGGCGGGAGAGGCCTGTTCGCACCGTCTCTCCCTCCCAGTGCACCCCACGGCGTCTCGCTTGATATTTGTTATGGCCGGACCAGGCGATGAGGACGAGGGGGGGGGTCGGAGGCATGTGCAAGACATCCCCCCCCAGGGTTGTTGCAGCAATTATACAAGAAAGAAGAAGTGTCCCGTCCGTCTTCGGGCCGGGCTTCCGGTAGATGTCGGCCGGACGCCCCTGGCTCTGGCCCCATGAACGGGTTTCTTGGTTTATCGGCTGCAGCCGGATCCCGTCGGCCTCGGCCCCCCGACCGTTGGTGGCCGGACCGGAAGAGCATGTGGCGGGACTACCTGCAACTCTCAAGGGCCACCGCGGCCGGACTGGGAGAGAGAGGGGAGGGTCGAGGAGACATTCCCCCCCCCTGTAACTGTTCAGCGTTGTAAAGGCAATCCCCTGGCCGGGTCCCGCTGGTCTCGGCCTCGCCTCCGGCTACACCCTACGTTAGGATCTCCTGGCCGAGGCGTGGCAGCAGGACCTGCCTTATATGGGCTGCTCCCGGCTGGGCGTAGCCGGAACCCTGCTCCACCTTGGAAGTTTCCAGAGTGGGGGCGGATGTTCTACTGACTTGCATTTTCCCTAGTCTATCGATTTTTTTGGCGTGGCAGGCGGTGGGACAGCGAGGGGTGATTTGGTTTCTCTTACTGTTTTTCTGGTCTCTCACCAATGGCATATTTTAACGTTTTCTTGTTTCTAGGACATTAACAGGTTTTATCATTACGTTATGTTATCGTTTCTTTGTTCGTTGTTTAATAAAAGTTCATGTTCATCAGTGGCCTACTGATTTTCGTTTTCCTATTCTTTTCTTTCCAGGTTGTTTCATGCTAAAGTTTCTGTTAACAGGATACAGTGATCACTTCGTTATTATTGCATATGTCCTTTTCACTAGGGGTGCTCTCTGGTCGGGCCAGATGACGTATGTCTAGTAAATGGTCCGGGTGAAACAGGTGCATCAATCAGTGGGGAGTAGATAGGCATGACAGATTACAACGGGGGAGAAAGGTCCGCATTACGTACCCTTTCACTACTTGCAAAGATTTTCCTACGTTTATTTGCAAACAGGGAATACCTCCAAAAAGAACTAATTCCCAAACAGTCAATGTTCGGACAATCAATCAATCAATGAGGAATGAAATAGGTACGACGTGTTAAAGGCTTGCGTTACCTACCCTTCACTATCTGCAAAGGGAGAGAGAATATTCCTATTCTTCCTCGTTTGCAGGCAGAGAAGATCCTTAAGAGAACCAACTTCGAACAATTCAATGCTCGATTCAAACAATCAACAAGGGGTACTGTGAACACAAATGAACGCCGCTTATGTACATACGCATTGCTATTTTCAACAGGTTGTTCCTAATGTTTCTATTTTAGCGAGGTCAAAAAGAGATCCCATTAGTGGCCTACTGATTTTGCTCGATTCCTTTTGTTTTTTTACACGGTTTTTCGCTATCTGCAAAGACTAAACAGAGTATTGCGACTCTGTGCTTGTTTGTAAATAGAGAATGAACCAAAGAGAACAATCAATCAAATGGAGAGAGAAGCAGGCACGACGGATTACAAAGGGGGCAAAGGGCTGCGTTAACTACCCTTCACTATCTGCAAAGAGAGAGTACTCCTAATAGAAATGAGGGGTGGGGGGCAGCATTCAAAGCAGATCAGTGTGCATAAACACGAAAATGTTTTTACTTACCACGTACTTGACATTCGACAGCTTATGATATTTGCTATTAAAAAACCATTGAAATTCACTGAAAAAACCATAGGTTATAGACCATATATAGTTAGGAATTAGCATTTACAAAACCTTGAAAATTCACTGAAAAAACCATAGGTTATAGACCATATATAGTTAGGAATTAGCATTTACAAAACCTTGAAAATTCACTGAAAAAACCATAGGTTAGAGACCATATATAGTTAGCTGGACATTTTATTGACATAAAACCAATGAAATTCCATATATAGTTAGTTGCACTAACTATATATCGCGCACCCGCAATCCACTGCTGATGATGTCACATATTACATCATTCATGACATGGTCAGTGACATCACTGATGACATCACTGATGACATCTCAAATGACATCACTGATGACATCACTGATGACATCTCAAATGACATCACTGACACAGCCAAGCCTTGACCCCATTAATTGGTCTAGTTTTAAACCAATCTCAATACTGCCCATCCTTGCCAAGTATCTGAAGAAGCATGTAAACTCGCAGCTCAGTACCTTTGTGGAAGTCCTTAATTTTATGCATCCCTCACAGTCCGGTTTCAAGGACAAAGCACCAAATCCACCCTCTTAGGTGTCATGGATCATCTCAGACAGCTCCTGGATGAAGGCCGGTACATCCACATTGATTTTAATGGACTTCAGGGCTGCTTTCAACACTGTGTCCAATTCCATCCTCACATCATTGGGTCATCAGGGTATTGTGCTAGTCTAGATGTCTTTGTTCCTTGAAGACCACTCATTTCAGTTCTTCTCAGGCAGTGCTAGATCAAAACCGCATGCCCTCACTTGTACCTTTGCCCAGGTCCGATGCTCTTTAAAATATATGTTTGCCCCTTTGCAGAGGTGGTAGAGAACTGGGGTATAACTTTGTTCTCATATGCAGATGAAATGCAGATCATCTTCGCCCTATCGTCTGCACATGATAGCCGCACCAGAACCCTGTACCTATGCTAGAGCAGGATCTCCTCATGGATGGGTGTAAACTCACTCAAGTTCAACAGTGGGAAGACTGAGGACATGGTTTTAGGGAAAAATCCCCTATTTTGGGACCCACAATATTTACCAGCGGCTCTGGGGAGCCTTCTGACACTGTCATCTAAGGTAAAGAACCTCTGATTCTGCCTGGATGAGAGGCTAACCATGAAGCCACATGTAGTCAAAGTGGCTTGTTTCTGCTTTGCTGTACTCAGGTGGGTAAAAAAAGATAATTGGGATTATACCACTCTCTGCCCAAAAAACAGTGATCCAATTTCTGATCTTGCCGAGAACTGACTACAGGAACATCTTATTTTTAGGAGCTTAGAGGACAGTCATTCAGTGCCTACAAGTAGTCCAAAATGCAGGGGCAAGGCTGCTCTTTTGCCTCCCAAAGCAAGTGTCAGTGTCAAATCTGCTCTGAGAGCTTCACTGGCTGTCTGTTGACAAAAGAATACTGTTCAAAGCCTTGTGCTATATGCATATGGATAGATTCGGGACAGCCCCATGGTACATCCAAATCTGTTGGTGCCCTACCAGCCCACATGTACGCTTCGATCATCAGCCAGCCCCAGTGCGCAGGGGGTGTGTAATTTTTCTAGTGAGCATTGGGGGGCTGGTCATTTTTTAACCTTGACCCAAAGCTATGTAAAATCCTTCTGGAAACATTGCAAAAGTGCTCCTCCCTCACAGTGTTTCACAAGGGATTGAAGAACTAGGGGTCTATTAGAATGGCGGGTGGATCGCCACCACCCTACCGGCAGTGGCGATCCTCCCACCGAATCACCCCGCCGGACGGCCTTTTACCCCCGCCACATTAGCATGACGGGGGTACTGCTGCGGACAGAAAGACCATCCGCCGCTTTTCCGCCGGTAGGCAATTGTCCGGATTGCATACCGGGCGGAAAAGGCCCATAACATGGTGGCGGTGCCTTGCAGGCACCCCCATCCATATTATGATGTGATGATGTGTCATTTTCAATGCCTTTCTATGGCGGACACTCCGTCATGGAAAGGCATGCAGCGTTTTCTTTTGGGGCCGTTGAGGGCCCCAAGGGTGGGCAGCACTTGGGGGGGTACCCATGGTACCCCCAACATTGGCATGCACAAGGTGGCAGGCACTGCGCTATGCCTGTCACATTGTGCATGTCAATGCACAACATGCATACATTGCATTCTGGCGTGTGCTGCTTACAGCACCACCGCCACAATGTAATATATACGAGATGCCACCGCCATCTTGGCGGTAGCATCCTAATTGGTGGTGCAGGACTGCACTACTACTGGAGGCCAGTTCCAGCACCACCAGGGTGGCGGGCGGACTGGAGTCTGCCCACCATATTAATAGACCCCCTAGATGTTTTAAATTGGGGTCCGATTCCACAGTACCTGGGTTTAGTGCAAGGAAACCCCCTGGGGTAGCTGAGAACTTTAGATGTAATAATAATAAAATAATATGATAATATTAATAATGATAATATTAAAGATCATTATTCATTCTGTGGGGGTAATGCAGGAGCTAAACAGGTAGTCAGAGGGGCAGGACCTTTTGAGTACGTTTGACTACAAGGCAACCCCCTTTCCGTTCTCTGTGAGAAACATTTATTCCACGTCAATCGGACGGAATTTTTGTGTTCATTTCAGATGGAGAGATAAGTATACCCTCCATTTTTTTCATGAGGGAACAGCTCTCTGTTCCGTCAACAAAAATATATAGGAAAATCCTTAACTGACCTCAGGTAGGGAATCTTTTGCCCTGAGGAAGGTCCAGGACCGAGCAGGCCACTTACAAGGGCTGCAACATGTTGGCATATTCTTAGGGACATTGGACCATTACCTCCAATAAGACCCATATTTTTATTTATTTTTAACATCTGCTACTTACCAGCGAATAAAGGGATACCTAGGGAATGCAGTAGGATTTTTATCTTTAGACCCCCTGGCCTACATCTCCTAAGCGCTCCCAGAAATACGGTCTAGCCCACCTTGACCTTTAGGAGTCAGGGTGAACCCGATGACGAAGCATGACTCCAATGGGGTGTGTGAGGCTTAATTAACAAAAAGGAGTTACCTCCTTTCTGCATTCAGTGGAGTACACCAAGTTAATTTTTATTTTGAGCTTGATGATTCTGGATACCTTATGGTAGTAGTAATATCAGGTTCACAATTACACAACTGACCCAAATACAATATGCATTGTTGGGCATCTTGAAATTATACATTTAAAATTTGCTATAAACATGCAAAAGACCATTAGATGTATTACTTATGTTCACTTTTTGTAATATTTGCAGGGGTCCTGCTCCTTGCTTTTCCTGACCTATGCTGATTTTCAATGTAAAATGTTTATTGAAGAGGTTCCATTCAGCATAAGTTCTGTATAGCTATCAGGGTTCAAGGGCTCGATCACATTTATTCTGTGTTTTAAATCCATTTACCCTATCTTCTAACTATTGTGACAGTCTCTTAGCATAAGTTCATCAGCAGTGACAATACTTACAACATTGAAGTAAGCAAAAAAAGTGAAGGATTGAATGTTTGAATTAATCTCAGCCATTGGTAATTGCTTGTGCTGCATGCCAGGTTCATTATTTTTTAGCCTCCGATGATACCTCAGACTAGACCCAGCCAAAAGCAAATCAGCCTTAATCCTGCTCTAATAGGAACAGTTCATTCCAAACTGCCAAGACATTTGGGCAAACAAACGATGTACTGGGATACGTCCCTAATTATTTACCAGTGGCTGAGATATACCTCAAGCATCCCACCCATCACCTTTTCTTATTTATTTGAGTGTGAAACCCTTACAGCATGTCTCAAGGGATCTTGTATGAATTTTGTGAGGTTTAGCCAAGACCCAATAGATTCAGTGGAGCCCCTGGTGGGAGATCAGTCTGACCAGACCCCCTCTGGGATTTTGAGGATGCAATCAGTTACAAACGCCATTTCAACACCAACTCCTAGAGGTCTTCCCTCAGTATATGACCAAATAATTCTTTTGTATTTATTCCTAAAGTTGCCAGGAGCCTCTTGTATGGGAATTTGTCCTTCATATTAAAGCAGTTCGGACAAGAAGCCTGAGGTATTTCCATAAAACCCTTTTTCTGTGGCTAAAACTTGGAGCACATATGGGCAAACAAGATAAAAACAGCCCTTTATAATAGCGTTCTAAACTCATTGTTCCTTTTCAGTTCACATAATTGGAGTAGAGGAGACAGTTTTTAATTCAGAAGTGATTATTTAGGAGGTAGCTGTCCAATCAATATAATTATTTTTCATGTCATGCACTACATTCTATCTTTACTTAGAGTGTCTGAGAATCAGGTTGGGCATACAAAGAGATTTTGCTTACTTGATGAAGTGTAATATCATGGAGAAAAACATCATCAACCTTATTGACATTTTGGGTCGTCTGCTGAGCCTGATAGAGAATTACACCACTCTGTTCGTCCACATGTAGGGATTTTCTGACCTACCATGGAGCATTCCAAAATCAGAGTGCCCAATTTACTAATAATGAGGTAATTTATTAGTGACTGTGAAGCCATGTTGAAGTTCAATGCTTTGCCATTTAGTCACACATCAGCTATTTAGAGGAATTACTGTATTTTCGTTCTGTCAGCATAATCTGTCAAAGTATCCCTTCATGTCACCAGTCAGTATGCTAGGGAGGGATCACTGACAGAATATTGAGGATGACAATATCGACCTGCCAAAATATCGTGTACAAAATATAGAATGCCAACATATCAAATTCCTATCTACAAACAGGTAAGTACAAAAATATTGAATCCAAAATATTGTTGTAAATAATATAATTTGTTAAAATATCGAATTTTTAAATGTCTTAAAAGTAATGTAAAATTAATAAAATAATAAATATAATTAACTAAAAAATATTTAATAATACTTAACTAACATTAAAATTAATAAAAAATTAATGTAAATGAAAAAATAAACATGCATTTTAAATTTTTTATACATATATATATACATATATATATATATATAAAATTAATATTTTAAACAAATATTCTATATTTTTAACGTAGGATAGCGGTAAGGTCAAATTTACTATTCCCACTCGAGAGAGAGTGAAATAATAGGGAAAGTGTTGGCTAGCGTAGCGGTCAAAATTACTATTCCCACTCCAGTGAATGCAACAGTAGGGAAAGCGTTGGATAGCGTAGGGGTAAAAATTAATATTCCCACTCCAATGAGTGCAACAGTAGGGAAAGCGTTGGGTAGCATAGAGGTAAAAATTACTATTCCCACTCCAGAGAATGCAAAAGTAGGGAAAACGTTGGATAGCGTAGGGGTAAAAATTACTATTCCCACTCCAGTGAGTGCAACGGAAGGGAAAGTGTTGGATAGTTGGAGGGTACAAATTACTATTCCCACTCAAGAGAGTGCAACAGTAGGGAAAACGTTGGATAGCGTAGGGGTAAAAATTACTATACCAATACAAATAAATAAAAACGAATATTTACTTAATTACAATTAAATTACTTCCCACCCTATTCCCCAAAAAACAAACAACCCTCTTTGAATAATACATTAATACAATTAACATAATTATCAATAAATCAATTGATAAAAATGAATTGGCAATAATAAAAAGTTAATTACCAATTAATAAAAATTAATCACAATTAATAATTAATTAACAATAAATTAATTATCAATACAAATAAAAAAAAATATTTACTTCCCACCCTATTCCCCTATAAACCCACAACCCGCTACAAAACTAAAACGCAAAATTAAATTAAAAATAATTAATAATTCCTAAAAATGTATATTTAATTTATTAGAATTAATTACTTCCCACCCTATTCCCCTATAAACCCACAACCCACTACGGAATTAAATTACGCAAAAATTAAATAACATAAAATTCATTACTTTAAAACAATTAAACATACATTACAAAAATAATATACACTTTTAACACATATAATAACATACAAAACACTTAAAAAAATTGATATTATTAAAAATTCGATATATTTTAATGCCTATGTTATGTACTTCGATATTTTGACAATCGATGTTTCTTACCTACATTTCAATTCCATTAACCACTATTTTATGTCCATTCGATATTATGTCCATTCTATGTTTTGAATTCGATATTTTGTCCATTCTATATTTTTTTCGGATATTTTGTCTAGTTACCGCTAGGGAGATCATTTAATTACTAGATGTCTAGATTTCTCAGGGATGACACGACTCATAATGATACCACCTCTAGGATAGCAGCAACCATGTATCATACACCAGTGAAAAAAGCTTCCATACTGCTCCCGTTTATTGTGTGTCTCTTGAAGGTAGCAAAGTGCTAAGAGGTTTCCATGAATAGTGACAGCTAAACATCAGTGGCATAGTTTCAAGTAAATAGAATCCTTTGATAATAGATGTTTATGCCATTCTCAGTCCATTCGAAACTCCTTATCTTGCAATTATATCCTCTCACAAATAACAGTTCCAGTTAAAGAGGCAGGGGTGATAATAAGCAGAGTTCTAGTGCCTCTCTCAATAGCAAACAATTATGATACAATCCTTGCTTGATACCCAACATAGAGAGTCAATTCAAGAGCATAACTCAGTTCTCTTATATACAAGGTGAACTCACCCCATCTAAATATTTTCCTAGGTTAAGAGAGAGCATTGCTAATCTGCTTCCCAGCGTTTGAGCTTTGGTTATAGTATGCCAAGTATGCCAGTGATTATCTTAGGACCATATTGAAGCAAGCAATCCCACTTGATGTGTATACATTATTGGTTGGCTATCAAGTTCAATCTTATCTGCTATCATTTTTATGATAGTCTTATTCACATTCATCTGCTCTGAATGTTTTGAACTTGTTTTAATACTGCCTTTTGCACAACTTTAAGATCGAACCTCACTTTTCTCCCTGGCCCTGGTCCGACGTGGAAAGTGCCGTTGCGCGGAGGGCTTCCGGGAGCTGCACCAACTTCCTGCCAGGGATAGCGCACTAGTCTTTGGCGCCCCCCACTAGTACTTAGGTCAAGGCTTACGCGCACGCACAGCGGACGCAGAAGTTACCTATTGCAAGGGACTCTGCTAGCAGTGGCGTGTGAATGTCTCCATTTTAACGTTTGTCTTAAAATTTTGCACTGAACGTTTTCATCATTGCTTTTTGCACATCTGCTCTGAATGTTTTAAACTTGTTTTATTACTGCCTTTTGCACAACATTAAGATCCTACCTCACTTTTCTCCCTGGCCCCAGTACGACGCTGCAAGTGCTGTTGCGCGGACGGCTTCAAGGAGCTGCACCAACTTCCTGCCAAGGTTAGCGCACTAGTCTTTGGCGCCCCCACTAATACTTAGGTCAAGGCTTATGCGCACGCGCAGTGGATGCACTGGCGGTGCGCCGAAGGTGCGCAAAGGCAAGCCCGTCTGTGCCCGTCCGTGCCTGGACCGGGCCCAGAGGCCCCCCTGGTCCTTTGCCCCTAGACCTATAGAAACTAAGCTATTAAGGCATGGAACTTTTAAAATTACGCCTAGCACCCAACAATGTTTGCTCTAGCATGGTTTTAGATGTCTCCCCCAGTGTACCCTTCAAAACCTGTCCCCATTGTAATTTGAAACCTTCTATTTTACCAAACCCAGATGCCTCCAAGGCACAGTCTCTTGATATTAACAGTGAAAATATCACTGCAGCACTCATAAACGCTTGCTCACTAGTCAAACATAAATACGAGATAACAGACCTGCTAACAGATCACAATCTTGATGTCCTTTTTGTAACGGAAACCTGGACAGATCCTGAATCAGGACCTGATCTTACTGCTGCCACCCCTGAGGGCTACACTGCCTTAAGACAAGATAGATTGAACAAAAAAAAGGTGGTGGGCTGGAGATAATTTATCGCAGCAATTTCACTACTAAAATAGATCACATACCGTCAACGACCTGTGAAGCAATATATTTCTCTATTCAGCTCACCCACGCCCAAACCTTTAAAGGCATTTTACTCTACCGTCCACCAGGATATAGGACAGAATTTCTCTCCACACTAAGCAACCTGGTAGAACCTGTGGCAACCAAACATACGTTCACGATTTTAGGTGATTTTAACTTTCACCTAGAAAATTATCTAGACAAGGATACCAATACACTCCTCTCAGATTTGGAAGTGGTGGGTCTATCACAGCGAGTTTTAAAGGCCACACATATAGCTGGTCATACTTTAGATGGTCTCTTCTCCAATTCCCAAGAGATTCTTCTAAAGAGTATTCTTCCTTTAGTCTGGACCGACCATCATGCGATTATATTTAACATTCATATTGACAATAAGTCTACTTTTAGCACTCCAATAAATACACCTGGTGTAATTAGAGCTTGGAAGAGTATAGACCATCAGCTTCTTAAGACACAACTATCTTTAACCCAACCAGATGTCTCCTCAGACCCCAACCTTGCTTCAGCAAACTATGCCAATTGGCTGCACAAAGCATTCAATCTGCTGGTGCTAAACAAAACTTTCTCTAAAAAACGGGGTTCTCTGTCAGCCCCCTGGTTCCCTGAATTACTCAGAGAACAAAAGAAATTGTGTAGAAACCGTGAAAGACAATGGCGTAAATCTTACACTAGTCAGGAGAAACTCCTTTATAAAGATGCACTCACCAAATATAAACTCATGATTGCCCAGGAAAAAAGTAAATATTATATTGAACAGATTGAATCTGCGTAAATTTCTAATAAGCAGCTTTTTCAAGTAGTCGCTAAATTATCAGGTCATACATCCTCCGGTGTCTCAGCCCTTTCACAGTCACTGTGCGACTCTCTAGTGAACTACTTTTTTTAAAGTAAATGACATCTACTCTAAATTTGCATCCCGGACCAACACTGTTGACCAGTTTTTGATAAATGGCGCCGTTGAACATTCCTTATCACAATTTAAAAATACAGCACCTGATCAAATTGTCAACCTAATCTCCTCTATTAAATCAGGCTCAGCTAACGATTCTTGTCCCCTGGCTGTACTAATACCAGTCACTGAACAGGTGGCACCTGTTTTATCTAGTATTTGTAATGCTATGTTTGCTTCAGGTATATACACCCCACAACCTGGAAGAAAAGTATCCTAAAACCTTTATTAAAAAAAGCAAACTTGGACCTGACTGATACTAAAAACTATAGGCCAATAGCCAGCCTGCCTTTTCTGGCCAAAATCTTTGCAAAAGGTGATGAATACTCAACTCTACAAGTATATTGAAGACCATCATCTGTTAGATGACAGTCAATTTGGGTTCCGTAGAGGCCACGGAACAGAGACCGCGCTTATTAAGGCGTTGGAAGATATCAGAATCATTCTGGATCAGGTAGGGACGGCAGTTCTTATATTGCTGGACCCTTCAGCAGCTTTTGATATGGTTGATCATACCATCTTGAACGACCGTGTCACTAAAATGGGCGTTCAACATAAAGCAAGAGCCTTGCTGATATCTTTTCTCAGTCAGTCAGTAAACTTTGGCACTTTTCATTCTGCCCAACTGGCCCTCCTGTGTGGTGTTCCGCAAGGTTTATCCCTAAGGCCGACACTTTTTACCATATATGTGTCGGACTTAGCGAGAGCTATCAAGGCACACAGGATGGGCCTAACATCGTATGCCGCAAAACCCAATTGGTGCTGACTATAAACAATGATGATAAAAGGGTAGCAGCCAACTTTCAAAAGGGCATGCTGGCCATCAGCAGTTGGATGGCCAGCAATTGCCTTAAGCTGAACTCTGACAAAACAGAGGTTATGACATTTGGCAAGCTATCCCCCATCTGGCCCCCCTCTTGGTGGCCCTCTTCATTGCCCCCCCCCCCGATTCCAGTCACCAAGGTTAGGAATCTGGGCATCATATATGATGACAGACTGACCTTTGTTCCTCATGCCAACTCGGTGGTCTCTGCTTCATTCCATAAATTGTGAATGATAAAATAGATTCTACCATTTCTGCCTTTGAATGCGGGGAAAACTATGGTCAGTACATTAGTCATGTCTTCCATTGACTACTGTAATGGGCTTCTTGTGAATGCCCAAAATAAGGTCATTCATAAACTACAATCAGTCCAGAACGCAACAGCCAGAATGCTATCAGGAACCCCCAAATACAAGCTCATCTTCCATGTTATTAAGAAGTATCACTGTCTCCCTGTATAAAGTTCAAGGCGCTGTGCATTGCCTTTGAGGCCTCCCGTAACTCTAGACCTCAGTTTATAATCAAGGAGCTAGCAACTTATATTCCGAACCGGGCACTTCGCTCATCCACTGAACTCCTGCTGAAGGTTCCACGCATGGTAACCGCCTCATGGGGCGACAAGCGTTTTATTGTCGCCTCTGCAAAACTGGAACTCTCTTCCGTTGGAGATCAAATCCTGTCAGTCTCTATTAACTTTCAGGTAAATTACAAAAACCTGGTTGTTCAATCAATAAATCATTCCACTATCTGGTATAAGCCCGCTGTCCGTAGCGCCGAGACATCCATGGGTATTTGAGCGCTTTATAAATCTAAAAAAATAAAATATGAATAAATTCAACAACAAAATTGGACAGTGGTAGTGTTCCCATCTTTCAAGACTAGAGTTTCTGTTCCCTCCAATGAGGGTGAATAGGAGTGAGTTCTTACTGAGGTAGTTATTATAAAGCTTTGTAAGCCAGCAGACGGTGTTTCCTAGAGCTGTCTGTATATTAGGAACCAGCACCATGCCTGGTTTAAGGGATTTGATGCAATTGACAATCTCCTCCTCAGTGAAAGTTGGACATTATAACTGTTCCTGCTACAGCTTAGATCAAACCCTTTGAATATTTATCAAGTTCTGTTTGTCCAATCAAGCACTCGGTAGTGCAGTGTAGAATGCAAGAACATCTTCTACAGTACGGTCCAGAGCTGTTGTGTTTCCATCACAATCACATTGTTTAAAACAGAAATTAAATTGGTAACTATTTATTGTTTGATGAAGTCCTGACATATTGATCTGGTCATGGAAAATGCAATCTGCTGCTCAGTAATGAAAGGGGGCCGTAGGTAAGAACCATCTAGTATGTTCATATTTGGTTATATTTAGCTGGAGCAATAGAGACTGTAATGGCTGTAGTCTTTGGCATATTTTTACTTCCTTGAATCTTGACTACAGTACACGAAAGAAGGTTTATTTCTGCTTTTTCATAAGTACATCTCTCCAGACCAAGACGCAAATTAGGACTGTCTTGGCATATTCCACATCTGCTGCCAAAAAAAGCATTGCCCATGTTACTCTGTTCTATATATTCCTGGAGTAATATGTATCAATTGTCACAATATATTCAATTTCTAGTACTTGTAAGGTTTATTTGTCATGGCTGGCACCGATAACAGTTCAGACCACTGGTGTCTTACAGATTTGGAAGGTGCAGAATACTATTTATAAAGCATAATCATAGTACATAAGATTTAAGTATGCCCATGCAGAACTTAAATTGTGCTCTCAACGCGTTTGAATAGTGGGGTTTAAAACCTTTTTTCTACTTTTCCCATTTCTTATTCTTAGTCTGGGAGGGTAGAATCAGTTGTGTCAATGTGAAAGAAGTGCACGATTATCTCAACTTTATCCATAAGCAGACAGAAATATCAGGTTTCAAGCACTGGTCTTGCTCACTGCCACCACCCACCAAATTCAGTGTCCATCCCTGTACACTCCAGTTGAAAGAATGCTGAGGATGTATCATAGTGGTACAAAACGGGGTGGTGATGGATGGAGCATCTGAACCAATCAAACACTCATTGATCCATCACCGTTCTTTAGCCCACTCCGCCACCCCAGTTCAGACAAGGCCATATGCAAATCAGTCTGACCCTGTGCCTCATGGGAACAGTCCAGCCCGAACTGCCAAGCCATGCCTTCCCTGGACCGGATTCAAGCTTCCTAGGGCCGGTTTCTGGCATTACAGCCGTCTTCAGCCAGGCTTGCTTGAATTCAGTGTCCATCCCTATACACTCCAGTTGAAAGAAAGCTGAGGATGTATCATAGCAGTGACATCATTGTTTATCCCAGATGACTGTTTTGTTTGTTTTTGGAGTTTTATATAGTACAAACCTACTGAAAGGTATCAGGTATCAGAGCGCTTTACATGTGCACCAGTTGCATTTTACATCGTATGGCTTTTACATGCAGCTGTTGCAACGCAACTGCCTTTACATCACATGCCATTACAACGCATGCCATTACAACCCATATCACTACAAAGATTGCCATTACAATGCCTACCATTACAAAGCATGCCATTGCAATGCATTATAAGGTAAGTAATAGTGATATTTTAGTTTTAGGGTGGTTATGTGTTTTGGGGTAGATGAGAATAGTCATTTTTACACCTACACTATCCAGCACTTTCCCTACTGTTCACTGATTGGAGTGGAAATAGTCATTTTTACCCCTACACTATCCAACACTCACCCTATTGTTGCCCTAAAAGTATTATGCGTTGTAATTTTATGCATTGTAATGGTATGCATTGTAATGGAATGCATTGTAATGGTAGTTTTTAAAAATGCGTTGTAATGGCATGCGTGGTAAAATCATGCGATGTAATGGTAGTGGCGATGTAAAAACGCGACATCGTCTCCACTTGGCTATAGAAATATTGTTGTTTTCCCCTCTTACACAACTTTGCACTTTATGCCTTACTGTTAGATGTTGAATTAGATTAGGGTACACACGTGCAATCTTTTCAGAGGTAAGCCAGGCCTCATGGGTTTTATAGAGTGGTTTGCTTCTTTGACATTCCAAGTCAGTACATGATTAAGATCAGCAACATGACCCATGGACATGCTGAAGTGAGACGGTAATAATATATGATTCAAACCTCATCATACTGTAGATTTCAGTTAATTGTTGCAAGTGTGGAGCACACTGTCCACTTTAAACATGTCGGAATAAGAATGCTTTAGTCATAGCTTGTATAAATCATTTCTTCCACAGTTTTAACTGGGTATATACATATCATAATTCCTGTCCTACCAGAGAAACCTCAGTTATATTGGAGAAACTCACAGTGCATAATCCACTTTGTGTAATTTCAGAATTTTACAAGCTTCTTTATGGTTGCTGCTTGTTTTCAGGGTACCGAGTTTCATATCGTGAAAGACCTACATTTTGTGACCCTCCAAAATGTACTCTAATTTCTCCTAAGTTTATGATGGAGTAAGTGTATTACATTTTGTTTTGTTGTTCCTTTTGATCCATGCAGGGATAAATTAATCACTAAGGTCAATCAGTCTCTCTAGAGACCCCAAATCGAATCCAAGAGTCCCGCACACAAATAGTTCTTCAACGGGTTTTAAAAGTTTTACTAAGTTCATGGGTCAACTGGATCTTACGGTGAATATATTCAAGACTTACATTATGAGATGTGGGCCCGGGAGTCACAGATGTAGGGACATGTTCCTGGAGGGCCAGAAAATGGAGCATACTAAAAGCTTTGCATATCAGGAGTATTGTATGATCGTAATGATTCCTGGACACGAGCCATCACGACAAAAAAACTTATAATGGCCAGATCAACGATGGCCCTCACAAACTTTGCAAGGAAATTAGGAAGAAGACCACCGTGGGAAGTTATACAGATCTACAAAGCGAAATGTGTCTCTGCAGCTATGTATGGAGCCGCAGTTTGGGGTGTTGCAGAGACTCAGTTGCTCCAAACGGTGGAGAACATCTTTTTGAGATACATCCTAGCTGTCCCCAGTAGCATGTCTGCATATGTCTGTCACTCAGAGCTAGGCTTGCCATTTATATCAGACCTGATAAAAATTGAGCCAATTCTCCTATGGCACAGAATATGGTCTAAACCTGAGACCAAGCTAAATCAGGATGTTTTAGCTAACAGGTTAAAACTTGAAGGGGTGTTACTGATCCCAAGGCTGAGGTTTATTAGAAATGTTATTCTTTCTCTCGGCCACTTGGAATATTGCACAACCCGATCTCTATGCAGTCAATCAGTAGAAAGGAATTAAAAAAACAGGGACGATTTCTTCTGGACTCTATTAGACTAGCAACCAAGAGTTTAAAGCCTACTGTCCAGTATAATCAACTGATTTTATCCTCTTTTAGTATCCAATCTTATATACTGTTTGTACCTGGTGGCTGCAACAGGTTTTTATTACCCCGTTTTAGATATAATATTTTCCACAGGCTAGTGAGTTTCCCAGGTGTGAATGATTGGTCGCGAACTTTAGGACTGTGTCCATGTGACTACTGTTCGGATCAATCACAAAACATGTCTTTTTGTTTTACAGTAACCTGAGGAAAGTTTGGATTGTCTCGATTTTAAAGGAGCTGGGCCTGAGACAATGCTGTCCTGCATTGCTTGCGCTGCAGATCCTGGACGATGTACACAGAGCCTGGAGGATAGGCATGTTTTTAAAAAAAAGTATTTAGCCACAGGAAAACTATTACTTTCTAACTATGTAGACTATTATGATTGTTTGTATGACAACATTTTAACATAATTATATACTGTTTATGATATTTTGTTGTTTTAATGAATGAACTGTTTATTTAAAATGTTATGATTGTCCCAAAAAACAATTGAATGAAGTCTCTTTTAATTTGAAATCCAAGAGTCTTATGTGAGACTTGTAACCAAAACTGAATGCCCCTTCAGTCCCTCCAGAACTGTGACCTGTGGCAACAAGCTCATGATTCATAGTCATCATGTAAGTCTAAGTGCTATTCTTAGAGCATCTTCGTATTTAGAGGACAAGCGCTATGGGTTTGCCAGTTCATCCAGTTTATCAAGTTTGGACATTGCCTCATCCAGGGCCAGATGTAGGAAGGCTATTACCGGTCGGTAAGGCCGAAATATCGAATTTCAGCCGTTACCGACTGGTAATATTCTTTTCTGATGTAGGGGCCGAAAATAAGGATTCAGTAATTTACCGAATCAGTAATTTAAGGAATCGGTAAATTACCGATTTCTTAAGTACCAATTCGGTAAATTACCGAATTCCTAATGTAGGGAGAACTTAAATGAGTTAGGATTCGTTATTTACCACCAACTACAAGTTGGTGGTAAATAACAGAAAAAAAGCAATGTTATGCAAATTGCTTCAGTGCCATGTTTCAGACATACATGCCCTTAGGGCGTGTATGTCTGCAACATGTGCCCCCATACACAATTGAGGGGTGCAACAGGGTGTCAAAGTGACACCCTGCCACCCTTCAATGTTTTCCCCCATTTACCGAATCGGTAAATACCGAATTTTACAGATTTGTCAAAATTTACAGATAAATTACCTACATACTATTTACCTATTCTTAAATACCGAATCGGTAAAACATCTGGCCCCAAATGTTCTTTATTATCATTGCCATTTGAGATAATTGCGGTTCTCTGGATTAGATCAAACACTTATAGGAGACAAATCCTGTTTTTCTTCACTGGTCCCCCCAGATATCTAGTAAAGTTACCTTCAGACCCTTGTGTTTTTTGTCAGATTGTTTGGTAATTGTTGTTTTTTAGCACTGCAAGCTAACCTAACCGAGATGATCCCTCTGTCCTGGCCTTGCTGTTTTCTGAGCTCTTGCATTTTCCAGAACCAATGATAATAGCGGGAGACTTCAACATCGTGCTCGATACTCTGCTGGATAAGTCCACTTCCAGCCGACAACTTGCCCTCTCTAAATCCAGAGACTTCTTACTTAAATCCATGCATCAATATGGAATTATTGATATTTGGAGAGCAAGGTCGGGACAGAAAACCGGCTTTTCCTTTCGAAACTACAAGTATCGTCACAGATCTAGGATCGATTTTTTTCTAGTAAATAGAGTTCTGATTAATTCAGTTAGGAGCGAAGCCTACCTACCATCTCATCTGTCGGATCATTCGGCGGTACTTTTAGACCTTGAACTGCAATCTCAACCCCCGATTGGGTCATGGTCTATTGATAGGTCTCTCCTCACATCTCCTGATGACTTGGAGTATATTAGAGTGGAAACGCAAGAATTCTTTAAAGTTAACATTGGTTCTGCTTGCTTTAGTACAGTATGGGTCGCTTTTAAATGTTCTCTGAGAGGGGTCATCAAGAATAAAACTACGTGTCGAAAGAAACAGTATACCCAAGGGGTCGCATTGATAGAGGCTAACACATTGATAGTACAATCAGAGTTAGAAAATCTTAACAAAGCCCCATAGCATGTCATACTGGCTAAACGGGAGGAGTCGATGAAGCTTAAAGGGCAACTAGCTTCACTACTCAACCAACGTATTTTGCAAAGGTGGGAAGCTAGCAAATTAGCCAATTTTGAATTTGGTGAAGGGGCGGGCAAATTACTAGCCTGGAGGTCTAGAACCGATCAGACCCGCAATAATATTGAGTCTATAATTACTGGCTCCGGCACAGTATCCTCTGACCCAGAAATTAGGTCAGCCTTTAAAGACTTCTTCCAGGCTATCTACCAAGAGGATAATAACATCTCCTCTGAAAATGTAGGGAATTGGCTTAGTAAAATTTCATTGCTATCACTCTCTACAGAACAAGTCGCATTTTTAGATCAGGCTATAACGGTAGAAGAGGTATCAACTGCCATACTCAACAGTAAGTGCGGAAAGGCGGCAGGGCCTGATGGCCTGCCGGCAGAGATATATAAACATCTTGTAGCTGATATTGCTCCCTTTCTCGCCAGATTATTCAATCAAGTTTTGATGGAGGGTGATTTACCGCCCACATCGTGGAATAAAGCTTCGATCACGCTCATTTTGAAACCAGGAAAGGCCTCCACCGCCTGCAGCTCGTATCGCCCTATTTCAATACTTAACGCCGACTATAAGATCTTCGCGTCACTTCTAGCTAAGAGGTTGGGGCAGGTCGCTCCTTCAGTTCTACATTCCAATCAAAAGGGCTTTGTTAAAGGTCGCCAGCTCTTTGAACTGATGTACGACCTAATAGGAGCGATCGACATGGCAACTAGCTCATCGTCACCCTTAGCTATTCTCACGCTGGATGCGGCCAAGGCCTTCGACAGGGTCAACTGGGTGTACCTGTCGGGGGCCTTGGAAAAATTCGACGTGGGTCGGGCTTTCCGCAGAGTGGTGGAACTGCTGTACCATAGTCCATCGGCTTCGGTCCTGGTTAACGGCGGACTGTCGGAACCATTTACCATCACAAGGGGGACACGGCAGGGCTGCCCGCTTTCGCCCCTGCTCTTCGATCTCTATATCAAGCCATTTGCTCAAAAAATTCGGGAGGATAATAACATCATACCTTTCAGATATAGAGATTGGGAAAAAGAAGTATCCCTGTATGCTGATGATATTATGATCATAACTTCAGATATCAGCACGGCGTTTCCGACAGCCATAAATCTAGCACAACAATTCGGCAACATCTCTGGCTATGAAGTAAATGCCACAAAGACCGAGGTTATGGTGTGAAGCAGCACAACAACGGGGCTTCCTGTGCAACCCTGTGACAACATGAGATATCTTGGCATAAAAATTGTAACGGATATCAATTTGTTCGCCTCTACAAACTTTACTTTGGTGGCTAAAGAATGTAGGAAACTAATGAGTTCTTGGGGACATCTTCCATTAACGCTCCTGGGCCGGTCAAATTTAGTCAAGATGTCTATCTTACCTAGGTTGACTTTTATCTTCAACAGCTTACCACTTTATTTTGATAAAACATTGATAGCGAAAATGCAGAGTGACATCATCTCATTTGTTTGGAAGAAGAAGAGTGCAAGAATTGCTTGGAGGAAACTGAGGCGTCATGGGGAGAAGGGTGGTTTGGCTGGTCCTGACCTCCAGATTTATGGTTGGGCCTTTCAGTTGACACATGCCCGAATGCTACTTAAAACTCCATTAGATCGAGGCATTGGGTTGATGTTTTCAACACTACTACAGTGTGAAGGTCTAAGTCAGTTGGGTTTTCTATTTAAGTACCCCAAATTTTTTAAGAAGATCAAACTGTAGGTATTGCAGGGCCTAGCAAGAACCTGGTATAATCTCAGAGTTACCACCAAAATAGGCTACCACTCTAATAGATCTCCTATATGGGATCTCCCTGCTCCTCCTAGCTGGACTAACGACGTACTGATAAGCCCACTAAAAGACGCTGGAATCTCAACATGGGGAGACCTTTTTTTGAAGGGGATATGTTCTCCTGGGAACACCTAGTGAGTAAGGCAGGCCCTAATTTTTCTAGATTAAAATTCTTACAAATCTCAAGTTGGGCACAAGCACAAAGAACTGGGCCCCCTCGTCGCCAACAACCACCTTTAGGAGGAAGTAGCCAACTGGAATCTTCTTTACTTGACAAGACACCAGCACCCAAGGAGGTCTCCTACTTTTACAACCTAATCTTAGAGGAGATTGACGGGGAATTCCATCTTCCAGACCAGTTGTGGGGTTCCCTATTGCCTGCAATAAATCTGCATGACCTATGGTTAACCTCCTGCAATGTTCTCTGGGATATTGTCAAACCTGCTTGGCTTCGTAGAAATCACCTTTTTACCCTTCACAGGGCTTATTATTCACCTCAGAGGTTGTCTAAATTTTCAACAGGCAAACCAGTGGCCTGCGCCCGTTGCGGCCGAGTGGCAGCCTCAGACGCACATATGTTGTACGATTGCCCACATTTAACATCTTACTGGCAATCAATAGGCAATAAATTAACATCTTCAATAGGCTCCACCGTGATTATAGATCTCCGCCTAGTAATTTTTGGAGTAGTGGACAAAAAGCGTAGTGCAAATAACAACCTCTTGTTCTACTCAATGCTGGTGGCTCGACGTGAAATCTGCAAGCGGTGGAAAGAGGTTTCTCCTCCGACGTTGCATGACTGGTGTTCCTCTAAGCTTCAAATATCTAAAATGGATCTTTTCAGGGCTGGAAAACTTGATAAAAGAGCTTTTTAGTTGATACTCGATTGGTCCCAATAACTTGAGCTGGATTTTTTTTTCCCCCAGTTCCAATGATTACAAAGCCATGACACTCTCTCTTCGCTTTAACACTTTTGCCCTCTTCTCTAAGGCGAGCTAGTGGTAACAGCAATGGAGGAATCCGGTTAATGGCAATTATCTGTCAAACGGTACACAAGGGGCAGAGATTAGTTGGGAGAATGACATAGCTGTAGGGTTTTGACAGATCCATATTACGATTACACCCCAACCAGTCTTGGACTGAGACAGCATGTTTATTTCTCATACTCCACTCTTCTCTGTCCACGGTACTGACGGACTAGCCATGGTTGAGATGAGGAACAAAGAGAAAAAAAAAATCTGATTGTGGGTGTGCCGTGTACTGCCAGCCCCTGTGAAGTTTGAGAGAATCTCTCAAGGTTGCAGACAACTATAAGGCATCAATAAAGTGCTTTACAATGGATGCCAAATGGACCAGCATCAAGATAGGAACCTATTCAAATTTCGGCAGAGTCTACAGGTAAATTAGCCAGAGCAGCTTGGTAAGTGAAGTATGCATATTCACAGACTCAATCAAATGTCCTCTGACGTAGGCCTAAACCAGAAGCTGTATATCATTACAATAATTCAATGTAATAGCACCAATGTCATGTTGCAGCTTGGGAAAGAGAATGACTAAACCATGGAGTGCACATGCAAACAATGTTCTTACATAGAAGGAGTCTCCATTTCCCAGAATGGATTTTGTGATTTCCTCTTTAGAGTGGGTTTAAGGTATGGCCTTTCTCTTTATTACTTATCAGGCGGACAGGAATGTCGATGTAGTACTCTCTGTGGTGTCTCAACACGTTTGTGCATGTGGTCTATACTGGACACAGGCTGTACTCGAAGGAGGACAATGCCTTTCTCCTCCTAGTTCTGCAGCTGTGCAGTGATCTCTATGCCTACTGTAGTCAATGTGTAGCTCCTTCTGCACCTTCATGACATCTGTGCAGTGTGTGTGTCAGTCTTACTGTCAGGTTTCTGGTCTTCACATGCATAATGGCCAACTTTGATCTGATATTACTTCTGGGTCGAGGTACAGGGCATATATATATACCTCAATCACCACAAGCCCATGACCATGCAACTGGAGCAATGAAGGACGTTGGAGATGATTTTTCATCACCACAGTGTTTTCTGGGGACCCACCAAATCATGTCTGAGCTCTAAGTAAGTTACTGGGGATTCCACCTTGTGGTAACATCGGTTTTTTAAATATTCATGCTGGAGCCCCATATGAGCAATATCATCCTTGTACTCGGTCAGGAGCGCTGACCAGTTGTAGAACTGACCAATGAAAAAATACTTAACACAATTTTTTTGTACAGGTTTCCCAATTTGTGAAGGTGCTTAATCAATCAATCAATCAATCACGGCATTTGTAAAGCGCGCTACTCACCCGGGAGGGTCTCAAGGCGCTGGGGGAGAGGGGTATGTTACTGCTCGAACAGCCAGGTCTTGAGCTGCTTCCTGAAGGATAGATGGTCTTGGGTTCGCCGAAGGTGGGTGGGGAGGGAGTTCCAAGTCTTGGCTGCCAGGTAGGAGAAGGATCTTCCTCCGGCGGTGGCTCTGCGGATGCGTGGTACGGTGGCGAGGGCGTTGCTTACAATGTAGGCTTTCTCTTTTTTTTCTTTCTAAGTTAGTCAGAATTAACTTGAGTGAAATGTATGTAAAATCTGAATTTTGCTGGAAAAGCAAATTTTTAGTTTTTACTGGTGGTCGATGTGGTTATTTTCACAATCTTTTTATAAAACATTTAATATCAGTGACCATTTAGTTTTAGGTCTTAGTACATCCTAAATTTGTCAAGTCTAATGTTTGCTTCATAGTCTGAACCCCTCATTCACAGAAGCCTTCTTGTGTTTGGCAACATAGAGAGATGACAACAGATCTCCTCTATTAGCCTCCATATTTTCAGAGCAATTATAAAAGGGTTATGATTACTAGCCTTTTGCCTATATCCATATAGCTAAGGAGCATTTTTACTAACATTTCATGCAATGCAGGGCAGCAAGCAAAGCTGCTGCACTGCGTTGCGTGAAACAGAGAGAGCAGAAATGCACTATACTACTCGCTTCTGCTCCTTCCTTGCACTGGCACACTTGAGGCTGCCTAACGTCAATGCAGGCACCCTTTTACCTTGCTGCAAATTAATTTTGCATTTTCTCTGTGTCATGCAGAATACATCACAGATAGAAAAAGGAAGTAATGAAAAGAAATAAAGATATTTCTCCCTGTTATGCCTGGTTCTGGGAGGCGCACCATATTAGTGTAGTTCCATGTTTACTAACCTTAGTAAATGTGGGATTCCGTCAAAATCCATGTCTATCCATCCATGGGAATGCCCATGCTCCAACCATGGAATGCCTCCCTGGGTCCCAGCTTTGTGCCTTGCATTAATTTGTATTTACTAACCCACTCAAAGTCACACAAAAGGAGCTTAGTGAATCCCATATAAGGACTTGTGTTGCCTTGCAACGATTCGTGTCACAAAAGGACAAAGCAAGTCCTTAGTAAATCTGGGTCGAAATGTCTATCGGTTGCTGATATTACCAAACTTATAGTCATTTATCTGTGGGCTATCTGGAATGCTTTTTTCCGCTTGGAAGCTAAAGTTGCCTGGAAATGTTGAATTTTTACAACTCATCTCAGTTTTCCTTTTATGCACTCACAACACTATTGTTAATAGAATGATGGAACATTGCCATGGTTTCTCCTCAGGCCTTACATTCTCAGGAATGAATTGGAGGGTTTTGAAGGCCACTTTCCATTCTAATATTTAATGAGTGCATGGTCTAGCGTCTAATTTTGAAAGCACAGCGAAGCATTACTTTCAAATTTTAAGCTAGTATGAAGTGGGGCTGGTTTGAATAACTGGCATATATAAGAGTTGCATATTAAGTCAAAAAAATACCCCAACAAATAAAGAGAAATGCTTAGACTTTACAGACTATGTAAAATGTTGTCTAGAAAAAGGACAACTGAAGCCCATCCCATATTTTCTGGTTGTCTCTGCAATCCAAAGGAAAGTCATCAGGTTGTTTGAGAATAGCGGGGCCCCCACTGTAAACGTTCCTTCTGCCCTGCCATGATTAGAAAACGAGTGGCATTGAAATGGCTTGGTTTGAATGGAGAGTTTTTTATAGAACATACCTTTAGCCTAATAAAGGTTTCTTGAAAGTTTCTAATCACTGTAATATCAAGAATATGTTTTAGGTTAATGGAAAGATATGCAGTCAAGCAAGATTCCGTTGGTAAAAAGTAATTCTTTTTGTTAGATAAATTGGGACTTCCCTGTCTTAATTTTAACTCGGAGATCATTTGATAATTTAAAAAGGAGGAGAGAGAATGCTCTTCCTTCAAAATAAGATTTCTTTTTTTTAAATACTTGAAGAAATAACAGAAGCTCTAATACCCTAGATAAAGTAAGTTTGCAACAAATAAATACATTTGGATTGGATTAAACCTGGGTCGTGGTGACTTTTGGCCCAATGAGCCTTAGACGCCAATCTTTTCTTGATAGAAAGCCAATAACGTTTGGTAAAGGAGTGCTTTAAGTCCTAGTAGGAGATGGACACTGACATTTTATACCAGTCTGAGGAGGGGTGTTTTCGAAATTCGTGTAATTTGATTTCAGGTAATTACATAAAATGACTGCATATTGCTTGAAATTGCACGTAATTATGTAAAATACATATCCGTCACTTTGTGCTACATTTTACAGCACACTGCGTCCTTGTATCAATTTTTGGCATGGGTATGCATTTAAATCGAGCACTACAAATGTGAAATTCTCAAATTTACTTCAATTAGGCTGCCGCAATTTAAATTTCGTTTAGGCCGAATATGGAGCCAACGGATTTGATTTGTAGGAAGTTGTAAATACAACAAAATGTGTGTGTTCGTAATACTTTGGAAATTTGATAACTCTGGTTATCTGCAACGTATCAAGTTCATTTTTGTGTCAATATTTATATGAAAATATAATCTATTTTTATAAATTGGTGTCAATGTTTCTTTTGAGGCATGTCACTTACTTATTGTCAATGCTGGTACTGTGAAATGCTTAACAAGTGTTCTTCTGAGTATGCCTGACTGCTCTCTACCACTCTACCAGGACTGAGATAGGGCTGCTAAGGGTGAATCGATCATACACTTTTGTGTATTGTTTTAGTATTACATGATAAGGCCCACCGGTCATATTACACAATACTTCCAACTTGCAACAGAAGCAATGTCATGATCGGTATATATGAAATTATAATGATAAACCCTCTAATAATGAAGTCAGATTTTTCATTACAATTTTGAAAATGCCACTTTTAGAAAGTAGGCAGTGGGCTGGTAATCCTCCCTATCATTGTCTTTTTAAAACTGGGGTTTGTACTCTGGTGCAGAGTATGGATATACTTTCTCCTGAGAGAACCTTTTCATGTCCTTTTGAAGCTTCTGTGCTTTCAACTGTTTGAGGTAACCCCTAAAGTCAGGCACTTCTTGATTCAATTCTCCTAATCTGTTCTTGCATACTTTAATATGTACTGTGATCTTGTGTTGATTCTCACCCATCATTTTTTTTATGCTCAGGGCACCTGAAAGTCTGTTGGCGTGTCTTATAATAAGTTGCAGCCAACCATGTGTGGGTTACCAGGCTATTTGTGACCAATCTCATCTAAATGTAGCATCCTCCAGAAAAATTATTGTTGCATTGTTTACTGTGAGACCCTTGGGAGCAGCCTTAGATCTCAAGTTTTCTGTCAATCTCATCCCATGTAATAGCGTTTTTTTTTTTAAAGTTCACTCAGGGTCTCCCTGTCCTGTAAATATAGTATGTCCCTCACTGACCAGACTGTTGTAGGCAATGATAGTTGTAGCTAAAAAACTTAATAGAAATCAGGCAAACCTAAACTAGATTTAGCATACATCAATATTGTCAATGAATTGGTGAGTGACATCATCACCAAAGGCCCACAGATCCTTGTCTGAGAACCTAGCAAGACTACCATTTCGGAAGCTGACAATGAGATGGAGAATAGCAATCTAATATTGATTGCTATATTTTTAAACTGCTAGACTGCACAAGCCCCCTTGCTTGATGGTTGTGCTATATAATAGCTGCTGGGATTAGATTTTGTATTGTCTTTTTTAATAAATTATTGTTTAACATGTGAAATGATCTGTTTTTAGAGCCATATATTTTATTAATCATTCATCTGTTTTAGTAACTTAGAATAAATACAAAGGGGCCCATTACGATGTCGGTCCGATGAGCGTCCGACACACATCATGGTGGAAACAAGACCGCCCGACAATGAGTCGGGGGTCCCACTTCCCTTATTATGATGTGACCCCCTTCATGGCGATCAGAAAGTGTATGTTTTCTATTGCGGCTTGTGCTTCTGGCTGCAGCACAAGTCTCAATAGAAAACATTTACTTTTAAAACATCCATGCCCCGTATGGCAGGCACCATGCGGTCCCTGTCACATGGGGCATGGATATTTTTGGGCCTCACATGTGCCTCCAGGCCTCATAGCGGAGGCTGCAGGGGACGGGGCCCTGCTAGGGGCCCCCAAAGTCATTTTCCGATAGCCTTATCATGTTGGAAGGGCCAACATTTAAAGGCTGTTGGAAGCAGACATCATAATCCTGACTGCGGTGCCTGAACAGTTAGTGCCACCATTTTGGGATTACCTGTCCAACCAATGCCCCGACGGGATCTTCAATCCTGTCAGAGGCATTGGTCTTTCCCCAGCCTGCAGTGGTCTGACCGACCGCATCGTAATGCAAAGGTCGGACGCTGATTCTCATGGCGGATAGACTACCACTGACAGCCTGTTGGTGGCAATCCACCCGACATTGTAATGGGTCCCTAAATTGTCTGGTCCATATGTTTCATATCAACTTCTGCACCAATGCGAGACTTTAACCCTTGACTAACAATGTAAAAACAATGCATTTTAAAACAATAATTCTAGCATATTTGTCTTGTGAATAAAGTGGTATGACTAACACGTTTACCAATACGGTGAATAAATAGTGATGTTTGTAAACTATTGTAACTTAAACTAAAAATGTGATTTTAAAACATATTTTTTTTTTAAAGAGAATCAATAAACAATTCTCTTAAAACTACGAAATGTGGGGATGACCTCACCCCATATGCTTTCTCAGTTGTATATATTCACATTTACAATGCTGTACATGGTGAAAGCAATCGTTCCTACCTCCACTTTTGAAAATGCTTCTAGTGCTACTCTGTGTAGATTTCGAGGAGACCAGACCGTCGCTCCTAGATGGCTATGCAGTGGTTGCTCCTCCGCTAAGGCAGACGAGCATCGCCCCACTGCTTTTAAGCAGTATAAATAAAGAAAAAATAAAATGATTTTATCATTTTAGTTTTTCCTTGTTGCAGCAGCTTTGAGGGCGGGGTGGGGTGGGGCTGCTCTGCCGACAGGGCAGGGGAGGAGTAGTTTGCACTCCCTAAGTGTGCATGAGTGTTTGGCCGCCCGCCTAGGGCCAGCCAAACAGTCATGCACAATTTGCATGTTCTCCACCCAGGCTGCATTACAGCCTGGGTGAAGAACATGCCCAGGTCCCCAGTCCCCGCCTGAGTACCAAACCACAGCACGCAGACCAATCACAATGCTGCATTGCAGCGTTGCGATTGGCTCAGGGAAGCCTGTGTGTGTCCTGGGTGCTCTGTTTCTGTGCCGGTAGAGGCGACTGTGGAGAAAACTGCAAGATGGGCAAGGAGGTAATTTTTTTTCTTTACCCCCCTCGCTCTCCGCCCTCTCACCCCTGATCTATGCCAGCCGCCACTAGGGCTATGATGTGGTCCCTCATGTTTATACAATATATCTGTGTTTCAACTGCTAGTTTGGCTCTTTCAGTATACCTTATCCTTCCCTGAAAGTACAAATGTTGCTCCCCAGACTCCTGACATGCACCACTTTGTCCATGTTCTCTTCTCCGTTGTCAACTGGTGGTTTGGCGAGGAGATTATTGCTGGCACACTCCTGCCAGAGTCCCTGTTTGACACTGTATTCTGGCTCTCTTACAGGGGTCACATTAGTTTGAAAGTACAACAATGTTAAAAAATAATTTTCCGTTGTATAGTGATGTAAATCTTGCTTTTGAGCAGCTTGAAGCTTTTGGATAATAAATGACTTGCAAAATAACATTTTCTTGTCACTAAACTTCACTCCTGTTTCTTGTGAAATATGTGTGCCCATAGGCCCGCAGTCACTGCATCCAGATAGCACCACTGCAGTTTCTTGTGCTTTGTGCATACCCACTAACACAATGCTGATAACCTCCATTACGTCTCTGCATCTTTTATGATCAACGTTAACCAATCAGGTATCCGTCTCCCATGTATTGGAGAACTTCAAAATCCCATTTGCTACTGGTGAGGTTTCACCAACTCCAAGGCACCATTATGTAATTATATAGGGACGCTGTGAAAGATTTACCTAAGTACAAAGTCCAGTAGAGAAGTTTTGCTTGATCTGTTTATGCACACTCATTCTGATATTCCCATTATTCTGGGGACTTTACTGAGTAGAACTGTGTGCTAGTAGATGTTACATCAGTAATGCTCAGCACTTTCAAAAGTAGAGCCTGTTTTGCAGGCTTAATCTGATCTGTTTTAAAGTGAATATACTGTTTTTAATGGGAACTCTGAAATGTAAAACTGTGTTGTACGTTGAGGACTGTTAAGTAGATCTCAGTCTCATGAGTACCAGGAGTCTTGCCAGTATAGCTACCTTTTTATGCCTAGCATGTCTCATATAGTACATGGATGGAATCATATCTTGTTGCTGAGGGGCGAATTACTGAACATTTATAACCACCTACAGGTCAGCTGACAAGCTTCTGTGACCTCAGTAAGACATATTGCAAAAGCTATGGTCATTCAAATCAACTTACTGTAACTAATATTTCTTTTTGGCACTTTGGCAATCCATATGAAAACATCACCCTTGCAGGCTATATATAATTTAGCCTCAAAAGATAGAATAGGGAAACCCAATTTGAGAAACATATTTTAGATTCAGGGGCAATTTTTACTAAGGTTTCGCTTTGGTGTTGGGTCACTTTTATAGCTCAGTCCCTACACAATATTCTTTTTGGCATTTACCAAGCCACGCAAATCCTCTTTGTGTAGCTTATTAAATACAGAGCAACACAAGGTAGCACATAGCACTCCCAGGCATCCACCCAAGGATTGTGATGCAATCCGAGATTTCCTAAAGTGAGTAAACCTGGGATTGTGCCAAAAAGCCACACCTCCCTGAAGAAGGCGTAAATAGGAAATATATCTTCAAAGGATAGTTTTTGTTCAGGGAGTTATCCCTTTCGGCACAAAAACAATCCTGCCTGCAGTGCAGGCACCGTTACACTACAGTGCAAGGGTGCCTGCATTGGTGTTTGACTTCACACAGTGCTCCTTCATAAGGAGAGAGCAGAAATGTTCCATAGAGCATTTTTGCTCTATGCCTTTCACGCAACACAACACAGCATCTTTGCCTGCTACCCTGATTTGCGTGAAAGATTAATAAATGTGCCCCTTAGTTCACAGAAATAAAGAAGACTTGCCATTGTAAGGCTGCACGCCTTTTTAATCCCAAGCTTCAATAAGTCATCTTTCATGGCTCTTTATTCCATCATTGGATAAGGATGAGACTGGAATGCTTTTGGGGTTATATAGTCAAAGCTGGTGAATGGTTGATTCAGTTATAGGCTAGGCGGAAACTAATTAGCCACAATGCTCAGCCATTTGTGGATATTCACATGTCGCTTGCTAGTAGATCTCTTTCACGGACCAGTATATATGTTTGTTGCTTCGTGGAGGGAAAAATGTTTCTCATACAACAATAAGAAAAATGTTCTATTTAGAAAGGGGTCTTTGTATATATACTTAGACCAGCATTGAGAGCAGCCACATCAGAATTATGTGACTTGTTGTACTTCCAGAGTTCCATGGCATTCCAGCTGGACCATATGATGGTGAAAACAGCTGAAATATCAAGGTGAAACTCTAAGAAGAAACAAGAATGTTGTTATAATCTGCACTTGGTACGCTCCACCACCCCACCACCCCTCTCCCTCCTCCCCTGTTGGTCCTTGCCAAACTATGCTGTACTGAACATTCCACAGCTGACTCAAGCTGACTGGAACCTGTGATGGTGAAAGGTATGAATAAAGAAGAGTCTACAAGTTATCCTGTGTTACCTGCTTCTTTATAACACTGGCGATGGACAACCGTGTGGGTACGGTTCACCATCACTCCCAATACGTAATCCAGTTACAGCTGATACCAGGAAGCTTTACAAACAATAAGTACGTTTTCTTATCTTACCTGAACGGCTGCTTCCACTTGGATAGTTACCGCACGGAATTGCTGACTGGTTGCTGTGTGGCAGGCACAGATTCGGGTGGTTTCACGCTTGTGGCAGTGAAGAAGCATCACAGAGGATTGCGGTGTGGTACTGCTGTTAATGCTCTTTCACATTGTCTGAAGCGTACTCGTTGGGGACGTGTGGAATTGAGTAGCTGTGAGGAGCGGAATGAAGTGAAGGTCGCACTGCGCAATTTCCAAATGAGACTGCCGCTGTGAAGTGCCGTTCCGACAAGGATCTGAGGGAAGAACGTACATGTGCTGTGGTTGAGGAAGCGCCGTGGTGTGCCTGCTGTGCATGCGGTCAATCCGCTGGAGTGGTCGCATGGCGCACTTTTCTCACAAGACTGCCGCTGAGGGGGAATACTGCAGAGTGGTGGTCACTCAACGGAATCTCCTCATGTGACCAGCAGGCCCCAGTGACTTCCCTCATCGAATGCTGTTGAGCCTCCTCACCGTCTTGCTGTGCAGCTTCCTCAAGTGCCCTGCCATTCCGTCCGCATTAGACGCTGCTTCCATCTTCCCTGTGAGAATTTCTGAGGCAGAGCAGCACTAGGACGGCCTCTGTGGGCGTTCCTCAAAGAGGAGGCGGGCAAGATTAACTCTTGCGTGCCTGTCCTTTCAACAAATGCCGGTCTCCTCTCACCCTGCCACGTTCTTATTCGAAGGGATATCTTCGTCCAGATGACAGAGGCCTCAAATTTAAAGAAGTTATTTACGCTTGTCACTGTTGCCACACGTTGACAAGCACTGCAGTTTCTACAGGAGTCATAGTTGTTTACAAGATGGCAATTGCACACTCCTGCCTGTCCAAGCCTTCCCCGTGCTGACAGGCACAGTTATCAACAGTACTGTCACAGTTGTCTACTAGGGTATCAACATCCACCTTGCCTGCCTCTGCCTTCCACTCGCTGACAGGCACATCAATCACCATCATCTTCCTAACCCTGCTAGCCCTACTGGACACTGTGCTTTGCAGCCTGCTTCACACTCCCAGACTGATCCTTGTTGAGGTCTCATCGTTGCAAAGTTCCTCCCTGTACTGCAAATTTCTTCACGCTGACGTGCACAGCTAGTGCCTAGTTAACATAGCCATACAAAGCAGGAAGGAACATTGCCACTTCAAATATGTCCCAACCACCTCCATTCCTCAACGAGGTGGGAGAGCCTCTTTTGCCGTGGAAACAATGTTTTAGACTAATGGAGTCTTACTTAATCACAATAGGAGGGGAAAAATTCTCTTCCTTGCGCAAATGACATACTCTACTTCATAATTTAGGTATTGAGAGGTGGAAAACCTATGACAACATTACAACATCAGCAGAAGCAGAGAATGATAGCGATGATGATGATGACAATGTGTACTTGGTTGCAGTTAACAGACTAGAAAAGCATTTTGGTAAAACTAACAATGCGGTATTGGAAAGGCATAAAATATTTTCGAGAGTACAGGGCAAGAATGAGAAAGTTACGATGTACATAGCAGCCTTAAAGGACCTAGCAAACACATGTGAATTTGAAACACTACAGGATTCCCTCATCAGAGACCAGTTGGGGAGGTGCACTGACAACACTAAAATACAAGAGAGGCTACTAGTTGCCAACCCAGATCTTAAACAGGCTCTATAGATAGCGGTCGGGATTGAGCACACTGCAGATTGCATGGCAGCCATGAAGGAAGATGGGGACAAACATGCTGAAGTTAATGCTATAAGTAAACAGGAGGTCAGCAAAGAAAGCAAGAATAAAGTACTTAATGCTCTTCCAGTGGGCACCAAATTAAAGTGTTACTAGTCATTTATCAAATTACGGGGGGTGTCACAAGTGTGGTAGAAGGTGGCATTTGGCTAGGTTTTGCTGCGATCAACGTTCTAAAGCATGAATGTCCATTGAGCAAGAGCCTCGCCAAGAAACCAAACGTGTTTCAACTCAACGACCCTGATAAAAATGCTGGATTTCCATCGTATACTGTCACTCTAGATAATAGACAAGTTACTGTTTTTTCAGATTCTTGCTCACCCTATACCCTGGTGCAAGCTGAGGTTTTCTTAAGAATGTTTCCCTTATGGCAACAATACTTGCAACCCCCTGACATCCATCCAGGGGTACAATGGTGACCCCATATCCTTGGTAGGTATGACCACCATGAACATAGGATTTAAAGGGAGAAGCACAGTTGGGAAGATATATATCAGGCAGAAAGGGTCCAATTTATTGGGGTGGATGCACCAGAGAGAGCTAGCTATTAAGCTAGACCCCAACAGGCCCAGACCAAGTCCTACTAGTAGATCCATCAGTAGGAGACACTGACGTTTGTAACGATTTCCCCAAAGTCTTTACAGATAAGCTAATGCTGCTGAATAACTACCAACACTCCATTAAGCTCAAAACCAATGCTAAACCAGTGACTCACAAAATCAGGCCCATACCACACATGATGCAGGCACCCCTACAAACTGAGTTAGATAGATTGTTGTCACAAGGGGTTATTGAACCTATAGAAAGCACTCAATGGTTGGCCCCCATAGTTCTTACCACCAAATCATCCAGCAAGGAAATCAGGTTATGTGTTGACCTGAGAGATTTAAATGAGAACATCGATTGCCCCGGATACATAAAGTTCTTATCCTCATCAAAGGTGCAAGTTGTTTTAGTGTGTTAGACCTATCATCGGCTTACCATCAAGTGGAACTGCACTCTGACTCCCGTCACCTAACCTCGTTTATAACACCTCTCGGGCGTTCCAGTACATTTGCATGCCCTTTGGGTTGGCCTCATCAGCCGCTGCCTTCCAAAGATTAATGCAACATGTATTGAAAGACCTCCCATGCACGCTATGCTTCCAGGATGACATTCTTATTTATGGAAAAGATTTGGAGGAGCAAAACACCGTTCTGAGAAATGTACTAATTGAACTTGAGGTAGCCGGTCTAACCTTGAAGAAAGAAAAGTGTTGTATATGGGTGGGATCTTTAGAGTATTTAGGGCACACTATATCTCAAGATGGAATAAAGCTCAAGGTAGACTTGGTTGAGGCTATTCAGGGCACAGCAGCTCACACCTGTGTCGAAGATCTCAAATCATTTTGGGCTTATTTGAGTACTCTGCTAAATTTGTTCGTAACTATGCTAGTATAGTGGAGCCATTGAGAACATTGTTAAAAGCAAGAACCCCTTTTGTGTGGAATGAAGAGTGTCAGTCAACATTCATCACAGTGAAGGAGAGCATTTCCACTGCCCCATCGTTGGGCAGATTTGATCCCACCCAAACTACTGTGCTGTGCACTGACGCCAGTAATAAAGGGTTAGGCGCCAGTCTTACCCAAGTGGTCGACGGCAATGAGCATCTGGTCACCTTTACTTCCCGCACCCTTAAAGGAGCAGAAGCCAACTACTCTGTGGTGGAAAAAGAGGCACTTGGATGTGCTTGGGCCAATAAACATTTCTGTTTCTTTTTATGGGGTATCCCCTTCACTGAGAAGACTGATCACAAGCCCCTAATGTAGGGCAATACAAATGTTGTAGCGGATTTTCTATCTCGCTGACCACCTAATGTTGATGATTGTGAAACTGAAGTGGATTCTGATGAAATTATACTTAAGCTGACTTGCCTTTACAAAGAGGAATGGAACGAGTGCTTACACTCAGACGAGGAAATGAAGGCACATAAAGATCTCATAGTCAATGGTTGGCCTAATGATAAGAAAGAAGTTACCATGTCACTTAGCGGCTACTGGTATGTGAAACTGGATTTGAAGAGTGACCGGTTTGTAGGGGTGAAAAGATCGTTCTACCTGTAAAATTGAGACAAAAAATTGTAGACCTTGCCCACATTGGTCACCTGGGGCGCAGCCTCACCAAAAATAAGATCAGGTTGGACTATTGGTAGCCAGGGATGGATACTATGGCTGAGCACACAGTACGGGATTGTTCTGAGTGTAGCCGCTCTGACAAAATTCATCAAACACGGGGAACCCCACTGTCTCCAGTGGTTTTGTCAGATCGGCCATGGTCCAAACTAGCCCTCGAAATCATTGGTCCCCTGAATCTCAAAATGTTAAATGAACGGTTCATACTAGTCCTGGTGGATTACCACACCCGTTGGATAGTTTACAAGCGTGTACACCAAATAGACACCAAGGTACTAATTAATTTCCTTAAGGACATATTCTTCAATGAGGGTATCCCTGACATCCTAGTAACTGACAACGGGGTACAATTTACATCATAAAGCATGAGAGAGTTACTTTCATAGATGGGCAGTACTCATCATAAAACGGCACTATAATGTCCCCTGGCCAACAGGTTGGTGGAACGTATGAACCGATTGGTGAAAGAATGTCTGCAGCGAGCAGAGGTTTTAGGAATCTCTGTAAAAGAGGCATTGCAAGATACACTTTGGGCCTATCGCTCAACCCCTAATTCAGTTACCGGGGTTTCCCCCTTTAACTTTTGGAAGGGAAGTGTCTCCAAAACCAGACTCACTCCTCCTAGGAAAAGACCATACACCTGTGGAGTAGACAGGGACGAAATGGACAAAAGAATAAGTGTTTGTCAGTCTAGATATAAAAACAGGTATGATAAAATTAGACATGTTAAAACGCGCTACTTCAGAGTGGGCAAGTGGGTACGTGTAGACCTACCAAAACCACGAAGATGGGAGGCTACAAGATTCTCAGAACCCATGAGGGTAACTAATGTAGGTAGAAATGTAATTCAAATTGCTTATGGCCAAACATGGAGCATGGACAGAATTGTCCCTCATCGGCATGGCGCTGTTCCTCAGGTTGTGGCTCAAGGGGACGAGAGGGATCTTGATGTTCCTAGAAGATCACTAAGGTCCAGGTCCACACCCAGGTGGACCAAAGACTACTGTACTTAGTAAATTGCCTTGTTCTAATGTTATCTGGTATGGTATGTTATCTTTACATCCTACATCCTAGGTCTTGTCCATACTGCCTTGGTTTCCCACCCCCTCCTCCCTCCCTCCTTTCCTTTCCCCATGTAAGGAGATGTGTTATAATCTGCACTTGGTACCCCCACCCCCCTCTCCCTCATCCCCTGTTGGTCCTTGCCAAACTATGCTGTACTGAACATTCCACAGCTGACTCCAGCTGACAGGAACCTGTGATGGTGAAAGGTACGAATAAAGAAGGGTCTACAAGTTATCCTGCGTTACCTGCTTCTTTATAACAAATTTACTGGGTAGAACGGATGCTGTTTTCCTGGTTTCCATTGTAATTCCTCATTACTCAAGGAATCCCTAGGGTATATTTGATATTACCTGGTAATCCTGCAGGAGGTACTAATGTCCAAGGTATCAGTTAGTCCAGGGGGAGGAAGAAATGGGCCCAATACCAGACACTTGTATTAAGACTCGTTAGCTGTGGCCTGTTCAAATCCTTATTTTTCCCTGCCTCAAAAATACCATTACCTAGGATCATATTTATTCTAGTGGTGGGTAAATAACAGGATTTTAGTTTTTTTCTGATGAAAATGTGGGAATTGGTGTTTTATGCGATTTCTGAATGTTTTAACTCAGTGTTTCAGCAGCCAAAATCTGTGTGAAAAACAAAAACTTCTGTTACCCGGCCCATTGGAGTTTACGGGCCACTCATAATAAAGGCCTGACTGATAATCTATAGAGGTAAATTCTATGCTTTGGATTTGTTCAAGTAGATCTACAACAGTTATGGTTTCATGGAGGACTCCTGGGAGTTTTTTGTGAACGCATGAGAAGGTGGACATTTTCTCCAAATGAAGGAGCAAGCCAATGTGATCAAATTTTCCATACGGTGCTTAGTGAATTCCTTATATTGAGAACACAATGTTCTCTCTATAAAGGAAAGCATTTGCTTCTGAATTTTAATTTGACATTGCATGTCTGAATCATTGACTGGCATGACAGTCTGAATGGGTAGACAATCAATTTGTGTGGGTACTGTTCCTTTTCTCTGTTTTTACTAGTAAATACAGTCAAGGATATAGATTACATTTTGTCAATTGAAAAAAGAAGTACAAATGGAAAACCAAGAGCCCTAATGACACTAATCGGCAACAGTGCCTATGGTAGAACTTTACAGTAGAGTAGCCTGTCTACAATAGAGTCTATTTGCATGCTGAAGTGATGCTGGATTTGTGAAGGGATTCCTTTCGTTTTAGTTTCAAACCTTGGAATTTTTGTACCATGTATGTATAAACTATCTATGGATATTAGCGGTAGTGACTCATGTACATTTCAGTAAACAATCTCCCAATAGGAATAGTTTCACAAATAGGAATTTCAGATTGTTCTGTTTTACATGCATTGTGTGCTGCTTAACTTGAGATACAGCCTCCAATAAGAACAACGTAACATGTGCTCCATTTTAAGGACACCAAGATTTTGCCTCAATTCGATTGGGTGGAAAGAATCTTTAAGAAGTACATTGTCTTTTTCTCTATCCTTCAATCTAGGGGTGGGTGTAACTTGCATAACTACATCTAGCACCATTTCTTAGTGCAAACATGCCCACAATGGACACAAGGAAGAATTTTACACTAAAAGAATCACTAAATGCAACACAACACCAATAGCGAGAGCCCACTCTTTCCCCCCAGATTACTCTTAAATACTGAGGAGGAGTAATCACACAACTATCAGCAATTCCACATCAAAGAGTAACATGGAATTACAGAAATTACTCCAATTACTCTTGCATAATTGAAATACCACCCAGGCCTACTTCAATCCTTGCCTTGATGAGGCATAGTATTACATGCTAAACTGTTTTGCACATATTCTAAACAAACCATCTCCAGCATTGCTCAGTCAACAAAAAACTTCCTATCCGACATGGAACTACAGAATTACGTAGTTTGAAAAATAAACAACTTAACCCCCAAACCCAAGAAATCTTGCAATATCAGTTCCATATTGATTTCCACTTGAGGTAGTACAGCAGCTCTTTTCACCACATAAATAGGTTGTTGAAAGCATTGACTTTAGTCCTCTGCCCTACCCAAAGCTATCAGCAGGTGTAGTGCTAAAAGTAAAAAACACTAAAGAAATGGTAATATTAAGTATTGTGCATGCAACTACTGTAGGAGAAGCAGCAATAAGAGTGCAAAATGGGAATACATATTTGTATGTCCACTGGTCCAGCCCAAACAAGGACTGGGGAAGAAGGGCCCCACACAGAATCTGCATTAAGAATAGCACCAAATTAGCTGTGAGACAAATTATGGACAAATTATGGAGGCTCAATAAATGGAAATATAAGACCACTGAGACACTAGGCCCAGATTTACTAAGATTTTTCATCAGGTTGCATCACACAAAATGTAATTCAGGATTAACAAAACCATCTATAGCCCAATTTGAGTGACTTTGTAAAAAAATTAAGTAGAACAACACAGCACAAAGTGCTGCCTTGCACTACCTTGCACTATCTTGCATG
This sequence comes from Lissotriton helveticus, assembly GCF_964261635.1. Lineage (NCBI taxonomy): Eukaryota > Metazoa > Chordata > Amphibia > Caudata > Salamandridae > Lissotriton > Lissotriton helveticus. The sequence goes on from NC_136071.1 coordinate 649,884,559, forward strand.
AGGTAAGAGTTAGATGGGTGGAGCATGGGTATTTCTGTGCATCAAACCCATGTATTCTGACATAAACCTATTTTTTAAAAAAACGTGTGAACATTGGTATGCGCCAGAATGGTGTGTCTACCTGACTGTTTTAACATCAGCTAAAGCCCCTGGCACTGACAAAATAAGTGGCAATCTGTATATATCAGAGCCCCAAGTTTAGGCTAGTTATTTCAACTTACTGTCCAATGGCAAATCAGCTAGTGGGGAAATTCTGGATTCATGTAAAGGGGCAGAAATAATTCCCATTTGTGAAAAGGGAATGCCTGTAATCCATCCAACTATAGCCCATAATCTTTATAAATAACTACAGAAAGTGTTTGCAAGGTAAGTTCTAGACAAACTATTTAAATGGGTAGAAGAAGTACACGTTCTGTCCCCTCTTCAAGTTGGTTTTCGTTTGAAGACCAGCACTTCTGATCAGGTTTTTAGACATGCCATTCTTTAGCAGAAATATGCATTACTTCAAAAACAACAAACTATTCGTGGCCTTTGTAGATCTCGGAGCCTAATTTGATCTGTTTCCCATGAAAATCGCTGGAAAGTCCTATTTAAAATGGGTGCACTGGGTAACTTAATCCAACATATTGCAAGGCTGCATGCTAAGAATTATGCCCAGGTCTATTGAGGTAGCAAGGTAGAACTGACATATCACATCCTAATCCTGTGAGGTGTGCACCAGGGGTGCGTCCTTGCCCCAACACAATTCACCCTGTATATGAATGATGTGGTCAACAATCTCTTGGATTGTAGGGATGATTCACCTGCCTTAAATAACAAGAAGATGCCCATCCTCCTCTTTGCTGATGATTCACTCCTTATTTCTAAGCCCCCGCCAAGGCTCCAGATTGTAATTGACAAATGTCTAGGGTTTTGCAAATCCAGAGACCTTGAGCTGAATGCAAGTAAAACTAAATATTTGGTGTTTGTGACAGGTACTGCTAAGAATTGCACCGTACAAGCTGGTAATGACCTCTTGGAAAAAGTTCATAGTTTAAATTATTTGGGGGTTAAAAGGGAACACCAATTTACCAAACGTACACTGCAATTTAACATAGATCCAAAGCTATTCTACGGCTTCATAGGAGAACATGCTCCCGCTTGGTATCTCCTGCACTAGAAGTCTACCGTGCAAAAGGGCAGGATGCTGTGCGCTTTGGAGCCAATGTATACGGATGTGCTGACACTCATTAATTGACCATTGTAGAGAGCAACTTTGTGGCTACTCTGGGTTCAGTTCCAGCAAGGAGTCCCCTAATCCCACACTTGTTCGACCTAGGCACAAGTAGAATATCAGTCTCAGCATCTCGAAAGCCATTAGTCTGCTTGGTCTGCCTTTGGTCACCACCAGAGCAAAATGACTACAGAGATTCTTTTAGGGATCTAGTAAACATGAACAATGTTATCGGGTTCCCTCCCCAAAGCTTGCATATAACTGTTGCAAGAGGTTGGGCCTGCAATGATCATGGGATGATCCAGAATCCCTCAGCAAAGCCGAGGTTAAGGGCCTAAAATCTCGCTACTGGGTGTATATATCAATGAGCAACATGTTGTGAGTGGGTCAAAAGGGCACTTAACAAACCAGTTATTTGAACATAAGATCACCCCTTGTTTTGAGTAATATCTAGACATCATTACCCCACCACTAGCAAAGAGATTATATACGCACTTCTGGATGGTCAACTTCCCATTGAGATCATTTACAAGTAAATGGAATAAAGACCTGGCCACAAACTTGTGCCCAGCTTGTGGTCTGGTTCCCTAAACAGAGGAGCATATTATGTTCTTCTGCTCAGAATGTCTTGGTTCCTACCAGACATGAATACGCCCAATATACCTGAACTTGGGGGTGACCTGTTATTTAATAGCAGAGAGGATCTGAAAAGTGACACTTTATAACCAATTGTGTTTTGATAGTAGCTGCTTCCTAACAAACATGTGGTAGAAGTGCACAAAGCTTTTCTCTTTTGCAGCTCCTTGAATAATTAGTATCTTTTTGCCTATGAACTTTTATATTTGTTTTAGCCTATATCATTCGAGAATCACATGATACATTTTTAGACTGCGCTGTGGATAGTATTGTAGTATTGAGCAGTCTCCTCAATCAATAACATAGGGGCTGATTACAATAACGGGCAGACTTACGTCTGCTCACCACCATATCGGAAACGGGAACGCCCAACAAGCTGTTGGCGGTCCCGTAAGAGAAATTACAATGTGACCACCACCATGGTGGTCGCAATGCCTATGTTTTGCATTGCAGCGGGTGCTGCTGGCTGCAAAAACCGCCACAATGCAAAATAGGGACACTTGATACATCCCTGCACTACGTGGCAGGCACCATGCGGTGCCTGCCACATGGTGCAGGGATATGTAGGAGGCACCATAGGTGCCCCCAGTGCCCACAGCTTATAGCCAGGGGAAGAGGGGCCCACTACTGGCCCCCAAAGTCCCTTTCCACTTGTCTGGTCATGGCGGGTCAACCGCCATGAACAGGCAGGTGTAAAGGGACATTATAATCCCTATGGCGGTGCTAGGCAGACAGAGAAGTCTGTTGTAAAGATATGATTCCCCTCCGATGGGTTCCTTGTAATATGGCGGGTGTGAAACCAGCTAACGAAAGTAGTTTACGAAACCAGCTTACGATGGTTGTCAGTGGAGGTTTCACCACCATCGTAATCAGGCCCATAGTAACTAGTTCATAAAACTTTTTATGCAATGTGATTGTTTTGTAATGTGATATACATGTATTCTTTTAAAAATCTATGTATGCTTAGATGGTTTTCGATAACCAAATAAAGTATTTTTGATGCTGAGACTCTTAATTACAAAGTTTTTGATAAATATGCCCATGAATTATCCCAGAAGGCCAAATAACAACATTCCTTATCTACTAATATAAATAGACCCTGAATATATTGGGACAGCAATTCAACTTAAGGGCTCAAGCTCTCGTTTGGGCACATAGGAGCAGATGAATCAAACTATTTTTTTGTCGCAAACGCTGTGAATCGCTAAAAAGCAGCGTTTGCGACAAAAAAATAGCAAAATGGAATGTATCAAGAAAAAAGCCTCGCAATATTAAGGAAACGCAAATTTTGCGATTCCTTAATATTGCGTAAGCATTTAAGGAATCACAAATTGCGATTCCTTAAATGCTATGTATGAAGCATTTGAGTTTTGCGAATTTAGGCTAAGAAATCGCAAATTACCACCAACTTGTAGTTGGTGGTAATTTGCAAATTCTTTTACAAATGCACTTTTTGCAATTTGTAAAGGTGCCATGTGACGCTCATACATGCCCTTAGGGCATGTTTGTGTGCCATGTGCGCACACATGTCAATTTCAGGGGTGCAGCAGGAATTTTAAGAAATCGTAAAAAAAAGGGCGAATTTCTACATACATACCATTTTGCAATTCTCAAATAGCGATTCTCAAAAAATCGCTATTTGAAAATCAGAAAAGGGTATCTTGATACATCTGGCCCATAATGCGCATATTTGCGCAAGCGATTTGCAGTATGTTAAACCCACCGCCAATCATGAAAAGAAATGACAGACTTTTACCTTTGGCTTGTTTTTCCCGATTTAGAGGAGCCCATTTTAAAATTGAGCCCATTTTGAGAACCAGCTAATTTGCACACCCCAAACTGTTTCACATTAGTGGGTGCGTAATTTACTCTCAATTTTCGCAGCCTCATCAGACCCGCGGTGTATTTCTCCATCATTGTAAAAAATGCATGGGGACTGTAGCCTGAGCATATATAGTCATTGTTGTACAAATATCTTCTTTGCACTGTGATCTACTTGGCTTCTGACTCTCTGAGCATTCATGCCCCCCATGAAATGAGAGAAAACAAACATTTCAGAGTTTCCAAAAGCTCGCTTAAAAGCACATTATTTCTGTTAGCAGATGCCTTGACAGTTACTCAGCCACTTCTGGGGGTCCTCCATTTAGCAGAAACAACATGTTCCCTGAGTGGAATTCACTGTGCGGCATTCACACATAAGAGCAACTGTGTTTGCAGAAATAGAACTCACTGCCTGATGAGAAAAGAGCCCTGCCGAGGCCTAGTTTGAATTGGATGCATTTAGACTGGGGGGGCTGGCAGAGAGCCAGCTCTCCTGTGCCTGAAGATGTTTCAGATTGGTTTGTAGATGCAATCTGATCTCATTTGCCAATCGTTAACACAAAAGGTGGCATCTCAGAATGGTGATGATTTACAGTGTTTAAACCCTCCTTTCATTTACCACACAAAAACAAGTGTCTGATGGTGTCTAAGACAGGGGCATTTGACTATCGCCCCAAAAATAATTCTTGTGTGCTTCCGAATTTTACTGTGATTATCAGAATTTCACCAGTTGGCAATGAGTTCCGGGAAAATAGCCGTTCCCATTTTTGGAAGCAGAAAGTTGCATTTAAAGGTAGACATGACTTTGCCTTTGCCCAGCCGCGGCCGGCAGTGGGAGTACCTGCAGGGCGGTGACGTGGGGAAGGGGAGGGGCAGGGTGGGGGGTAGTAATGTATGGATTACGGAGCTTCCCAGGTAAGTAAACATTTAAATAAATAAAACGAATTTCGTTGAGCAATTGCATCCCCAAATGCGATGCAGTGCGCGCAACGAAATTCGTTTTATTTATTTAAATGTTTACTTACATGTAAAACTCCGTAATCCATACATTACTACCCCCCACCCTGCCCCTCCCCACGTCACCGCCCTGCAGGTACTCCCACTGCCGGCCGTGGCTGCTTTTGCCCACTGCTTGAGGACATACGCCCAATAGCCTAAGCAGCAATTAGTGTATCTTCCCATCAAATCAAGAAGGAAGTAATTTCAAATTACATCAAAAATTGTTGAAGTTATACAGAAACAACATCAGATATAGTGAACATTGTTCAAGCATGAGATTTTAGAGAACTTGAGGCCAGATGTACGATGAGAATTCACGGTTGCACACGGGTTTGCGACCCGTTTGCACATTCTAATTCTGATAGGTCCATGTACAAACACTATTTTGTGAGTCGCAAATAGTTTGCGACTCGCAAAATAGTGTTTTGCGACTTGCTATTAGGAAGGGACGTTCCCTTCCTAATAGCGAGTCACAAGCCATGTACCAATATTTTTCTGCCAAATTTGCGGTCGCAAAACACTTGCAAATTACCACCCTTAATGCAGTCACATTCCCCTTTGTGACAGGCTCTGAGACATTTTTTAAAGGCAGGTAGTGGCCCAAGGGACCACTACCTGCCCTTAAAAAATTAAACAAAAATGTTTCATTTTTTTTTTCTTAAATGCATCCCGGTTTCCTTTAAGGAAACGGGCTGCATTTAATAAAAAACATGCTTTATTGACAAGCAGTCCCAGACACGGAGGTCTACTGAGCCCAGCAGGCCACCATCCTTGGGCGGGCCAGCCATTCCCAATGGGGTCGCAAATTGCGAATGGCTCATCAATGTTCATAGCCTTGCATTTTGCGACCCCATTGGGAATCGCAATCAGTGTCTCTGACTCTGTAGTACATTGTAAATTGCGCCTCGCAATTTGCAAATCGCAATCGAGCTCAATATGCGAGGCGCAATTTACAAGGGTCATACACCTGGCCCACATTATTTATTAATTATACTTTGTGAATTCATGATAGGCCTAAAATATATGTACATTTGGTTGCAAACTTAACTTTATTACCAAATTTACTTTGCTGAATTTAGTCAACGTGAGCAAATCTTTGGCCTGCAAGTTTACAATGCACAGATGTGTTAATCCAGTTTGTAAATTGCTGCCATCATCTTGACACTATGCCAATACAACTGAATAAAAGGTTCCTTCATAGACTGAAAAGCGATACACAACAATTAATTATCTACCGCGCATCACAATGCACCTTTGTGCAGCCAGATAAAGGGCGAACAGCACTTAAACAATTGAGAGACATTCGACTCAATTTATGTAAGGTTTTTGGGCATTTAACTCATCAGAGAACGCTCGGATGCTTTAAAACAGAACCCCTTCCAGCTATATGGCGCACATTATGCAGCAGATGCCACTGCACTGAGCTCAGCTGTAAGCAGCCTCTAATTCCCAATTTCACAGACTCTTCTCTTGATGCAGGAGCTAACTGAAAGCATTTTTCATGCAGTGGTGTTACACAGTATTTAGCTGTTTGAGAAAATATATGTCTCCAACTGCTTGCCAAGTACATAACAGCAGGCACAGTTATTTTTGGCCTGGCAGCTGCCAGTACCTGAATATTTCTTTTAACAGTAAAACAATATTTTCAAACTATACAGAAGCAGAGTTTGCTAATGCTTTTGGAACACTGAAAGCCCCTAGCAGCTTTTCATGCTTCATGTTGAAAATGTCTGCCTCTGTTCATCCTCTTTGAAATCGATATCGGTTTAAGTGTGACATGTAGGCCTTACTAACTCACGCCGGATATCAGAAGCATATGAATCGCTTAATCCAGATCTTTGATACAGCAGTCATCTGATAGATTATATATTACATTCGTGCTCTGTTGTGCAGTAGGCGGATATGGCTGCCCCTTTATAGCATGTAATAACTAGGACTCGAAGAGAATGGGCATAGCTTTTACACAGTAACCTACTGACCGCTTACCACGTGCTATTCAGCTGCGCTCAATGTTGATTGCTGACATGAGGTCAGATGTACGAGCCCTTTTTTGCAGTCGCAAACGCGAGATCGGCCCTCTTTACGACCGCAAAAAAGGCAACCAAGCATGTACAAACGCCATTTTGCGAGTCACTGTTGTACATTCACTTTAGCTAGTCGCAGTTCGGTACAATTTGCGACCCGCTAAAGTGAATGGTCATACAGCCAGCCCATAATTGTTTATTGATAAAATTGGGATTGTTGACTTAGGATATACTTAGGAAAAGTGGTTTTGCACATAACTGCCGAATAAGGAACATTGAAGCACCTGAAAAATAGGAGATAAAGGCAATGAGGTAGCAATGGGGTCAGGTCCAGGGGCCCCTTACATGATGCTGGGCCCTGGCACCACTGCACCTATTACACTATTGATAATTACACCACTGAAACAATGCGTTGGGGTCGTACTTTCATGTTACAGCAATTTAGATTATCTGGTTATTTATTTGAGAGTATAGTTTTGCACATTGTACAACTGTAGGTACTTAGGCCCAGATTTATCAAGGCTTTTTGTCACCCTTGCACCAAGCAAGGTGACACAAAACCTAGAATGAGAATTACTAAGACACTCAAGGCCACCTTGAACGGCCCTGCATGGCTTGGTAAAGCTGGAGTAATGCAAGGCAATGCAGGTCACTGCCTTCCATTACTCTATCCTGGGATGGTGCTGCATGCATGGATCGTGGATGTTCTCATGCATCTTCCCATGGATTTTGGTGTATTCCCAGATTTACCAAGACTAGTCGACCCGGGAATGCATAAAAATGTTATGCCTTCCCAGACGAGGTTCAACAAGGAGAAATATATTTATTTCTCCTTGTTGTTTCCTTCAGCAGCACACATACGAAGAGGAAAATGCCTCTGAAGACGTTTTTTGTTCAGGAAAGTGTTCTTTCCTGCACAAAAACAATCCTGCTTGCAACGCAGACACTCTTGCACCATGACTAAAGGGTGCCTGTATTGGCACTATGGACTAATTTACAAGAGGCCTGCGCCACTGGAGCTTCACGTTTTATAATAATGCTGCATTGGTACCGGCCTCTCAATCGTATCTATGAGGTGCCATAAAGCCACCCTTGGTGACTTTGCATGGCCTTATAAATATCAAGTAAGGCAAGGCAGCACAAAGTCATCACGGAGGTGTTCCATGGGCATTGCTATGGTTTTTCCCACGCAACACCTATTGGTTTTGACATATAACCAGCTTTACAAGGATCTGTAAACCTGGGAATGCGTCAAAACTGTGCACCTCCCCAGGGGAGATGCAACAAGGAGATATAACGGTATTTCTCCTCGTTTATTGCTCTTTCTATGTGTACTGCATTCTGCAGCATACATAGAAAGAGGAAAGCACCTAAATGGATTGTTTTTGTGCAGGAAGGTGTCCCTACTTGCACAAAAAAATCGTGCCAACAACGCAGACACCATTACACTATGGTGCAAAGGTGCCTGCATTGGTGCTAGGCACCAAATTGCGCAGGCAGAGAGGACAGAAATACGCCATATTTCCTTAATACGGCGCAGTCCTGCCTTTCCTGTGATAGAGGCCCTATGTTGCTCTGAGTGTGCCAGCACAAGGGGAGGACAGAAATGCTCCATATCTTGATAGATATGGCACATTCCTCTCCACTCCCTCTCTTGCAGTGCAGTAAGTTGTCTTGCAGCATTGCACTGCATGAAAAAATGATAAATCGAGCACTAAGTTCTTCTCTTAACCAAGTAAATAATGCTGAAGTTGACTATATTTTGAGCATAAATGTCAGAACTGATACCACTCGATCAGCGGGTCACACAAGATTTCAATCGCCCGCCGCGGCCCGTTCAGGTAAGAGCGGTGAGGCGGTGGGACCGCGTTGGGCGGGGATTCGACAGATGACGAGGGAAAAATTATTATTTATTTAATTTTCTCTTGTGATCGTCTGCTGTATCTCCCCGCCCCCCGCCCCCCGCTCCCCCCTCCCCCCAATGTGGCCCCACCGATCTTACCTGCACAGGCTGCGGCTGTCAATAGCATACTATTAACTCGCTGCAAGACATTGGCGCCTTTTCTCGAACCTCTGTTTTTGCTCGATGCTTTGGCTGTCGGAACAGCTACTTTTCTATCAGCTTTAAAACACTTTTTAAATTCCCTGCAGCAAAACATATGGTGATTGTCTTTTGCAACAGACGCCACTGAAGAGAACAGTGAAAGAGTTTGTTTATCATAAATGCACATATTGTGGAAAGAGACTCTGTTAAAATATCTTAGTTTTGTACTGCAGCAGGAAAACAGAAAATTCATAAAATCTATGTTTCACGAATGAGCATTAATCGTTAAACACTCATTCATTTCCAACAAGAAATTCTATTTGTAAAATGTTTTAATTATAAAATGTTTAGAATTTCAGAAAGAATTTGTAATACCATGAAACAATGCCGAACAATATTGCTCAGAGCATGTGCATGGCTGTGAAAAGTTTCCCGTGCTTGACCTGGAATGCCGGCCTGCTTCGCATCCAGAACAAGGCTGGTTAGATTAAAATAACCCTTTAGGGTTAACAATTTACTTCTCTCTAATAGCAAGAACTTTTATTATTGACAAACAGCTTGTCAAGCGATAAGGTAAACGTTTTCACCTATTGGGGCCTATTCACAAAAAAGAAAACATTTTGCGCACTATAATTTATAACACTAATTTACATATCCACTCATGCTATTCGTAAATTTCTGGTCAGATATCTCCTTCTTCGAATGGCCTTTCTCCTATGTGCATGGACCTCTGTTATAAGTGTTGAGGCATTGGAAAATTGAGACAATATAATTATTAAATGGTGGGGCTTCATGAAAAAGTAAGAGAAATTTAAGGTGGGGTTAAAGGAGGGACATCCAAATACTAAAATACTCCTGCAAAAAAGTAAGACAGTTGCTATTCACACAATTTACATCTATGTCGACAACAACAGTACTTCTGACAAGACAAGCTTGAATCTACTTCATGCAAGCATTCCAGTCACTGCTACTGCAAGAAGCTGGACATAACACTGACATCACTTATGGAAAAGAGAAAATAAAAAAGAAATAAAAGTTTTAAAATATTTATTGGTGAGATTATTTATAGGTCTAAAAATAAAAAAGAATGAAACAAATAAAAACACATATTCCAACACATGCAACACACCTGGAACTGCAAGAGGGAGGGGAGTGAACATTGAAGACTTGTCACTCACATCAGCAATTGAAACTCATTATGACATAACCAATCACACACCCTGCTCATACGAGGAAGACCGAAAAAAATAGCAGCATGTCAGTGGATATTTGTGTTAACTTGATCCTCATTTTGAGGAACAATTATTTAATGAGAAGAGAAAGGATTTCAAGCAGTGGATCAACATGATTGGTATGTACAGGGAACCATTCAGTGCTAGATACCACCCCACACCTTATGTTGTCCATGGCATAGTTCCTGACTGAGAGCGTGAGTTCAGTTCACCTATAAGCCCCTCCCATATCGGACTTGAATGCCTAAATAATGGCTGCACTCCACTACCTGGCCATTCGACCTCTCAAGAGAGTCAGTGGAGTCAGTGTGGCCACATCAGTGATGGCTGCGTATTTGTCAAGTTGGGGGTGGATGAAGCCTACTGAGTAGTGATACAAGAACTTACATTGAAATAGAGTTGTTGAGTTCCTACCTAGCTTTGCGTTTCCATTCCCGGAAGTAAGCAGGACATATAGCAGATACAGGTGCATGATGGTGAGTTCATGATCCTTCAGAGGGACAACATGGAGATGGTACTTGGTCTGCTCCCAGGAAGTGTATTTACAACCTACATCTTAGAAAAGTATTACTTTGTCCACCTCCTTTTGTTTTGCTACATTTTCTGAACTGTGCAGTCCATGCTGTGCTGGAACAGGGAGTCCATACTGACATGGGGGCACAACGTGTGCACCCCTGCATGCACCCCAGGCCCTGAGGTAACAGGGGGTGCTGTAGGGCCCCCTTACTTTCCTCACCGCCACACTTTTCATGGTGGACTAACCGCCATGAAAACTGTGGTGGTGAGGGAACTCATAATATGCTTGCCGGTTCTGCTGCCTCACTGCCAGCATATTGGGGCCTCAGACCACTGCACAACTGTTGTGGGATTATTGATCCCCAGGAGTTGCTGCGGTCCTATGATAGTCCTATGGACTGCTGTAGTCGTAATAAGACACATAGTCTGACAATTCCTGTCATATGGCTGCCTTCTCCTCTCCACTGAGAGTGCACGGAGGCAGACCATGTAGTTCTCTGTAATAACAAAATGAACAACTACTAAGGTAACTTCAAGGTACGTCCCCTCAGTGAAATTGCTCTATCTCCTGAGTGGTGCTTGCTGCACCTTGAAGTGTGAAACTCTTCTGTTGTTTCACATAAGAGGCACAGTCCAAGAGGAAGATGGCAGAGCCTCGGAAGTTGGGTATAATTATGGGATTGCAGGGTTATGCTCAAAGGCACACAATTGGGCCAGAAGCATGGGGAGATGAGAAGGAGGATGAGTAGTGAAGGCCAAAATAGGTTTATACTGGTACTGTATCCACTGATGTGGTATAGCTAGGATAAAAGCATTCATTACTATGCTGGAGAGGCTGTGGAAAAGAGGGCATCTTGATCCACTTATTATGGCAATACCCCAAATTGATCAAATACTGGTCAGAGCTGCTGAATAAAATCAATGCAATCTTTCAAACTTCTAACCCACGTTTCCCAGCATACACCAACTATGGCTCTCCAAATTCCACAAAAGCTTCCTCCAAACTCCATAAGAGATAAACAGATATCAATGTTCCTTTGAGCGGCAAAACAAAAGATTGCATCATTGTGGGGAAAGGGGAATGTTCCTAAGTTACAGGAGTGGTACTGAATAAGATAAGTGCAGTATATGCAGAAACTCCCCAAGTCACTATAGAGAAAAGTAGGCCATTTTGAGGCTGAATTGGCTTCCCTCCTTGAATATCAGGAAATGGAAGATATGGCATTAACATATCATAAGTATGTCACTGTGCACAGAATAATAACACCTGACAAGTTACAAATGCATGCAATGAGATGAGTAACTCCTAGCAGCAAGGCTGAACCTTGAAGGAACATGACGGAAGCTATGGGTCTTCTTATGGGACCAATTTAATGCATAGGAGGGTTGGGGTGGATTGGGTGATAATTATTTAGTCTTTCTTTTGTATTACACTCATATCTGTGTTGACGGTCAGTGCATGGAGGCAATTATATGTGTTGGACCAAATTAATAAAAAAAGATTTAATCCTTGACTTCTTTAGAGAAACTTTAGCAACATGCCCTAATGAAAAAGAAAATGTATAATTTTGTTCAGTTAGAAAATCATGGGTAAATGTGGAAAGTTTTTCAGAGGCATAGTACTCTAGGTATATGTTCACAAGACCCAGACTGGCCAGACACAGAGATAAAATATCTATTTAAAATTTGTGTATCTCACCTTTTAGTAGTATGGTGTCGGTCCAAAATACGCTGTGATCAATGTGGTGGGGTAGTGGTTGCAGGACTGTCCAATCAACATAGCTTAGTTGACTGCCATAAGAAGCTAGAAAAATAAAACAGTAGATAAACAATTTAACTGTTGCAAACATGCTCCATGTAGGTCAAAGGGAGATCCATCAACATAAACATGTCAAAATATTGCAAACAAATTCTTTGTGTGACTATAGGAGTTTTTAGCAGGATGGTGGCCTATTGTGAATGTACATGCTCCAATATGACTTGGAATTGACCTCTGTGAACAAACTTTCCTTTGCAGTTATTCGATTTTCCAAACTCAGTCCCCGAAATCAGTGATTGCTTAAGCCACCTTTCACTGAAGCTTCTAAGCATTCATATTGGGTTGGAAGAAGGTCACGTTGGAGAACGTTTGTGGTTGTTAAAAAAAAAACTCTGCAGTCCTTGTACCATAAATAAATGACTTGAAGAGCATAACATTACCAGACTAGAGTTGAAGTCTTCAAATGTTTCAAGTTTCTGAATGGAACAGCTTTACTGCTAGTAGTGCTGGTCACTACTTACATGCATTACATCCCTTGATTTGCAGTTATTCAAATTTAATATTGAATCCAGAATATTGGCTACCAAAATATCGGGCCCAAAATACTTATCTATATGCCCTTACCTTCTCAAAACATTGGCCCCTGTTAATTCTACAGTCAATATTCCAACATAAAAACAATTTGCCTACTTTCTACAGAACCTCCAATAAAAAGTGAGAACTACAGTGCAGGTAAAACAATGTACCTAACAAAAAACGTCGCTTTTTGGTCAACTGTTTTGATGTGGTTGAAAAGCTTCATGAGCCAAACGTCTGGGTCTGGTATGCTATTTAGCACGATTTCAGCGAGGAAATTCCTCCCGATCGACCCCTCCGTGGCTCCGGTGATTCTGATACGAGTTAGAGAAACGTGAGTAAGGTGGGGATTTGTGTACCCCGTCCTGAAGAAGGTGTCTTTACACCGAAACATGTCGACGCACACCGAGAGGAGGTAATGCACATTGTCTGCGTAATAACCTCCCACACTTAAATTTTAATAGCACCAGCCCGAGGGCTTATTAAATATTTTTTAGTCACCCCACGAGCCAGGTCCTTTTTAACCTTCACCTAGATTTAAACCACACCACACACTCACATAAAAATCCCCCATCCACACCACACATAGTCTATCAAGTGCTCCCGCGTATCCGTAGGTCGCAGCACGCCGTACCCCGTAGAGGGGTACGATGACCCCGATGATGAAGCATGACACCAAGGGGCCTGTTGGTGTGTGAGGGGATCCAAAAACAAGGAAGGTGTTCCCCGACTGTGGAGGATACGCCCCATACCCGAGGAGTGGATTCTGTTTGTTTATTTACATATGTTTAGGGAGAACGAATCCATTTCGATTTATTTTCTCTCTCTCCCCCTTTTGTTATTGATAGTATGCTTGTACTTTACAAGCTTCAAGCAATGGGTAGAGGGAAAATAATCTAGTCTTGAGGTGGAAGTGCATTTGGGGGAAAAACATGAAAATGTACGTTTTTCAGCCATTAATATCACAATAGATCAACTAGATCTAATTCCCTCTTGCAATTAGCCATTTGTGGCTTATTTTGCTTCCACGTGGTAGAAGGTGTGTGTATAGCTCTGGATCTTGCAAAAGGTTAAAATCTCCAGCCAAGATTATCTGGCCCGGCATGTTTATTAAAGTCTTTTTCAGTTCTATAAGGGGTTGTCTAATATTGGTGCATATATCGTGGCTAAAGTAAGCCTAGATTTCTTCAAAATGCCATTAATAGGCCCTCACCTTACCTCTGAATCGGTCTGTGTGAATGTTACTTCAAAGGGAAAGTGTCTTCCAATCAGTAGATGCTAATGTAGGGAGTGCAGCGGGGCGGTGGGGTGAGGGGCAGGGTGGGGGTGCTAAACTCCGGCTCATGACCGACCGGAGTAATGTAATAACTAAACAACTAAATAAATAAAATAAACACATTTCATTGAGCACTCCGAAACGCCAAATGCGCTTCAGCGCGCGCAATGAAATTCATTTTCATTTAATCTTTATTTCGGTTATGTATAACCATAAAAGATACAATAATAAAAAAAATTACATTTTCATGATTACTCCATAATTTCCTATTGAATTAACACAGTAGACGGGGCACGGATCGTGATTTAAAAAAGAACACAGCTCTAGCTACGCCATAAAAACCTATCTAGCCCAAAGATTACATTGTATTAAAAAACATGCTGGCCAACTATTTACATAGTTAGAAATTATCATTTACTTCATATAAAATTTTACAAAACCATAAGGTAGTTTTTATCATACAATCTTATCCCCATGAAAGTGCAAGTGCTTGGCTTGGCCTAGGTTGTACCCTGAAAAGCAATTATTATTCATAATTCCTTTTATAACCCTAACCCACTTCTTTTCCTTATCAAAGATATGTTGAATAAAAATCTGCTTACAGCAAAAGCTACTTTTTGCGAAGAATCAGTCCTTAAAATACGTAAAGCATTGCTACAACTCCTGGTGCCTAGCAACCTACATAGGGGTTTGATCCAACGTCGCCTTACAATAGTATATGCAGCACAAAAGAATAAAATGTGCTCATCGGTTTCCCTTACTTGCATTGTGCACAGGGGGCAAAGTTCGCTACCCTTTTCCCCCTTCTCATTGTTCCAGCTAGATGTATTTGCTCCTATTTGCAGAATTCCATACCTAAAGTGCAGAAATAAGGATTTTGCTAAGGGAGGTTCTATCTCATCAAGGAAGAGTTCTCGGGTGGCTACGTCTTTAAAGGCTAAAAACCTCAAAGTTAATGGGCCCATAGTAGCACTATTCAGCAAATCGCTTGCTATAAAATTCCAGTAAATTAACTTTAAGTTCTTTTTACAAAGTGGTGTGAGTTTTGAAGGGTCACTCCAGTAGGAAGATAGGCCTAATTTTTGCATCCAGTACATTACGTGCTTCAACCACAGAATGTATTTAGGACGATTCACCTTCATAATTTCCTCCAGACCAACCTTGTAATGGATTAGTTCTGGGGTAACCCAGATCCTTATCCAAAACAATAGCGGTCTTAGTACAGCACAATGGTCTGTGCATTTAATGTCCAGATCCAAAATTACAGGGAGCAAGGGTGTCCTATTGGGGAGTTTTAAAAGCTGTCTAAAATATTTTTTTTCTTCCCGCTCAAAATTTTTGGTGCAGTTGGGTCCCCAAATCTCAGCCCCGTAAAGGGCTGCCGATTGGGCTTTAAATTTATAAACTTCTAGAGCCGGGGATACCGCCTTCGAGGTGCTAGCTTTGTGTTTTTTTAAAATGGGGATCGAGTTTTGTAGCAACGTTAACCTACTTTTTTCTAATTGGCCTTTCCAGGCCATTTTGCTTTCCAAGGTTATTCCCAGGTAATTAAAACTTTCAACGTATTCTAGTGGCTGGTTATTTAGGATAAGATTTTTTTTAAAAGACTTATGCGGGTTCAGCGCCATGTATTTCATCTTTAATGAATTTATTTCGAGGCCTTTTTGTATGCAGTAGCTATTAAAAGCATTCACCAAGCATTGTAAGCCCATAGGCGTTTGAGAAATTAAAATCGTGTCGTCAGCAAATAATAAGGCCGGTGCCGCTTCCTCCCCGAGGTGTGGTGAATCATGCTGACAATTTAAAAGAAATTTGAGGATATCATTTACTTAAAGTGAGAAGAGGGTTGGGGCCAATACGCACCCCTGCCTAACCCCTCTTCTCACCGGGATTGGTTTACTTAGTTCACCCTTGGGACCCCATCTAACCAATGCATAATTCTCAGTGTGTAGCCTAATTAGTTGCTTCAATAGCTCTGTTGGTACCCAGATTTCCTTCAAAGTGACCCATAGCTGGGATCTGGGAACTAAATCAAACGCAGCGCGTAAATCTATAAAGGCTATATACAGGCTACCATCCCTAAAAACTACATACTTCCAATAAATACACAAAAACCTAAAAACTTGGTCGATGGTGCTAGTTTTTGGTCTAAACCCCGCTTGGAACTTAGTTAAAATATCCTCCTCGTCCACCCAATCTAAAAGTCTATTTAAAATATGGCGAGCATATACCTTTTGTAAAATATCAATAAGGCTGATAGGGCGATAATTAGCCTGGTTATAGCGATCACCTTTTTTAAAAATGGTCACGATCTCTGCCCCTTTCCATGTGTCCGGAATCGGAGTTCCTGCAGCTATTGAACTGCATAAGAAGTTAACGTAGGAGCTCCAAACTTCCAGATCGTGTTTTGTCAAGTCACCAGGGATCTTGTCCGGACCCGGAGCCTTCCCCGGTTTAATGGCTGCTATTGCTTTTACTGTCTCATCAAGGCTAAAAACCAATTCTATCCCATTGTCTATTTCCTCGTCTGGGGCGTTCCTTAAGTTAAATCCATCGTTACTAGTATCTTGGTAGGGATTTGAAAAATGCTCAACCCATGTTTTCTCATCTAGAAAGGTGTCCTTTATACTTTTCCCTGTCCTATTTCCCTTCGCAAAAAAGCGCCAACAAGCTACCTGGTCCTTAGATTTTGCGGCAGTAATTAAATCCGACCATAATTCGTTATCCCATGGTTTTTTGGCTCTACTAATCATTTTTTGTATTTGAGCCTACTTAAGCTGATTTCTGAAGGGCTTTTTGTTTTAATAGCCTGTATTAGCTCCAGTTTTGCTGCTCTGCATTCTTTGTTGAACCATGGGTTAGCCATCTTATTTGGGTTTTTACTACATTCGTCATCCTTTTTATATAAGGTTGTCAACAATGGATGTAGAGCCTTTACTAAGGATTGGTGCATTTTTTGCGCACCATCATCCCCTTTCCTTAGTTCACCAAATGAGCTAATAATTTCGGAAAAAGTATTGTATATTTTTATCATTGTGGATTCTTTGGCAAATATGTAAGGCCATTTCAATGCACGTCTATTGTTACTTATATATAATTCACCTGTTTGATGCGTAATTTCCTCCGCCAGAACGCCCGTAGATTTAAAGGGATAAGGTTCAAGCAAGAGTTCTAAAGGATAGTGATCACTCTCTACTCTCTTACCAATTGTTAGATCAATAGTAATATGCCACAGATTCATGGAGGCTATAATATAATCAATCTGACTATAAGTGTTGCTTCTGTAAAATGTAACACCACTAGGTGTGTCAGATGGGAGGCGCCCATTGCATGCTCGTAGTTCGTGTCCCAGCATAACTTTCATGATTTGGGCTGCCGCTACCGTGTATTTTACTTCGCTAGGAGAGTCTAGGGTGGGGATTACATATGCCATGTCTTGATCTTCGAACAGGTCGTCCATTCCTACCATAGGTTCATATTTACAATTGAAATCCCCACCACAAATTATACTTGACCCAGGTTCAATAGTGTCAAGGAGTGCATCCAAATTCCCTATGACTGGTGATTCCTTGGCACTACTATTTGGCCTATTGTATATATTGAATAGGTAAATGGCCCTTTTCCCTAAGGTCGTTACTTTCACTCCCATTATATCTAGGGAATCAATATCTAGGGGGGTTACTTAATTGTAATACTTATCCAGATGACCAGGCCGCCAAATGGCCTACCCCTACCGCTTTGGCTGGCGTTTATACTGTATGTTTTGTAGCCTAATCTATGTGGCATTTCTAGGGACCAGGTCTCCTGAAGTAACACTATATCGCCCTGATCTATATATTCATTCCATGACCCATCTACTAGGTTCTTAGCTAGACCTGCTATATTCCACGAGATCATTTTTATTGTAGGGATATGGGTTTTCCCATTGTCAGTGCTTGTTACCATTTGATTTGGTGTATCCTCATTGAATTCTCTATAATTCAGACTTGTGTTTGTGCCTGACAGCCCTTGTTCTATGCCCTGGCTTTCACCTGTATTACCTGTCTCCACTACTCCCAATGGTACCCCCGTCACTTCTTTGTTCTTTATTTTTTGGGGGGATTCGGTTATCGGCCCGTTGTCTTTACTACATCCACCCAGTCAATTTCATTTTAAATATTTACCTGGGCTGCATAACAGCCTGGGTGGAGAACATGCCAGGCTTCCAGACCCCGTCTAGATGCCGAATTATGGTGCTCAAACCAATTACAACGCTGTATTGCAGCGTTGTGATTGGCTTAGTGGAGCCTGGGTGCTTCCTGTTCCAGCCGACAGAGAGACGAAGGAGATATGCGGCGATAGGGTGAGTGTTTATTTCTTTTCTTACACACCCACCACCGCTGTTCCGTGCCGGCCGCCCCTGGGTAAGGTAAGAAATTCCCAATGAAAGTAGTGCATTTTCTGCTCTAAAAGTACGGCTCAGTACAGTTCAATATTTACTATGTTTACAGTTCACATATGAACCCATTAGTCTACCTGGAAAGCTGCACCAAAACCTACCACACAACCTACGGGTGATCTGTTCCCTTTCCCATCCTGGAATTGATGTTACTCCGGCCCTTGTCCAGAGTAAATCTCCAACCATTTCCAGGGTGAGAAAGGTTAAAATCAAAGTTAGCAATGCCCACAAATGTAGGACTTTATGGGGGTTCCCAAGGTTATGACACTAGACACACCTTATTACACCAACTTCCCATCTGTTCAGTTGGATATACTAATGTGAATGTCCTAGCACTAATGGCAGATACATACACAGTTGTAAAACTTATATGTGTACCAGAAGCCCTGTTGTAGTATCCTTGAAAGTAATGCAGAGGTATTTTCTGCATAAATACGTTTATTGTTGAAAATACTTTGTGGCCTGGCCACATTCTTTATATTTTCTCTTGTAGTACTTCTGGTATATTCTTGCATTTCAGGATAGATCCAGGATTACTCAAAAGTAAGGCAGATCTACTCAAAGCAAACTCTATATTAATTGAGCCCTGTAGAAAGGACTCCTTGCAAATATATTAATGGTGATCACAATATGCTGGTGCTAACTACCACTATCAAACATGTGTCCTTGATAATTCAGTGAAATTAGATACCAAACTACCACCACTCCATGAAAGTGAGCAAAAACAATAATTCTCTTTAACCTGTACATGCTAGGCAATCCACTCCTCCTAGAAGTCCCTATATGAGCAAATTGGCACAACATTTAAAGACATACAGACATGAATAAATAACTGACATAGTTAGACAACTCCAAGCTTCTATGGTTTGGACAACTATGGGCTTCATGTACAAAGGCATTTTGTGGTCACTTTTGGTTATGTAATAAACACATTTCTAGATTTGGAAGCATGTTACTAAATCGCAAAATGGCTTTTGAAACCATTTTCAATCACTATTTGGAAGGAGCATGTTTAGGACGTCCCTTCCAAATAGCAATTCGTTAAGGTATGGATCATTGTTGCGCAACTGAAATCTGGTCACAAAACATTGAAATGTTAGTGACACATCAAGGGAGTTATTCAACTATTCACAAATGGGTGTTGGGGCCCCCTTGGGACCCCTTCCCATTTGTGAATCTGTTAACACCTCCTTTAGCACACTTTCCCATTTGTGAATGTTTAAAAAAGTTTGTGGGCAGTCTGCAGTGCTCCATAGGAAAACTGCCAACTCTCAAACAAACAAACAAATGTAACTCTTTACTTTTTAAATGCAGCCACGGCCGGCAGTGGGAGTACCTGCAGGGTGGTGACGTGGGAGGGGGAGGGGCAGGGTGGGGGTTAGTAATGTATGGATTAAGGAGTTTTACAGGTAAGTAAACATTTAAATAAATAAAACGAATTTCGTTGCGCGCACTGCATCGCATTTGGGGATGCAGTGCACTCAACGAAATTCGTTTTTTACTTAAATGCAGACCGCGGCTGTTTAAATAAAGTCCTGTTTCCTTGAAGGAAAACGGGCTGCATTAAAAAAAAGTTTACTTTATTTAAAATGCAATCCCAAACATGGTGGTCTACTGTCTCCACCAGACAACCATCCCTGTGATGGCATCCCATCGTAGTGAGTCACAATTTACTCTTTAACTCATGAATATTGATTGTGAATAACTACAATTCAGAATTTTGTGAACCATTCTATTAGTACATAGGGCTGTTCGCAAAATTCCTTTTCATTCACAAAAAGTCTGTGGCAATTTGCAATCCCTTTATTATGAATGGAAATTTCATACATCAGATGCAGAATTATTTGATTTGGCTTATATTTCTATATACTAATATACTCTGAAAATCCACCTAAATTGTAATGGGCTTATTTATGAGAGCCCTGCATCACTTTTGAAACTTGTGAAGTGGCATATCTGTGCCACAGGGTTCTCATAAAGATTTATGAAGCCACGCAAAGCCACCCTTCATGGCTTTGAGTGGTCTTATAAATCATGAGTAATGCAACGCAGTGAAAATCACTGAATCACTTAACTCTGCACCCAGAAGGCATTCCGTGGGCTTTGCAGTGAGTTTTCCCATGCAACACCCATGTATTTTGGTGCTGCCCCAGATTTACAAAGTCATTTACAACTGGGGAAATATGTTTATTTCGACTCGTTTTTTCCTCTTTATATGTGTGCTGAGAGAAAGAGGAAAATGCATCATACGATTGTTTTTGTGCAGGAAGGTGCCCCTTCCTGCACAAAAACAAACCTGCATGGTGCAAGTGTGCCTGCCACATTGATGCTAGGCTGCTGAAAGGGTGCCAGCTCAGGTAGAAAGGACAGGAATGCACTGAATTGATTAGACACAGTGCATTCCTGCCCTTTCACTTTGGCGTAGGGCAGTGCAGCAAGGTGCCTTGCTGTGCCTGCCTATGTCAAAACCCCATAAATGAGGCCTGTAGTCAATATACCTATCTTAGAATTGAAGTGGTATCATGAAAATTCTTCCCTACAACGGATTTTTCCAGTTCACTTTTCTTTTACTTATTGGGAACAGATAAATATGAAAACACTTTGGGGCATATTTACAATGAAATGGCATAGCGCAGCACCGCAAGCAATTATGCTGCACCGAGCTGCATAATTTCCAAAACGCAGGGATGTGCTGTATTTACAAAAGTAAGGCGCACCCCTGTGCTCCCTCCTACATCGGCAGACAAACAGTAGCCGTGTGCCAACACAGAAGCCCATGTACCATGGTGCACGGGTGCCTTCATTTCAGGGAATGATTGTGTTGGTGCAGGAAGGGAAACCTTCCTGCACAAAAACAATCATTAATGGCATTGTGCTCCTTCTATGTGTGATGCAGAATGCAGCACACATACAAAGAGCAAAAATCTAGGCGAAAACAAAATTGTTTCGCCTCATTGCGCCACTTTAACACCTCCCATGGAAAGGCGCTTGTTTTTGGTGCTGCAGATGTACTAATCATTGTAAACCTGAGACAATGTCAAAAAGCCATTGGTGTTTTGTGGGAACAACCACAGCAATACCTATGACACGCCCTTTTGACACATTGTACTGCGTGAAAGAGGGCCAGATTTACAAGGCTGTGTAAAGCCACACAAACTGGCTTTGCGCGCCCTTGTAAATAAATATGTGGCAACACACAGCGCCACAGGAGCGTCAAACAAGAGTCGTTCCGGTGGTACTAGGTGCTTGTAAATATGCCTCACTGTGTTCAGAATGAACAACAATGTACAAACCATTTCCAGTTGCGTACGATATAAAACCAAGAGTTATATCAGCCATATTCATTGGCATATGGAGAAATAGCAATGCACTAAATCAAATATTTAATTTAATCTGAGCCCACACTGTGCAACTTTTGCGTGACATTTGTAATTAATGTGTGCTGCTCAGCTATATCTCCTCTAGCTGACATGTGTCTGAAGCCTCGACTGCTTCCATGTAGTTTTCCAAGGATTTATGATGTTTCTTTCCTCATAAACCATGCTTTGCTGCATATGCATGCAAACATAGCTCGATGTGGCTGCCGTCTCTTCGCCAATCTGTCTGCATTTGCATGCCAGATGTGAGCAGCCCAGGCACCCAGCCTAATGTAGCATTCAAGGAGCTGCCTGGGAAACACTCCATAGCATGAATACATTTTAATATTTGATTCGAACACAACAGAGATCAGACAATATTGTACTGCAGCTATATCTGTAACACTATTTACCAGTCACATTCACCACAGGTGTTAAGATATTTCACTCCTTATTTGGCTCTTTAGTAGCCCAAGTCGGGTCGAAGTTTAATTTATTTTATTGAAAATGTTACGGAAAATGACTTAGTCGATACGCTTGCACAGCAGAACCTTGCAATAAAATACTAAGTAAGATGAATCCCCATGACATAAAAAGGAAAGACGCAACAGGCACTAAAGATAATTTTCTTCGCCTTTTTCTGAAATGGTGGCATGTGTGGAAGGTTTTAAGAGCACGGATGTGTTTGAGAGTTCCATGTATACTTCATGTTATTTATTGGTTTTGAGAATGTGCATCAGTATACTGGATACTGAGACATCAATTTATAATACAAATCGTAAAGTTACATGTTGTAAGTAGATTAAGTAGGTAGCAGGACACGTCTTCAGGTTATTAAGATAGATTTATTAAGATAGTACAGCAGAGCAGTACACCTCACAACTGACCAGACCATCAACTGTCAAGGCTGGAACTTCCACATACCAGATAGAACACTCATATGTACTATGGGAGGCTGGGAAGGAAAGAACACAAAGAAAGGGCTACTGACACCAAGTAGCCATATTGAAAGAAGCACAAATATACAACATTACACCTCTAGAGTTACACCTATCTTGAAGTATCTTTTGTCACATAATTCCACGAGTACATCAAGAGAGCTGTGGCACTGTGCACTTTTCAGGAATGCTCACAATTGTAAGAATCATTGGCAAAGCCAATCGGTCTGCCATGGCTGCCAGCCTACTGGCAATTATTTTGTGTTCTCATGATTTCGCAAAACTTTATTGTTTGTTAATATGCTGGGTCCTCATCACACGCAATACCATAGTACACCCTGGCGCTGAAGGGAAATACAATGTGTGTGGATGCAATACTGTAACTTGTAGTGAAGCTAGTCAATGTTGAAGTGGGCTGATAAATTGCCCCTTAATGCATGCTGGAGAGAATGGAAAAAATGCGAATGACACCAACCACTGTTTAATGGATAATGTCTGTTCAAACCCCTAAAAGAAACTATGTTATACACACAATTTTAGTAAAATCAAAAGTCTTGACTAAAACAGACATAAAAAAGTCAATCAGTTTGGAATTAGCTAGACGTCTCTTGTCTTTGAGAAAGAAAGAAAGAAAGGAAGGAAGAAAATAAGAAAGAACGAAAGATTGCAAGGAAGATGGAAAGAGATGAGAGAAAGAAGGACTGGAGAAAGAGGAGTAAAGAAAGAATGAAAGAGAAAGAAGAAAATACAATCAAAGAGACGAAAAGAAAAAAGAATGAAAGAACAAAGGAAAAAGAAAGAGAAGGTTAGAAAGAATAAGAAGGAAAAAGAGATAAGGAAAGAAAATATAAAAGAAAGAGAGTAGGAAAGAGATGGAAAGAAAGAGAAAGAAAAAAGAGAGAAGGAAAAGGAAAGAAAGAAAGGGTAGGAAAGGAAAGAGAGAAGAAAAGAAAGAAGTTAAAAGACAAAGAGAAGGGGGCGTGGCTAGCAGCCAACGATGGCGGCCGCAGCTTAGAGAGGCTCCCGTGGGAAGGCGGCATCCCGCATTAATCCGCTATCTTAATCCGAATAATATTGGTGTCTGAAGGGGCGGACCGTGTCTAGAGCCCTTGCGGCGCACACCGGAGCGTTCCAGAGACGGAAAGGACAGGCGATCGCCTTGAGCCGGCTCGCGGAGCGGAGGTGAGGAGGGGCCTGCTGTCCTCCAGAAAGCTGCGGTGTGGAGTGCGGCTGGAGCCCGGGCGGAAGTTGACCATCGGCGGCTGGGACGGGGCGGAAGTGCCGGACCCGCGGTCGTTCTGCCTGTCGACGACCGGACCTACGATACAATCCCCAGGACTTGGTGAGGCGACTTGCGGAGCCCGGCGGAGGTAAACTCACCCACAGCCCCGGCGCGGCAGGTCCAGAGCGACGGGGCGGACGCCCGGGGGACGGCAGCCACCATATTGAGGGTCGGGCCCCCTTGGTACTGCAGGCCCCACCATCCACACAACGGTCGGAGGCACCGCACCGGCTAACGAAGGGAGAAGGGTGGCCTCATCCCAGTGAGCGGCGGCTGGCAGCGGAGCCGTCGGTGAGTCCTACGCAGCCCTCCCCCCTCCCCCATCGCTCCACAGCGCACAACTGACCACGGGCGCACCTGGGGAGTCGGGGGAACAGCGGAGAAAAGCGCCAGACAGCAGCCTTTGCTACCGCACGTGGCGGTGGGAAGCATGGCCCCTCATTCGACCTGGCATTGATGACACTATAGCGGAGGGGACTCACCTTGCCTTCCCGGCAGCCATCTCATCGGGCGCAAAACGTGGTAGACCGCACGACTGCCTGCACTCAGGTTGGCCTTCCATTAGCGAGCTACACTGCGTGCCCTCCGATTGCCACCTGGGACGGCCACATTTGTAGAGACCAGAACGAGGGACACTGGGACCGGGTGTTGGTCGCGGACCCATCGCTGCAGGACTCATCTCTTTACCGGCCCTGCCTTACCATAACGGTGGGGGAACGCACCGCCCACGGAGGAAAGGCCATGTCCAACAGAGGGCCCAAACTCACGGTAGCGCAAGCAAAATTGAACAGATTCGCATACGAACAACAGACACCTCCTCAGGAACAGCGCAAATCCACAGGGAAGACGATGGACACAGAGAGCGCCAAAAAAGTCACACTTGAAGATGTAATGGCAGCGCTGGCCCAGGTTCAAGTCACGGTGGGGGCCACGGCCACGGATGTCACATTGATAAGGGCGGACCTTCAGACAATCAACGAAAGGGTCAAGCAAGTGGAGGTAGTCACTAAATCCTTAGTGGAAGACGTGTCCGAACTGCAAACAGTGGTAGAAAGGCTACAAACGGACAACAAATTCCTCAGAGACAAACTGGACGATCAAGAAGGGCGCTCACGACGCAACAACGTCCGAATCCTAGGCGTGCCGGAATCGGAGGACACGGGCGCTCTTGACCTCTATGTGGAGGACCTGATCAACACCAGACTCCAACCGAAGGGTCTCTCCAACTTCTTTTCGGTGGAAAGGGCACATAGGGTCCCGGGAGGAAAGCCTAAACCTGGAGGACCGCCGAGACCGATCCTTGCAAGGCTGTTCAACTTCAGAGACCGCGACGCCATCCTGCAGGCGGCGAGAGTGGCACCTGCAATTCAGATCCAGAACTCACGGATTGCCTTCTTTCCAGACTATACGGCCGAAGTGTCCAGAAAGAGAAGAACATTCCTTGAGGTTAAAAAGACGCTGAGAGAAAAGGAGCTGCCCTACTCGATGCTCTTCCCGGCCCGACTGCGAGTAGTGGCAGACAAGAAAGTGTGGTTTTTTGATTCCCCGGAGGCGGCTCGCGACTGGCTTGAGGGTTGGCGCACGGACGACCGCTCGAAGAGACGACAACGGTCCAACAACAGCCAAGGAGACGACAATGGCACTGGTTCCCAAACATCGGGCCGGGGGGGTGCGGGAGGCTCCCCGCCCCGCGGCCGTACCGGCAAAGGCGGAATAGAATGACTTGCTCTCATGGTCCTGGAATTGCATTACTTGCTGAACAATGGTTGATCTATGCAATAGCCGCGAGCAGACTCTGACGCGGGTGGACCCCGGAAGCGCGCGGGGATGCCGCCTGATCGGGGAGACACTCTCCCCCCACACGCAAGTACACTGGTTAAGGGGAGGTTTAAGCACTCTGCTCAGTTGGGGGGGCGGGCAGTTGTAAGTCCGTTAGGCAGGGGTGCAGGGAGGGGGGAACAGGGGTGGGGGTGTTTTGTTACAGTTAGGAATTCACATGTATGGTCAACACAAAAGCGTTGCTTTCACCTTAATTTTCAGATGCTTGGTGGGATGAACGAAGACTGGCCCCCTTGGCCGAACCCCTCCTACGTCCTACTGCAGGTACACGTACCACACGCTCGAGACTCCCACTCCCTCTGTCACGCATTAGAACTCACACCCCCAAATGGCTGGGAGCCAGATCCCTGAGGCAGAGGGCGTAGCCTCGGAGTCTCAGCACTCATCCCTGAGGTTACTGTCTTGGAACGTGCGGGGGCTGGGGGACAAGGTGAAGCGGGGTCTGGTGTTAACCGCAATTAAACGACAGAGACCCACCATAGCGCTGCTGCAGGAAACACACCTGACGGGGGGGGCTACCAAAGCGATGGATAGGAAAGGATACAAAATGGTGGTGCATTCGAGTTTTACGTCTGGGTCGAGGGGTACTGGCATTTTGATACGGAGGGCCTCGCAATTCATCACTTTACAAACCAGGAAAGACGATCAGGGCTGCTTTGCCGCACTACAGGGACAATGGGAAGGTAGGCTTCTTAATATAGTATC
Source organism: Lissotriton helveticus (assembly GCF_964261635.1). Taxonomy (NCBI): domain Eukaryota; kingdom Metazoa; phylum Chordata; class Amphibia; order Caudata; family Salamandridae; genus Lissotriton; species Lissotriton helveticus. The sequence goes on from NC_136071.1 coordinate 649,911,213, forward strand.
CGTCTATGTCCCACCGGCACTACACTCGGTGCAGCTTCCAAGGCTGGGTGATTTTCTGCTATCCCTGCCCGAGGGTGAGGTTATCCTAGGGGGGGACTTTAATGCCATAGTGGACGCACACCTTGACAGGTTCCCGGCATCATCTCACACGACAGGGACCCCCCGCCTACAGCGTTTCATTACGGCTATGGGCCTAACAGACGTGTGGAGATTCCTTCACCCTTCTCTACAACAGTACACGTTTCACTCCGCCGTTCACGGCAGTATGACGAGAATAGATCACTTTTTCACCCTGGGTGATGCGCTCCGACTTGTGGACGCAATAGAGATCCACCCCCGGGGTATTTCAGACCACTCACCAATCTCTCTCACACTCTCCTCCCAGGAAAGGTCCCGTAAACGCATTTACCCCATACACGCCACCTACCTAAAGATTCCCCAGGTCCGCAAGGCCCTTAAGAGAGCGACAACACATTACTTTACTGAGAATGAGGGTTCAGTGCGCTCACCGGAGGTGCTTTGGGAAGCCTACAAGGCGGTCTTGAGGGGTCAAGCCATAAGCTCCATCACGAGACATAAACGGGAACAGGCACAAGAGTTGGATAAATTGGAACTGACACTGCAAACCTTGCAGACAGCACACGAACGTCACCCGTCCCCAGCCTCCTCGCATGCACTTGACATACAGCAGCGGCTATACAGCGATCATTTGCGCATTCAGGTACGGAAACAGATTACTGACACTCAGGATCGGGTTTATGAGGTAGGGGACAAGGCTGGGAGAATGTTAGCTTGGCTAGACAAAAGGGAAGGGAACTCCAAGGGAATCCCACGATTAAAGGATGGTCAGGGACAGGTGTACACGAACCCACGGCATATAGTGGATCAGCTCGCAAGTTACTTTGAAGGGGTCTACACGCCAGCGACCGTGATCGCCCCTGAGACGGCTAGGGAAGCATTGGCGCCAATTGAGATCCGAACTCTATCGCCGGAAATGTCCGACGAATTGGAGGCGGACATTACCGCTGACGAAATCCAAATGGCGATAGCGGCTCTGAAATCGGGCAAGGCACTAGGTCCCAACGGCATACCTATAGAATGGTATCAAGCGGCACCGGAAACTCTTAGCGTGCATTTGCTAAGAATGTATAAGGACTGTCTAGAAAAGGGCACGCTTCCTCCGGATCAGAGGTTGGCGACGATTGTGGCCATCCCCAAGCCAGGGAAACCACCTGAGGACTGTTCATCCTATCGTCCCATATCACTGCTTAATGCAGAGGCCAAAATCCTCGCCAAACTCCTAGCGACTAGGCTCTTACCGCATCTTGCGTCCCTTGTCCACCCGGACCAGTCCGGATTCATGCCCCACAGGAACACGGCGCTGAACTTGCGTCGGCTGCATGGGGTACTGGCCAGGGCAGATTCCATTCCGTCCCCGGCAGTGGTGTTGGCTCTTGATGCCAGGATGGCATTTGACCTAGTGGAATGGAACTACTTGTTTGAGGTACTGTCGCGGTTGGGGTTTGGTCCCAGCTTCATAGCATGGGTTAGACTGCTATACACGGAACCAGTTGCTCAGGTGGTGGCGAACGGGCACATTTCGAGAACATTTTCCTTGGGGAGAGGTACGAGACAGGGATGCCCCCTCTCGCCATTGCTGTTTGCGTTATCCTTAGAACCGCTTGCCACTCTCATTAGGACCTCGCCCTTACTGAAGGGAATAAGTTGGAAGGAGGGTCAGGAGGATCGTTTGTCGCTTTATGCCGACGATATGTTGGTATATCTCATGGATCCGGATGCTGGGGTGCCGGCCCTGCTACGCCTCTGCGATGATCATGGGAGGGTCTCCGGGTACACGATAAACTGGAACAAGTCGGAACTGTATGTCGTGAAGGGACAGCTCCCCGTGCTAGCGGCGGACTGCCCTTTGAAGGTGGCAGGCTCCTCCTTTAAATACCTGGGTATTCACGTGACTAGGGACCCCACTGAATTTCTGGACAAAAACTTGTATCCCCATTTGGATAGATTCAAACAGGATGTCAAATTCTGGGCGGGACTCCCACTAACGCTTTTGGGCAGGGCCGCATTATATAAAATGATGTCCTTACCCAGATTTTTGTATGTTCTTGATAACACGCCCTACCAAGTACCTCCCAGATTCTTTCAAAGAGTGGCAGCACTGGTCTCCAATCTCTTATGGGGTAATTTGCCGGCTCGTATTGCACAGCCCAAGTTACACAGGGGATGGTACGATGGGGGCATCGCATTGCCCAACCTGAAACTGTACTATTGGGCGGCGCACCTTAAACCCATCAACCATTGGCTCCACGCCCCCCAAACTGACCCAGCCTTTCAGGCCGACAGGGAACAACTGGGTACTGATACCATGCTGGCCCCGTTATATGACCAACGCCGAGTCCGTAAATTAGTGGGCCCCACCAAACTAACAGTGACGCTCTGGCATGCCTCGACAGCGGCTTTGGGCTGGAAGGGGAAAATAACGAAACTCACTCCGTTATGGGATTCCCGAGCGTTGGGCAATATGAGAAATAGCCGGGGCTTTTCCCAATGGGATGCTATAGGGATCTCCACGGTGGGGGACCTTTGGGAGAGAGGGGAGGTGATACCTTTTACAAGATTGAGAGAACTGTACACCCTGAACGAACGGGAGCTCTATAGGTACATGCAGATAAAACATGCACTGCTCACTGTCCTACCCCCTCACACAGAACTACCGGAATCTTCCCCGCTGGAAGACCGCTTGCTTACAGAATTCATGCCCGAACGGGCGACGTCCCTCACATATCGTAAATTACTCAACAACCTGCCAGACCCACTGATGTCTCTGAAGGAGAAATGGGAGGGGGACACTTGTGAAATGGACGAACATGAGTGGAATGCAGCCGTAGCGTCGCCTAAAGAGGTGGGGATCTCGGCCCGGATGCGACTTGTACAGCTGAAGATATTGCACAGGGTCTACTACACCAGAACTATGCTACACCGCATACGCAGATCACAACACCCTTATTGTCTTCGCGGTTGTGGGGAGGAGGGCACATTTTTTCATACCTTATGGGAATGCCCCCGGATCAGGGAATATTGGGCACGGATCCTACGCACCATATCACAGACACTGGAGATATCGTTGTTGCCCGAGCCACGGCGGTGTTTACTTAATGTATGGGAACCTAACGATCTATCCAGACACGGCCAAATCTGGGCAACGGTGGGTCTAATGGTAGCCAAGCGAGATATTGCACAGCGATGGGGGGCTGCTGAGGTACCGACTAAGAACCATTGGTGCTTAAATATGGACAGGGTGATGATAACGGAGAGGGCAGTTTACTCAAGTAGGGCCTGCCCGGGGAAGTGGAACAAAATCTGGACTAAGTGGAATGCCTACAGAGGGGATATTTGTGAGCCCTTAGCAGAGGAGGAACAGGAAGACTCTGAAGGGGAGGAGGACGATAGCTAGTACTCCCGCGGAACAGCATTGAGGGGTGCATACTAGTCGCCAGGGACTCACTGGACAGCGTACTGCCACAGGGGAATGACAGGGGGGTGGTGTGAGGTCACGGGCCAGTTGAGAACACATTCTTAGGGCCGCTCGCACCGGATGGGACAGCGGGCGTGGGGGGAGGTACCAAGGGACTACATTCCATGGGGAAGCTGTTAACGCTTAACACTACTCACCATCTGATCGCATTGTGATTCCGATGTTTTGGTTTTATCTGTTTAATTGTTGTCTTCATGAGAGGAAAAAACCCAAAAACCTGTATATTCTTTGATTTAACTTGCATAACGCTGTACCTTTCATTGTGGCATAGCCATCTTTATCCTCCAATGCCGATTGTGACTACGCGACAAGTTGCATGCTACATACTGCCTATTGAACTGTTATAGCGGCCAGCCCGTCGGGTTGTAGGCATTCCGCTGTGTAACTTGGACGGTACAATAAAGGTTTTTGAAAAAAAAAAAAAAAAAAAAAAAAAAAAGACAAAGAGAAGGACAGAAGGTGTGAGGATTTGGGTGTGTTGTTTGGTGTAGCTGCGCGGCCTTACTGTGTAATGCACTTGCAAAAATTGCCTTGGGTCCAGTCAGGCTCATTTGTAAAACCTCAAGCTCAACTCTGGGTACCTGTAGCTGCAATAGGCAAGGCTTGAACAAAGGAACTAGTGTAAAGCATTTAACAGTACCAAGCAACAAAATAAGAACTTCACACACCACAAACGAAATCCAACACCAATTTATAAAATTAGATTATATTTCTATACATTTTTAAAAGATGAGCAGAATCCACTGGATGGTTCCGGCGATTTCTAAAGAAAACTTAAATCTCAGTTTAACCATAACCAAGCAATGGTAACTATAACATTTTGAGAAGTTTGTAAGAGTTGAGTTTGACTACTACAGCCTGATTTGAGTGTCCAAATCCCAAAGGGAGAATGTCTGGGGGCAAGTAAGGAGTATTTGGACAGCTATCTGGAGACCAAAGTGTTTTTCAGTCCAGTTCTAAACCCTACAGCATGACCACCATAAATTTCAAAGGAGTGGTCCTGATGCTGTAGATGCATGAGATGGAAAATACTCATGGATGCTCTGGGTGCTGTGTGGTCAACAGGGATGCCTTTGTGGTTATTCCTCGGTTCACGTGGGGCAACTTTCGCAACGGAGTTTGAAGTCTGTCAAAGTCCTCTTTAAGACAGCAGAATGTCAGCTGTGGCTGGGCTACTGGTCTCTGAGCACAGCAGTCCTGGTGTTATCTTTTGGCAAAAAAAAATGTCCCTATTGAGTGTCCAATTTGGACTCCGATGACACTCCTGGGTCCAACTGAATTGAGTGCAACTTTTGGCCATCAAGGATCAGTCTTTTCCCCAAGCTTTTAACCACAGGCTTAGTCCTCTCTTTGCTAGCCTAAGGTGCAGCATCAAGGATCAGTCTTTTCCCCAAGCTGGGAGCCACATGCACAATCCTCTCTTTGCTAACCCAATGTGTGCAGTGCAAGTCCAGCAGACAGCGTAGCCTCTCTTTACCTAGTTCAGAAGTCAGCAGGCCACCCTTCTTCAGTCTCTGTTCCAGTTCTGATGTGATCTCATATCCAGGGTGGCAGAGGCGCCATATTTATTCCCAGAAAGTTCCCAGGGGATGATGCGATCACTAGACAATGGGCTACCAATTCCCCACCATCTTGATGATGGCTTTCCGGCTATGTGTGGCATTTTGCAATGCCAGAGTACACTATTCATGGCACTCTCAAGATGTCTCAATCCTTCATCAGATGTTAGGTGCATGGTAGCCCACCCTAGAGGTGTGGCTGCCTGTGGGATACACACCCACATGAAAACAGGTTGGGACATTGATTGCTTCTCTCTGTTCCCATCGTCAGCTTGTCTATCTGAACAAAGGCCAACCCCTTAAGAGTGTGATCGCCATTTGCCCAGTAAATGCAGCTTCACCTTTATAGCTCACTTTTGGGCTAATACCCTGAGTGGCTCACTGTGAAGGACAGGTAAAACCTCACCCTGGTTCTAAGCCTCGTTGTCATTTACATGACTCCCCAGGAGGGCAGAAAGCTGCCTGTGGCCAGTGACCGTGGGAGGCATGGGGAAAGACTAAGTCACAGAGTGGCAACTTTCTAAAAGTTGTATTTCTTCAATAGTGGCATTCAATTAAACCTGGGCATCAAGTCAGGTTTAATGCCACGATTAATTTGATAACTTACAGTACCCATCTGAGTAGTCCCATTCGCAAGTTAGCCAGTCTGAGGGGTCAGCTGTCAGCCTTTTGTTAGCAGAAGGACTATTTGGAGGTGTTGCTATCAGGCTATATATATGAAATCCATGGTCTACTTAATAATATACAGCTCCCTGCCTTAGGATTTGATAGGCCTTCCTTAGGGGAGACGTACATATATTGTTAAGGGAAGTGAGACCTTTACCATTAGTTGAAATGGCACAGTCGACATAGCAGTGTTATCACTGTCCTTCCAGTCTGCAGTGGTGGACTGAGAGCTTATTTGTACATTTTCACGCACAGGGTGGCACAATCAGTGCTGCAGCCCTGGAAGGGCAATCTGCCATACATGCCCTGGGAACCATATTCTAGGGACTTATAAGTAAGTCAGTCTCTGCCATTTGGGGGTAGCCAAGTCGGCATATACTTGGAAAGGGGTTAGAACGCTGGCACTGAGATCTCGTTAGTAGACCTCAGTGCACTCTCGGAGTCGGAAAACCAGAAGCATCAGTCTAAAGATGCGGGACAGTGAACATGCACAAAGAGGAGTTTCCTTACAGAAGGAAAGAGAGAAAGAAAAAAAAGAAAGAAGGAAAGAAAGAAAGAAAGAAAGAAAGAAAGAAAGCAAGAAAACAAGAAAGAAAGAAAGAAAGAAAGAAAGAAAGAAAGAAAGAAAGAGGTGAAAGAAAGACAGAGAGAAGAAAAGAATGCACAAAGACAATAAAAAAGAAGGCAAGAGAAAGGAAAAAGAAAGGAAAAAGAAAGGAAAAAGAAAATAGAAAAGAGCAAGAACGAAGGAGAGAAAATGAAAGAACAAGAGAAAGAAAGAGAGGAGGAAAGAGATAAGGAAAGAACAATGGGAAGTATAAAGAAACAAGCAAAAAAGAAGAAAGCGGCAAGAATAAAAGAAAGAATACAAGAAAAAAGGGAAAGAAAGAAAGAAACAGAAAAGGAAAAATAGTATGCGAGAAAGAAAAACATGAAACAAGGACATCCTAATACAAAATAGTTTCAAATAAATACAATCTGGTATGCTTTAAAATAGTGCAGTTAGAAACGCAAAACACTTCAACAGCATTGGCAGCAGGTGGCATCTGATAAACATGGAATGTGCATCCAAAGTGTCCAGCTATAGCATCAGTCTCTAAACACAAATGCCACACTAAATTAATTATAAGGGAAAAGCAAAAACACTGGTACTGAAGGCAACTAGCTTGTGTGCAGACCTGTTCCTTGTGTCAGAGCAAAAATACAGTCACCAAAGTGAAGTTAACGAGTGGCTTAATTAGGCTGACCCACTGCCCCATTCTAAATGCCGTAGTGGGCGGAAGTAAAATCTGAATGACACAACAGCAAACCAATGGCTGTATAGAAGTAGCTGAAAGCCCTCATATATAAGTATATTATACATATTTCAATAAATCCAAAAGGTCTCGGATAACGCCAGACCTGAAAATTTACCCAAACTTGTCTAAATACTGAGCAAAAGTTAATTTGCGCTTGTTAACTGTTAATTTACTTTTCTTCACAATTAAAATATTTTCCCTATTGGAGAAATGCCTTCACCCAAACCACATGACCCTAATTTATACTTTGTGTAAATCAGGACCGTGAATACATAGTGACAAGAGTATACCTTCATTATGTACAAGGTGGGAGTGGGAAATAAAAAAATTAGCAGATTTAATCACATATAAAACTACACCATCTTGATGTAATTCTATATGGAAGTAATGTTACTCCAAACTGCTGTGTATGTGCAAACGTATCAATTTAGGAGAAAGATTCATGTTTTTTGTTAAGTTTGAACGAAAACTTTAATAGTCATTCATGCCATTACCACACCTAATTTGTACTTAGGTGTATACATGTGTCTGAGTGCCAGATGATTCAACACTGCATTTTGCAATTATAAAATAGCGAATTTTAGCGATTAGCTATTTCAGAATTGCAAAATGCAATGTATGTAGGTTTCGCCCAAAAAATTGTGATTCCTACATATTTCTTAATAGCGAATCGCAAATTGAGATTCGCTATTAAGGAATGCATACCCATTCATTCCTATAGCGTCCCTTAGAGTTGAATGGGAAGGCATTCGCAATTTGAGATTACCAAATAGGTCATCGCAAATTGCAAATGTAATTGCAAGGGAGCCAGGGGGCCATAATGCCCCCTGATTAGGGGTGGATGGCAAATTCCGTTCCGCTCGCGGAAGGTGCGAAATTTTGGCATTTTCGCGTTCTGCGCAGAATGCGAAAATGTCAAAACTTCCGCGATCCGTGGCGGAACGAAAGCTAATTGGCAGGGCAGGATTCTTTCTGGCACAGTGCTCCTGTCACACAAATTAAAGCTCAACAGGAAGCACTTACAGATATAAATAAAGCAGGTGCCCGAGTTTAAGCTCAAATTCAGTAACTCATTACTCAGCCCAAAATAATCATGAGCTTTGTCGAGGCTGGGCAGGTGTGCTTTCTTTTCATGTCTACCCTCGAAAATTAGCTGTGATGCTTGATGGAGGCCTTTGCATCCTGGAGTTTTACGAGTGCAATACCCGTGCAGTTTCTGTGACTTGGAGCTTCTTTCTCCTCATCTGCTGCTCTGATCAGTCTCTGACCTTTTATAAACACGAAACACGAGAGGCATGTGAACTCGCATAGAAGCCCCGCCCGTTTGGCCCCGCCCCACACACTAGCGGTGTGCACCGTCTTCCCACCCTTTACCCACTATAATGGACAGCTCACTCAAGGGACCCTGGCGCCCTTCGGCGCGATGGCAAAGTTACACACACATTGTCACTGGAGACAAATCTTTGGCCCTTTACGCAGCTGCAGTATAGGAAAAGCACTATACATTTACCCAACGAGGTAGCACTTACTGATTAACCAGTAGAAGTACTCCAGTTGAGTAGAGGTATCGCACAAAATGGTGGCGTCTTCTTGGATAAATGCAGGGCAGGATTCATTCTGGCACGATGCTCCTGTCACAAAAATTAAACCTGAACAGGAAGCACTTACAGATATAAATAAAGCAGGTGCCAGAGTTCAAGCTCAAATTCAGTAGCTCATTACTCAGCCCAAAAAAACCATGAGCTTCGTCGAGGCTGGGCAGGTGTGCTTCTCCCCATATCTACACTCGAAAATTAGCTGTGATGCTTGATGGAGGCCTTTACATCCTTGACTTTCACGAGTGCAGTCCCCGTGCAGTTCCTGTGACCAGGAGCTTCTTTCTCCTCATCTGCTGCTCTGATCAGTCTCTGACCTTATATAAACACAATAGAGGCATGTGAACTCGCAAAGAAGCCCTGTCCCCGAAATCTCCGCGAGCACACTAAATTTCGCGTGTTTGCGGAGATTTTTTGCTGTTTCGCGATATTTTGCGAAAGAATGCGCCACCTGGTACTTAGAAAAATGCAATTTATGCCTTTTTCCTAAGGATTTGCAAATTACCACCAACTTGAAGATGGTTGTAATTTACCATCCTTAAAGGAAAGTCACATTCTGAGAATGTTTCTTGCATTCCATTTAGAGAATAGCAAATTGCATTCCCTAACTGCATACGCAAACTAGGTAATAGAAAAAATTGTGATTACCTATTTTGCTAATGCCTTTGGGCTGATGCATCCCAAAAGGCTTTTCACCATTCGCAAACGGGCCGTGAATCGGCCGGTTTGCGACTGGTAAAACCCTTGATACATCTAGCCTTTAGTGAGTCTGACCTCATAAGCTGATAGGGCAGTCGAGGCAATCAAACGAAAATATTAACTTTAGCTAAAGCAGAGCCCTAGAGGTGACGGGAGGCATGCGTTGCGTGCATAAGCTTTTATATTCACGCATAGAAGTCAGCATATTTGATCTGGGCAAACAAGCAGCCTTTGGTGGTAGGTGCTATCGATTATCCGTAGGCTTAAAAACAAACCACACAGTCACAAATATCATACTGTTTAATGCTGTTTCTATGGCACAGAACAATATAGCTTAAATTGAGCTCCTTTTCATTCCTAGAATTAGCTGGTTCAGAATAATCAGGAGAAGATATGAAAAGCCTGCAGATATATTAGAGACCAGAGAATGAAATTCAAAACTGATTAAAGCTGTACCTCTAGGGCCACCGTGGCAAAGTCCAATTTCCGTGTATGGTTTGGAATATAACTGTATGACAGAATACAGGTACGTGCGCTGAATAACAAACAAAAAACTCGACCCATTCAGTTATCTAGGATGAGTGTCCAAAATGAAATCTGCAGCACAAATAAAATGGCTCACGTGCAAATTTATATGAAATCTGTTCTGTTTATATTTAAAAGCATCTTCAGTCAGATTCCTTTTTTAAATGCACAGAACAAGTTTCATTTTGAATAAGAAAAGTCAATATTTTCTTACTGAAATGTGAGGGTGAACATGGTCTGTTAAAATGTAAACGCTCAAATTTATGAAACAAAACGACGGAAAATGTGTTCAATTTCAAGCAATGAGTAATTGTATTAGATATTATTTAAAGGCTAATGCCCCCTTAACTTGGCAGGGAAACATATTTTTATAACATGATTGTAAATGTGTGTTAGAGTTTAAAGCAATCAGATCAATCGTCTGATTTGAGCATTCTGAAATCTGGGGTTTTTACCAGGTCAATGGTCATTTAGTGAACCTTTCCATTGTAGCTCAAGAAGGTCAAAGGCCGCTCTTTATCGTGGACAAACAAACTTGAAGAACTGCATAGACCCTGAAGTTTAGCCATAATGTTTCATTGCACATACATTCCACTCATGTGTTAGAAAGTGGTGTTCATGGACCTGGTTTCCCTGGAAAGCATGAGAAAACCTCTCCGATCCATTACCATCACTATTACTCTACGAAAAGCTTTCTGAGCTGCTAACTTTGTTACTGGCTGTATTTCATAAGCAACTTCTGTCTTGGGAAAACATTGTTTCAGTGATGTAGGCTTGTTGGTCAAGCTGGACAGCAGCAAGAACATTCTAGTTCTGGGCCGTCCCGTCTCCAACTGAGGGACTCATTTATGAAAATTGTTGCATCGCTGCGTGAAAACAGCGATGTGACAGTTTTCACTGTGCCCTCCTTGTGACAGGATGGATCCGCCGTATTTAATGTACGGCCCTCCATGTCACAAGGAGTTACAGATACGTCCGTATTTCTGACTTATCTGTAGGCGCAAAAGTGGTGCATTGCTGGTGTGTGTCTGAAATCAGACGCAATGTGTCCTTTCACACCAGGCAAGCCCCATGTGAAAGGGCCTGCATCAGTCTTGTGCCTGCTGTGAGGGAGGTGAAATCTTATAAATTTCAATGCAGCACTTCTACGAGGCTTTTTGCAGGTAATGCCCAACCTGCATACATTATACCTGATGCAGGTATAATGTGGTGCTGGGGTTTACAAAGTGACGTATCTGCCTAGATGAGTCACTTTGTAAATAGGGCGCAACATGGCACATTTTGTACGCCTCTGGTGCGTCACAAACAGTGATGCAACTGCAGTGCAAAAGTGTTGCAAGGCCTCATAAATAAGGCCCTGAGTATTTTTCAGGACAGGATCCACAATTTTTTCAAGTCAGAATCCATTTCATTCTCCCTCCTTCTGATTAAAGTCGCAGAAACATCAAGCCTTAACTTAGTTAGACCTCTAGTCTGGTGCAGAGTGGGATGTCTGTGAGGGTCCTGCCAAGTTTTTTGCCTCTGGTCCATTTAGTGTACTGTCTGACTCGCAGATTTCCTACTTCTAGTCAAGGTGAACGTGAATATGTTGCTCTCAAGACCCGCTTTTTTTCACCACCAATTTCAATTGGTGGTCATGCTAACTGGCCATTTGGAACTTACGCACCATTAGTCTTTCATTCCAATGTCATAAAAGATATTCCCTAATACCATCAGGAAGTGAGGATTTATTTGGCACAGTCCATAAGCCAAGGTTGCTTATTACAGGGTTGCAGCTCTCCTCTGCCAGAGCTGCCTACAAAGGGTGGGGATGAGCAGCCACCTGATGGTAGTGGACATGCATTTGGCCACGGACTGTTAAGGTTTCGTTTCTTTGCAGGTCATAGGCTGGCCTGTGGAAAGTAACTTCAGTCAGTGAGGTGAGCAAAAAAAGTCCCCGTACTTTGGAAATCTATGTTCCTTCATTCCTGATTCTTAATAGCCTAGCTGCAGTAGCCTTAGTAGATAGAAGAACAAAAAGCAGAGAGCAGTGGTGTAACACAAAATGATGCCTCCTCCCTTGCAAAATGTGAGAAGGGGTCCCTAAGACCCATGTCTCACAGGTATTCATTGCATGTGGGTGAGGTTGCCCCCTGAAGGATTGTGGACCCCAGAAGGGATGCCCCCCATAGACCGTAGAGGATTAAGGGGCCTGGCAGGGGGTCATACAGCGGGCATGAGAGACCGTTAACTCATTGTCTGCCTAGGATGACAGACCACCTAGTTGGGGATACACATAGATGTGGAGGTCACAGACCTTAAGTATCACAAACCTTCATGTACTACACAACAACCTATACACACCACACACACATGCATACCTCAACTTTTTTGAGTTGTGGGTGGTCTTAGTCATGGCAAACAAAACAGGTTACTAGTCTGAGCTGCTCAAGTTGTGGTAGAAATAAAAATGCCTCTATTGAATCATTATAAAATAACAAATCAGCTGCCACCAACAGTTAACATTGTCATAACTTGGGCATTAGGACGGTTGGCACCAATATAGAAAGGCAGTTAACTCTCAGTGTTCCAGAAAAGCGAATTACTCTGTTAGTCAGCAACTTGCCACATAATGCATAAGAAATGTGACTCGTAGCACACATCTCCAGCCAGTTCAGGAAAATACATCTGATCCTTCAGTTGATATTATGAACATGGTGGCACTGGACAACAGTGCAATTCATTTTAACCTACATACAAAAGCAATTTAGAAACAGATATGAAAATAACTACTTCATTGTAAAAACAACACCAGCTTAAGCCCATTATTACAGAAATTATTTGAAATCAAAATGTGGACCTTGATATTTATATCAGATGATACGTTTGTTATTGGTAGTATGTGATACAACTGTCACATTATTGCAAATGTGTATACGCGCCCCTTTCATAAGAATCCTCATGGACCAAAATTCTTCTGGATACATGAACCCATGCTCACTTTCATTAGCCCTTCACATGCTGGTGACGAACCCCAGCCATCACGCTCCGCGGTGCCCGTGTGCGGATGACGGCTGGGGTTCGTCACGGCCCTGCCCTGTTCGTTTGTTTACCGCACAGCGGCGAAAACGGTCCAGCATCGAAGGGGTTAAAAGAAGATTCATAAACTATATAGTAGGAATTTAATTTTGGAGCATGGGAGGACAATATTTAATTGGTTTACACCAGTTTTACATAATTCGCAAACGCGGTTCGACATCCTTCCGAGGCGTGCATAACCAGCACCCCTCAAACTTGCAATCTTCTACCTTCTGGAGTGTGTAAGATCATCATATACGATCACTAGTGGCTGTCTTTATAGATCCTATTGTTCAACTTTCTGAGGTTTCTTTAATGCAAATATGAAAGGTGTTTTTCTAAACTTTTCTTATACAAGTTGCTTCAGTTAATGCTGTTCTTCAACTCACAGAGGAGTTAGCCATTCAAGTGCAATTTTCTCTGTTTTACATTTCCCAGAATATTGTCACACTTAATCATCAGTTGCTGCAAATAAAGTGCCAGAGGGTGGACTATTTGAATCATACTCAAGTTTAATAGCTTCAACCAAAACTATATTTATAACAGAATCCAAGCAATGGTCACATCGAATAAAGAAAGGTATTGCTTGAGACCCATGAACGGACAGCAAATTTCGCTCTCAAATATTTCAAACTTTAATTTATTACAAACATGTTAAAGTGGAATAACCCCAAGAGCATTAACAAAGTGATCAAAACGATTACGGAAGTCATGTGTAAATCTTTTTTGCTCTTCAAAGGGTAACTTAAAAAGTGAATTAGGCAATTGATATTAAGAAACAAAGCTGCACCCTAGATATTTCCACACAGCACATTCAGTTAACACTATTTCCCCCAAAGTTCATGAACTATGGTTTGGCTCAATTAACTTAAAGTGGTTTTTACCGGGCTAATCCATTAATACATTCCAGCTGTGCTGTACATCCACATGTGTAGTCAAATTTGTCTACTTTACATTGGTCGAAAAAAGCACCATTTGCCCACTTTCTGGCCCACTGCACATGCTTGTGAATTTATTCCCGAAGATCAGTTATCTGACCCTAGCGACGCATGATCAGAGCTCATGGGCATGTGAAGCTATTTTCTCTTCTTGTGCAACATTCAAAGTGCACGTTTTGAATTGTGTGTCACTGCCCCCACACTAGAATAAGTAAATGCAACCTTTCTGATGGGTGGATTTATGCCTTTTGATCATCGCTTATAGGGATTTTTCGGGGTTATCTAGTCCAAAAACCCTTCTCTCAAAATGAAGCTATTAAATCTGTTCTTTATGCAATTTAATCGAGTTCTTACATACTTTTAAGTGATCACTGATTGTAAGTGATAGAATAATTGCAGTGGTATATCATTTATTATAAGTGATAACTATAGTTTGATCACTTTTAGTCGATAGCTCATATGTCCTTCATAGCTGAGAACAGGTGATGTATCTAGCACGTGGGCGTCAGTGGGCTTAAAGTCAGTTACACTCCCACAAAGTTAATGGGTTGGAGAGATAAAGGCTTTAAATAAATCCTATGCAGTTGCACAGTCTCTGTTGCTCTCAGCTATTGAATATCCATCTCACCAGTGACGTTTTAGGATGAGTTTCCTTCATGAGGTCCTCTGTCAGTTTGAGTTTAATGCAAGTAGTGTCTTGTAAGCGTGAGTTTCCTCTTAGTATTACTAGGTAAATTTGCGTTCTATCCCGGAAGGACCATGCCATGCATACTTTTTGGATGTATGTCTTTACAACGCATGCTTTTACCACGCATGCCTTTACAACACAGGTTTTACAACGCAAGTCGTTACAACGACTTGCGTTGGGGGCACTGGATAGTGAATAGTTTAATTTACTATTCCAACTCCAGTCCCCGTGGATAGTAGGGAAGGTTTTGGATAGTAAATTAAACTATTACCTATCCTACAGTGCCCTCCAGCGCAAGTCGTTGTAATGAGTTGCATTGTAAATCCTGCGTTGTAAAGGTACTGCGTGGTAAAAGTTGCGTCGTAAAGGATGTTTCCCATACTTTTTCCAAGCAGTAACTTGCCAGTGTGGCTTCAGACAAATACTCTTCAAGTGATCAGCTATGTTCATCATCATAGTATTCTTTATGTTGGCAAATTCCATAAAAGAACAGATTAGAAAGCACAATACAATAAATAAATGAATAGGTTAAAACTGATTGAGATACAAAATTATCATTAGCTTTAATCCTAAAACCATCCTTTCCTCCATCTTTACTCTACAACTAACAGATTGCTGGCTCCTTAGAGATACATCACCCTCATACTGTCAAGAGGCTTCAATTCTCCTTATGCTTCTTATCTGAACCTTGAAAAACCATGGTTTGGTGGATTGCTTTTGAGGAGAATGGGCAGAGCCTGTAGGTTTTAGGGAGGCAAAGCCATGTGAAAGGAGGACCAATATTGGAGGGGGGAGGAGGGATAATTAGAATGGAATAGGAGGGACAGAGAAAGGAAGGCATGGGGCCTGGGCTATGTGGCAACATGATTCCTTAAAATATACCCTTCTACTTTCCAGGTGGAAGGTGCTAGAGACCAAATGAATTAGAGAAGTACTAGGAGTGACAAGCCAGGAGAAGGAGTCCAAACATTGTGGATTAATAGGAAATCGGATTCCATTGATACCCAGGATAAATGTTAACCCCAAAGATGCTCAAGCTCTGAGTATGAGAGTTATGAACTGGAAATCATAAGCAAACCCACAGTGACAACTCCATTAAATGAATGGCTCACCAGCTTCACGGCAGAGGGAACAAAACCACTCATATGTTTCTTAGGCACAGATGGGCAGCGAGGCAAAATGTATCATCTGAAATCAACGTGGAACGCCGCTGAATACCATGGTTCAAACGGCTGTTTATTTACTGAATGCCTCCTCAGTAATTTTGCACTTCTATGTGAAATGTTGTCCCTGCTTTGGAGCAAACTCACATCGTTTTTGAAGCCGGTCTTTCTGTGACCATGTAAAAGTAATTGTTTTTCCTGTGCCAACCCGGAGTGGATTTCTTTCTTGGTTTGCTCGTTACTAGCATTCCCACTTTTTTTTTTAATTTGAGTTATGAATTGAATGGCTCTTCGGGTTTTTGCGACACATCCTGATGATGGCCCTGGTCAATTCCACCTCTGGGCTGAAATGTCGACCTCTTTCTATCTAACATTGACTGCTTTATGTTTTGTTTGATTTCTATATTGAAATTTTGATTTATTGCTAAATCTCGATAAATGACATCTTTTGATGATCCGATGGCGGCTTTTTGCGCTGCATAGCTCATAACGGTTTTGTTTGTGTTGCTCGTTAAAATATTTGTTTGATTACAATTCTCTGGAGAGAAAGTCATGGAATTTGGGTAATTTCATCATTTTTTAATAAGCTATTGATACTGTGTTAAGAGATTAATTGGGTATTTATTCCAATTATTCTTCCATGTATAGTGTTTATCTTTCCTCTTATATTGTTTATTTGTATGCACTGTTTGTTTGGGGTTCCCCATGTGGCGGATTCACTTCATTCTAAATATGATGCATTTTTATTTATGGTTATAGTATCAGTCTGTGGTGGTTGGGGCTGCGCCCAGACGTGGATCCTTTGCTGACTGTGACACTGGATTCAAGCTAGCCTGGCTAATGAGGTTTTTTTTTACCCGGAAACCGGTCCCTAGATACTTGTTTATGGTTCAGGGAAGACCTGGCTTGGCAGTTTGGGCTGGACTGTTCCCATGAGGCACAGGGTCAAGACTGATTTGCATAATTCTGGGTCTGAACTGGGGTGGTGATGTGAGCTAAAGAATGATGATGGATTCAACCCAGATCTGTGACGGGGGTGAGCGTCTGAAAAGTTTCAGCTCTCCATCCATCATCTCCTTGTGTTTGCTTTGTTCCCCCTAAGTTGGCAGGGTATGCCCAGAAGTGGGTCTCTTGCTCACTTTGCCCCTCGATTCAAGATAGCCTGGCTGATGAGGATTGTTACACCAAACCGGTCCCTGGATGCTTCTTTACGGTCCAAGGAAGACCTGGCTTGGCAGTTTGGGCTAGACTGTTCCTATGAGGCACAGGGTCAAGACTGATTTCCATATGGATAGGTCTGAACTGGGGTGGCGGAGTGAACTAAAGACTGATGATGGATTAAACCCAGATCTGTAAGTGGGGGTGAGTGTCTGAAAAGTTTCAAGGTTCCGTCCATCATCTTCTTGTGTTTGCCTTATCCCAATGAACCACAATTACTTGTTGATATGCAATAAGACATGGTCTGTTAAATCCCCCTCTTCAGACACACCACGTCACACAACCTCCCAAGAGCCATCCCAGGCCAGGGATCAACCACAGTATCTTTATAAGTATTAATACAACATGTCTCTCCCCTATTTTTGTCCCACCAACTTTAAATAAGGACACCTAAAAACCTTAGCGAACATCCAAAGATTTACAGTTCGAAAGGCAAAGAAAAGGAGATGCTGACATTATTTGCAAGGAAAATCCATAACAGAAAATGCACTAGACCAAAAACTACAGCATTCCTATACACTGGAAAGATCAGTAACCAATTGATGTCTCTTCCAACTGCTAGATAAGGAAGAGTTTGAATAAAGTCATTATGATCATCGATCCTTCCACACATTCAATAGAAGGTCTTCTGGGGTGTTGATTACAATATACACAGAGGATATTCTACCCGACTTCTTAAAGTAATAAATACCTCAATGATAAAAAAAACTCTTCCCAACCGCATTAAAATCATGCCAAGGCACTGAATTACCGAAGAAACCAAATTTGGGCCTATAACTTGAAATTGAACCTTAGACCAGTAGCAATACCACTGTGTGTTAGTAAAACCCTGAAAAAGCAGCAATAATTGAATTACTGACAATCATTACCGATAATATCCTCCTACACAAAGCTCATTCCTGATTCAGAAAGAAACACAGCACAGAATTGGCAAAGCTCCTATCATAGATAATATTCTCAAAATATAGATGAAGGAGATGCCTCTCTGTTGTTTCTAGAGCTAGCAAGCACAGTCATTTGCACACCCATACTCTTTACTGAAAACAAAACCAACTTCGCCAGTGAATTGGGCTTGTTATAAATATTTTTTAAAGTCCACGAATTACTTTTGTAGATGCCTCCTTGCTGGCGATAACAATATTACATTTAAGAATATTTCCCAAGGCTTTCCTATGACACACACTCACCCTGCTACAGTGAAAATAGCATTAGGAGGCTTTTCACTGTAAGGACAAGTTTAACGTAAACGTTTTACATTTCCTAATTTCAAATACCAGCATCCCACTTTGTGAGAATTAGGCCTACTTAGGGATGATTTATTATTATTTAAACTGAGGGTTTAAGCCTGTCAAATGTAGTTATTCTGTCAGAGCAAACTTGCAGTTTTAAAACTGCACAGACAGGCTACAGTTCTTGTTTTAAATAGTTTATATCAGGGTCACTAGGTAAGAGAGTGGGTTTCTAGCATAAAGCCACTCAGAGAACTCCTAGCCTAACTTTGATAATTTCTGCCCTTACACTCGCTGCTAAATAGGATGAAAAATGCTGACATCTCGTGTATACTGATCATTATGCCCTTGTCTTGTGGGTGCACCTGGCTCAATGTATGAAAATGCTTTAGTTTAATGTACATTACCTGATTTTCCCTGCTCATGGTCCATGGACATGAGGGAATATCCCATTATCTACAGGTACTCAAACAGTGGCAGCATATTCTGTTTTAATGAATTTGTACTGATCCAAATGTACGAAGATATTTTCCCACAATTCGTAATATCGCAGGGTCTTTGCAAAATGTTTTTTTTTACAATGAAATAAATCCCTTTTGCTATTCGTGAAAATCGTTTCTATTCACAAAAGATGTTGTGCAACTCACTCTGAATCGCTATTAGGAGGAAACTAAACCTGAAAGAAGTGTCCCTTACTATTTGCAGTTTACCCTGAGATGGATCATGGATTGTGACTACAGTTGCAGTCACCCCCATTGAAAGGTACCGACACCCCCAAAGGATGTGCTGATAAGTAATTTGAAAGGGAGGACCTGCCCTTAGTGGTCAGCTTTGCTTTTGGGATTTGTGTCAGGCAACGTCGGAGGCAGCAGGCAGTGGACTTGTGGAAGAGACAGGACATTTTCCAATGCAACCTGTGCATACATGATGTACATTATTACGTAAGTTGCATCACGAAATGACAGGCAGTTCACAAAAAGTAGGTGCGCGATAGCAGGCACTATTTCAGTCCTGCCTGTTACTACATCTGGCTCTAAATTATTTGATCCTTTTTGGCGAAAAGTATTCCAAAGGATAACAAATACACATTTTATAGACTCTTACCAGGTCTTACTTGGAACTGTTGGTATTATAAAAGCTAAGTTATATCTTTAATAATTCCTTGTAGTGATGTACAATACGAATAAAAAAGAAAAAAAGAGGGCAGTTTTAAAATCTCAGAACCATTGCAGCAATAATACCAGGCATATAATAAACAATCTCTTCCCTTATGACCATCTGTATTGTATTCAGCTTACAAGAGATTGCACTTCTAAAAGCAGAACATGCAATGATGTCTGGTGATCTTGGCAATGTTAATCATGTTTATTCTGCCCTTACTGCTGCGCCTTTAATTCATCATATGGACATTTTAGACAAGCGTTGCCTTTCTGGGTCAAGGTGACTCCGTCGCTCACACAGTAAAAAAATACACATCCTAATAATTTTTGGGACTGCAAAAAACGATGGAAATGTGCATTCAGTGGTAGTGGCTCAGTAGTTATGGCTGAAATGCTTAGTCCAAAAAAAGAGCAGTTTTCGGGATTTTTAACAACTCACACCCTGTTTAGCAAAGACTCATACACTTAATTATTGTAATTAGTGATGCTTCACGCATCACACTCGTATCAGCTATTCTAAGGGCCACTGGAACTATGCTACAGAGGAGGACCAAATTATGCGGCAAGCGTGGCAATATTTTTGGCAACAAAATGCAAATTTTTGTGCCTTAGGGCAGCACACTTTCTGATAATACCATGCCATTATTTTGGCATTTTTACACATGTTAGCATGTTAGCAGAGTTTCACATCATTAGTATCAGTTTAACATCCAAATATAGTAATAAGCAACTGAAAGGTGACCAGTAAAGTTTTACGAAGGCTTTCAACTGTGCAGCTACATATTTTGATACATTTTTGGTTAAAATCAGCTAATTATGCGTCAGATGATGGATTACACGGCAAATGCGTCAGATACATAATTATGCAGAAAATGCCACAGCAGCAGAAGTGCATCATTCTAGTGATCCTGCCTATTCTAAGGGACAGACTTCAGGCCTATTTACTATTACTAAGTGTTGGACTTGGCCCTTTTTGCAGGGTCATCCCTGAGCTTTTTGCCTTCCTCCTATATTTTTTCTTTTTTTTAAGTTTGAAAAGCTTTATTGAGTTGAAGAAAACAATGTAAAACATCAGTACATTAGCACAAATAAAGAGCGATAGGAATTAAAACAATTGTGGGGAATAGTGTGCCAATAAACAAGAAAGGCCCCAAAAGGGAAAAGCACTATACAAAGAAAGAAAAAATGCTTTTATAACTTTTCATTTTGTGGGGTGGGAAGAGAGAAAGAAAGAGGGAAGAAAGGGAAAAAGGGGGGGATGGGAGGGGAACAGTAATAGAAAAATATATGGGAAGAGAAATAAAGAGGTATGAAATACAGGGAAGTTCACAGTAATAATATTAACAGTAAAACTAAATAAAACAATAACATGGGATCAAGAGGCACTTTTAGATAAAAAGTCTGTTAAAGGGGACCAAAGTAAATCACGTTTTATCAACAATGGAATAGAAGAAGCACATGCACGATCTAGTCTATGGTGATGGCAGAGCAAATTCCACCAAGCATTATAAACCACGTTTGTAGTGTCTTTCCAATTAGTTGTTATAATTTGAAAAGCGATAGCAAAGCAAAGATCAATAAATTTACGAATATGGAGTGGGACATCCCAAGCTGGGGCCATACCACCCAGGAATACAGAAGAAATAGCAAAGGGAACATTAGTAGATAAAATCTTATTAAGTGTTAAACCAAATGCGGGACCACATAAGTTAGACCTTAGGACAAAGAAAAAACATGTGAACAAAATCACTAGGAGTGCATGAACAGGACCAACACTTCCTAGTGTTTAATAATTTAAATTTAAACAAATCACAGGGAGTATAAAATAATCTATTATAAAAAAAATAAAGGGTTTGTGTGATACTAGCGGAACGAGAGGTGGAATGAAGTTTGGACCAAATAGAGTCCCAGGTAAGTGAGGGAAAAGTTTGATTGAGGTCCGATTCCCAGAGAAGTTCAAGATTAGTTTTAGGCCTGTCAGTAAGTGAGGGGGAAAGTAATTTATAAATAGCAAAGGCCTTAAGGGGAACCAGAAAGTTAGGTGGAGAGGCAAGGAGGGGAGGTGAGGAGTATTGTGTAGGATAATAGTGGATAGTTTGTGCAGAAGTTCATGAAAGTGTGTGCAGTATTTGTTAGAGATACCGAAGGAATCACGAAGTGCTGGAAAGGTTAATAAGGAATTGCCAGAAATAAGATGTTGGTAAGTGAGAATTCCTTTGTCAATCCATTCCTTCCAAAAGAGCGCACAATTGCGTAATTTAAGTGATTTATTATACCAAAGTGGAGTATTCATATGAAGGGTAGATGGTAAAGAGAATGAACGAAAAAGGGCAAGTATTAAAGCTTTGGAGTGTTTAGAAATAGGAGAAAGTAGCTTAGGAGGTGGTTGAGTGAGATTGGAGGCAGTTAGGAAGGAGAAGGGGTGAAGTTGAGCCAATTCCAGAGAGCTCCAAGCCGTGGTAGGAGGAGACGAGGTTACAAGAAGAAAAGGCCACATTTGTTCGAGAGTAAAAGCAGAATAAAAGCGTGAGATATTGGGGAAGTTAACACCACCAAGATGTTTAGGTTGTTGAAGACGGAGGAGTGAGACTCTAGCCTTACGCTTATTCCACAGGAACTTGGAAAAAAGACTATTGATAGACTTAAAAAAGAAATGAGGGAGAGAGATAGGAAGCATGGAGAGACAGAAGTTCACAATAGGAAGGAGCATCATTTTAATAGTGGAGAGACGACCCCACCAGGAAAGAAAAAGAGGGGACCAACGTTCTGTAAGAGAAGAGAGCTTTTTAAGGATATCGGAGTGATTCATTTTGATAGTTTCTCTGATAGTGTTAGCATATAAAACGCCAAGACATTTGATAAAACCAGAGTTCCATTGGAAACCAGAACCCTGAAACATATAAGGAAGACAAAATGTATTGAGGGGAAGGACTTCAGTTTTATCAATATTTAATTTATATCCAGAAACAGAGGAATAGTCATGTAATAAAGAAAAGAAAGCGGGAAGGGCAACAACAGGGTTAGAGATGTAAAGCAAAATATCATCTGCATAAGCGGTGAACTTAATCTCAACATCTTTATAAAGAAAGCCAGAATAGGAAGGGGATTGTTGAATTTTTTCGAGGAAAGGTTTGAGTGCCAGAATAAAGAGAAGGGGGGGAAAGCGGACAGCCTTGTCTGGTACCTCTATGAAGGGGAAAATAATCAGATTGCATACCATTAATCCATATAGAAGTGGAAGGAGCAGAATAAAGCAGCTGAACAAATTTAAGAAAAGTGGGACTGAAACCGTGCCAGCGAAGGGTGCCAAACATAAAATCCCAGTTGACAGGGTCAAATGCCTTCTCGGCATCTAGAGTAATGGCAGCCAAAGGGCTGTCCATTTTAGCAGAAAGATGAATGATATTAAGAAGGTGTAGTATTCTGTGTATTGTGCCTCTCAGGCACTTGTAGAAAGAACCTTGTTCTATGTACATTCTGTGCTCTGTTTTGGAATGTAAGCTTCCTGGCAGTTGACTGCTGCTCCTGGCTGATGTCGCTGTTATTCTCTTGAGCAGAATAAACTCTTATTCCTACTACAATCTTGTTTACTTCCTTGAACAAATACTACAAAAATATTGGCGACGATGCTCAAGAGAAGATAAGGAACCAGCCTTACCTCGATCCACCTCGAGATTCTGTGTTCAACATCAAGCTTCGTAGGAAACCGACAATACGCTGTTGTCCACACAGAAATAACTCAGCTGGCAAAAGGAAAAATGAGATAAGTCCTTTTATTTCAATTCCAGCGCGCAAAAGATATTAATTATTCACTAAGAAGCGTGAGCGTTTAAGAATATTGTACCATCGTCAGCGCGAGTCGTGATTGGCAACGGAAAAGACGCGTGTGGTTGGCAGCGCTGTTCTACGTATGCACACAAAGTGAACCTGACAGTCAACGCGAGTCGTGATTGGCCACAGAAAAGACGCGTGTGGTTGGCAGCGCTGTTCTACACATACACGCGAAGTAAGCCTGGCAGTCAGAGCGAGTCGTGGAGATTAAACGCGTTTGTGGTTGGCAACGTGAATCCACGTTAAGGACGCTGTTGTCGGCCATCTTAAAGAGTTTCCTCCATACACGTGTAACCTTAGCAACAGAGTAATCTTAACCACGAAGGCGACGCTGTCTATTCTTCGTTGTCAACAAGCATTTAAAAAAAACTCCTCTTTCTACACGAATAACTTTTGCAACGCGGTAAGCATTAGTACGAAGACAACGTTATCTGTTCTTCATAATTCTACGCAGTTTGGATGAAATTGAATACACAGTCATTATTTGTTGTGCAACTCATAGCACGAAAAATTACTTACCTTAGGTAATCCAACACTTGAAGAGACTATCCGTACAGCGAAAAGTATTGAATTGTCGAAGAAAGAAGTGAAAGAACTTGAGAAGAAGAGTGAAGATGCAGTTTCCATAGTTAGAGCTAAAGAGAACAAAGAAAATAAAGCCACATCTGGTCAACAGCGTTTCGAGAAGAACAGTTATCCTGGTTCACAACGTTATGAAAGAAATTCTTTTTCTAGGAATGACATTTGTTATAGATGTGGAAATCTGTCACATATTAAGAATAACAAATTCTGTCCTGCTAGGAATTCCACTTGTCGTACTTGTGGGAAGTATGGTCACTTTGCGAAAATATGTCAAAATTCTAGACAGGGAAATTCAACCTTCATGAATAAGTCTCAGGGACAGAGTAATGTAAGTGGAGTAGGAAATGTTTCTGAGTTATATTAAAATTCAGGAAAGGATTCAGATCCTATTAACAGTATCCAAGGCGACCTTAGGGAGATAGTTGTGGTGGTACGGGAAGATGGAGTCATCACTGGGGACCCTTCAGATTGTGTTGACCCTTATGAAGATTTTGGTGTAGGTGATAAAGTCATTTCTTTATTAGTTGACTCAGGCGCAAGAGTAACAATGATCACCCAAGAATTGTTTGATGACACTTGGCCTGAAAGGAAGCTCGAACCACCTGATAGAGCGCCTGTTTCCTATGAAGGACGCAGACTAGCTTTGCTTGGGTATTTTGAAGATATCCTGCAATTCAGGGGTAGGAAAATATTTGGAAAAATATATGTTTCGATTAAGGGGTTAAACATTTTGGGGTGGTTCCACCAGGGACTGTTTCAATTGATTCTAAGACCAGGAACAAAAGAACAGGTTAGTGTCGCGGAATCAAACGACTGCATTGTAAATTTGGCTGCCGTAGAATCAAATGACTATACTGAAAATTTAGCTTCCAAGTTTCCTACTGTTTTTGGGAAGGGACTTGGGATGATTAAAGGTTTTAACCACGAGATAAGAGTGAAAGATGGAACCATCCCAGTTAAGCATAAGGTCAGGAGTGTCCCTTTTAGCGTAAGGGATAGTTTAGAAATGGAGTTGATTGAGTTATGCAAGAAAGGGATCATAGAACCAATTGAGTCATCCTTGTGGTTGTCTCCTCTTGTTGTCGCCAGAAAAAGGAATGGTGATTTGCTCGTTTGTGTTTATTTGCGCAGTCTTAATAAAAACATCTGGATCGATTCACACCCTTTAACAAAAATTACAGATTTGTTGTCTCTTACTAGAGGCGCAAGGTGGTTTACAAAGTTGGATTTGGCTTCCGCATACCATCAAGTGGTGTTGAGTCAATCTTCTAAACATTTGACAGCATTTGTTTCTCCTTTCGGTAGTTTTCAATACTGCAGGATGCCGTTCGGCCTCACGTCAGCGGCTGCAGTTTTCCAAAGGCTAATGAGTCAAATGTTTAAAGATACTCCTGGAGTGATTGTTTTCCAGGACGATGTTTTGATTTTTGGCGAGAACAAAGAGGATCATGACAGTTCATTAAATCAAGTTTTAGAAATTATGCAGGACAAAGGCATTGTACTTAAGAGTGAAAAGTGTGTTTTCCTAAAGGAGAAAATGGAATTTCTTGGACATGTAGTCTCGCATGATGGGGTGGAACCACGTCCTGGGTTGGTAAAAGCCATTGTAGATGCTTCTCCCCCAGTCGATAAATCTGGTTTGAAGTCATTCATTGGTCTCAGTGAATTTTACTCTAGGTTTATCAAGGATTATGCGTCAAGAGTTCAACCTCTAACAAACATGTTAAAGAAAAATGTGCCATTTGTATGGGACAAGAACTGTCAAGAAATTTTTTCATGGATTAAGTTACAGTTAGTGAGTGACAGCATTCTTAAACCTTTTGATCCTAATAAGGAATGTGTTGTGACTGTGGATGCTAGTGGTTTTGGTCTTGGAGCTGTACTTACTCAAAAGAATGGTCAGTTTGATAACACCGTTGCATATGCTTCTAGAGTGTTGCGTGGGGCCGAAATGAATTTCTCTGTCATTGAGAAAGAGCTTTTGGCTTGCTGGTGGGCGGTCAGGAAGTTCAACCCTTTTCTCTGGGGTAGTCATTTTGTGATACGAACGGACCACAGTCCTTTAGTCTCCATTTTAACTGGAGAGAAGATTAAGGAGCATACTCCAAGGATTGCTAGGTTGTCGACAAAGTTACTTCAGTACAATTTTGATATCGTCTATTTACCTGGTATGAAGAATGGCAGAGAAGATTACTTTTCACGTTTTCCTGTTACTGGGAATGATTTTGACCTTGAGAAGGAAGATGATTAGGAGGATTGTTTTGTTGCTGCTTTAGACCTTGAGGGAATGTGTGCTGTAAATGAAGTTGAATGGAAAAGGGAGTTGTTGAAGGATGATGTTCTTGTTCAAGTTGTCAATTATTTGAAATCTGGTTGGCCCAAGGAAAAGAATGTATCTGGGCAATTTCAGACCTTTATTAAGATTGCCGATGAGCTCACAGTTGAGGATGGTATTCTTCTGCGTTGTGGAAGGCTTATTCCTCCTGAGAGTTTGAGGAAACGGCTAATTGATGGTACACATGAAGGACATTTAGGGAAAACTTTCACGAAACGTAGGTTGAGGGATGTGTTTTGGTGGCCGCAAATGGATGTTTGCGTTGATACTTTGGTGGATAATTGTGTTATTTGCAAATCCTCCGACAAAAGCCACAAAGTAAGGACACCCCCTTTGGAGCCTATTCAATTCCCGGAGAGAGCGTGGGAGAGGATTGGTGTTGATTTAGTTGGTCCATTCAATCTCTTACCTTCTTCTTCATGTTTTGCCATTGTTACCATTGATTATTACTCCAAGTGGCCGGAGATTCGTTTTATTAGCGAACCCTCTTCTGCTAATGTAGTTCTCTTTTTAAAAGATATTTTCCTGAGGGAAGAGTTTCCTTCGGTTGTTATGACGGACAATGGTGTACAGTTCGTTAGTTCAGAATTTGAGTGTTTCTTAAGGCAAGGTGGTCTTACTCACAAGAAGAGTTCTTTCTATCACCCCCAGGCTAATGGCCTTGTTGAAAGAATGAATCGAGTGCTCAACAATTGCGTGCAGTGGGCTATTGCTAGTAAATGTGTTGTTGAGAATGCTGTGCGTTCCATGTTATGGTTTTACCGTACTACTGCACATTCGTCAACTGGAGTGTCTCCTTTTGAACTTCTAAGAGGGAGGAAACCTTCAACGAAAATCTGTCCTGGTTGGATGTCAAAATGGGTGAAAATAAATGTTATGGATGGCATAGATGGATTTGTGAGGGACAAAATTACTGGAGCACAAGCGAAGCAAAAAGTTTATTTTGATGAAAGAAAAAAAGTTGTTTCTCATAACATATGTGCTGGTGATGTTGTTCGTATCCAAAATCCAGTTCATGTCACCAAGGGAAGGAGCAAATTTTCCGAGCCTTTAGTTGTTGATAAAGTTTGCGGTAATGCTGTGCGGGTGAATAACAGGAATTGGTGGAACATTTGTAAAGTTGTTAAAGTCAAAGGTGTGGATGTTGACTCTAATAACTATTTGTCTAGTTCTTGTTCTGATACCACTAAGGGAAATGGTAGATGTAACGATGTGAATTTTGTGCCAGAACTTCGCAGGAGTTCGAGAGTCTGCAAAATTTCTGCCAGGTTCAGGTGACTCTTGAGTATACGGTTTTCTGTTGTTTTTACTTTGCAATGTTCTTGTGTTTTTCTCTTTTCCTATTTTTCTTTACTTGCTCTTCTTTGTTTTCCTTTCTTCATATTCTTTCCTATTCTCTATTTTCTTTTGGCTTAACTTTCCTTTGTTTTGTAAGGAAAGAGGATAATGTAGTATTCTGTGTATTGTGCCTCTCAGGCACTTGTAGAAAGAACCTTGTTCTATGTACATTCTGTGCTCTGTTTTGGAATGTAAGCTTCCTGGCAGTTGACTGCTGCTCCTGGCTGATGTCGCTGTTATTCTCTTGAGCAGGATAAACTCTTATTCCTACTACAATCTTGTTTACTTCCTTGAACAAATACTACAGAAGGGTTCTAGAATTGTCTGTAATGGATCTTCCCTTAACAAAGCCGGATTGATGAATGTTAACCAAATCGGGGACAATGGAACTAAGTCGTAAGGCCAGAATTTTCGCATACAATTTACAATCAGTATTAATGAGGGCGATGGGTCGGTAATTTTTACATAGGGAAGGGTCCTTATCTTTCTTGGGGAGAAGAACTAGCATAGCCTGCGAAAAAGAACCTTTAGATTCACCAGAGGAGAGAAAATGGTTAATTAACTGAAGAAAATGAGGAATCAAGACAGATTTAAATTGGAGAAAGAAACGTACAGTAAAGCCATCAGGGCCAGGTGTCTTATCTTTGGGGAGAAGAGAGAGAGCAGCAAGAATTTCCTTTTCTGAAATCGGGGCATCAAGAGAAGAGAAATCCAACGAAGGATTGGGAGAATTAGGGACAGAATTAAAGAAAGTGTCTAATTGCTCTGCAGAGGGGGAAGATTCAGGAGTATAAAGAGAAGAGTAAAATTGAACAAAGCAATCCAGAATTTTGGCATCAGAAGACTGGAGCGAGCCTTGTGAATCTTTAATCGAGACTATTTTCAATTTCTGTTTTTTAATTTTGCGATAATTTGCCAGAGCCCTACCAGCTTTATTGCGACCACCATATACCTTCGCATTAAATTTAAGAAGCTGGTTGGAGGCCGATTCCCAGGAATGTTTATTAAATTGCAGTTTAGCGGAAATGAGAGAGGACAAAGATTCAGGAGAGTTGGAAGTGTAGTAAAGATGCTCAAGTTCTTTAATGCGTTTTAGATAGGAGGAAGCTTGGGATAGCGCTTTCTTTTTTTTACGTGAAACAAAATCAATAATACAACCCCGGGCAGTGGCTTTGAAAGCATCCCAAAGAAAGTGAAAGTCAGAGATGGAGTGTAAGTTAATATTGAAAAAATCATCCATGAAATGAGTGAAGTGTTCAATGAAAGTGGGATCAAGTAAAAGGGAGTTGTTAAAGCGCCATCTGCCGGCCTGAGGCGTGGGAGAGGGGTAATCCATATCTAAAATAACTGGGGCATGATCAGAGATGAGGATAGAGCCTAATTCCGAGTTGGTCATAAATTGGAAAGCATGGTTGAGAGAAAAATATAATCAATACGGGAAAGGGAATTATGCACAGGGGAAAAAAAGGAAAATTCCAGAGAGTCAGGGTGGGACAACCTCCATGAATCTATAAGGCCTCTGGAGGAGATGGCTTTGTGAAAGGACTTTTGCATTTTGTTGGGAATGTAGCGAGCTTGTGATTTGCGGTCCAAAAAAGGGTCCATCAATTGATGACAATCTCCCCCAACAATCAAATCATCATTAGCATTAGAAGAGAGAAGGGAGGAGAAATCATTCCAAAAGGAAGAATCAATGCCATTCGGACCATAGACATTACAGAGAGAGAGATGAACATCATTAACAATGCAATCAAGGAGCAGCCACCTGCCATTAGTGTCAATAGTTTCGTTTAGAATTTGAACAGACAACGCTTTATGAAATAAAATAACAACACCATTTTTGTGATTAACAGCAGAAGAACAAAAAACATCCCCAACCCATTGTCTACGTAACATCGATAACTCTTGAGTAGAAAGATGTGTTTCTTGTAAAAAGGCAATTTGACATTTTAAACGAGCAAGATGAGATAAAACACGTTGTTTCTTGATAGGGTTACGAAGACCCTTAACATTCCAGGAAATGAGTCGGAAACTTTTCATATGAGGAGATTAAAGGAAAGTAGAAAGAGAGAGTAATACAGGTAAAAAGAGAGAATATATAGAGAAAATGGCAAGGAGAGATAGAAAGTAGCTAGATGAAGTAAAAAGAAGAACGATGGAAATAGTAGAGGAGCCCAAGTAGAGAGAGCAAAAGGAAAAAGGAGCAAGGCCATCAGAGGAAGGTGAGATGAGAAGAAGTGAAGAGATAAAAATGGAGGAGAAAGGGAAGGAGTGACTAACATCACAGTGCAAAAAGAAAGGAGGAAAGGAGCAAAGTAAGGTGGATAAAGTCGAAAAGAAAGGGAAAGGAGAGGGTAGCGAGGAAAAAGGAAGTGGGAGCTAAACGCTGCCCGAAAAAAGATAGTAGGAAGAAGGATGGCAAGGGAAACCAAAACGGTTCCAGCCATACAGAACAATTAACGGAGAAAAAAGACAATAAAGTGAGAGGGGGAGCAACAAGAAAAGACGACCGCACAAAAGGGAAAGTGTCAGAAAGCCCGGTCCGAGAAACATGAAGGAAGAGAGGCAAGAATAAGAACAGGGAATAAAGGAAATAGAACCCAAGACCGAGCATGACAATATAAACAAATGGAGGAGACTTACCGAACAGTTAAGCAAGGACAACAGCGAATTGGAATAATGGAGACGAAGACAGGACAGTACGATGGAGGGGCATACAAACAAAACATAGGGCAACGAACCTAGAAAGCAGCGGAGACAAAAACCAATTAGATCATATGAAATAGAACGAATAAACAGCACAAGTATGGACAATAAGCGAAGTAAAGAAAGGAAGACATGAGAAAATTAATGGAGACAGAGACAGCACAGTACGATGGAAGGGCTGACAACCAAAACATAGGACGACGAACCTAGAAAACAGCGGAGACAAAAAACAATTAGAACATATGCAAGAAAACAAATAAACAGCCCAAGTATGGACAATAAGTGAAATACAGAGAGGAAAACATAAAGAGACTAAGAGTCGCTGTGTTCCATGGAGTCTTCTCTGTGGGAGTGGATGAATCTGCGGAGATCTGCCGGATCCTCGATGCTATAGGACCTCTCTTTGTATGTGACCTTGAAGAAGCAGGGATGAATAAGTCTGTATCTAGCGTTCATGGAGCGTAGTGTAGGCCGCAAATCAAGAAATTCCTTTCGACGTGACACGGTCTGTTTGGAGACATCCTGAGAGAAAAAAAGTTTATGGCCCGACCAAAGTAGTTGCTTGTGTTGCTTGGCGGAATGCAAAACAGACATGAGGTCAGAATACAGAAGGAAATAGGCAATGATGACTCTAGGTTTTGAAGAGGAAGATGAATTTTTTGGGCCAAGACGATGCGCCCTTTGAATATTCAGATCTACATGTTTAGGCAGCCCAACTATTGGTAGGACTTGTGACTTCAAGAAGAGGATGATGTCGGACCCTTCTGAATTCTAGGGAACGCCATAAACACACAGGTTATTGCGTCTATTTCTATTTTCCAAGTCCTCAGTCGTTTTCTTGAGTACTTGAACGTCCTTGGTGAGGCAGTCCACCTTGGCGACAACATCTTGAGCGTCGCTGATTTTTTGTTCAACGTCGGTGACCCTTTGATCTAGGCTGGACCATTTGTCGTCTAATCTCTGCAGGGTAGCAGTAGTATCCGCAATAAAGGGACGAATTAGACGAAGTTCATCCATGAGGTCCTCAAGGGTGACTGGAGTCGGAGATTTAGAAGGAGACGGTGGATCCGTCTTGGGACGCTTGCCTGTTGATGTAGGATCCTTGCGTGAGGAAGAAGCTGCGGTGGAGGCTTTAGCGCCATACGCCTGCTGCATGGTGAATGAGGTGAGGAAACAGCGTGAGGTAAAGAGCAAAGCAGCCCACCGTGCGGTGTGAAAGCAAGGCAAATTGCAGAAGTGGAGACTGGAACACACCCAGTAGAGAACAATGTACCTCCGTGGTTGAGAGTAGTGCGCAGAAGTGAAGCAGTGACGCACCAAGCAGGCAGGTTCCAATGGAGATGTGAGGGGCAGGAAGTAAACGCCAAAATTAGTGCAGGAACACCTCACGGCGCCTCAAAGAAAAGCAGATGTCTCCTGGAGCAATAAAGGAAGACATATGGCCGTTGAGAAGACAAATGAAGCAGAAGAAGCAGCAGTAGGACGTTAGAGGAAAAAAAAAAAATGAAAAAAAAACAAAATGGCGGCCGGAACTGAGGCAGCGACATTTATGCAGAAAATGGCCCCAAAAGATGCATTGTCGCATTCAAGAACATACCCGTGTGCTGGGGGGCAGTTCCGACATGAGAATCCGCCGTTTCCGACCAAAAACGCTGTCGGGAAGCGGGACCTCCGTAAATGAAGCGCCGCCGAAATCGCGGAGCTCAGGGAGGGGCGGCCATCTTGTCCTCCGCGTCGCGCGCTCTTCCTCCAATATTTTTTCTGACCTGTTGTTGGCTATTTTGTTACTCTGGGCACATTACCACTGCTGATCAGTACTAAAGTGCATATGCTCTCCCTACTGTAAATGAATATATTAATTGGTGATTCCATGATTGACTATTTGGTTACTTGTCAAACCCTAGTCCAGTGCACTGAGTGTGCCCAGGGCATGTAAATCCAAATTCTGCTAGTGGGCTTGCAGCACTGATTGTGCCACCCACAGATGCGGCCTTGTAAAACGTGTCTAAGGTCTGCCATTGCAGAGCCTGCGTGCAGTCTGGTATTGTCATGCTGACTGGGCAAGTGCACCCACTTGCCAGTCCCTAAACCTTCCCTTTTCCTCATATTAGTCACCCCTATGGTAGGCCCAAGGACGGGGTGCATTGTAACTATATGGTATGACAAGCCCTGATGTATGTGGCATGTCCTAATAGTGAATTACAGTCAATTTCGTTTTTTCACTATTGCAAGGCTACCTGTTCTCTATAGGCCAGAATGGGCTATCAGAATTATTGCAGTTTATAATCCTAACAGACTCAGAGAACATGGTAGAAATTCGAGTTTAGTATGCCTGGACTCAGAATAATAAAATACATCTTTTAGTGAAGCTTATTTTAATATTCTGTGTTTGCAAATACCACTTTTAGAAAGTAGGTATTTGCTTGCCTAACCATTTTAGCCTGCCTCTGCTAGGTTGTGTATTCCTTGTCTGGAGTTTGACAGGGCTGGGGGATTCCAGGAGACAGAATGAGTCAGCCCAGTGGTGAATAGAGAGATCTGCATCTAGATGGGAGGGAGGAGTTACACCTGGCACCTGAATAGGACTGTGCCCGCCCCCCACAGTGCTGGCTCCACCCCCTGTGGTGCGTCTGATGTCTCTGCCCTGCACAGTGAAAGAAGAGAAGGAAGACTGTCAACAAAGTGCTCCAGGACTGTACTTGCCTTCCACAATGCTGGCTCCACCTCATGTGCCGCGCCTGATGTGCCTGCCCTGCACTGTGAAAGGAAAGGAAAAGTCTGGTAAAAAGAGTGCCTCAGAACTGGTTTGGGCTGGGCACAGGCCCCTCTCCCCTCAGAGGACAAAGGATTTTGGGGTATAAGTATTGGGACCCTGATCCCAAGAAATTAGATCACTTCTGGACTTATAAGACGAAACCTCTGCTGAGGAGAAGGAACCTGAAGAAACTGAGGAGAGACTATTCCCAAGCTGAAGTGCTGCTTGGGGGATTGGCCTGCAGTGGTTGCCTGACTGCTAAAGAGAGGAGAAAGAACTTTGCGGACTTGTCTTTCAGCTTGTGCAAAAGACCTCCAAGGGCTTGGAATAGAGCTTGCCCCCTGACCGAAGTCCCAGGACCAGTGGACCTCACCAGCCTTTGTGAATTGCTGCTGGAAACGCTGTGTCAGTGGCTACAGAGGCAGGGAGCTGTGACCGACTTTCACGACTGGCCCGGTGTCCTGTAGGCACCGCATCAAGCAACGTCCGCCTCAGCGCTCACCGACTCCGTCCAGATGCCGTCACCGAGCCGTAGCCTGCACCATGACTGGTGGACACCGCGACGTGCAACGCCTCGCTAGACCGACTCGTACTGGTCTGACCGGAGAGGTCCCTGCTGCTGACTCTGAGTCCTGTGACTGCACCGGAGTTGGGCACCGCCTCGCGCGCTTCGCGACGCACCGCCCGACTCGCACCGCTGTCCGGACTGATCGACGCCAGTTCCCGAACTCCGGCTCTGTCGCCGCAAGCTGCAAGCATTGCATCGAAGCACCGTCTCGCTCTGCAACGCAAGCCTTGGATCCACCGACTCTGTCAACGGGCCGCTGCCTGCAGCGCATCGAGGGACAACGCATCCTGAACGCTTTCTTTTCTGCACCACGACAAACACCGGAACCGGCTCGCACAGTCATGCCGGCCACCTCAAGTAAAAGGAACTGTGACTGAGTCTGTCGACATTTGAGTGGGCCCGTACCGACGCGGTCCGCTGGATTTGTTTGACTCTGTGTTATTTTCAACAACGCTGTAGCCTGACCTGGCAACCGACTCGCACAAAACCTTGATTTAAGCCTTTTTACAAGAACTCTTGAAATCTAATAGTACTGTGGTAACTCTATATAAAATATACTTATTTTTAATGTAAAACCTTGTGTGGTGTCCATTTGTAGTGTTGTCACTGGGTTACTGTATGTGGTCACAAATTCTTAACTTACAACGCCTCTGAAATAAAGCCTTGCTGCTCGTGCCAAGCTTCCAAGGCGGTGAGCAGGGGTTATTTTAGGAGTGTAATCCCCTAGTCCTGACAAGAGGATAGGGTCCCTATTTGTCACAAGTTCCTACCTGTGCCAACTAGAGACCCCCAATTCTAACACTAAGCAACCTTCTTTCTTTCAGAAATTCCTTCAAAACTAAACTATTCCTGATTGCTATGAACAATACTTATTCCTACATTTTAGATTTGTATTATACTCTTGAACCCCCATTACAGGTTAACCATCAACAAATCCATAACACAGTTCTTGGAAAGCATTATATTCAGTGCAGTAGGTTAGAATAAGCACTTACATTTAGGGAACAGGAACTACTTTTCATCATTAGCCTGTGATCAAGGAAGGAAAAGGAGAAACACTAGGAAATTGGTGACAAAGGCAGGTACCATGGAGGAGAAAGAACCTTTAGTAGTGAGATACAACAGTAGGTGTAGACTGATGGAAAAAAAAATCATATAGTGGGGCATGATCCAGTCTCAAGTGTTATACATCTTCCTGTGAAAGAAGCAGTGCTGCCACTGGGTTCCTAAATAAATTGGACCCTTTTAATTCTTTTTAAGAAATTAAGCACTGGTTCTAAAGCTTCTTCTGATGAACTAGGACTAGAATTATTGTTAAATAGTTGAGTAATCAAAATCAAAATGGATGTACACTAAATTTGCATCTGCCACGGCACTGAACGGATTATCCAATATTCCCCACGGTGGACCTTTTTAGACATCCTAAAGAATAAAGAGGAGTTAACATCATCCAAAAGCTCAATTTACAGTGTAGTTCATTTGCCTACAAAGGAAGGACCCAAAAGTTGATAAATGGAGTAAGTTGTAAAAATACAGAATCACTACTGGCAGTCCAACTCTTCTGAGAAGGTTTAACCTCAATAGCAGAAAACACCCAAGTAATTCAGTAATAGCAATGCAGAAAATAAGGTGCACGATCTAGTGATCAGTATATGATTTATGGTCCTCTTGCCTAAACATGAGATAATCTAACTTGCCTAACTAAACCTGAACCAAATAGCTTTTTTGGGGGAAACCCTAACTCGATTCAGTATAGCAGGAATGGTTCAGCATTGTAGAGATTTCTGTAGGAGTTCTTCAAAATCAGGAGTATTTGCATAGCATAAAGTCACATAATGGAGATATAGCAAAGAGGTCTGTACCCCTCTGAATCTAAAAGAAAATCTATTATGCAGCTAAAATGTGACCACAGATGAAAAATCCACAGATCGTTTCAGAGTCCCCATAACATGTGTCCCAGTACTTGTCTTCATTCTCACGGCAGAACTTTGTAACTGTATTCGATACTCCCATCTCATGGTCCAAGCATCCAAACAGCCTTGATTTCTCCTGGTGCTAGATATAGCATGCATTGGGGTCCTTCCTTGTTTGTCAGTGCCTTCCGTCTCTGCCAAAAGTTCTTCTCCCAAGCCTCACTATCTCTTATACTTAGGCTGACTGGAATTCGGTTAAAACCGATTGTCCCCGACAGTACCCTACCGGCTCAAAATCAGCTGACTCGGTTTAAACCGAGTATCGCTGATTTTTTACATTTGTTGCATTTACAGTTGTTGCACTGCTGGGCCACTTGAGGGTGCCAAAGCAGTGCAAAACATATTGCGACGGGCTGATGCGATGCGTTTAATGGTGCCCAGTCAGCGCTGTAGCAGTGGCACACCTCCCAGCAGGTAGGATTGTGGGGGGCTTAGTCCTCAGAGCCCTCCCTTCCCCGAGAGTCTAAAGCAGGCATCTCAAATCGGGAGTTAACACACTCTCCTACCTTGCCCTTTTGACGAGTTCACTGATGTTTCATCAATGCTGGCAGATTCACCTACATGTTCCTTTCTCATTGCCGTATTTGAGCAGGTGCTTTCATCCAATAACTCATTTAAATCAGATTAGTACATCTTTAGTAGACGTTTTTGCCTGGAGGTCACTGTTGTCATTAAGGCTAACACTGCTGCGAACAAACAGAATTTATAACTTGCCAATTGTCCCCATATGCTCAAAGAATGTGGCTGATAGAGGCTCTTTCTGTAGCAATAATTTCTTTCTTAAACATGCATTTATATAATGTGACTGAAAAAAGATTTAGGTTTTTTAATACTTGCTTAACTGCTTAAAGAAGCAAGCAATAACTGAAAACTCCAAAACAAAGGGTCAACAGTGCAGCGTTCTTTGCATTTCATGAAACTGGAGAGAATCAAACTAATGCAGCAGATGCTAAATTATGTAATTATGTTAACAATACGGAGCTAGAGGAGGAGCTTCGCGGGCATCCAAGATGGTCGCGTGAGTGAGGAGCTCCCGAGACCCGCGCCACCCTTCCCATCTATCCTTTACGAATCCTGATTTTATTGATGGGCTTTTGAAGGCAGACTCTGGCTGACTTCAACATTCTTCGAAAAATCGAAATCGGACGCTTGGGTCCATTTTT
Organism: Lissotriton helveticus; assembly: GCF_964261635.1. Taxonomy (NCBI): domain Eukaryota; kingdom Metazoa; phylum Chordata; class Amphibia; order Caudata; family Salamandridae; genus Lissotriton; species Lissotriton helveticus. The sequence goes on from NC_136071.1 coordinate 649,947,815, forward strand.
ACATCGTCTGCACCTTTTTCGGCCCGCCCCGAGGCGACACCGGGGGCTCAGTTGACTTGCTGGCCGGGGAGTAGTTAAACAACATCGGCCGGAGGGGTTTCTCCCCCCTGGAAGGCCTCGGTCTAACTTTCTGTTTCACTCCTACTCCCGGCGCGGTTTGACTGGACTACGGCTCAGATTGCCTCCTGCTCCAGCCTGGTCTAGCGGCACTATTTCCAGCCATTCCATTTGACCACCGTGTCCTCAAAGTTGTTGACATTTGCTCATTTGGTCCAGTTTCGTGGCTTTTTGGCCTCATCGCATTTGGCCATTTTCACCAGGTCGCGTGGACCCCTCCGGGGTCCCTATTCCAGTATGGCCGCTAGACTAGAGCCTGAGAAACGTAAGACCAAGGCACCGCTTCGTGAGGGCCCATCCCAGACGAATATTATGGACCATTATTCTCAACTAAAGGGGTCCCCCAGCAGTGCTAGCCGTTCGCCTGACGATCCTAAGGCTGTACCGGAACTATCATTGCAGGATGTTATGGGCGCCATCACCGGCCTTCAGACCTCTATGGGACAGCAATATGAGGCGCTTGCCTCTAAGATAGACACGGTGGCCGTGGATGTTACGCTAATCAGAGCGGACTTGGAGAAGACCAATGAGAGGGTTAAGGAGTTAAATTTGAAGACTTTCAGCCTGACTACTGATGTTACAGAGATCCAAACGGAGATGGGGAACCTGCGTTCCGCTCGTGACATGATGGCACGTCATCTGGAGGATTACGAAAATCGGTCCCGTCGCAATAACGTGCGCATTATTGGCGTTCCAGAGACTCCCGAGCCCTCTGCTACTGACCTCCTAGTGGAAGATCTGGTCTCAAATTATCTTGCTCCCCCCGGGCTCACCAAATTCTTTGCAGTTGAGCGAGCTCACAGAGTTCCGGGAGGGAAGGCGCAGCCCGGGGCTCCCCCGCGACCCATTGTTGCCAGATTGTTCCACTTCAGGGACAGAGACGCTATCCTGCAAGCCTCCCGGGACAAAGCCCCGGTGAAGTTCGAAAATTTTACTGTGAACTTCTATCCTGACTTTACTCCATTTGTACAGCGGCAGAGGATGAGTATTTCAGGGAGTTAAGAGACGGTTGCGGGACCTGGGACTCAAGTATGCCATGCTTTTTCCGGCCAGACTTCGTGTGGTGCGTGGTGAACGAACGTTTTTCTTTGATCGCCCGGACAGTGTCAGTGACTGGCTTGACTCTTTGCCCAAAAGTGATGATCGAACTGAGCACCCTGGTGGAGCTGAAGGTGGCTTGTCGGAGCAGGAATGATGCCGTGGGCCCTGGCGTCTGAACTTCTCTACTTTCTCGGCTGAGTCTGGACTTTGGTTCTTTTGCTTTTATTTTATTGCTTGGGCCTGAGGGTGGCGGGGGTCACTGGGGACTCTTTCTCCTCCTGGGTTCTTTGTGTAGAGTAGTTTCACTATGGGGCGACAGGCACACTGCAAGTTGGGGTGGCTTCTGAGTCCTACGCAGGGGTGCAGGGTGGGGGCGTTGTAATGGGTTTCAGTTGGGTGGTGGTGGGGGGGATTGTGTGTGTTTCTTTTTTGTCACAAGGCTTCATATTGATTCACCTTTCTGCTCGTGTCATTTGGGTTCGTGTGTGGGGTGCCCTGCTTCGTTCTCGGGGATGGGGGGTGGTGAGTTGAAACTGTTGTCCTGGAATGTTAATGGGTTGGGAGACAGAATAAAGCGGGGGGTGGTCTTGCAGTTCCTCAGACGCCATTCTCCCGATGTTGTTCTCCTACAGGAGACACACCTGATTGGTAACGTCTGTCAGGCCTTGAATAGGCGTGGTTATCGCTTAGTCGCTCACTCTGGTTTCACTTCTGGCTCCCGGAGGGTGGGCATTCTCATCCGGTCGTCTCTCCCTTTCGAGATCGATGAGGTGATACTTGATGATAGGGGGCGCTATGCTGCCCTCACGGGTAGATGGGAGGGGAAGACTCTCTCCATTCTCTCGATCTATGTCCCTCCGGGCCTACAGGCCCCTACTTATGCTGATGTGGGTAGGGTTGTGCTGGGGTTGCCCGAGGGGTTTCTTATCCTTGGTGGGCACTTTAACTCCGTTGTCTCTGGTACTGCTTACCGTTCTCTGCCCCGGGAGTTGGCCAGATCTCAGATGTGGCTAAGTGATCTGCTGGAAACTTTTGGGTTCATTGATAGCTGGAGACTGCTGCGTCCCACACAGCTTCAGTACACCTTTCACTCTGGGGCGCATGGTAGTCTCTCCAGGCTAGATTATTTTCTGATGCCCTCAGCCCAATCTTCCCTCATTGATGAGGTTTGTCATCTTCCCAGGGGCATATCGGACCATTCTCCTTTGTGGCTTCGGTTTCGGGTTGGGGTTGGCAGTGTGGGTAGGATGGCCCCCATCAATCCTTGGTATTTCCGTAATCCTAAAACCCGTTCTGAAATTGTTAAAGCTATTGACCATTACTTCAATGACAATATGGGGTCTGTCTCTTCTTCTGTTTCGCTGTGGGAGGCATTCTAGACGGTTATCCGTGGGCAGTCCCTGTCACTTATTGCTGCTGCAAAGAAGGCTAAGCATGAGGAAATTGTGCGGATTGAAACAGATATCACTACACTTGAGAATGACCTCGGTTCTGGGGTGTCACGTTTGGTGTCGCATTCCCTCAGTTTGAAGCAGGCTGATTACAAAGCCCTTGTTACTGATGCGGCTAAGGTGATGTACAGTGAGCAACAGGGCCGGTTGTATGATGTGGAGGACAAGGCTGGTAAATTGATTGCGTGGCTGGATAAGAAAGAGAGAGAGAATCGTGTTGTCCCTGTGATCGAGAGGCTGGATGGTGAGCGTGTTACTGATCCTGTTGGGATCGTTGATTGTTTTGTTGACCACTTTCAAACTGTGTATGCCTCGGTCTCTGTTAGAGACGAGGAGGTTTCCCGGTTACTTCTTCGGGACATTGCGTTGCCCTGTCTTTCAGAGGACGACAGAGACTTCATGGATGCGCCCATCACGGTAGACGAGATCGCGGGTGCTATCCGCTCCCTCCGCTCTGGTAAAGCAATGGGCCCCAATGGCTTACCCATCGAATTGTATAAGCTGCAACCCGACACCGTGGCACCCTATTTAAAGGGGATGTTCCTGGAGGCCTTGGACTCTGGCTCCTTGCCTACGGATCAGCGGCTTGCTACCATTGTGGTTCTCCACAAGGAAGGTAAACCTCGTGATCACTGTGCCTCGTATAGACCCATTTCATTGCTTAATGCCGAACCCAAAATTCTTGCCAAACCGTTGGCTACCCGCTTGGTTACGGTTATCGGGGACTTGGTCCATCCGGATCAGTCCGGTTTTATTCCTCATCGTAACACCCCCCTTAATTTGCGGAGACTCCACGGAGTTCTCGCGAGGGCCGCGACTCTCACTGAGTCGGCCATTTTAGTTTCCCTTGACGCTACGATGGCTTTCGATACCATTGAGTGGCCCTACCTTTGGGCTGCCATCTCGAAGTTTGGGTTCGGCCCGGGGTTTATCGCTTGGGTTAACCTTCTTTATGAGGAGCCCCTGGCACAGGTGGTGGTTAATGGTAAGGTCTCCGGGGCCTTTGCGCTCGGGCGGGGTACCCGGCAGGGCTGCCCGCTGTCTCCGTTACTCTTCGCCCTCCCTTTGGAACCGCTGGCTGAGTGGCTCCGTTGGGAGCCTTCCATAAGGGGCATTTGTTGGACTCCCGACTTTGAGGATCGTGTCTCGCTTTACGCGGATGACATCCTCTTGTACCTTACCTCCCCTCGGAAATCTCTCAATGTGCTTTTCGATGTTCTGACCTCCTTCGGGAAGAACTCGGGTCTTGTTATTAATTGGACTAAATCTTGTGTCTACGTTTTGGCTGGGGGAATCCCCCCATTGCCTCGTAGATGTCCAATTCAAGTGACTGAGACCGGCTTTAAATACCTGGGGATCTACATCTCCTTGGATGCCGCCGTCCGTTATGAGCGTAACTTGCTACCTCCTCTTCAACGGCTGAAGTTAGATGTCGCTCGTTGGCGTCAATTGCCGTTGTCCCCGCTGGGCCGTGCGGCCCATTTTAAAATGATGTCGCTGCCCAGATTTCTGTACGCTCTCCAGAACTCGTTTGATCTTGTTCCCTCTCGGTATTTTCGTGAGGTGGAGGGTCTACAAAGGTGCCTTGTCTGGGATGGGCGTGTACGCATTGCTCTGTCTAAACTCACATTGCCGTGGTACGACGGAGGTATCGCTCTCCCTGACATTAGGCGCTATTATTGGGCTTCCCAGCTGTGTGCGGTTAACCACACGACCTATGCCCCAGGTCCGGCCCCGGCCTTTGCAATGGATAAGCACCTTTTTCCCGGGGGGGAAACTTCAACAGGGCGCTTTATTCCCGGAGGCTCTGTAAATCGCTTATAGGACCCACTAAAATTGCGGTGCGAGTGTGGCGTGATGCGACTGCTGCTCTTGGATGGAATGACAGATTTACCCGTGCGACCCCCCTGTATGACTCTGAATGTTTGGGTAATTTATGGCGAACGAAAGGTTTTGATAAATGGGACATGATTGGTATCAGCAAGGTGGGGGATCTTTGGTCCAAAGGAGACGTTAAGTCCTTTGCGGTGCTACAGGCTGAATACGACCTGGGGGATAGGGAATATTTCCGATATGCCCAGGTACGGCATGCCCTATTGTCAGTTATCACCGTGGGTATGGATCCTCCTGTGTCCTCTCCCCTTGAGGATCGTATCCTTGATGGACATGTACCCGATAGCTCAATTTCGCTGATTTATAAGAAGCTCATAAACAATAGGGCTGATCTGCTTGTGCGCCTCAGGGCTTTGTGGAGCGCAGATGGTCTATAATTGGATGATGAGGACTGGCAGTCCGCCTTGTCCTCGCCCAAGGAGGTCGCCATACCAGCCCGCCTTCGATTCGTTCAACTCAAGATCCTCCATCGTGTGTATGTCACTGGTCCGAGTCTGGTTCGCATGGGTTATTCTGTGGATGATCTGTGTAAGCGTGGATGCGGCATGGTTGGCACCTTTCTCCATATTCTGTGGGAATGCCCGGTGGTGTGTGAATTTTGGTCCTGTGTACATGCTGTAATGGAAAGGGTGACTGGTGTTGCATTACCTCCTGAAGCCAGGCGTTGTCTCCTTAATGTCTGGGAGCCCACTGACTATAATACGGCTCAGACCGCCTGGGCGACCCTGGGCAATATGATTGCGAAAAGAGACATTGCACAACTGTGGGGTTCTAACAGGCCGCCTACTGTATTGTCCTGGAAAGAAAACATGGACTGGTGCATGTTTAGGGAGAAAACTGTTTACTTGTCTCAGGTCGACCCAAGAAATGGAGTAGAATTTGGTCGCAGTGGAACTCCTATCGTGGAGATGTTTGCACCCCCCCACAAGCTTTACACCCTGATGTCGCTTTGTCCCCATGATTGACATTCCACTTATTGACTTTACAGGTATTGTTGTTTTTCTCCTCGCTGCCCCCCCCCCCTTCCCCCCCTTTTTTTCTTGTGGTTACTGACCGTATACTGTATGCCGGAGCGCCTTCTGTACGGACCCATGACCAACTGCTCAATTGTCATTAATGCCTTGTGATGTTTGTTGTGTTTCTTGTTGTTATTTCAATAAAAATTTTTTAAAAAAAAACAATACGGAGCTTTTGTTTAAAACATAAAAAACGCACAGGGTCCCATTTGAGAGGTGCACACAGAGACGGCTCGATCACTCCCTTGGACAGAAGGAAATATGCCGCCCTTGGTGGTATACCTTTTTCACAGATCAGTGGCGGCAGAGTATGGGGTAGATGGGAGGGCTAGGCAGGGGGTGAATGGGAGCTAAAAGACATTGATTGCAGCACGTTAAGAACGGTTGCGAGTACTTTAACCACTTGGATGCTAAGGGGTGTGCTAGGAGGTCCATGTAGTTTCCATTGAAATCAATGGAAACTCCATGACGAGCTGAGCTCGTCATGAGCGTCGAAGGGGTTAAACGGAATCACTCCAGCCAAGGTAGGGGGCGTTGCTGGGTGTAAGACGTTTATGCAAATAGTTCTTTTCACCGCTCTGAAGATTGGCACCTCGGCCCAGCTCGCCCTTGCCATGCCAAAAGCCAGTCCTGGGTCCAAGAGTGAAATATTGTTCAGACATGATTTCTGCGCCATCTTTTCACTTTGTGCGCATTACATGATGAATGGAAATAGCTTTCACTGATTGATGTAAATTGTGCCAACAGAACAATACTGTGGGAAAGGCGAAAAGACTGTTTTCATACGTTATTCACCTTTGTCACTGAAGAACCACTGGGGTGCCAAAACCAATCTTCTCTGGTGCGTAAACAGTCTTACAACCATTAATAGCTCCAAAGTGGATCATAGCTGCAGACTCTGTTAACTTTATGTGACTGCACCAGAATAATACACTTGATAAACGTTGTTTACAAAAAAGGAAATCCCAGGAATAGATACATGTTTAGTGAATGAGAAACTACGTGAATACTTTCAATGTGAAATATGTTCGTACCAGAGTGATGCAGGATCTGAATGGTAGTGCTACATGTCTATTATTACAGCACATAAGTAAAAGATGGCATGGGCAGTCAGAATGCACGCTACGAAAGAGGCCAATAATGGGATGGGCATGGAGGGTGCTTTTCATTAGTACCTGGGGTGATCATTTAAAAGAGAGCAAGGGTTCGATGTGCAAAAAAAATCATTGTTATATAATGCCGTGGAAGTGATTTCTCTGTGGAGAAACCAAGGAATGCATCAGTCTTGCTTCCACACCATTCCTTTCACTTCAAATGTTTTTCCCCATCAGCCATTAAATAATAAAAGAACATGAAGCATAAATCTTTCTAGAATAAGTTATGCATCAATCCCTGCCAGGCCAGCCCTCTATGAAAATGTATCTCTCCTATAAACATGAAATGTGGCAGTAGATGAAAGGCACCTAGTCCCACCTTGGGAGACAATTTTTAGCCTCTAATTCACAGAGGCCCTGAGATTTAACTTTGCTTTCGTAATACTATTGCCATCAAATGTATTAATGCAAATTAGTTTTGAAGTAATTCAATTTACTGTTTTCTAAGACTCCTATAACAAGATAAAACAAGGTCTTTTGTGCTTTAGAAAAGTTCAGAAACTTGGTCTTACACTAGTGGGAAGTTGCCATCACTGAGAAGGTCCAGCCACCTAGCAGTTCTATCCTCTTTGAAGGATACATTGTGTTTATGACTTGAGAGCCCGAGGGTGGTAGTACTTGGTTACACACAATCTGAGAGGAGCGTGCAACATAACATTTAAGGTTTCATGTAGCAAGCATGGGCGTTTGAAAAATACTCGTTGTTTAACAGTGAGCCAGTGTAGTGAAGTTAAGGCAGGAGTTGCATGGTCTTTTCTGGCCGGATCCAACACCATTCTGGGCCCAGAGTTTATGACCAGAAGGGAACAACCTGTAAGACTGAGTTACGGAGCACTGCAGCGGCCAAGCCACAAAGATATAAAAGGGTTCAAGATCTGAACTTTATAAAAGGAGAAGGGCAACAAATAAAAACAAGAGCTGATTATTACTTTAATTTGTGTTCTGGCTGTTTTGGCGTTGCCCATCTCAAGTGGCAATGTTGAGAGGGCCCTTTCACATATAAAAGTTCCCATGGGAAGGAAAGAGCAAGCACTCATGACCAAACACTCACTAAAGACGCACAGTATGGTGTGCTACAATACGTTTTATTTGTAAAAATGTATTTGGGCCACATATACACGGTATGTACAATGTCATTATACCATGCACTATCAGTAGCAGAAAGCAAGCAATAGTAAAAGCAAAATGTTCCATAAGCACCCGCAAAACACCGTTTCAGGTGTTTTTTATGGCGCGAAAATGAGTAAACACTGAAAAGCACTGTTTTTTTGAGGTATGGAAATCACTGGAAAACACTGAAAAAACACCACCAGAATTTACCAAAAATAGAAACTGAAAACAGGAAAGCCTACTTATACTCAATGTGCCTTGACAAACTATAAGATCATATGAACGCACCTGCAAAGAAGAAGAAAACATTGCAACCAAGCAAACTTACACTTTGAAGGTTAAACATTAGAGCACAAAAATTAAGGCATTTGCTCAAGCTAACATAGGAAAACATTTCAATACACATTTAAATGCATGGTTATGGATACACATGCAGTTAATTCAGAATACTATTCAAATGAAAACATGAATATATATAGAGGTAACAGAATTACTCAAACTACACAAATGCAGATATATATGAAAACTGCAATTTGTTATCACTATAAAAAAACATTAGTATGAACACTCATCTAAATATCTGAATTATACAGTAAATGCACCTTCAGTATTTTGATCATATGCACCGCTTTGGATTAATGATATTAAAGCACACAAATATATAGTAGTACATGCACGTATATATGATACAGTCAAGACATGAATGAGTAGAGCCAAAATTACACTGCTCCACATCCTTAGATGTGTCTTGTAGCCAGCTGACACATCATCCTCAATGCTGTGCAATCACAAGTGTCAAGATCAAATAGTATTGGGCATACTAAAATTCACTTCCTTCTGAGGTCGATAAACAGAGTACAATTGAGTGAAGTATTGACAGCGAAATAATGGGACAGGGTCAAATTGTTTGCATCAAAGGGTTGGGCCCTGATTTATGAAGATTTTCCTTCTAGGTTGTGTTACGTTTCTGATGCAGTCCCAATGCAAAATCTACTTTGGAATTTCCATTTCAACACACATACCGATTTGCTTTGCTTTATAAAAAAAATAATGCAACACAGTGCATTGTGCTGCCTTGTATTGCCTTGTGTCAGGGAGGAATTTCTTGGGGTTGAATGTATGTCCCTATAAATCCACCTATGGATTTTAAGACAGACAACATATTTACAAAGATTTATAGTCATTGGTTTGGGCCAAAATGATGCACCTAACTGAGCCTGTCACAATGAGGAGAAATATGTTTATTTCTCCTCGTTACCTCATTCTCCAGCACGCATACAAAGAGGGAAAAGTCCTAAAAGATCGTTTTTGTGTAAGGAGGTTCCTCTTCCAAACAAAAACTATCCTTACCATAACGCAGGCATTGTTGTACTGTTACAAAAGGGTAAATGCTTTGCCATTCAGCAGCACAAAGTGTGCCAGCGCATGAAGAGAGCAGAACTCAGACATTTTTGGGGAAATTATGGTGCAGTTCTGCTATATTCTTTTCACACAAGAAACTGGTCTCAGGATGCTTTTTAACGGAACATGGATGACCTGGCTTGGCATTTCGGGATGGATTGTTCCCATAAGGAACAGGGTCAAGACTGATTTGCAAATGGCTGGGTCTGACCTGCGGTGGTAAAGTGAGCTGAAGAACAATGATAGATTCAACCCAGATCTGTGAATGGCGAAGAGTGTCTGAAAACTTTCAGCGCTCCGTCCATCATCACCTTGTGTCTGCTTGTTTTCCGTAAGTTTGCAGGGTATGCCCAGATATGTGTCCCTTGCTCATTTTGCCACTGGAGTCAGATTATCCTGGTTGATGAGGGTGTTATCCCAAAACCAGTCCCAGAATGCTTGTTGCCGGTCAAGGGAACACCTGGCTAGGCAGTTCGAGCTGAACTGTTCCCATGAGCAACAGGGTCATGACTGATTTGCATATGGCTGGGTCTGACCTGGGGTGGTGTAGTGAGCTAAAGAATGATGATGGATCCAACCCAGATCTGTGAATGGGGGTAAGTGTCTGAAACATTTCAGTGGTCCGTTCATCTCCTTGTGTTTGCTTTGTTTGACCTAAGTTGCCAGGGTATGCCCAGACGTGGAGCCCTTGCTCACTTTGCCACTGGATTAAAGCTAGCCTGGTTAATGAGGATGTTACCCCGAAACTGGTCACAGGATGCTTGTTTCTGGTCCAGGGAAGATCCTGGCTTGACACTTCAGGATGGACTGTTCCCATGAGAAACAGGGTCAAGACTGATTTGCATATGACTGGGCCTGGCCTTGGGTGGTGAAGTGAGGTAAAGAAGGATGATGGATTCAACCCAGATCTGTGATTGGGGGTGAGTGTCTGAAAAGTTTCTGCAATCTGTCCATCATCTCCTTGTGACTGCTTGTTCGCCCTAAGTTGGCAGGGTATGCCAAGATGTGGGTCCCTTGCTCACTTTGACACTGGATTCAAGCTAGCCTGGCTGATGAAGGGTGTTACCCTGAAACCGGTCCCAGGAATCCGGTTTCCAGTACAGGGAAGACCTGGTTTGGCAGTTCGGTCTGGACTGTTCCCATGAGGAACAGGGTCAAGACCTGATTTGCACAAGGCTGGGTCTGACCTGGGGTAGTGGAATGAGCTAAAGAACGATAATGGTCTGACCTGGGGTGGCAAAGTGAGCTAAAGAACGATAATGGATTCAACCCAGATCTGTGACTGGGAGTGAGTGTCTGAAAAGTTTCAGCGTTCTGTCCTTCCTCTCCTTGTGTTTGCTCTTCTTTTTACACAACACAGCACAGTAACTTCACTTGCTGGTCTGCATTGCTGGAAATCTTTGTAAATGTGACACTGTTTGTTTCTCCAGCTATAGACAGAAAATATGTGACTAGGATACGCTGATCACTTTGAGTTTTATTAGTGCTAAAACAACAAATTCTTAAATCTGTTTTCAGTGAAGAAATGCTGCGAAATTTCCGATTTTTCGCTGTTGATCAAGATTAATCTATCCTCTAAGTTTATCAGTCAAAGCGCGTCACATAGCCAAACGTGGGGAAAGGGGGGGCATCTATTGGCTTATAATGGCCTCCTAGCTCGTGCCTTCATTGATGCACTACATTCCCTGCAGTGCAAGGGTTTTCCCTCTGTGCAATTTGCAGTCAGTAGTTTATTATTTGAAATCATCAGAAAATCCATTCCTGCCACGAAAGGGCTAACAAGATTGTAAATCTCAAGCAAAATAGAAAGACGGATAATTGGATCAATGGGTGGTTAATGATGACATTGAATAGTTACTTCACTGAACCGATGTTCTGTAATGAAATATAAGCAACATAATGCCAGCGTGGAGCCCTAGCCCAAATTTATCACAGTCACATACGGTTAAAAACTAAAGCAACTATGGTGCCAACCTCAGCACTAAATGTTAGGCTTCAAGAATTGAAAAAAGTCAGCTCAGGAAATCTTTTTCCGATAGGTTTTTCTTTTTAAGCAATAACTACCCTAAAGGCATGCATATTTTCCAGGGTAAATTTATAGAATGGGAAAATTGTTGGGGAGGGGATTGTTTATATTGAATATATTTTTACAAAGATTTTTGCTTGCAAATTTTATAACATAAGGTGCATCTCTAAAGCACATGTTGCACCCGTGGGACATGTTGCAGCTGCATAACAGATGTGTAGTGTGTCACAGAAAAGCAGAACTCATGTTATCGAGCTTGAAAGGATGAAAGGTATGTCGTCAAGCAAAGATTTCTGAAAAGGATTTGTTAATGTGTAAAGTCATTAAACCCGGGGGGCATATTTACAAGCCCATATCGCCGCCACGACGTCACTTTCAATGACGTTGTGATGGCGATAGGGGCCTCCCCTTATTTACAAGGCAGCGTTAAGTCACTTAATGTGGCTTAACGCTACCTTGTAAATAAGGCACCCTTTACGCTGTGTTTAGAGTGAAAGGAGGGGGCAATGGGTGTTCCGGTGGGCGTTCCACCACAACACCCATTGCTGCCCCCTATTTACAAGGGTGGTGTAAATAGGAGGCAGCGCCAAAATTAAGACCAGGAAAAACCTGGTCTTAAACAGGCAAAATGAGAAGAAATGCTTTATTTGTCCTCGTTTTTCTTGTTTCCATGTGTGCTTTGTTGTGCAGCACACAAAGAAACAGGAAATTGCCTCTGATTGTTTATGTGCAGGAAGGTCCCCCTTCATGCACATGCACAATAATTTTCAAAAAATTTTGTTTTGCAACTTCTATGTGTGCTGCATTTAGCAGAACACATAGAAGTTACAAAACGGCATTTAAAGATTGTTTATGTGCAGGAAGGGGGACCTTCCTGCACAAAAATAATCTCCCCGCAACGCAGACACCCTTGCACTATGGGGCAAGGGTGCCTACATTGGCGCTAGGCACCTGAACTCAGCGCCAGCGCTAGGGGAAAAGCAGGGGTGCACCGCATTCTTGTGAATACGGCACATCTCTACGTTTTCAGAATGGGGAAGCGTGGCATTAGCAATGTTTGCTTAATGCCACTCTTCTCCATTCTGCTGTAAATATACCCCCAGTGTGTGGTAACAGAAGCTGACTAACAATATGAGAAATGATACCAGTTATGGCTGCCCGCAATCCGCCTCCAGTGGAGTTTGCACATGTGGCTGTGAAATATATCACACAACACCCAGCATAGGGGGGTCCAGCATAGATAAGAGAAGGGCCAGCTGTATGCAGGATTTTCAAGATTAGCACTGACTATGTACATTTCTTCCTTTTAACATGGCTGTTTGTGACTTCATCCATGTGTATACACTGAAGATCGGATGTATGACGTTACAACGCATGCTATTACAACGCATGCCTTTACGACGCAAGTTTTACAACGCAAGTCGTTAGAACGACTTGCGTTGGGGGGGGCGCTGGATAGTAAATAGTTTAATTTACTATTCCAACTCCAGTCCCCGTGGGTAGTAGGGAAGGTGTTGGAAACTATTCCATATCCTAGAGCGCCCGCCAGCGCAATTCGTTGTAAAAGTTGCGTTGTAATGGTTGCGTCTTAAAGGTACTTCGTTGTAACAGTTGCGTTGTAAAGGATGTTCCCCCTGAAGATCTGGCATGCATCCATTCCACATAGACCTAGCTTGGGTGTCCTTAAAGAAGCACCATGGTGCACACTTTCTCAGCAGACACCAGTTTTTCTAAGTGTCGCTTCCACAAGTTGTGGTTTGCAGAAAATCTTCAGGAAGTGGAAACTGCATAATAGGTGGCAGGACAGAACGTCCACTGTGCAAAGAGGAAGCTCAAACGGGGCACAGCTAGAGCTTTGTGCCATACTTACTGCTATTTACCACAGCACAATTCGCCACAAACGGAAAACAAAGGTGCCATCAACAGCTAGCGTCACACACCAAGTACAATGTGTACTGAAAAGCGGTATATCAGTCCTTAATTGTGGACCCAGAAACGGATCATTTGCCTAATAATGTAATATCAAAATCAAACATAATTAAATATACGTGTTACTTACCACACAACAGGAGTGGAAGGACATAGATGATTAAATTAGATGACATCACAAGTGAAATTGTGCTGGTAGAATCCTTTGGTACATAGTACCGTCATCAGTGAAAGAGGTGACGTAGAATCCCATCATTGTGCAGATGAATGCTGTATGCACAGCACTGTGAAGCCAGGATGACTTAAGAAAGAGGTGTAATAAACTGACCAGAAGAGAGGTCAAACTTGCTGCACAGTTGGGAGAGCATGTAGAAAGCACATTTGAAGGTAGCCCTAGAAGTCGCTTGACATGCTGTGTATGAAGATAAACAACAGCACCTACCTCACTTGTGCTACACGTTTTTACTAGTCGGTAATTATGGGTAATGTGAGCTCGAAACAGGTGCATCACAAAAATGGTCTATATTCGTGGCTATTTACTCTTCCCACAACGCTTTGAGGCTAGTGACAATTGTAAAATTATTTTAACTAATATAACAGTCATTGCTTCTTCCACCCCATGACCTGCTTACCAGTTTCTCAAAGGTGTGCAGCACAACCCCTTGCTGCTTACCTTCCACAATGCTCTGCTACTGAGTCCTGAGTCACTGGTCTCATTTGCTCCCATGAAATGCTGTGCTGCTTTGCTTTGAAGAGGCTGCCATTTTTGAAAAATATTTATGCCATTTCCTTAGGTTATTCGTAGGAAACTATGTCAGATCTTAGATAGATTTTGTGCTCATAATAAAAGAAATTGTGCACCATGGCTATCATGGAATGACTTGCCACATACAGGCAGGAACAATAGCGATGCCACAGCATTTGCACAGTGATCAACATTTATTATGCTACTCATACAATGAGCATTACCACTGAATTTATGGTGGATTTTAAGTCATTGCTCAACTCTAAATTAGGTGCAGACTGTAAAGTCAACCAATGAGGAGCAACAGTTTTTACAAAGATTGTGCAAATAACTTGTGATGCGCTGGTGAGCCCGGATGTAAGATGGCCACCTTCGGAGGAGGCCCCGCTGGTTGGAATGACAATTTAGCAAATATCCACACTAATGAGAGGTATCAGGGCAAAACTGATGGTGCCTAGTATCCTAGTGCCTTGCTGAATTGACCAGTACAGCTGCTGGCAGGGAGAGTGCAGAGAAACTCGATTACCAGCTCCTGGTGAGCTTTGGCCTAGTCGCTGGCTCCACCAGCCACAACCACTTCCCGTGGATTTTGGCCACTCTCTGCGGGTGACCTGTGCATGGCGGTGGAGGCTGTGAGCTCCTGAGGGCCACTTGCTTGTCTAAGCGACCCTGAGAGAGAAGAGACCACAAGATGGAGTGGTCTAGATAGGGCATGGCTGCAAGGGCCACCTTTGTTCTCTGAAAACCTGCCTGAGGAGAGAACAACGCATGCTGTCCTTGGTACATAGGCCTCTGTGCACCATTGACATTAGATGTGCTTCCTGAGACTTGCGGCCCACCAACCATCATGGCCTACTTGTGCCCTTTGGACTCTTGGGGTGAGGCAGGGCCTGCAAGTGGGGCCTTACGTTTGTGGCTCATGTGGCCTTCTCAACATCCTACTTGCTGTGCTGGTGGCTGACTCTGCTGGGTGCCCGATTCAGAGACAGATGCCCACTGAGGAGAACGGCCTGCCAGGCTCCACTGAGCACCGTGGAATGGGATTGCGCAGCGACATTGACTTGTGTGCGGTACGGGCTCTCTTGTGGATTGGTGCCCCCCTCATTTGAGGTGTGCCCCTTCTGCGAACACCTGCATGGCACACGTGCAATATGTGGAAAAAGGACAATAAACAACCAACATGGCCCTCTGAATCATGCAGGACAGTGTGTACTACTGATTCCTCACAAGAAGACCAAATGCTGGGCCCCCAGGTTAGAGGATGATCCACCCCGGAGATGGATATTTGCTCCATGTTTGTTGACATTATGCAGAGCCTGAACACCATCAGCACAAAAATGTACATGCTCGCTTATCACTTTCACTGCCTGAAAGAGAAAGTAGATAGGCATGAAGTGCAGCTAGACCAACTTGAACACTGTATGTTTGATGTAGAAAACACTCACTCATCAGCAGGGGTGTGCCTGCTCCAGATGGAAATAAGTACTTGAGGTCATCTGCAACAAGAACAAGAACGTAGAAGCACAGCTGAGATGAAATAACTTGCAAATCATAGGGGTCCCTGTTAGAAACAGGGTTTCTGGTTGGCTAGGGTATGCACCTATGCCAGGCAGAACCCACCAATCTTGTCAAGGCAAGTTAGTTGCATCCCAAAGATAACCTGTGCTCACCCTCTGGTAGCTTGGTGCAGGGGAGGCGGGCATATAATGGGGTGGGTGAAGAATTCTGCTCTGCCAGCTGAGTTCACAGAGTTTTGCCCACTTTGCACTTTGTGTGGAGCTCAGAGTTCCTCAAAACTCTGTGTAGTGACGTGGAACAGAGTTTTTTCTCTCAAGCGGCTCACCAACGTTAAGTTGGCAAGCACAAGCAAAAAAAATCACGCACTAGACTTCCTCTAGGCGAGATTTATCAATGCGGTTGGTCCCTATAAGCGATGACCGCTCACATTGAGAAATCTGCTGCTCGTGTTGACGAAGCTAATCGTCGAGCAGAATATCTACTGGAGTGGCAGAAAGAAGCTGCGCTCTGTGATGGGATGTGCAGTGCCGTTTGGGGTGACTGTAGAGCATGGGACATACTCCTGGCACTAAGAATCAGTGCAAACAGCACGACTTACCGCACTCTGCCACATGACTCTGCAGAGCATGGCTGAGTTGTTTCGGCACTTTGTGGCGTTCCACTGAGCAGAACTCCACAAACTGCGCCGAGACCTACCTATCATTTGAGGAAGCGTGTAAAGCATTTGCGCAACACACTCACAAAGAGACAAAATGAATATACCACAAAAGTGACTCCACACAAGAATATATAAAAATATAGTATATTGTACACAACATAGACCAAAACAAAATGAATCATAAATACTGTGCATATGATACAAATCCTGAGATAGCACTTAATATCCTGAGAATGCAAGAATCAAAACGATATACATTATAACATCAGTGCATGTAATGCCAGTTTAGGTTAGGGAAAAAGAATGCACTCAAACCACCATATATCACCATGAGCACATGGGTCACAAAATATTGCCATAAGCTCATCAATACCAGTAAGGAAACATGGGCACCAGAACACCTTACTTTTGCACGTCTACAGGGAGAAAATATCACAGTGAGCAAGTCCTATGGCCATAGGGCACAGAAACAACTGCCCGCCTGTTAGACTTGCTATAGTATTTCACCACAACGATCGCTGACTGGGATCGGCAACTGAACTGTTCCGTTGCAGAGCTGTATTGCAACTCCACTGCAAGTTCGGTAGTATGAGATGATCCTGAGAAGGAGCATGTCCCTCCTCCCCACCTCGTGATCCAAATCAACTAGACAACAAGCCTCTGACATGCCTAGCCCTGTGCTATTCTTGGGCTGAACCAGTAAAAGTGACACATAGGGTGGGATAATCCCGCCCCTAATTACACAGAGTGCCCTCTGCCCTTCATGACCACCCTGTTCAAGGGGGTGGGAAATGATCCATGGGAGAGTGTGAGGCAGCCTTGCAGCTTCCCATGAGGCCCCTACACTCTCCTAATACCTTCTTGCAGGTGAGGTGAGCCAGGGTGGCTTTAGGAGCGGTCTCCTTCTTCGCAGGGCATCAGGTTCTCCTACGCATGGTGTACTGCTTCCTGTTTTGGCTGGAGGAACCACGCTGAGGGGTTTCTCCTGGTGAAGCATGAATCTTTCTGCGTGCTGCCCCTCAGGTATCTCAGGTGAGAGGGACAGCACTGACTTGTCTTTGGCAGCACCTGGACAGCAGCAATGTCATGTGCAGGGGGGTGGTGCCTCTGAGCAGCACCTATCTCCGGAGGTCTGCATTTCCCGAATCTGGCTGCTGGAGGGACACCACAAACCACAGGGCATTTGTTCAACACAGCACATGTGCCATTTTATGGAGATTCCAATAGCACTCACCAAGCGCTGATTCTATAACCACAGAAGCAGATAGACAGCACTCACCACTCACTAAAGAAATCCCAAGGAGCAAATAACAGCACTTGCCACATGCTGACTATAGAAAACAGGCAGTAAGCAGCACTCACCACACACTGGGCTCCTTGGAGAACACTTGGCAAGCACACGGTCCCGCCGGCTCCCCGCGTCCTGCGAGAGGCGGCATTGCTTTTCCACCTGGGGAGCTGCAGAGATGTAGCTCCCCTTGAGGAAAAAAATCTGGTTTGGATTTTGGAAAAGAGAGCAGGTTTCCCTGCTCTCTCTTCCAAAATTCAAAGCGGAGTTTGCTACGGTAGGGCAGGAGACGTGCTCCCGCCCTACCGTAGCAAACAGCAGTGTCTCTGGGGCGGGCACCCGGGACATTGCAGGAGCTGGCCCTGAGGGGGGTCACAGTCCACAGGGCCATCGAAGGCTCCAGGAGGGGGTGCCCGCGGCCCCCCTCACAACATTTGAAAAGACCCGGGGGTGGCAGTCCCCGGGGCAGCGGGGGGACCGTGTGCCCCCTTGAATTTATTAACAAAAGCCCCGATGGTGGCAGTCCCTGGGGCTTGGGGGGGCTTGGATGCCCCCTACATAAAAAATCAAAGCCCCGGGGGGGCGTGGTCCACGAGGCTGCGGGGGGCCGTGTGCCCAGCATATCTTTATACAAAGCCCCTGGGGTGGCTGTCCCCGGGGCTTTGTATAAAGTGTAGGGGAGATTGGGGCCCCCTCACACATTTTTTTTCTGTCCCCGGGACCTGGCCAACCTTTTATTTAAACAAAGCGCGGGAGACCACACTTTATTTTTTTTATTTTTGCGGCTGGACCCGCGCAACCAAAAAATCTTTTTTGGGCCCTGGGGTTCCTTGTGGGACCCCCTAAGCAGGCCTAGGGGGTCAGGGTGATTCAACCCTCCCCCCTTTTTTTGTTTTGCTCCTTTAGTTTACTGGTATCTTGTGCCTTGGTTCTACCGAGGCACAAGATGGCTGCCAACAGTTCCTGCTTTGGAGTGTTGACAGCCAATTTGTTTTCAGTGGGAAAATGTAATGTGTCCATTGTCATTTTGGACCTTTTCCTGTCGTGGACACTAGACCTACCCACAGAAGTAAGATACAATTTTTATCTAAGCCTTAGGAGAATGCTGGGTGGAAGGATATTTGTGGCTCCCCTCAGATTCCAGAATTTTCCATCACAGAAATGCGAGGAAAATGTGTTTTAGACACATTTTGAGGTTTGCAAGGGATTCCCGGTAAGAGAGCCTGGTGAAAGCCAGACAAGTCACATCATACTGGATTTCCCTAGGTGTCTAGTTTTCAAAAATTTACAGGTTTGCTAGATTTCCCTAGGTGCCAGCTGAGCTAGGGCCACATTCCATTGGTAGGCACATTGCAAAAAAATGTCGATTATCAGTAGGAAAATGTAATGTCTCCTTGTTGTGTTTTGGGCCATTTCGTGTCATAGCCACCAGACCTAACCACATAAGTGAGGTATATTTTTCATCAGGAGGCTCAAGAGATAGCTGGGTGTGAGAAAGTTTGTGGCTCCCCTCAGATTCCAGAATGTTCCATGACAGAAATTAGAAAAATTTGTTTTTTAGACACATTTTGAGGTTTGCAAGGGATTCTGGATAAAAAAAACTGGCGACCACCACACAAGCCACTCAATCCTAGATTTCCCTAAGTGTCTAGTTTTCATTAATGTACAGATTTGCTATGTTTTGCTAGGTGCCAGCTGAGCTAGGGCCCAAAATCCACAGCAAGGCACATTGAAAAAAAAAAGGTCAGTTGGGAAAATGTGGTGCTTGTAGGTTTCCTGTTGAACACACTGAGTCTACCCACACAAGTGAGGTACCTTTTTTGTCAAGAGACTTGGGGGAATGCCAGAGGTTTGGAAGTTTGTGGCTCCCACAGAATCGATAACTTTCCAACACAGAATTTGAGTCTTACAAGGGATTCTGGGGAGAGAAACGTTATGAGAGCCACACAAATCAGCCCACCCTAGATGCCTGTAGGTGTCTAGTTTAACATTTTTTTCATGTTGGCTAGATTTCCCTAGGTGCCAGCTGATCTAAGGTCTTAATTCTAGAGCTACCCACATTGGGAAAAAGGGTCCTTTTTCAGTGGGAAAAAAAGTGCTCTGTCCATGTTACATTTTCTGCAGTTTCCTGTCATGGACTCTAGGACTTCCCACACAAGTGAGGTACCATTTTTATTGGGAGACTTGGGGGAATGCTGGGAGGATGGAAGTTTGTGGCTTCCCACAGATTACAGAACTTGCAATCACAGCATGTGAGGAAAATGTATTTTATTAGTCACAATTTGGAATTTGCAAGGGATTTTGGATAAAACTTGGTGTCTTTTCAGGTTCTGCTGCTGGGATTTGCGGTGGTATAGTTGTCTTGGGAACAGCCATGTTTTAACTGTCTTCTGAAGTGTATATGCTCCTGAGTGACCTTCTCTCATGGCACCCCATCAAACAGTTTTATCAATGTGGGGTGTAACTCTAATTCGCTTTTAACTAGGTGGTATGCTACAGGATACTTTCGTCCATCTAGGGTATTGACCGACTGAGTGGCAAGTTCTTCCTGCTTGTTCTTCTTCCTCCTGCCCCTTACCCCTTTTTCTGTCCCTCTTTTTCCCTCTTCCCTCCCCAACGAATTCTATTGATTTGGAACTTATATGTCAAACAATTCTCCTCTGTATCTGATGCCTGAAGGAATTCTGTTTTGTTGGTATGATGTAGTTATTTACTGCTAAATCCGATAAAACAAAAAAACTGTGTAAATAACTCAACACGACTACATCTCAGAAGTGATTTTAGAAAAATACTGCATTATCAATAAATCTACTCAAATGTAATCTGAAACACCTAAGCAGTTTTACATTCTATGGTGACAGTAAAAAGTACCTCAATATAATCTCCACTTAGGTTTTAAGTAGTCTGGCTCTTAAAATGTGATGCCAACTGTCAAACTCCGGTTAAAGAATGTGACTTTTGTACTTGCATAGCTGCCAAGTTTCACAGGGGTATGTGTGATGTGTTCACCAATCTCTGTTTTTTACTTTGAATTCTGATTCTTTTGGTTTCGTCCTGTTTTCTAAATGAATAAACATGTCCCAGAAAAAACCTGGACTGCACATCACCCATGAACCTGGTAACGTGGCATGGCTACTCTTTTTACATTTATTTGAACAATATGGAACCAAATATGGCTTCCTAAAAACCTGGTCAGAATTACATATGGTAAAACTGACTAGAAATTAAAACCATTCATTATTACATGGTCCCTACATTATTCTTGGCAGTTTCACCACACAAATCTGAGTTGTTCACGTAAAAAAGCAGAACAATGTGTGGGTTTGGTTTGAATGAATATTACAACATTGGAACGTTGGAAGCTCCATTGAAAACAATGGAATGCTCCGGGCTCATAATGGCTGGTATAAGCCCGGAGCTCCATCATTCCAATGGTTCTTTGTTCACAGCTCTGGCTGTGAACAAAGGCTTCTGGGAGCATGAGGGAATTTCAATCCCCTTGTGCTCCCTGAAGGCTTTGCTTGATTTATTAGAACATTCTGCTCTCCAGTGGCAGAATGTCCTAATAGCCTTATAGCCCTTTGCAGCAGGGCTATACCGGCTTTTAAAGTCCAGCTGCCTTGTTAAAGTCCCTCGCTGTCAGCTCGGGACTTTAACAATGCAGCGGGCCTTTATAGAATCAAATATTTCCTCCCAGCGTAATTTGAACTTTAGGCTACAAAGATGTGGCCAAGAAGGACTCAAGCATAAATGAAATAAAGACACTGTACAAAGCTTTACCAGAGGCAGTGCCGTTGCCGTGGGGGTGGCATTTAGTCTTTAGGTCCCCCCAAATGACTGAGGAAGCTGGCAGTGAATAGAGGTGTGCGAGTTCAGAAGTTGAATAAACAAAAATGTCTTTATATTTTGTTATATTTGCTGCCTGTACCAAGACAGATTAAATGTCAGGCAATTCTTTTAACATGAAGATGCTTGCTTTTCTTTTACGTCTGCAAAGTGAGAGGATTTCGTAAAGTTACCTATGTGACAATCTCTCTGGGGTGCATACAGTGCAACTGTATTTATGCAGCAGGGGAGGCCTAAATTATGCTGCAATGTACACTAAATTATATGGAAAGGAAACACAAACAAAGCAATTTAGCATTAAACTATTTGTGATAGTATCACATCATTATTTTGTCATTTTTACACTTTAGTAGAGTATGGACAAAGATTTCACTTCATTGGTACCAGTTCCACATCCAAATACTGATGTAAGTAACTGAAAGATGACCAGTCAACCTTTTCAAATGACCCTTCACTGCACAGCGGCACATGTTCCAGTATTTTTAGTAAAGTTTGATCTGTGTAAGCTATAAAACAATATTCGTTTTTTTGTTAATATCAGCAGATTATGTAGCAGATCATGTATTATGTGGCAGATTCATAATTATATAGAAAGTGCAGCAGAATTGAATAATTTCAGTGGCCTTAAGTACAAGAAGTGCAAAAAGAAAACTGTAAAATGTCAATTTGTTTTTTGATCACCAAAAATGTAAATACCTGTAAATGAACTGTACAGATATTTTAATATATCCCTGCAGTTATGAAAGCTCAATTGAAACACATTTTGTTTCATAATTCTCAAGTTTGATGGAAACAAAGATTTTAATAGGATAAAAGAAAATCTTGGTGAAACAGGAATGATAAATATTCTATTGTATTGAATTGCACACTTGTATGCGCTTTCAGCCCCTATGTGCGGCACTGAAGCACTTACCTACATGGTCAGAAAGCTACGCCATGAAGGATGCGGTTGGTTGGGATGGTGTTTTCTTTGTTCTGTGATCCTATGTGGGAAGTATTTCTATGTCATACGTGATGACCACTGTGGTGAGGAAATAGTGTTATGCAATGCAGCACATAGCAGCGTGGTGGATGATGAGGTGAGAGAGACGCAGATGTGCAGTTTGTGCTTTTTTAGTATGCTGGCAGTATTAAACAGCTCTGCAGGTCCCTTGCAGGTCCCTTATGATATTTCTTATGATTATAGCCTGCTTGGCTTGTTACTGCACTGGGTTGTCCAATCAGAACTTCTGGGGCAGATTTACTTACGTTTCTCAAACAGACCACAGCAAAGCAACTTACTTTTTGGGAATTTTTTTATTGAGACAGATGGTATATGAACAAGCTCAAACGAATGCCCCATAATCCTGTAACGGTGTCACATTCCTTGTCAAACCTGATTTTGCTCACGCCACATTGGAGTGGCGTTGGTGACTACGGCAGCTGTTCTCTCCCTTCCAAAAAATGGGAGTGGTTGTGTACCTCCAAAACCCAGCGAAACTAAAAATTAAATACAAGGGATCCATACACAGCTTCACTTGAGATATTCAAACCCAGGAATATCTGGAAGAATTAAAAAGGAAGGATAAAGGGGAGGGACACTTCTATATAACAGAAAGATCAAGAGACTGAGGGCCAGATGTAGGTAGGCTTTTACCGGGTGGTAACGGCCGAATTCGGCCGTTACCACCCGGTAAAAGCAATTTGACATGTAGGTCCCTGTAATTTACAGACTCGGTAAATTTACCGGTAGGTAAATTTACCGAGTATGTAAAATACCGAGTCGGTATCATTACTGATTCCGGACAATTGGTATGTAGGTGGGACTCTTCTGAGTCCCACAAGCAGTACAACATCGGTATTTTACCATCAAATACTACTTGATGGTAAAATACCGTTTCTGGTGTGCATGCACATGTGTGCATGCACACCTATGCCATATGACAGGCAGACCTGCCCTTAGGGCAGGTATGCCTGCCACATGGCACCCGAGCCTCTTTTGGGGGTGCCAGAGGGTGTCAAAGTGACACCCCCTGCACCCTTGTGACAGTCGGTATTTTCCGATGTGGTAAATACCGACCGGTATATGCCCAATCAATCCTATGGGCTTCAAAGCCCATAGGAATGCATGGGCATTGACTGGTCGGTATTTACCACATCGGAAATTACCGACTGTTTCCGATTCGGTAATTGCACATCTGCAATTACCTACATCTCGGTATTTTTATTTTCCGACCTCTTAAATACCGAGTCGGTATGACTCGGTATTTAAGAGGTCGGTAAATAAAAATTACCTACATCTGGCCCTGAGTCCCTCCGGGGCCAGTCTAAACGAGGGATGAAGCAGTTGGCTCTCTCAAATGTACTTATCATGCTCTAGAGAGGGTAGGCGGGGCAGCATGAAAGACGTACATCGCTCAGGCTATACCTGATTGCCGTTTTTTGTGGGATGGTGGGGATACAGGTTGGTTTACACAAGGGGGTGTGGACGGAGCGAGACAGGAAATAATCATAGTAGGGATGGGAGTATTGAAATGTGATTTGGATTATCTTGGCGGGTTGTCAAAGGCTAAGGGTACAAGAAGGTTTAATGGAACTCAATGACCAGTAAATTACAGATAGGAATGCTAAATATTTGTGGGCTAAACAATTTTAAAAAAAGACAGTTGGTTGCACAAGGGCTACAATTACTACAGGCAGACATATTCTGCCTGCAAGAGACTCATCTGGAGGACATGCTGAAGGCCCTGCTAAAAAATGTGGGCTATAGCATTGTGGGGGCCATCACACAAGGGACCTACACCCAGGGGGTAGCAATTGTAACTCGCAACAAAAAGATACAGTTTCCCCAAGTTCGTGTGGATGCAATGGGGCGGCGGGTATTGGCAGAATTAGAACCCCAGGATTTTCTTGCTTTACGTTATGTTCTCTATACGGGAGTAACATTGATTATTCTTTTCTCGTAGATTGGTTAACTAATGAATTATTGCATTGGCAACTCCCTATTGAGTTATGTGGCAACCTTAATATTAACTTGACAGGTGATTAGGGACATGGCCAAAAATATATGGGGCGGAAACCCAGAGTGCACCGAGCTCTGTGTAACCTTTGTCAATCCCATGGCTTGAGTGATCTATGGATGGAAAAGGGACCTGGAGATATTGTTTTACATAATTCTCTGCCCTTCACCAAAAGCTTATAGTTAGTTGGTATGATGATAATGGTGTAAACCTGGAGCGCAGTGTCCTGATTTGTTTGTATTGCTTGAAATAAGCTTGTAGGTATTGTGATGATTTTTCTTTGAGGCTCTGTCAACAATGCAGAGTGCCTTAAACATTACCTTTCTTGCTACAGGTAGCCAGTAAAGTGATTGCAAGACTGGAGTGATGTGTTCTTGTTGCAGGTATTCTGCTTATGCACAGAACTATGCGCAGGAAACCAGAACGTCTGTGTATTATGGTGTACCAAAAAAAGCCACCTCAGTGCCTAGAACACTAATCCGACTAGCAATAGGGTCTCATTTGTTCTCCCTACTCCAGCTAAGCTACCAATGATTAGACAACCTAGAACATGCGACTTAGTAAACTCTCAGGAAAAGTGGGAAACAAGAAGACTCTTTCTCTCCGGATCGCCCCTCGGGATTCTGGTACTTGTAGTTCAATAGTGGATCACCCAGGTGGGTGCAAGTCGGTACTTGTTGGACTGATGAAAGCCATGTCTCGGGCGATACCCAAAAACCCGGGATATGTATCGGGTCTAGAGATTCATCAGTCCAACAAGTACCGACTTGCACCCACCTGGGTGATCCACTATTGAACTACAAGTACCAGAATCCCGAGGGGCGATCCGGAGGAGGGGCTGGCGGTGTGCGCTCCATTGCGGTGGTTTCTATTAATTGGCTCCCTTGAGATTTGAGCCGACGGGCTCCTGGATGCTGCCCTGCGTGCCGGTTCGGGCATCGAGGCCATTGACGGTTGTTTGGCGGCCTTCTCCTCCACCCCTAACCATTTCTCTACTGATGAGGGAAGTTATCCCAAAACCCGAGCCATGTCTCGGGCGATACCCAAAAACCCGGGACATGTATCGGGTCTAGAGATTCATCAGTCCAACAAGTACTGACTTGCACCCACCTGGGTGATCCACTATTGATCTACAAGTACCAGAATCCCGAGGGGCGATCCGGAGGAGGGGCTAGCGGTGTGCGCTCCATTGCAGTGGTTTCTATTAATTGGCTCCCTTGAGCTTTGAGCCGACGGGCTCCTGGATGCTGCCCTGCGTGCCGGTTCGGGCATCGAGGCCATTGACGGTTGTTTGGCGGCCTTCTCCTCCACCCCTAACCATTTCTCTACTGATGAGGGAAGTTATCCCGAAACCCGAGCCATGTCTCGGGCAATACCCAAAAACCCGGGACATGTATCGGGTCTAGAGATTCATCAGTCCAACAAGTACCGACTTGCACCCACCTGGGTGATCCACTATTGAACTACAAGTACCAGAATCCCGAGGGGCAATCCGGAGGAGGGGCTAGCGGTGTGCGCTCCATTGCGGTGGTTTCTATTAATTGGCTCCCTTGAGCTTTGAGCCGACGGGCTCCTGGATGCTGCCCTGCGTGCCGGTTCGGGCATCGAGGCCATTGACGGTTGTTTGGCGGCCTTCTCCTCCACCCCTAACCATTTCTCTACTGATGAGGGAAGTTATCCCGAAACCCGAGCCATGTCTCGGGCGATACCCAAAAACCCGGGACATGTATCGGGTCTAGAGATTCATCAGTCCAACAAGTACCGACTTGCACCCACCTGGGTGATCCACTATTGAACTACAAGTACCAGAATCCCGAGAGGCGATCCGGAGGAGGGGCTAGCGGTGTGCGCTCCATTGCGGTGATTTCTATCACACCAAATATAGTTTGAAAAGAATTCACAAGGCCAGAGTCACAAGTTTAAAAAAATGGGCCAAGCCGTCAGTAGTAGAGGCATTGAAAATGGTATAGATCAAGGCACCAAAATGAAGTGGGAGGTCAGTATTAAGAAGCTCTTGCACCTCTGTGCGGGTGTTAGCCACATGAAGGACGAATGTTTCACGGGAAGATGTAAGCGCAACTTCTTTTTGGGACCATAATGCGCCTAATCTGCTCAACTTATTGAACTCTGCCTTCAAGGTTGGAATGGAAGGCCAAATCTGGATGTCAAGCCTCCTGTGTGGGGGTGGAAAAAACTAATTTTTACAGCAAACCAGACGTTTTGAGACTGTAACAATGTAAGGGATGCCAGCAAGCACGCTGCAGCAATCTTCATTATTTAAAAGCAAATAGCTACCTTTTGCAAGCAGGATAAACATAGGTGTGCGAGCTGGTACTGGATTACCCTTTCAAACACACACCAGATTTGGTGCTTTTAAGTTACATGCGCCATGCACCTGTATATTTTTACACACAAGAGAATGATCAGGTGAGCATTGTTCTGCTCAGAGTTTTTTCCTTGATATCATATTGTATTTTGCTTTGACACCTGGCTTTATTTTTTATTAATTTCAATAAAAAATTTCTTGAACTTAAAAAAAAAAAAAAAAAAAAAAAAAGAATCACACGATTCCCCAGTTAAGTACACCTCTTTGTCTTCCCGTAGGCATCTATATGTGAATGGTAATGACCACACCTTGTGAAGGAATACTCTACCTAGGGGTTCATATCGGCTGAAGGGATAATGTTTCATGCATGAACTCAACTTAATCAAGGAAAATGGCAGAGTTATTACCCCATGGATGAGCCATACTGCGGAGTCAGTTTCAGCCACTGAAAATGGCAAAGGAACTATCTTTTCAATGTGTAACAGAGTGTATGTTGCATCTTTCATGGAGATAAACTGTTGTCTATCTGTCAAGTTGAATGATAAAAATAACGATGACGCGTTCATATAATCCCAAGGGACCTTCCCTAGCTTTAAAGTTTTCAAAGTCCATGCAATCTGCATGATTGAATGCAATTGATTTTGGCCAGGATACAAAACCAACAGCTCATCATGAACAATATCCACAACAGATGAAACAATAATATCCAATGTGTAAAGACAGAGTGTTAATGCTATTATCAACTACTGCACGCATTTTTTCTAAATTAGCTTGGTCTATTGCCCTTAGACATGAAACAGCTTCAATTTGGCACAGCTTCCAGATTTCAATCTTCCAGAAGTAAATGTCATCAGTTAACAAAGACAAATGGTGTTTCATTAATGTTAGGGTTGAATGTTCTAACCAATTTTGACATAATTTTCCTACTGAATAGGTTGTAACCGAATGGGAGCTAGAAAAAAGTGGATCAGGTCTATCCTGTATGTACCCAGGGGCCTTGCCTAGAAAAGGGTGTTGGCAAGAATCAGCACTTGTTTGCCAAACCAACCAACTTAGGGGGTCCAGTCTAGAAACATTAAATGAATCATTTGTAATCAATGATTATAAATCATCAAGGGTCATATCAGTATGATTGTTCCAGTTCTCATAATCAGACAGAGCAGGAATTTTAGGCGCATTCATTTGTTTAGAAGTGGCTAAACTGAAACAGGATGTCTGATAAATGGAACTGTTTAAAAACAGGATTTGCGTTGGGATAAGGCATGTGCGATGTAAAGCCTCAGTGCCTTGTACTTGCCAGGATCTAGAACCCCAAACAGATTTAAGATCTACTGTATCTTTCCATAGCTCATCGCCACCTATAGCTAATTGATCAATGAAGGACTTGAAATAAACTCATTTTGTGTGGGTGAGCATGACTTTAGAATTGGACGTAGTATTAATTTTAAAATAAAATGAATCCAGATTGAATTTATTAAAATCAGTGAAGTATGCAAATTTTTTCAAAAGAGTTTTTGAACTACCTTCAATGGGAGCTGGGCAATGTTCCCATTGTGTGTAATTAACAATATTTCTTAATGTATTAGGTTTATGCAGGTAAGGATGGCCAAAACGCTGGTAGGAAAATAAATCAGCCTAATTTGCAGAATTCAAATACAGATCCCCAGCATCAAACACAGCATAATACTTTAAATCAGAAAATAAAGACTGAACGATTTGTACGTCCCAATCATCAGAGCATATGTTTTGTTTCACTACATCCCCCATAGAAACACGAAGTACATTTGGTACATTAACCACCTCAGTAGGGCCATGAATTTGGAACTTTACTGTATCCCAAACGATTCCATCCACAACTGGCCAGGCAAAGATGTTGACAAAAGTCTGGTCTCTTTTCATGATGTGAAAAGAAAAGTGCGGTGCCAAAGTTCCATCAATCACTTTCACAGCAGAGCGTTCAGTAAGGTAGTGACCATTGATTAGAAGGAAAAAGAATGTCACAAATCCAATTGATATGAACAACAAAATGGCAATGAGCACCAACCAGATGTATGTACAAGGTGGAACCAAATAATTCTGTCTAAAACAGGTGACAAAAATAGAAAATTTTGAAGGGGGACTCGAAGTTGTAGAGTCAGTGTCAAAGAAAACCGTGACTGGTTAACAGCATTTGCTTGTAAACCAGGCAATGACTCTGTAGTGGGATACGCATATTGAAATTGAAAAAGGATTTATAAAGCGCATGGCTACCCGGGAGCGTCCCAGCGCTAGAGAATGTGCTAGCGGGAACGATGGAGTTTATGGGAAGAGCCAGGTTTTCTGAAGTTTCCGGAAGGGTAGAAGGTTGCATTCAGTCCGGATGGCCAGGGGGCAGGGAATTCCAAAGCTTAGGGACATTATAGGAAAAGAGGCAGCCCCCTGTGCCAGCCTTCTTTATTCTGGGCGTGAAGGCTAAATGTATAAGGTCAGACTGAAGGTTTCTGTTGGCTTTGTAAGGTCTGATGATGTCTTTTAGAATAAGGGGGCCCCTGCCATGGAGAATTTTGTGTGTAATGCACAGGGTTTTAAAATGGACGCTCTCCTGTATTGGGAGCCAGTGAAGTGATGTTAGGGCGGGCTTCGATGAGCACCGATTTTTAGTGCCTGTTAGAAGCCTGGCTGCCGAGTTCTGGACGACCTGGAGTTTAGTAATGACTGTCTTGGGGGTACCCAAATACAGGGCATTGCCATAATCCAGTCTGGATAGGATAAGCCCCTGAATAAGGAGTTTCCTGGAATCCGGGGGTAGGAGGGGAAGGATTTTGCGTGTAGGTCGGAGAAGACCATAGCAGACCCCCACGTTTTTCCTAGCTTGGGTGTTAAATGTGAGGTCCTGGTCAAGCCATATTCCAAGGCTTTTTATGTCTTGTTTTGGGATCGGCGCTGGTCCCATACAGGCCGGCCACATAGTCTCAGGTGAAAAGTTGGATTGATTACCCAATACCAGAATCTCAGTTTTTTCACTGTTTAGCTTGAGGTGGGAGCTGTTCATCCAGCAGGTAATGTCTTTGAGGCAGGAACAAAGGTCATCAGGGGAACGATCCAGCTGTTTCAGTGATACGATAAGCTGGGTATGGTCTGCGTAGGTCACCAGTTTAATACCATGAGGGGTAACTATTTTCTCCAGGGGGGACATGTACACGTTATAGAGTGTGGGGCTCAGAGATTAGCCCTGGGGGACACCACAGTGCAGAGGAGTTGCTTGGGATTTATCGTTGCCCTCAAGGACTTGGAAAGTTCTGTTATGGAGGAAGGATTTCAGCCAAGCCAGGGCCATACCCGGTGACTCCCACTCCCTTGAGCCGGTGGACCAGGCTGTGGTGGCTCACTGTGTCAAAGGCTGAGCTCAGATCCAGGAGGATCACTGCCACAGATCCTCCTGAGTCGAGGATCTTTCTTGCCTCTTCCATTACTGCTATCAGAGCGGTTTCAGTGTCCTGGCCTGAGCGGAAACCCGTCTGGGAGGAGTGAAGAAGTTCACTGGATTCAAGGAAGGCGGAGAGCTGGTGGTTGACAAATTTTTCTGCCACCTTGCGCATTCCGGGCAGTAGGGAAATGTGCCGGTAGTTACACAACTCAGTTGGATCAAGATGGGGCTTTTTTAGAAGTGCTTTTACCATGGCCCGCTTCCAATTCAGGGAACAGTGCCCTGTGATAGGGAGGTGTTGATCAACATAATCATCGGGGGAATGACGGTAGGTGTGACTAATTTTAAGATATTTAGTGGTGCTGGATCCAGCGGGGAGCTGCTTTTAATAGATTGAGGAATGGGAAGGTGTTTCCTCAGTGATGGGAGAGAACGATTCTAAGCTAAGGTCCTTGTGGTGTTGTACAGATGGTGGGGGTTCTGGTGAGTGTTCAGAGTTGTTGGGTGGGAGAAGCCTAAGGATATTTTGAATTTTGTCAGCAAAGAATTCAACCAGTTAATTACAGCGGTGATTGGAGGGGTCCAGGGCAGGGGGATAATCTATTCATGTAGACTGCAAGCCGGAGGATTTAGCAACTGATTAGTAACAGAGGTCATCTCTATGGCAGTGTCAGGTCGTATGTTGTTTGTCGTGGCCAAGACTGGATTCCTGGATATTGCTGGACAGGTAGCAGCTGGTGTCATGCTTTGAAGAATTGGCCAGTCATTGTAGTTTGACATTGTCCACCGAGATGTATCTGTTATCTTTGCGACCAGGAAGTGGTGGTAAAATGACTGTACGAGTTCCCTTCACGCTAAGCATTGGGACAGGTACAAAATAAGAGGGGCCACACTCTTTTTTGTTCTCCACCTTCTCACGGACCAGGTCTCCGACTTTGGGTAGCCAGCCGACTACCGGAATCTGTAGTGAAGCTTCATTGGCGGAGGGTATATGTTCCTTTGTAAGACTGTCATGAGTGTCCGGTCGTTTCTGTAATACGGCAGAATGATTATCTACGTCAAAGGCTGCGTCCGTCGCCGCCATGTCTAGACCATCAAGGTCTGGGACATACATTTTCATGCCAAACATCATTTCGTATGGGGTCCGCTCACCCAGAGATCTTCTAGGGAATTTATTTAGTGCTCGTTGTACGCTATACAAATGGGCAAACCAGTTCCTGCCAGTCCCTATAACTCTAGCTGTCAAGGATTGCTTTAAGTCATGGTTCATTCGCTCCACAACTGAGTTGCCCTCAGGAATGCATGGAAACAAAACTTTGACTTGCACCCCCAAAGCCCTCATGGCATCCTTGTACGCCTTAGAGGCAAACGCGGGACCCTGGTCAGAATGGAAGGTGCCACATACAAAAATTCCCCAAAATACATGCAAATCCCTGATGACAGTTCATGTCTCAGCACTGCGCTGTGGCCAGACCCAACAAAAACGTGTGCCCGAATCAACTGCAATTAAGACAAACTTATACGTAGTATCTGAAGACAAATGGAGCGCAGTGATCTAAATAAACACAACCGAATGGTTTATTAGAAATGTACAGTTTTGTTTGTGGTGGGCGTGCTGCCGTCGAAGGTTTAATCTGCTGATAAATGTCACACGAAAACACATAATTATGAGTTTGTTTATATAACCGACACCACCAGTAATGCTGCTGTAAGAAAGAAACAGCCGCCGAAAAGCCTGCATGGGCCGAGGCCATGCCTTCGTGAGCGGGTGATATCAATGAAAGTCTGTGGTCTTGGTTGGGAATCAACCTGTCACCAACGTAATTTATTCTCACATAGGGAACATTATCGGGACTTAAATGATAAGAGTATTTAGAAGGGAAGGGTAATTATCTCCCTTCTCTGTAGCAGCTATAACTGCCAAGATGTCATCATCAATCTTACTCCTGGACCTTGTAACTGCTGCAACAGAATATGTGACTACTGCTGTTTTAGCTGCTTCATCAGCCAAACTATTGCCAATCGCATGTACTCCTACGTGCTGGTGGTCAAGAGTATGAATTACTTGCATGAGAGGCAGACGTTCTTTAAGATCTGCGACTCGAACCCAAAGCATGTTATGCTTAATTGTGCTGCCTTTGGAATCACGATAGTCATTCTGAGACCAAAAGAATAAATTGTCATTAAAAGACTGAACACAGTAGTAAGAGTCACTTACAATCAAATTTGTCACATGAGGATCAGCAAACTCCAGTGCTAGCACCAGAGCACGCAGCTCTGCTAACTGGGCGGTACAGTCCCCAAGTGCCTGCATGTGCACAACACTGGACTTGAACTCACCATTCACCATGGTAGCGGCCACAATAGCGCAGGCTGCTGAATAAGAATGTTTAGATTCCCTCGCTGGTTGCGCTGAACCGTTGGTGTAAATAATACAATGGTACTCCTCAAGGGGGCACAGGAGATGTCAACGAAGTAGCCCATGGTATCCAAAGAGAATGCAAAGCTTTTGAGTTTGGTACACTGGCTTTCGTCACAGCTTCAAGAGCAGGATATGGTGTTACAACCAACATGCGTTTCCCCTGCGCCAGTGTGCGTTCCTTCAGGATCGACATCTGGATCACTGTCAAGACTTTTTCAACAGTAGAACAGCGCATTTCAGCCAAAGTCTACAAATGTGACTTGTAAGCAATAGGCACTGTGTCCCCTTCATTAAATGTCAACTAATTGAAACCCACTGTGCCTGGCACAATTCGTATTACCAGGTTTGTGTGGTTATCACGTGTCAACAAGTATTTAGATTCAAGATCAGACTGCAAAGATTGCAGGATAGCTGAATGTTCCGAAAGTCAGCAGGCTTTTGAAAAGTCTGGTTGTATCAAAGCATATAGCGGCTTGATAGGCTGTGCATGTATTTGGGAATGTACGTTTGACCGAAGTTTAAAAATCCTAGCAAAGATTGCAATTTTTTCAGAGTTGTAGGAGAATGCAAACTTGCG
Organism: Lissotriton helveticus; assembly: GCF_964261635.1. Taxonomy (NCBI): domain Eukaryota; kingdom Metazoa; phylum Chordata; class Amphibia; order Caudata; family Salamandridae; genus Lissotriton; species Lissotriton helveticus. Next base: position 649,980,738 of record NC_136071.1, read on the forward strand.
CATTTCTCCAGAAAGTGAGGTGCCAAGCCTCTACCTTCATTGTTGAGCTCACAGCCCAGGAACAACACTTTGTACTCTGCAATGTGTGATTTTTCAAAGTTAGATTTGTAACCGTAGTCCGCAAACAAAACTATGATGTGGTCCACGCGACAAAGATGCGACCATACTTCATCATCTGTGAGATAAATATTATCAACGTACGAGTACGCATCAGGGTCTATGTCATCTAACAAGGAGATGACACGTGCGGCGTAAACGCCCGGGCTGTTTTTGTAGCCCATGGCTAACTTTTTTAATTGTTTTTGTTTTCCACCTGAGGTAATTGCTGTCCATTTACTACTTATAGAGGACAGATTATGACTAAAAAAGCCATTGGAAATGTCAAGTGTGGTTTTAAATCTTTTTCTTACAAGACTGTCCACGAGGGCAGAACTAGGAATATTCTGAACCGCACAGGTTCGACAATGAGAGTTCAAATGTCAGTAATCCAAAACTAGGAGGTACGACCCATTGGGTTTCGTTACAGTAAAAAGAGGGTTATTCATTAGTGACACACATGTCTCAATCACTCCTTGATACTGCAATTGATCTAGAATTTCAGAAACGGGAGCTTTTGCCTCCCGCCAGAGGGGATATTGGGGTTGTGGCTGTGGCATAGACCGCAATGGTATCTCATGCGGGGGTGAAAGTTTATCCTAAACCATCTGAGTACGGTACAGAGCCGGTGCAAGCACCAAAGCCCACTCTTTCGCAAAAGCCATTGCTTGATCTTTGGAAACGGTGTGTGAAAAACTAGAGAGGATTACATCCTCCTCCCTCAAAGCGGCTAAAACAAAAGGTGGGGGCCAATTTGCCTCAGCTAACAAGATGTCATAAGAAGAAGTCAGATTGTCCCCAAAAAATCCCTTGAACAACCGTTGAATATCACCTTCAATCAGAATTACTATGTCATATAATTTGTCAGGAGGAGCCACTCGGGTGTCAGCAGTCTCGACTGTGATGAAAATGTCAGTTGCTGTCCCCTTCAGAAATGGACGCAGTGCTTGCCGCACTATTGAAACCTCCACTGCATTGTCTAGCAGCGTTACTGCCTATGTTAGGTTCCGAAGTTGGGTTCTCACCATCTGTGGCATATCTCGCTGTAAAAGCAGCAACTTTCTTTTTCTGAAACGGAGGGCGCTGACGAGGTAGCTCACACCCTTGCGGGGCACCACGACCTCTGCCACGATCCAGGTGATCTCCTCCACCGGCTTGTGCGCCTGATGTTTCCTGCGAAGAATGAGGATAACGCTGATCAGGGACCTGAAACCTGTCAGGAGACCTAATTCTAAGTGCGCTCAGAGACTCGGGTATCGGTGACGCTGCACGTGACCCTTGTTTCTGTTGTTGCTTTTATTTTTCCAATTCTTTTTAGGAAAAATAGGAGGGTCTCTTTATTAGACTGCGCCATCTGAGTTTGCTGTTGTGCCGGTATTTTAGCAAAAGGCTCACAACCCAAACTATTGCGTCTAATGGTCTTATAAGCATCCACAATAATTTGGTAACTCTCAGTGTTTCTCGTACTCTGGGACAAGGAGCAAAGCATTAGACACCTGAAAGTTAACCGCATCTCCCTTTACGTTTGAAAGTATGAGATCAGCAACTACGTCAAACACTCCGACAAGCCTCATTCCCAACTCAACCGCCGCCTCCGGGCCGTGCTCATCCTGAACATGCTTAATCATGGAGGGCAGCACAGTCATAGAAGCTGTGCCGAAACAATCTGCATACACTGCTGCAAACACTTTACCCCAATTCTCACAATCTGTTACTTCTGGTATCAAGTCTTCCTGCAAACTTATTTTTAGGATCTTGTTTTTTTTCCATAGGAGTGGTATTAGGAAATACTGCTTCTAGCTGGTCAGCAAGCCAGTAAGGTAAATCATCCTTATTCGGTGGATGCTTGCCCATAACCGAATTAACCATGACGGCACTAATCGACATCCCGCTGGTCCTGCTGGTTGTGCCGCAACCCCAGGTGCTCCCACCTGGAGATTGCAGGAAAAGTATTGTACTAAGACCCTATGTACCTCAATTAAAGAGGTGTGCAAGACACACAATTCATCTATAGATGCTACTAGATCAAGTGGATGAGGTGTGCACCTGGCCAAAACTGGCCAAGTGGCCCCAGGAATCGACAAAGGGCCTAAACAGACCAGAGTCACTGTGTGGGGGAAGGTGCCATTAAACCAAATACAGTGTTGCCATGCCGAAATTAGGAAATTCGAGCGTCATATATGGCCGATATAAAACAGGTACAGCAGTGGGAGTGTATGCATGGAACAATTCATCATCTCCATTCACTGCCGGAAAGGTTACCCAAGAGTAGAACACCTCTAAGTGGTAAGCCGGGTTAGGACCAACCACAAAAATAAGCACGATACCCGCGTCAAGCACTCCATATGCAGTCAAATGACGACGGAGTGGTGCACGACTATGCGCTGCAATATAGATATGAGCAATAAGGACAAAGAAAAGGAAAGCAACTTAATTGCATGGCAGCACAAAAGGATCAGCAATTCAATAGAACAATAAGAACCTTTTTATAATATCAAACTTGAAAGAACCTATAAAACATCGATATAGGTATGTTATGCCGTCACAACTGTTTTCCGGAAACATGAGTGAGGGTATTGTGGACAAGGACAAGCACTACTAAACTGTCTTGTAAATAAGTACCAGACCAAACGTTGGATGTCGCATGTTGCAGGTATTTTCCTCATGCATAGAACTATGTGCAGGAAACCAGGACCTCGGTGTATTGTAGTGTACCAAAAAAGCCACGTCAGTGCCTAGAACCCCAATCTGACTAGCAATAGTGTTCCATTCATTCTCCATACTACAGCGAAGATGCTAATTATTAGACAACCTAGAACATGTGAATTAGTAAACTCTCAGTAATAGTGGGAAACAAGAACACTCTTTCGCTCTAACACTCATACTAGTCCACAACGTGAGTAATCAGAGACACAGCATAGTTTAAATGTTTATTTTAAGTAGCGTGCTCTAAGATGCAGTACACAAGCCAACACTAGCAGAAATATGCAAAAGAATAATTCAATCAGCATTGTTACAATTCCATAAAGCACAAAAGGGGAAATCATATTGTAATGACAGTGGAAACAGGACTATAGCGCCTTTACCACCCTCCCCATGCAGTGAGCTAATTTATTATAATTATTAAAGACCTCTAGGCTTTGTCAGGGGGACCTCATACCTCCAAGATCAGATGCAATGAATTACTTCCCAGGACAATCACAGCTCTTCTTGCTTGGAAAGGTTTTCTCCAAATGGCCTTCTCATGCTTGTAATGCCATATTAAAAAGCACCCGAGTTTCAGTTGTGCAGCTGTGCCTCATGTTAAGTCTATGTGCGTGGGACTGACCAAAGTGAATCAACAGCATACAATGTGATTCGACCTTGAACATGCTGTGCAGACAGAGAGCATGGTGTACAGCTAGATATGTGAAAAGCAGACAGTTCTCGTGTGAAGAAGCACAAGCAGAGTATTTACAAGAACCGGGCCATGTAGTGTTGCGTGTAAAAGTGGCAGAATAGTGTCTAAGTATATATTTCACTTATGCTAAGTTAACACTGTCTGCAGTTAAACCCATATCCTCACTACATTCTCTTGGGTGAAGGCAGAGAACTCTTGCAGCAGCATGTTGAATGAGTACTATTTTGCAGATGATGAATGCTGGTGTACCAAATTATTGGCAGTTGGTATAGTCAAGCTTAGAGATTATAAGAGTTTTAGAATGGTTTGCAGTTTCTGTTGGTATTCAAGATATGGGAGGATGCAACATAGGGCCGTACTATGATGCCGGTGGTCCTGCTGAAAGCTCCAGAGCTCCAAGACTTTCAGAAGTTGACCCGGAGCTCCTGTTGAACTAGGCTGGCAAACCCTCTGCGAATCCAGCCTGATGAAGTGCCTTGTATGCCGTCGAGAGGAAATCCTCCAGAAAGGTTTTTAAGTGTGAAGGTAAAATTTTGACTCAGGGCTCCCCCTTAGTGTATCCCACCTGGGCTCCAACGTGTTCCTTTACATCATCAACGTACGGGAGACACGCTATGGCGTTTATAAGGAAGCACAATTCGGGACGCTCGCACAATTGTTTGAATGTGAGCAGCGAGACACGTTTATTTTGATAAGTGCTACTTAACACGTATTATAGACCTTACAGCCCTTACTGTTTTCTAAGCGGGGACTCTTACTAGTCTTTTCTGCTATCTTTTTCCTTATTACAGACTGCGATGGAAGACTGCTATCTTTTCTAGAGGCATGACATTTTAGCCTCTACTATTATATCATAACAAGTTTTCCCTGCCTCACTCGCTCTCGCTAAGTAAGAAGCACATTGTATACTTAAATATTCATACTAGCCGAGCCGCTTAAGAGGCTCTTTATTATTTTTCTTCGAAACAATTCTGACCGTATTTTATACCGTGCAAACTTTAAGTGGTATCGTGCTGACTATCCTCTTTCTGATATGGTAGCCATAGTTCACTTTCATGCGAGTCTTTTCCAGCATACCTGACTGGTTTGGCTGGAAAATATGCAGTGACAATCAGCAGGATTGTTATATTCGATAAAGGGACTTGTTTTTGCTGTTTGAAAGACCATTGCAGCTCGTAATCTTATGCCTGCTGTAAAAGAATAATTAGTAGCTGCAATTGTTCAAATATTACTTATTTGTCCTAGTTTTAGTGACTGATTGGGCATACTGTGGCCTATGGACTTTGGCTGGGGACGAACATCTATTAATCATTATACAGGATATGATAAGGGTGCTTTCGTTGATTTCTTCTGCATTTGGATATGATGTTGAGGTAAATGCAGATTTTAAAACCTTTTCTTTTTGCTCTCCTTCTTGGTTTTCCTCTCTTCTATTTATACAGACAAGTTTATCTGTTAATGGCAGATTCTTACAATATTTCTTTTGCCCGGGCTTAGGTCACATCTTTGCACTCTTCTTATCTTTAAACACCTTAGTCTCTCCTTGGTGAGTTTTTGTAAATTGGGCTATAATTGGTAGACAAAATTTCCCAATCTGGTCCTTATACCAATTTACTCACACCTGTATCTGGGTTGATTTTTTCCTGACACCATTTGGATCGTGCACTTCCTTTTTCTATGGCGTTTCCCTTGAATATTTGAGTGTTAAATGTTGTACATTGAAGGCAAAAACTTCCCCTGGTTCCAGATCTAAGCTGTGTATCATATTGTTTTGTTAACAGCCTTGAGAAAGTCGTTTAACGAAACACGTGTCAGCTGTTTATTCGCCTCATCTACGTGTCAACAATCTGAAAAAAACATGCTCCACCTATGATCAAGACTGTGTTCTACTTACCCTTTGTCTTTTTGGAATTAAATCTATTACTGACTGATGGTAGTCAGTTGAAACTATTCACTGTGCTGTACTCTGTTGTCTGAACTTTCATCAACTTTTAAATTGGTGAGGCCGTCCAGGATTTCTATTGTTAAAAATGCAAAGTTGTAACAGGTGAGGTTGAATGATGTAATCATTTTGTTAAAGGGGTTAGGTAGATGTTGAATAATAGAGAGGATATGATTAACCCCAATGGGATACCACAGTGTTGTGTGTGAGTAGCTGGTATCAAATGTGGTACCAACACTAGTTCACTGTTACAGCTGAGAGGCTAAGTATTCCCTGGGCATTAGCTGATCTCCCATGTCACCTTTCACATATGATATATCAAACCAGAATTTGCTGCGTGAAGAGGTTACACAACTCTACAGGACATTAAGTCATGCTATTGTTAAGCCAGCAACTTTCATGACCTTTCCTATTACTGATACATAAGTGGTTGTCACTACCCAAACCTACCAGTCATTCAGATGCAATGTTTATTCATAAATCTCCAAATTCCAACATGGCATTGTGCTTTGTTTAGGCAATTATGCTGGGGAAGAGTCCTTAAAAGTCAGGTATGACTTACGTTTGACTGACATTGCTCCAGCCTACACTGGCCTGTTGTAAAATATAGCATGGTGAGATAATGGAATAGGATACTTTAGTCCGCAGGCATTTACAACGCGTGCCATGACCTCACATTTTTTAATCTGGGAAATCTTTTACAACCCAGGGCTTTACAATGCAATTCATTACAGCCCATTCCCCATTACAAAGCAATTCACTATTCTAATTCCACCCGGGCGTTGCTTTGGGGAATGCGTTGTAATGGTTTGCGATGTAAAGCTCTGCATTGTAAAAGATTTTGTGGAGGAAAAAGTGTTGGGTAATGACATGCGTTGTGACGCATTTGTGGTAAAGGATGTTTACCAAGCTAATGTATCTGCTCTACAGATCATTATTATGTTTGCAGGTGCCAGATGGTTTGTTAGGTCAATATGCATGCTACAGAAGGATGCACATAACCTAACTAGCAGTAGTGTAAATCTGAAATGACCCAGTGTAGCCTGCCATGTCACAAAGGGCTGCTATAACAGATTGCCTTTCAGAAATGGTTTCATTACTAGACAACCCTGCCAGGGTCAAAACACTGAGGATTCACCTCCATGAACCAGATATTGTGAAAACCATAACCAGGGCATGTGAAGCAGAAAATATATCTAATATAATTGAGCTTTATAGACATCTCCACACAACATCAACTAATATTTTCACGTAGTGGTATTTAAAATCATAATAAGGACTAACTATTGTTACTTGATCCACCTTGATTTTCGCAAATTCCTTAACAATGGCACTGCCTTATAATTTGTTACTATATGCTCCTGATGAGAAGCACCAATGCTTTCTCTTTTAATGCATATCAGCTATGTCTATATTTGCAGACATAGTCACTAAAAATTGCAACCTATTAGCTGAGAAGTCCAAGTTCAAGTAAGGAGGTGGTTTGGCTTTCTAATGTACATTTCAATATGACAGTCTCTTAAATCTTGCATAAGGCGAAGCTTGCCTTTTATCTGCATCAGTAGTAATGACAAACAATGTTATGTTATTTATGTTTCATTATTTGGAAAGCGCATGGCTGCCCCAGCCATGGGGCATCCCAGCGCTGTTCCCAAAAGACCAACAGAGAGAAAAGAAAAGTTGTCAGGTCTAAGGTGGAGTGCTTATCTCCCTCTGCAAATAAATATTTTCCATTTGTATTACACATGGCAGGCTTCCATGCTTTCTACATTCACCTCTCTGAAATGTTCATGTTTGTCCAAGCAATGGTAGCCACATAGAGGGTGCCAACTTGCGAGGAGTCTAGAGCATGTGAAAGAGCAGAGAACAACCATAAATCTGGATGTAGAGGACTCTCTAGCATACAAATGGGAGGTACCATGCAAGTAGCAACATACAGAGATGTTACCACAGAGTAGGATTCCCAATACAAACTGCGAAACCACCACTCATAGCATTAGAGACATTGCTGCTACCTGTCTATCTACGTCTCCTCTATCTGGAGATAGAACTAGTGCACCCAGGCCACAGGTCTCAAATGAACCCATCACGGACTCATACAATCTGCTATTATTTACAATGCTTACCTGTGTTTACTGTTCGAAGTTTAACAAAGGTCTCCTTTTGTACCACAACTTTCCCACAACCTGCCTGTATCTCTGACAGCTGTATGCCAATATTGAAGCCTGCTTCAAGTCCTAGCAGTTTTAACCGGTGGTTTGGATGAAAAGTAATTGAACTATCCTTCTGTTGTCACAACCTTGTTGTGTAATTCATTTTGGGTCCTTCCCAAATACTCCTGTAAAATGGCATTTAAATTCTATTCAGTTTTTACCACTGTTTCTGCACTAAAATATTTAAAACACATTGTTTGCAACTAATTTCCCAAAATGTTCTTTTTGGATATGCTTCAAGCTCGCTGTAAATTTATTTTAAACTAGTGACAAGTTAAATTAAAACTTTACTTACAAAGATAGTCGGAATAGGGAAACAAAATGGATGTGATATAAGGTTTAACCTTTCAGGTTTTTCAGGTGTGATGACCTCCTGATGCAGAATGTCCCACTTAGGATATCCTCCAGCAAAAGAAATTTCAATGCTTTTGCATTTCACTCGCGAGGGACACCTAGTATCGACTAGTTGAACTGCAACTCTTTGTAGAATTATTTTGATATTGGATACTATAATATTCACTGCCCACTGCTAATCTCGTCCCATAATGCTTTGCAAGCCCATTGGTTGGGATTGTATTTTTGCCCATAACTGTGCTTGGGGTGGTCCTAAGAGGATGGGACCACCACTGAATCGTTCAGCATGATATGCTCGTTGTGTTCAAGGCATCTGCTTTGTCCTCCCCCTAGGTTAGGTGGGACCCAAAAATCATCCCCTCTCTCATAGCCTGTTATTTTTCATTTTCAAAGTTCACTTTGTGAATTGGTTACATGCTTTTTAACATGTAAAGTTGCTTTATCAAAGCATTTGTGGGTGCAGTTTAGTAGCTGACTCCGTTATGTGGAGGAACAGATTTTTAGCCTGAATTCCGTGTTTTTAATGGAATGCCTAGTTATCAAATCTCCGCAAACTCCGCTAGTGGAGCAGAGTTCATTGCCCAGGCCCAGTTTTTATGTATGTGGGGTTTGTAAAGCATGTAAATTCAGCACTAGCTGTAAACAAGTAGAATTGTCTAAACAGATGAGGCCATGGGTTGTTAATAAACAGCTCACTTGTAATTCAGACTTTTGCGATTACGCATTAATCTGCCTATCTTCCCTAGTGTATATAGGGAGCACAATCCACAAAGTCAAGACACAATTACTTGACCACATGAGAGCCATCAAAAGAGAGGATAAACAGTATCCTGTTGGTAGGCATTTTAAAAAATTTCAAAACAAAGATTCTAGACTTATGAAATATTGTGCCATAAACAGATTTCCGACCTCTGAAAGAGGGGGAGCAGGGTTAGGTAATTAAGATGCCTGGAATCTAAATTGATAATAAGGTATTAAACTATGCATCCGATTGGATTAAATAAGGATGAGGAATTATCTGTTCATCTGGATGAGTATCACTATTCGAGAGTTGTGTATATATTAGAAATGGAATATTTAATTATGTCTGTTTCTTTGCCTCTTATTGTACAAAAATGTGTTATTTTTTAAAGGAAATAGCGGAAATAATGATCATGCACATTTTTTATCTCGTAGGAGACATGGACATCATCGTGTAAAGAAGACAAAATGCAAAAAAGCTATAAATATCTGGGTTGTGGCTTGAACCAAGAAATTGGCTGTCAAGGTTTGAATGACAATGTATATAAATGGGCCCACTTGGGCGAAATTGACATTGCATATAGGGACACTATTATAAATAATCATAGGCTCACTTGGGCAGAATTGAACTTTATACAGGATAACACCTATATAAAGGTGGAAGATTGGAAATATGGTCGCTATAATTGTCATGGCTAGAATATTTTGTTTCCAGAAAAACAAAATACAAGGGAATTTGGTGTGACAATAGTGTTGTAAAAATTGTCTAAAACAGCCATTACTAATGCTCCTAGTATCCTAGTATTGTTAAGACCATTACACAATGGATGCCATTTGGGTTGAGCGATGATGACTATCATGCAGTCCTACCTTTATGTTCTCTATTGTGCACTATGTGTTAATGGTGGTAGAAAATGTACTCTGACCCATGATCAAGGAGCGGTTGCACCAAAACGCCTCTGGCGTTTTATTACTGTTTTGGAATAAATAAGCTTTTCAGTCCTAAATTAATTGGGCTCAGCATTGGTTTTGTTAGTCAAAATACCAGGCAGGCAGTTTAACAGGACAGTGCACCAACCCACAAGGGTAACATTGTTTTTTAATGTGCTGTGTGTTAAATGGACTCACATGAGAAGACATCTCCCGAACTACGAGTACCAGAGGGCCATGAATATGGCCATACCCACTGGGGCGAGCTCGTTGAACTATTTAATGCGTGGAGAACCAGCTAAACACTGTACCATCATCGGCCATTGAAGAAGCGAACAGGGGTTCCCAAAACGCGTCTGGCGTCATGAGGGTGCCTTTTCCTCGCTGCTGCTTGCTGGCAAGTTGTGTGCAATAAAGGATGGAATATTAATCTGCCAGCTTACTTAGTTTCTTTGGGGCGACCCTGTTTGTTGGATATATATATTTATAAACTTAGAAATTCACTGAAAAAACCATAGGTTTCAGGAACGTTATAGTTAGTTGAACATTTGATTCATATGAAATCATAGAAATTCGCCAGTTATACGGGTGATATAAATAGCTGGGCATTTCACTCATACAAAACCATGGAAATTCCTCCGTTATAGTTAGTTCTGCTAACTATAACTCGCGCACCCACACTGCACTGCTGATGACATCACATATTACATCACTCATGACATGGTCAGTGACATTACTGATGACATCACTGATGACGTCTCAAATGACATCACTGATGACATCACTGATGACATCATCCACGTGATAATCTGATGCACATACTGGTGTTCTATTATTAACTTTGATACACCTACTCTAAAATACAGACTACTATTTTTGAAACCATACACACAACAATGCCAGATACTACATACCACCGATTATTTCCTAGGTCTATACACACATCCAGTGACTTATACATACAGTTACTCATCAATACAGTACTATAATATGTACTCATACACCTATACATACAGCCACGCTTTACCACTCATCCATAGAGTTACTCACACACCTAGTCAGTCATGCAAAGAATGAATTACATACTCATTTACTCATGTATACAGTTATATGCACCAACTGAGTTATTTATACACACATCACATCACTTATTTATGCAGATATTAACACATACTTACTGTCTTATACAGACACTCATTTATACACCCACTCTTCAAATACATTACTCTCATGTATAGTCATTTATATACTCCAATACTCACATATACTGCCTTAAAACACATGTAGTTATTCACACATATACCACTGAAACATTAATTCACTCACCAACACACACATATACACACTCACACACCTGTACAGCCCTTCACTGATGCACTCTTGAACCCACACACCCGGTGAATCACTAACACATCTATGCACAAAGTCACACCCCCACACCCCCACACCCACCCACAAAGACACTCAGGCGCCCATACAGATACTCAGACAACAAATCAAAAAATTCACTGGATGATGTCATCAGTGATGTCATGAGAGATGTCATTTGAGATGTCATCAGTGATGTCATCAGTGATGTCACTGGCCATGTCATGAGTGATGTAATATGTGACGTCATCAGCAGTGCATTGCGGGTGCGCGAGTTATAGTTAACTATAAAGGGGGAATTTCAATGGTTTTGTATGAGTGAAATGTCCAGATAACTATAACATGTGTGAAACCTATGGTTTTTTCAGTGAATTTCTAAGGTTTTTTAAATGCTAATTTTTAACTATAACACCCCTGAAAACTAAGTTTTTTTCAGTGAATTTCCAAGGTTTTTTAATTGCTAATTTTTAATTGTAACGTAAGAGAAACCTATGGTTTTTTCAGTGAATTTGAAAGGTTTTGTAAATGATCATTCTTAAATGTATTAATTATAAAAAAATCTGTTTTTATTAAATTTCCTCATTTTTATAATAAATATTTACCTATTATTTAGTTTTATTTATATTTCATATTATAATGTAAAATAATAACAAAATGAAACTCCATTTTTTTATTTGTATTAATTAATTTTTTGTTTACAAGTATAAAAATTAAATTTGATATTATTCCTTTTTTTTAGATAGTCGCGTACGGTGAATGCACCGACATTTGTACTGTAAATTGTACTCAGCGCGCACGCACACATTACGAGTACGTTTTGACGTTACGCGGCGCATCCGCGCTTCCGTGTGACGTCATCTACATTTGTACGACCCTCCGAAAGTTTTATAATGTTAAAAACGATATATTTATGTATTTTTAAAAAAATTTTAAGGTAGACATTATCTGGGATAATCAAGAAAATGTTTTTTTTTTACTTTTAAGAACCGTATATTACTTTTTAAAGTAATTACGAATATCGCGATCGTACGTTCGGCATACACGCACTATAAGAGCATCGTAAGTGCAACAAAAGAGCTCCGTAAGCGCACCGTAAGAGTACGTACAGTCATGTAACATTAAAAGAAGAGATTTCATTGGTTCATAATACTTCCAACTTCAATTGTTGAAAGACCCATCCCATTTTGTTCATTCTACTTGGACTTTCAGACAAGCAGGATCTTTTCCATCAAGGTGAAGTTTTGTGCAACTGTACTTTATTAATATGGCTGCTCGGTCTCCATCACCATTGGACCACTCTTCAGATGAAAATACTTATCTTCCTGAGCCTCCTCCTCAGAAGAAGAAGGAGGCTTTCATTTGGAAATGTTTTACTTTTCCAGAATAGGAGAAGAAAGTGAATGCTCCAAAGGTCACTTGCAACATCTGCCAAGTGACACTGTCTCGCGGTGACCCAAGCAAAAAATATTCATTTGGGACTGCAAGCATAGACCGGCATGTAAAAAATGTGCATCCCAACAACTACGCAAGGGAGGCCACATGCAGCCGACAGGATGTTGTACCACCTGCAGTAGCGAGCACCTCCACTGCATCACCTTCTGGAAGCACACCTACGCATGTGATTGTTCCCCAGTTTGCAATTATAAAGTTCCTATGCAAACACTGCAATGAACTGCTATGCTATGGGGAACAGTCAGTGGACCTGATTGTAAGGAGGCAGGAGCACCACCAATGCCCCAAAAACGGATTTATTTTTCATTTTTTTATACAGGTCCACAGTTTTTTGTTTAGAAAAGTTCAATTTTTCTAGTTTTTGTTTAAAAAAAAAAAAGAAAAAAAAAAAAAAGAATTGTTAAAAACAAATACAAAATAACAAAGAAAAAACCACAGTTATTTTCAGAACTACCTCTACTGGTAAAAAAAAGAACTACATTTCTATGTTTGTCTGTAAAGGTGTGTCAGAAAGAATGTGTAGTTCATAAATGAATGAATGAATATGAAAGTGCAAAACTATAAGGATGTGCTACAGCATAAATCTATAGGGTGTTTACCTATAGTATACTGTAGTTCCTCCGAAGCATTTGTATGTAACATATGTATATAAATATGTTACAAGTCAATGCTTCAATTTACACTATTGGTGAAACTGCATGGATGAATTTGTATGTATTAAGGGTGGTTTTACAACCCCCTCGTGCCTCTTTTACACAACCGTTGCATCACATTTGTGATGCAGCGGTGGTGCAAAAGATGTACCATGATTTATGCTATTTACAATCTGACGTAATTGGACGGTGCGTCACATTGTAAAGCCGTGCGCCAAAAGGAGGCTTTCCTGCATAGATGGGGGATGTTCTGGTGCAGGAACGCCTCCTAAAAGTGAAATGTATAAGATTGTATTCATCACTTTTGGGTTTATACTGTGTCAAAACCCTGCACCTGTTTGAAGCAGGTGTAAGGATTCATACAGCATTATGAGCATAAGGCCCAAACAGCATTGCTGCAGCTGCATTTTGCATGCAATGCAAATAAAGCAATGCGCCATCTTCACAGCACAGATACATGACATATCTGCGCCACTTTTCCCTCATAGTGCACCACATTGTAAATATGGTGCATCCATGGTGGTGATGTTACAGTGTACAATAACTGTCATATCTCTGGGGATCTACCAGTTATTTTACATCTACTAATTATTGTTTTAATGTAATGAATGCCTTATTACACACTCTTCAATGAGTCACTAGAAAAGTATACCAAGAGTAACAGAGTGTTTACTGGAAGTGAAAAGATAGAAATTGCAACATTCAATATTAAAAAGGCAAATTTGCAGGTGCATACAAAAATGTATGCGCAGTCTGTAGGGGTTTGAAGCACTCTATGGGGCACATGCATCATTGATAGCATTTGCGATTCTTAATTTGCGAAAATTACCGAATCGCAAATTAAGAATTGCAAAATGCTATGCATCATTTTTTTCACTATTTATTTGGGAATCGGTAAAAATCGCAATTTTTACCGATTCGCAAATAAATAGCGAAATCCAAAGTGCATTTTCGCAATTCCCATTGACTCCTATGGGCCGAAAGGCCCATAGGAATCAATGGGAAGGCATTTAAGAAATCGTAATTTTCTGATGCATTCCATGGGTGCGGGGGGGGTCCAAAGGACCCCCCCTGCACCCCTGAAATGTATTTTTAAGTGGATGTTTCACACACACATGTCCTATGGACATGTGTGTCTGTAACATGCAAGTTTTAAAAATGCATTTTTTTTCTTTTTTAACAATTTTCGCAAATTAACACGAGGGTCAACCTCGTGTTAATTTGCACTTCCAATTTTTGAATTCGCAAATTGTAAAACAATGATGCATTGCATTTAAGGAATCGCACAAATGCGATTCCTTAAATGCATTTGCATTTTTTAGAAATCCTAAAAAATGCGAATTGTGCACAAAAGTTTGATGCATCCCAATAACGGTTTTTGCATCCGCAAACGGCCGATTTTTCCGATTCGCACCGTTTGCGAATGCAAAAAACGTTGATGCCTGTGCCCCTATGCCCTTAGGCCTACTTTGCATCATGAGTAATTGACTACTCACATAGGCCTCCTTTATGAGATTTGCCGTAGAAAAGTGCAGCAGGCTTTCCTGCTACGCTTCCCTATGGCAAAAGAAAAAGACAGGAGTGTGCCATATCTATGAGATGTAGCATATTTCTATAATTTTCACTTGCGCTAGTTCACAATGATCTGCCTGCACCAATGAACAAACCTTTGCACAATGGAGCAAAGGTGTCTGTGTTGCAAGGATGAATATTTTTGTAGAGATAGGCAAACCTTTCTGTACAAAAATAATCTCAAGATACTTTTCCTTTTTCTACGTATGTTGCAGAAAACAGCACACATAGAGAAAAGAAAAAAACAGAGAGAATTAAAACTATTTTTCCCCATTGCATCTTCTTTATGCCTCTCCTGAGAAGGCATACGTTTTTCGTAGTGCCTCAGATTTACAATTTCTTGTAAATGTAGAGCAGTGTCAAATGGCCATGGATGTTGCTGGAAACACCCCCAGCAACACCCATTGCACATCCCTTTAACACAGAATACTACATTAAAAGGTCTGATATTTATCAAGCAACAGTACACCAAAAAAAGTGCATTAGTGCTGCCTGATAAATATTACGCTGACAGTTATACCACAGAACATCACAAAAAGTGACTAGAAATCTTCCTCAGAAAATCATAAGTAAAATCATAACTATATCTATAGAAGCTTACCGTACTCTATACTGTACTCTGTACAGTATGCGTACAATATGCATACCTTCCCGAGCACAAGCTGCATGCTGATTGAATGTCAACTGTCTGGTTGAATATATAGCATATTCACTTTTACAATATAGCCTTATAGCCCACCATAAAGGGCTATACCGGCTATTAAAGACTCTCTCCAACATTAAAGGCCCGAGTCGAAGGTGAGGGCCTTTCAACCGCATGCGTGCGGGTGGAATTCCGCTCATACGCTGAGATTTTTTAAAGCGCATATTACGTGACGAGCTGGGCTCGTCATCAGCGTGCGAGGAGGCTACGCCATGACGAGCCCAGCTCGTCATCAGCGTGGAAGGGGTTAAGAAGGGAGAGGAATTTAATAGCCAGTATAGCCCAGCTACAAAGGGCTATAAGACTATTAGAACATTCTACCTTTAGAAGACAGAATGTTCTAACAAAAAAAAACAAAGCCTTCAGGGAGTGCGAGAGGATTGGAATCCCCTCAGGCTCCCTGAAGCCTTTATTCACAGCCAGAGCAGTGAACAAAGTAACATTGGAATGTTGGAGCTCAAGGCTTATACCAGTCATTATAAGCCAAGAGCACTCCATTGTTATCAGTGGAGCTCCCAACATTCCAATGTTCTAATAGTTTATAGATAAGCACAAAGTGCTGTATGGCTCATTACAATACTGAGACAGTAGAGTGAGAGTGATTGATGAAAGTGTAATAATACAGACTGGAGAATTTAATATAGAAAACACTAGTTTGTAGGTACATAGACGACTGTAAGGATAGTCTATGGAGGTTTAAAGCAGTCCACAGCCTAAGACGTACTGTCCTCCATGAATATTTGGATACTGACTAGATGATTCCAGTTCTGCAAGCAGACTGCCTACTGCATTTTAAATAACTTCATTTTTAGCACAGTGCATACTGAAGGATATTCTGTTGAATTGCTCTGTACAATACTTTACAAAGGTACACTCAGTATATATATTTTTTAATTTCTTCAAATGTGTTTCAAAGATACAAACCATCTTTACAAACTTTTGTACACCATGGACGTTCTGTTACTTCACCTCTGTAGAAGTACATTCCATCGGTTATTTTTGAGTTAGTTATACTTACCTTCAAAATAACAAATAAAAAAAAAATTATTACAAATTTAGCATATATAGAAGACAAAAAAAATAGCTACAATTCATCTTTTACAACACAAAATAATTTCTAAAGCATTTAATTTGCCTTTGTTGCTGTTCTCAGCTCATAATATATTGAATTTCACTACAAACAGTGAGTTCAATAGTACTCATCACATAACAGCGGGCAAAAAAAGACAATCAAGAAGATTATCTTAAAAAAACAAAAAAACAATCTCAATAAGAATCTTAATGTTTTTTTCTAAGACCAATTTTTTACGTAACTATGAGGTATGTCAAACAATCCTGAAATAACATAACATCATCATTAATTTTATTCCATTATAAATAATGTTAATTACAAATATACGCTAACAAAATTTGGAACAAAAAGTTATTAAAGGTTACACATACTTTTCCGCATGGCCAAATAGTATGTGTGAAATTCTTAGTTTGAAAGTTGTTCGATACTAATTCTGAACATCTGCCTTCCAGCCTTCTGATCAAAATCCACTGATATTATTTGCACCGTCCCCCAGTGCTAATCTTTCAGCCCAACGCTATTCAACATCTTCATGACCACCCTCACACAAATAGCCCGCCATCTCAACAACAACATCATCTCTTACGTTGACGACACCCAGCGCATCCTCTTGCTCACCAAGGAGCCACATACCATAAACAACAACCTCCACAACATGATTAAGGATATCACCAAGTGGATAAAGAGCAGCTCTCTAAATTTGAACTCGCACAACATGATCCTCAGACCCACCTCCTCAGTTTCAGATGACTCCTGCTGGATAACTACATTGTAAACAGTACCAACACCTACTGTCCATATACACAACCAACAATTCATCCTCAACTCCTCCCTGTACATGTGTAAACAAGTCTACAGCATTTCTTCATACTGCTATTACACCCTCCACATTCTGCACATCATTTACAAGTACATCCTAAAGAAAACAAGAAGAAATAGACTTCTCTGTGGCAACACACTCTACACAAGAATTCCAGCCAAACAACTATAACAACTACAACCAATCCAAACTACCTCCACCTGACTGATCTACAAAGTCCCCTGCTACAGCCACATCAAACACAACATGATACAGCTACACTGCCTCAACATCAACAAGAGAATTTCCTTCAAGCTCTTCACCCTCAGTTACAAACTACTCTACAACACCAGACTAATCTACCTTTACAGCAGTAATCCTGAAAGGCCAAATTGTGATCTTAAAATGTTGGCTTTAAAAATATTAGGTAAGAATTTGGTAACTCTTTAGGCAGCCGTTGCTTAAAAACGAATTGAATATCATTACAATGTATCCAACCTTTCAGACATTTTAAATAAACAGTGTAATGTCCAGACGTTGTAGAAGGTCCATCATGAAAAATAATTGCAACAGCTACAAAAGTTCTTCCTGATATTGAAACTTGACCAGCTACAACATTTTTATGAAAGTTTTTAATTTTCTTCCATCAGCTCTACAACATTGCAGCATTAAAATAACATACTGTCCATATCTTTGCATAAATAATGTTGATGACATTTCTGATTTACGTTGACTACACTCCATGTTTTGACTAGCTGCTCTAACTAGATTGTTGAAAGCCACTGATTCACAGTCTGGTAAAGTCAAATATATGAATCTTTCAGTGTCTATATTAGTGCTAAATGTAAACAAACAATTTTGACAGTCATGTTGTCATTTATAAGAAAGGCCAAATTATGTTCAATATCTATACCTTCATCTTCCAGTACATTAAGCATAAATTCCTGACAGTCTTGCTGAATATTCTGTGCAAATTGAGTAGAACCAGAACATATGTCAAAAACATTTCGAATATCAGAAACACTTTGTATTTTACTTTTATTACTACTACATTTATCATACACAGAATACAACAATGAACAGAATCTTTCGTCCCGATTTGAAACAATTTGCTGTTGTAAACTTTCAAGATATAAAACAACATTAACAACTACATCAGCATAGCAGTTGACACCACAACTATTTTCAAACCGATAACCAACATTCTCTTTAACACTGTTCTTTTTCTTTTTGCTTGCAGACACAGCTTCATCTTGTTTTTTTCTTTCTCTACACTTTCACTACAGATATTCTCAAATATTCTTTTTCTACCTATCACACGCTTTTCAAATACTGGATATTGACCTAAATTGGGAGCATATTCTCTTCTTAATCTATTATACTTTTTCACACAATTTGCATCTGCACTAACCTTTGTCTCATCAAAATCAATAAAGTACAATCCAAATAAAGTTCTGACTCGGGACAAAGCAACATATGCCATACCCTCTTTAAATACAGTACTTCCAATATTTACTAAAGCACTATCTACACTTAAACCTTGAGATTTATGAATAGTCACCGCATATGCCAAACAAATAGGAAACTGTTTTCTGCGTACATACAAATCTTTTACAAGCAAGAACCGAGATGAACAACGACTACATTTGATCTTCAAGAATTCAATCCCATCCCTATTTACATAATTAATAAAATCAACAATTTTACCCATTGCTCCATTTACTAAACCTTTTTTCACATTCAAATTACGGCGTAAAATTACCCTACAGTTTACACTTGCAAAATATTTTCTAAACCAGCAGTTTTACTTATCGACTTCTCGAAAGAATCCAATTTCTTCTTCAACTTTTCAGTCAAAATAATAGTGATTCCTTCATGTTCAATTTTGTCAATAGCTTCCAATTTTATAATTTCTTCATTTTCTAACTTTAACATTTCGTCATTAAATACAGATTATTCACGCAGTGTTGGCATTAAACAAATTACAGACTTGTTTTCTGTAATTTTCATATATATTTTCTCTGGAACAATATTTTCATTTGGAAACAAATTGGGAAGTAATCGTCTCTGTAAAGCTTGTTTGCCATGTTCTGTTACATTTCCCATTCTTATATCTTGAAGAATAATTCCATAATCAGCATCATTTGCCTGTCGCATATTTCTAATAAGTTCCTTATATTGAAAAAATGACCTAATGTTAACATTTCCAATACTTCCCAAAGACTTTCTGGTATCTTCATGTGCCAGTGTTCTAAACACTGGTTGTCCTTTTACTGGAGTAAGTTGTAGTAGGTCTCCAAAAACTATGACGTGCTTTCCTCCAAATAATACGTCAAACTCTGTTTTAAGAATTTGCTGCATTCTCAAATGCACAAAGGCAAGCATTAAGTTTGGTACCATGCTTACCTCATCAATAATGAGAAGTTTCATTTTCTTGAAGAATCTTGCAACTTCAAAACAAGCTTCTCGAGATAGCTTGTGGTATTCCAATTTATTTTCATGCTCCCCTGGGTGCATTAATAAACGATGTAAAGCAATTCCTTTAATATTGTGTGCTGCCAACCCAGTTGGAGCAGTGACAACACAAGACAAATATGACTCAGTTGTTTTCTGAAGATAAGTTGAAATTACTTTAATTAAAAAACTTTTTCCTGTTCCAGCTTGTCCACTCACGTACATTCCGATAGGTTGAAATGATGAGCAAGAGCACTCTTTCTTCTCATGAAGTAATCCATGGTCAATCTGTTCTCTCACTTGCTTGTATATTTGTTTCTGTTCAACATTTGGTTGTTCTTCCAAGTTTCCTAAGTTTGTTACATCTTCGTGAGCTTGATACTTTGCTGTTTCCAACTCTTCCATAGCAGTTGCTGCTTCATTTTGAACAATTGGTTCTCCTAGTGGGTCCTGACTCAACGAAGAAGTTATTTGACTGTCTTGAGAACTATCTCTAGCAATCTCAGCTGCAATTGTAGCTTCTTGCTCAATTTTGTCGTTCAACATTTTCACATAATTAGCAAAAACAGGACATTCTATAGTATCTTTAGTTGCATTGAAGGAATCGTCATAGCTCTCGAAATCTCCAAGTAATTCTAATTCTGAACGCCATGCTTGAAAATTTGCAAAAGAGCAAAATAGTAGAATTCCCTTTTGTCAGGTGTTTTGCAACTCAGTTTACGGTGATTAATCAAATGTCCTCTTCTTTGTTTCACCAGACATCCTTCAGAACCAAACACGGCATATATACCATTATTGATGTTTTCTGTAATATTTTTTGTTAAAAATATAGTTTTGCAGCACTTCATAGAGACAAATGTTGTCAAGATGATGACTTCTGTTTGGATAATATGTATCCAACATATTAGTTTTCACAATATCTGTACTTTCTGGCTCCTTTTCAGCTAAATAGTCAATTTCTTGTACTGGTTTAAGTACTCGGCTTCGTGTTGCAGCAAGACCTAGACTCACCCAAATGATTCTTCTAGATTTGGAGTATAGACTTGAAGATGATAATTGATCCGAGTACTCATACGCTCCAATTTCACGATGAGATAACATCTTTAAACTTTAAGTATATAATTTCTTACTTAGACTCCTCGTGGGAAATCTCTTCACACATTTCCTTCAATTCTGTCTTTTCTGATTTAGTTATGTACGATGTTACATATCGAGCAACAGCAATGGAATTGTCTGCAACATATTGAATATCCATGTTAGCATTCCACATGGACAAAATGACTGGGTTATAGTCATTTATGTATTTTGAATCTTCATTTCTTCTTAAATTGTAGGTATTTTTAGGAGAGCACAGATGACAAAAAACTGTTCACTCTTCCTTTCGATATTACTGGACGTGGAAATCCAAAACAACATTTGGTGTAGAATTTGTTCTTAGATTTGTACTTTCGACGACAGTATTTCCCACAAGGATGGCTTTGGAATCGAAAGACTTTTCGGTATATCACATGTAGCATATTCTTCAATAAAAGACAACACAGTATCATCTGAATCTGTTCCAAATTTGGGAGCGTCTTTGATCCATATTAGCATGTGTATGTGAGGAGCACCTCTTGCTTGATACCCCTTTCTCCGAAAGAAGTCCACAACCTCTCCAAGAGGAGGATTTTTTTTATTGGTGATAAAAGACATCATAGCTTCAAATCTATGATTGAAATATCTGCATACATTAACTGGATCCAAAGAGCACAATTCTCCCGGTGTATTGTATTCAATATTTAGTATATTTGGATTTGCCTCTCGAAGAAATTGAGTAAATCATCCCAAGCATATTCAGCACAGCTTAGAGTAAGGAACCATGTAGGAGTTCCTAAATTCCTTAGCATACATTTAAGTTCCCCATGACGACGGTACCAGTACTCATTAGTACCACGCTGACATGCCATGAGATTAATTAGCTGAGATTCCAAAACATTATCTTTTTGGTGTACTTTATCCATAAATTCCTTTGCCGAAACATTTTGCAGATGTACACCTGTTTTCAATATATGGTTTACTGCATAAGAAAGTCCAGTCAAATCACTCTCAAACAAAAGATGAAACAAATACGGAATACATTGTCAAAATCTTGTATCTTCTGCATACAATCTTAATATCCGGTATTCAGATGCAGGAATCTGCACAGGTCGGTCATCATATCGTCCTCCTTTTCCTGTGGGAAACAAATAGGGATACATCGAGCTTCCAAGCTTTTTTCCCATACACTAATGGGACTTCCCTTTGCTTCTTTCATTTGGAATAACTCTATAGTATTCCCCATCACTTCTTTGGAATGCAGTGGATAAACACTGTAATGTTCGTAGATTTCTTCAGTTCTGGACACATCCACTTTTTCAATTTGTCCAGATGGTAAGTCATTATCTTCTTCAACAGTTATTTCTTCTTCACTCATAAACACATCTTTATAATATTGATTATTTTTTATCAGATACAACGTTGCCTTTTTCACTTTCCTAACATCCACTAATTCCTGGCTGATTTTCTAACTCTTAGTAGGAACACCATTAACAAGAATAACTAAAGGTTCATCTTCTACATTTTCTACACCAACTGTTTCAATATTTTTCTTTAAATCTAATGGCAAATACACAACTCTTCCCTTTAATCCCATCTGTAAATCTGAAGGAGGCAATTTCCCTGTCTAAGGCTCCATATGAACTATAGCTTGAAAAGGATGCACACATTGAATAAGAGTAGACTCATAAGTATTTAAATCCACCAGTTCAGAGGGAATATTTACCAACTCAAAATTATTATGCACAGCTCTAGCAGGCATTTTATTCTCGTCTAATTTGTTATAACAATATTTACAAATACTCTGATCACAACCCTAATCAAAAGTATTCTCGCCCAACAAATAAGTTAAAAATTCCATCTACTCCTTATTATTTTCCTTTTCACATTTTAAATACAGATCAACAGTCCTAGTCTAATTTTATTAATCAGTACGTCGACAACAAATACAAGAATAATTTGGTGTTTCACCTGAAACCACCTTGAACTTTGTAATTTCTTGCTCAATTTTTCTGTACTGCAATGTTGTACATTTTCTTCTACATTTCCTTCTACTAACGTATGAATTTCTGCACTATCTTCTTCTGCACCAAAGTAACTAACCTGAATTTCATCACAAACGTTCTTTACATCTGACACAGATCCATGCAAAAGAGCACTGTTCAACTTCTTTAACATTACAGCTGCACTTTTAGCATAATACAAACACTTCTACAAACTTTTTTAGAAAGACAACCAAGCCAAAGAATGTCCTTGCAAACCAGTATTTTCTCTCACTCTGCAAGGGTCTAATCCTTGCAACATCTTAATCTTTGGTTTAACACTTTTCTTAGTATAGTTACATAGGAAATTGCGTAAAAAATAAATGGATTCCTGCCGTACACTACAAATACTACTTCAATTCCAAGTGTAGGCTGAGCTTTAGGCCTTCTCCCTAATACCTCATCAGCTAACACCTCTTCTGCATTTCTTTGAACAATTTTCTCTTTCTCAATAGGACAACCATTTTTAACCTCATAAGCACAACCTGTAGTGTCAACTGCATGCAACAAGTCATTACTCTGAAGATAACTTTCCTCATTAAAAACGCTCAGAACTTGAACTATGTTTCCATTCACCCAAAAAAAACTTCAGAAAAATTAGTTCTGTTAATTATTCTTCTCCACTTACTTTTGCTCTTCATTAAATGGATTGGCTTATCTAGTGTTCGAATTCTATTGATAACTAAAACAAAAAGCTTTTTTTTAATCAAAAGCTTTCTCTACAACATTTTCAATACATTTCCTTTTCTTATAAAATGTGGTTTTCTTCTTACAATTCTTTATTAACTTAGTTAAATTGAACAGAATTCTATTATAAAACATCTTCCTTCTTATGTCGTTAAATTGATTGATCCTCCTTTTACTATATACATTTTTTTCTCAAGTTGTTCCATGACTCTTGTTTTTTCTCTTAGTTGCAGAAACAGTCACAGTATTGTTTACTTTGCGCACACTACTGTTAGCAGTTCTCAATCTTCGCAGAAAAGTCTTAGTTTTCTTACCAGGATTTTTTTTCTTTTTGTTACTACATTGATCCTGGGGAATCCTGACAAGCCGTGAGGTGAACGGCCAACGCGCACAGCACAGCTCCCTAGCGCTACAGCGCCCTACCACCGCCGTGAGGGGAACGGCTAACGGCTAACGGCAACTACAACTCCCAGGTGCCCCGGCGGCGGCAGTGACGCCGCACGAGCGCCCGGAGGCGCTTCAAAGAGCGGAGCGGCCAGAGCTCCGGGGGGAATCCTGACAAGCCGTGAGGTGAACGGCCAACGCGCACAGCACAGCTCCCTAGCGCTACAGCGCCCTACCACCGCCGTGAGGGGAACGGCTAACGGCAACTACAACTCCCAGGTGCCCCGGCGGCGGCAGTGACGCCGCACGAGCGCCCGGAGGCGCTTCAAAGAGCGGAGCGGCCAGAGCTCCGGGGGGAATCCTGACAAGCCGTGAGGTGAACGGCCAACGCGCACAGCACAGCTCCCTAGCGCTACAGCGCCCTACCACCGCCGTGAGGGGAACGGCTAACGGCAACTACAACTCCCAGGTGCCCCGGCGGCGGCAGTGACGCCACACGAGCGCCCGGAGGCACTTCAAAGAGCGGAGCGGCCAGAGCTCCGGGGGGAACCCTGACAAGCCGTGAGGTGAACGGCCAACGCGCACAGCACAGCTCCCTAGCGCTACAGCGCCCTACCACCGCCGTGAGGGGAACGGCTAACGGCAACTACAACTCCCAGGTGCCCCGGCGGCGCTTCAAAGAGCGGAACGCCCCTCGCACTCGCGAGTCGCGCGCGGGAGCCGCCCGGGAGAAGCCCGGGACAAGGGCAGGCCGTCTAAGGCCGTCCAAGGCCGACCAGGGACGGGACGGGCCACGTCCGTAACATCTTCCATTATGGGTAAGCGCAAATTGGTTACACCAGCGGCTGATGAGGCTAAAGCGAAGGTGCCAAAATATACCACTAGTATACTTACATACTTAACTACAAAGGTGGGGGAATTATCTTCGCAGATTGCTGAGTCTGAGCGTGAATTGGGCCTTGCTCCCAGCCCCGGGTTTGTTGATACTTCTAATTCTTCTGTTATAAACTGTACACCATTGGAGCCTCGGGTCATCATTGAGGCTTGTAGACCTACTTCGCCATTACCCGCAACAGTTCTTCCATGTCCGGCCGTATCTGAAACTGTGATACCTAACCTCCCTACGAACACCGGGGATGTTGAAAGGCCTGTTTTAACTAGGGCTGGCTCTGCCCAGCCAATCCTTCTGACGGAGGAAGGTATTATGGCCCTAGTGGAAAAACTTTTCTCAGATAGACTTGAGACTGCTTTAATTCAGATTGCCTCGGACATTACTGAAACTCTAAAGGACTGTGTTAAGAACCTTATGGCAAAATGTGATCGTATTAATGATGTTCTTAATACTCGGGCACCTGCCTTCCCTATGCCCCTAGCTCCATGTTCTTCAATTGTGCAGGTCCCTGCCCCTAAAGTTTGTGACCCACCTATAACTAGGCCAGTTAACATTCCTCTTCTACCTATTGCTAAACCGGTGCCACAAAAAGGGAAAGTAGATAATGGAATATATATTCCCACGACAAAGGCCGTCCACAGTGCAAGCTGCTCCACAAGGCCTATAACCAAGTGGGGGGCTGTGGAAAAAAGGGTACCTCCAATAAATTTACCCCCGGAAGCAACACCTTTTGTCGCAATTTTGGTTAACGTGCCTAAAATTGAAGATGGGGTGGTAGAACAACAGGAGACCCTGCTGAGGAACGTTAAAAAATGGTGTAATGCCAATTGCACGGGGGAAAGTAACATCGCAGACAATATTGTGACAAGTAGACGGGTCAACTGGGTGGGTAGAAGCAAGAAAGAGGTATCTGGAGATTGTGTCATTGTAAATTTCAAATCCAAGAATGTCGCTAGTCGACTTTTCTGGGATGACTCCCCTCTGGATCCTGTATGTAAAGGGGTCCGGGCGATGCCTCTTGGCTTCTTTTATCCCCAATTTGATAGGCCAGTTGTAAATGAGAATAATAAGTCACAGTTTACTGACAATATTTGGGCAGAGGATAATCTTATCTCACCTATGCCTACTAATGTCTGGATGACTAAGCCAATCAACGGTAATGGTGTAGTAAATGTTGTAAGGAATACACCCTCCAACGATCTACCATTGTCAAACATGTTTTCGGCATTAGCTGATAGAATAGACATTGAATGACTAGAACCTGTACCTGAACAAGAAAACCAGATTCGCCAACTTCCAGGCAATACTGATATGACCCTTCCTGATGCCAGAGTTGATACCGTTATAAACGACCCATTACAGTTAGGTGGAGGGCACATACGGTTATTATCATGGAACATTGCTGGCCTACGGGCAAAACAAGACGACCCAATTTGGTTAAAATCAGTGAAGAGCCATGATATAGTTGCCTTACAAGAAACCTGGATGAGAGATAAAGGCTTCTGGGTTGAAGGTTATACTTCTTTCTCTGTTGATGCCCAGAGCTCAGCATCGGGTAGGGACAGGGGGGGTTTGCTATTCCTTGTTTCAGTTAAAATTGCAGGTAATGTTAGAGAAATTCCTAGTTCTTCTCATTACTTTCAGCTGGTGGAAATTTGTTTGGCGGAGAAGAATAAGATTGTATTAATAAACTGCTATAATTCTATGCAGGGGGGGCCCCCAAACTTTGTTTTAGATGGTTTATCCAACTTTTTAAGTATATATATGTCTAAACAAACCACTTTTGTTCAGTGTATAATGATGGGTGATTTTAATGTTCATTTGTGTGAGTCTCATTGCCAGATTATTGATGATAGCGGCCCTGACAATACTTCACCGCCACACTTTGAACATAGCCCTAAGGGTGTGGCAATGGAAAACTTGCTATCATCAAATGATCTATATGAACCAGGGGTCTCGGATACAACAAACCGAGTGGTCACGTATAACACAAGGGGCAGTGAATCGATTATTGACTATTTTTTTATGTCTTCAGGGCTCCTTCGTTATGTATTGTTTTATAACGCAATTGTAAGTGGGTTTAGTGACCACAACCCTGTGTTATTGGTTTTGGATGCTCTTTCTGGTTTGTATAAAGGAGTATTAAGGGCTACCTCTATAAGGGACGTGAGGGGTAAAGATCAGGGTAGACGCCTTAAATGGTGTAAAGTTTGTCCAGAGGATTTTCATGGTCTTATTGTCCAAGAAATGGGAGTCGAAATTGGGAAATGTAGGAACAGAGAGTTGAGGGGAGGGGAAGTCGTGAGTGCCTTTGATGCTATCTGTGCTAGAGTCGAAAAAGAGCTTAGAGCTAAACCAGGGAAGGGTTCTGCTCCAGTGTGTAGATGGTTTGATCACTCTTGCTCACAGGCACACTCAGCTTTGCTGAAGGGCCTAAAACAATTCCCTAGAGATAGGCGTTTGGTGGCACACTTAAGAAGACAATACGCTTTGACAGTTAAACTTCGGAAAAAAGCCATCAAAGATGAAGCATGGGATTCTTTGATGGACCCCATAACCCTCAAACATAGCTCCAAATTTTGGGCTATAATTAATAATCCTTTGTTCTCCCACACTAACAATGTGGATCTTGAAATTAACATCCCGGAAGCTGACTGGATTAACCATTTTTCTAATATATATGGCTCTGATGAAATTGCCGAGGCGTTTAAAATACCTTACTCCTCATCGTCTCCCACCAAATTATATTTTACCAAACCAGAAGTAGAGATGGCAATTTTAGGCTCAGCTGTAAATAAAGCCCCGGGCCCGGATGGGGTACCCCTGGACTTATACAAACTTAATTCTGGGATGTGGGCTGAGATTTTAGCTAATGTTTTCAATTGTGTGTACGAGGGGGGTTTGCCTAAAACATGGTCATGTGCTATTATAGTACCTATTTTTAAAAAGGGTCTTAGAAGCGACCCCAAGTGTTTTCGACCAATTTCGTTATTGGATTCCTCAATGAAGATTTTGGGCAAAGTCCTGCTTGCTAGAATTAACACCTGGTCCATAGACAATAATATCCTAGTAGATGCCCAATATGGGTTCCGTGCTGGGAGAGGGACTGAGGACCAATGCTTAAATCTTCACTTGTTAATTTCGAAATACACAACTGTTAAAAAAGGGTCAATTTTTGTCGCTTTTATGGACCTGTCCACAGCTTTTGATTTGGTGAATAGAGCTCGGCTGTGGACCATGTTGTTAAAACTGGGTCTTGATCCTCCCTTTGTATATTTTTTGGCAGAATTACACAAAGATTTAAAAGCTGCAATTAGAATGGACCAAGAAGGTAATCGTACCGCATGGTTCAAATCCAGCAGGGGCGTGCGGCAGGGCTGCATTCTTGCGCCTATGCTGTTCACTTTGTATATAAATTCACTTGAGGAAACTCTTTTAACTGCTACTTTGGATACTCCGCGTGCAGGGGAAACTCGTATTCCGGTTCTCCTGTACGCGGATGACGCAGCTTTAATAGCTCGGACCCATATAGGTCTGCAAAAACTTTTAAATGCTTTTAACGATTTTATGCTATCATTAGACTTAGTGATAAACAACTCCAAATCACACGTCATGGCTTTTGGGGCTGGAAAAAACAACTCCAAACAGTTTTACTGTAATGGTGACGTAATCACTAATGTTAAAATGTTCACGTACCTGGGTGTAATCTTTGATACCAAGGGGAGTTGGGCTCCGCAAATTGTAGCTAAAACCAAAGCGGTCAGAAGCTCGGCCACTGCTATTCTAAGTTTTGCCAGGAGATTGGGCGGGAAGCCAACAGGCACCTTACTTAACTTGTACAGGGCAAAATCAGTGGCAATAGCCAGGTATGGTTCGGGTTTGTGGGGCTATGTTAATAGTGAACCAGTTCAAAGGGAAGAAAATAAGTTCCTGCGTTCCACCTTAGGGCTTCCCCAATCTACAGCCACGTACTCGGTTCACCAGGAAGTTGGGCTTGGGTATATATCTGACACCCTTCTTATGGCCCCTATCTTGTTATGGATAAGGCTTTGGACTAATAAAAACTTGGGTCTAAATCATAAAATACTGGTGGACTGTCTAAAATTAGATAACTATAAAAATATTACCTGGCTTTCATATATACAAAAATGCTCTCTGGACCTGGGACGTCCTGATATTTTTCAGGCCCCTCAGGGTCTAAAGAAATCTGATTTAGATTGGGTGAAGGCCAATTTTATATTAATGAAAAATGTGGAGAGGGAGGAACGCCAACTAGTCAAGCCAACGGTTAGAGCCCACTACTTGACCATTACCCGTCTTACTATACAACCATACCTTACTATCGTCAATATCCCCTTTCATAGGTGGCTTCTGGTTAAACTCCGGTTTAACCAGATTTACACAGTTTTGTGTGATAGTCAGGGTTGGTTTAAGGAGGAGGATGCTCCTGTCTGCAATTGTGATAGTTTTTCTACACAAAATAATATGCATTTTATGTTATTTTGTAATTTTTTTACGGAGCCCAGACAGAAATACTTGGTACCACTTTTGAAGGATAAAGCTTTTTACCAGGCAAAACCTGCTCTCCTGTATCTTCAATTATTGGATTCTGCACTGGTCATGTTTAGCGTGGCCAATTACCTCGTTGCTGCGGTTAGGATCAGGAGGAAAAGGCTTAAAAATGCAAATATTAGTGTTTTGTGAAGAAGATTGAAATGGATGTCGTTCACATTTAAATGTCTATTTTATTGAGTACTTACTCTTTTTATGATATTTTTTAATGTACATTAATTATTTATTGTGATGTTTCCTCATATCATGCTTTTCTATGTATATGTAAATACTATTGATTGATGATTCTTGTATTTGCTATGAATTTGTATTGCCCTTCTTGTGATGTGATTGTAGAATGCTTTTATGATTTTTAACTAAATCGAATAAAGTGGTTTTGACTTGACTTGACTACTACATTGATCTTCAGGTAAGTGTTGTAGATAAGTCCTCTTTAAATAAACTGCTTTCTTTTGTCCTTTCTTCTTCTCTATTTTAGAAGGCATGGTGATTTTTTTTCAGTTGTCACCAAAAGAATCTATTATAAAAAATATATATCACTTTAGAAAAATAAATTATATCAAATGCACTATTATATTATTTATAAGAAGAGAGGAGAGATTATGACAACAAACAAAAGAATATGAAAATAGAAGGACTTACAACAAGAGAAAGATGACTACAAGACAATATGAAATATACATAGACAAGAGGATATAAGCAGACAGTGCAGTATAAGGGGATAAATAGAGTATGAAAAGACTGGAAAATATGAAGAGATAATGAGGATTATGAGGAGAAAGGTAGCAGTATGAGGAGAGAAGGAAGAGTATAAGATACAGAGTATGAGAAGACAGGGGGACAGTAAAAGAGAGCTTAGACAAGGGAGTATAAAAAAAGTGTGACTATTAGGAGACAGACGAGACAATGAGGACAGAGAGACACTAACGGGCCCATTACGATGGCGGGCAGATTGTCCCCGCCAGGCTGGCAATACCCGCTGCCAGCCTGGTGAGGGCAATCCACCCGCAATCCCAACCAGAATGACCCCCCGCCATGGCTGACAGCTCCACAGCAGTGGCAAAAACCGTCCACCGCTTTCCTGCCCCGGTCACCTTACGACCAGGGTGGAAAGGGTTTAACATGGTAACGGTGTCTAATACACACTGCCAGCCATATCATAATGGGCCTCTGCAGATGCCTTTCCGTAGCAGCAATACCGTCACGGAAATGCATGAGGTTTTTACTGTGTGGGCCCATTGTACGCCCCCAGACTAAAAGTGTAATTGACAGTGCACATGAGAGGAAACTGTGGTATCTCCCAGTATTCACATACACAAAATGGACATGATGCAGACAGAGGTAGTGAAGTTACAGGAGGAGGGGAGATGGTGCAGACAGAGGGGGAGATGATGCAGGCAGAGAGAGAGATGGTGCAGGCAGAGAGTGAGATAGTACAGGTAGAGAGGGAGATGGTACAGGCAGAGGGTGAGATGGTGCAGGTTGAGGGGGAGATGGTGCAGGCAGAGGGGATTTGGCGCAAGCACAAGGAGAGATGGTGCAGGCAGAGAGAGAGATGATGCAGGTAGAAGGGAGATGGTGTGGACAAAAAAGAGATAGTGCAGATGGAGGAGAGAACGTGCAGGCAGAGGGAGGTATAATGATAGAGAGAGGATTAAAAGATCACACAACGGATTATGGAAAAAAAAGGGGCACTATTAAGAGACAAAGGAGACAATGAGCACAGGAACACACTAAGAGTACAGAAGAGACAGTGAAAACAAGCAGCACTATAACGAAAGACAAGTGAAAATAAAGAAAGAGGGAAAATATCCAAAGAGAGGAGACAGTATAAGCAGAGAGAGGTAGACTGTCAGCAGAAACTGTGAAGATTATGGAAAAAGCTGCCACTATAATTCCTTAATTTACACAGATGCTCAGTGTGATTCTAGACAAACTATTTAAAACCATACATTTTAGCAAAACACATTTTCCACACTAAAACGTTAAAGTGACTAAGGACATTACATGTATATGACCATTACATTTCAGTGGACAATCCAGACTCAATTTTCAAATACATTTCAAATTTACTGCATTATTGTTTTGCCAGCATTACACCCAAAAGTGAGACACAATTGTACAACAAACAGGCCCAAAGGGCTTGTCAGTGGCGTCACTAGAGGGGTGCAGAGGGTACAGACCGCACCGGGTGATACCCTCACATGGGGTGACACCATCTGCTTACGCTATGTATGTAACACAGCTATGCAGCCTCGCCTCTGCTCTGTGTCTATTTAAACTTATTTCAACAGCACATGCACGAATTCAAAGCACATTTCATATGTTTATTTCAGTGACTTTAAAAAAAGGCAAGAACTGTGAGGAACAAACCATGGGGTAAGAGGGTGGACAATGTGATGAGAAAACAGTTAAAATAGCATCAGGCTGAAGAGGGGGTGCAGGCAGAGGGGGACAGATGGTGCAGACAGAGAGGGGGATGGTGCAGGCAGAGAGCAAGATGGTGCAGGCAGAGGATAGATGGTGCAGGGCTGCAGGCAGATGGTGCAGGCAAAGAGGAGATGGAGCAGAGACAGCGAGACAGATGGTGCAGGCAGAGAAAGAGATGATGCACACAGGGGGTGAGATGGTGCAGCAGAGAGGAAATGGTGCAAACAGAGGGAGAAATGTTACATGTAGAGGAGAGATGGAGCACACAGAGGGGGAGATAGTGCAGACAGAGAGAGAGATGGTGCAGGCAAAGAGTGAGATGGTGCAGGTTAAGGGGTAGATGATGCAGGCACAGCAAGAGATGTTACAGGCAGAGAGAGAGATGGTGCCCCCGGAGGGAGAGATAGTGCAGACATACACAGTCATATTACAGGCAGAGGAGAGATAGTGCAGGTAGAAGAAGAGATGGAGCATGCAGAGGGGAGATAGTGTGGACAAAAGGAGAGATAATGCAGGGAGAGAGGAGATGGTGCATGCAGAAACTGTGAAGATTATGGAAAAAGGTGCAACTTTAAATCCTTAATTTACACAGAAGCTCTGTGTGATTCTAGACAAATTATTTAAAACCATACATTTCAACAAAACACATTTCCCACATTAAAACGTTTAAGTGACTCAACACATTACATGTATATGAACACTACATTACAGTACACAATTCTGACTTACTTTTCAAATACATTTCAAATTTGCTGCATTATATTTTGCCAACATTACAAGCAAAAGTGAGACACAATAAAACAAGAAACAGGGCCAAGGGGCTTGTAACTCTACCTAAGACTGTATACAGCAGTCTAGGTATTCTGGCTGAGGAATTCTTAACAGGGAGGTATGATGAGAGACGGTGCATTTTAAAGGTCAGATAAGCCAGTATAAAAAGACTATTAAGAAACAAATAAGACAATAAGGACAGAGAGACACTAAGAGTACAGAAAAGACTATGACAACAAGCAGCACTATAAGGAAAGACAAGTAAAAATAAAGAGAGAAATTATCACAAGAGAACAGACAATATAAACAGAGAGAGGTAGACTGTCAGGAAAAACGGCAGAGATTATGGAAAAAGGTGAACTATAAATCCTTAATTTACACAGATGCTCAGTGTGATTCTAGTCAAATTATTTAAAACCATACATTTTACCAAAACACATTTACCAAACTAAAACATTTAACTGACTGCACACATTTTAAATTTTTTAGTACTGCACTTTATTGCAAAAACCTGACTCACTAACCACATTAATTTACCAAATGATTTTATCACAATACTTATTCAAATACAGTCAAACTCAAAATGCAATTCTACAAACTTTTCAAGATTAAACACATTACTTTTACTAAATATAAAATGCACCACATACATTCCCTTACAACTTTTAAACTCACCTCTCAAAGTGATTGGTAGATTAAGAAGAATGCCACTCACACAGCAGGTAGCCTTATACAGAACCTCTCTGCTCCAGTGCTTGCAGCAGAACCAAAGAAATTGCACATTTTCCCTCTCAATTTACACATATATACACATTACTAACAAATCAAATTCCTTCACACAATAATTGAAAACCAAAGACATATTTCTATTGGTTCAATAATTCAAACCTTGCCAACTAACATAACTTTCCACCCTACTCCCAACTGTAAACTGTCACCAGAGGTCAAAAGTTCACCACTCTATAAAACACTGCTTCTTAACATATTTAGACTATACATAAGTACTTACTTATAAGTACCAATAATAAGAAAAGCTCTAGATAGAACCAAGCAACACATAAGTGCATAAACTACAAACATATCTCGAAAATATATTTTTTCAAATAATTTTTTTTATGCTAGGGTAAGCTTACGGGACGACTTACGGACTTTGCACCATACGTCGTACGTAATTTGCACCATACGCGCATGGCAAATCTATCGTAAAAAAAAACTAGCGTCTACTATACATTTTTTATAATCCCCGGACTACATCCCCCGGGGTAAAAAAAAAAACGTTGGGGACCGTGGGGGGAGCCCAAATGCCCCCACGGTCCCAGCCGGCTCCCCACGTGCTTAGGGAGCCAGCATTACTTTTCGTCAGAGAGACCAGCTAACATGCTGGTCTCTTTGACGAAAAGCAGTTTGCTGTGATAGGGTGGGAGCCGCGATGCTCTGCCCTACCACAGCAAACAGCAGTGTCCCGGGATTGGGCACCCCGGGACACTGCAGGAGCCGGCCCTGGGGGGTGGCGGTCCCCAGGGCCATTGAGGGCTCCAGGAGGGGGGCCGCGCGGCCCCCCTCCCAACAACAGCAAAGCCCCAGGGGTGGTGGTCCCCGGGGCTGGCGGGTCCATCACGGACACCCCAGGACACTGCAGGAGCCGGCCCTGGGGGGTGGCGGTCCCCAGGGCCATCGAGGGCTCCAGGAGGGGGGCCGCGCGGCCCCCCTCCCAACAACAACAAAGCCCCAGGGATGTGGCGGTCCCCGGGGCGTGTGGGGGGGTTGAGACCCCCACAATATTTTTAAAAAAAAATTCAAAACGTAGCCCCGGGGGGGCCGTCCCGGGGGCAGTGTGGGGGAAATTAGGACCCCCCCACACTTTTTAAAACATTTTACCCAGGCATTTGGTCCCCCCGGGAGCTAATTTATCAGACCAAGATTTTTTTTTTTCGCGGAGTTCACGTACCGTACGTGGACCCCGCGACTTTAAAAAAAAAAAGGCCGAGGGGGTCAGGGTATGTCTACCCTGCCCCTTTGTGTGTTTTACGTATTTGTTTTCAGCTTTCTTGTACCTCGGTTCTACCGAGGCACAAGATGGCTGCCAACACTTCCTGGTTTGGAGTGTTAACAGACGGGTGACATCCAATTAGCATGCAGCTTGTGCTCGGGAAGGTACGCGTACGATAAGCGCACTGTACAGAGTACAATACAGAGTACGGTAAGCTTCTATAGATATACTTATGATTTTACTTATGATTTTCTCAGGAACTACTGAACGGATTTACACCATTCAACAAAAAGCATGATCTACGAACCGAACTCAACCTTTTTGCCAAATTTGGTGTCATTCCGTTCAGCCGTTCGGGCTGTAGCCCTGGCTAAAGGTCCTATGGAAAATTGCATGGGGAAAACACGTTTTGGGGCCCCCCTTTTTTCTCAGCCCCCGCTTCACGAATCACACCCAGACTATAAGGGAAGGAGCGGAGCGGAGCAGGCCATTTTCTTGGAGAATTTCGTGAAGATACGTCCACCTGCGCCAAAGTTATTCCAGATAGAATGTTGTGGATTTCCTATGGAAACTAGGTTTTAACTATAACTACCTACAGGCGACCACCAGTAGGTAATATATATATCCACACACACATATATATATATATATATATATATATATATATATATATATATATAGATATATATATATACATTCACAGAAAAAATCATAGGTTTCAGGGGTGTTATTGTTAGCTGGGCATTTCACTTGTACAAAACCATAGAAATTCCTCCGTTATAGTTAGTTCTGCTAACTAACTATAACTCGTGTGCCAGCAATGCACGGCTGATGATGTCACATATTACATCATTCATGACATGGTCAGTGACATCACTGATGACATCTCAAATGACATCATGCCAGATTGAGTGGATATATAACAGCCTGGATGGAGGATTTAGCAGCTCTCTGACTGTCTGTTTAAGTGAGTAATTAAAAGTGTCTCACTTAATACATGGATTAGTGCATCACTGTCTCTGTTGTTGTATAATATGCTGCATCAGTTGGTCACTAACTACACAAGTGTGTATACTAGTTATTGATTAGTTGGGTGAGTATTTGTATGGGACACTGAGTTTGTGTGTGGTTGGATGAGGTGTGTGTAACTCTATGCATAGATGTGTGAATGGTTGATTGACTAGGTGTATACGTTTTAGAGTGCATGTGGAAACAGTTGTTTGGGTGACTGAGTGTATTTATTTGTGTGTTGGTGAGCAAATATATGTTTTATTTGTACATCTTCAACAACGTAAAAAACATAAAAGGCATTGCATGTGAGAGTTGGTGTATATACATAAGTATGTATGAGAGTCAGTGATTGTGAGAGTAGCTATATGAATGAGTGTATAATTTTTTTTTTTTTTACATTTTTATTACATTTTTTAACTTTTAACAAAAATTCCAAAACATGTTACAGTACACATATTTCAAAATACACATTAGTGAACACACAGAAGGAAAACAAAAAGAAGTAGCAAAATAAACAGATTAACCTATTTCAGCCGCCCACTCTACTTTCCTATATCAAATATGTATAAATCCCTCCTCCAATTTCAATGACGGAGAGCTCTCCCCTAACCAGCCCTAGTCTTCCAGTGCTCAATGGGCAGCCATATCCTTTCACCCAGTGCTCTTGCCCTTCTACCCTTCCAATCATATATAGCTTTCTCCATATTGTATGTAGAGAGTAGCCTTGCTACCCACATCTGAAACGTGGGAGGCATCCTATCAAGCCATGTTTTTGCTATGCCAATCCTATATACTGCCATTACCATAAATAAAAATTCTATAGGGAGGCCTTCTACTCCTACAATCACCCCAAGCATTATAAATTCATCTGTCATGTTAATCTTAATCCCCAAGGACCCCTCCAAAAATTCCTCAATTGCCAATTTCAATGTATGCAGTTGTGGGCACTGCGCGAACATGTGTACAATATCCGCATTACTCGCGTCGCAACGCGGACAGGTTATTCCGGTGGTCCCGCCCCACTGTGCAATTCTGGCAGGGGTGTGGTATAATGAATATACTGTTTTATAGTGCTGCGCTTGTAATGTTGCTGAGCACAGCACTTTCCGACCTAGATCTAAAGAAGCCTGTAATCCCTCAGGACGCGAACCCACTTTTTCCATCCATTTGCTAACATGTTTGCCCCTGTCATCACCTTTTAGTGCAAAAAGTTCTGCATACAGCTGTCTTATTGTACAATGACTACTTCGTTCTATATAATCCATTATCCTGCAATGGCTAAACCCTAGGAGGCCTCCTTGTTTATTATGAAAGTAACTCCTTATTTGCAGGTACTTTAAAAAGTTGCTTCCCGATATCTCAAATTTACTTTGAATCTCCTGAAACTGTAAAATCCCTCCGTCCGAATCCATTATATCTCCTAGTTTCTTGATCCCCTTACTGTCCCATTCTTTCATGACTACATCCCTGAAGATCTCCCCTGCAAGTGAGTGATTTGTATACAATCTCATATATCTATTGTTTCTGCCTATTCCCAGTTTTTTTGCAACAGCCTTCCAGATGTTGTATATTGCTCTTAAAGTCTTAAACCTAGTATGTTTAAAGTAATTATAGTCTACCGTATTTAGTAGTGCATTCTCCGCCTCCCTACCCGCCAAAGCTTTATAAACATTCACAAAACCGGGTCTGCCACTTCTTTGACTGGCACTTCCTCCTCCAATCAACCCTTGTGCATATTGCAGTGCCGCCGCCCAGTAATAAAACCTAAAATCAGGTGCCCCCCAGCCCCCCTTGTCCCTAGTGAGTGTCATAAAACGATAGGCTCTCCTTGTTTTTCCCTGCGCCCATATCAGTCTATTTAATATTGCTTCTAGTCTATCAAACCATATGCAGTCAAAGTAAAGAGGCATCGCTCTGAAGAGGTACAAACATTTTGGAAATGTAACCATTTTGATCACATTAATATGCCCCATTAAGGTCAAGTGTAGATTATTAATCCTTTCAGTGTTACCTTTTACTTTTCCAACAGGGGTTCCATATTTATCCCTACCAGGCTCTCTTGGTCCGCAGTCACTCTAATTCCCAAGTATACCGCCTCCTGAACCACCCTGGCGTCCTGATATGTTGTAAACCTGTTCTGCACTATCTGAGTCTTCCCCTTATTTATAAGATATCCTGATATTAAACCAAAATTCCTTGCCTCTTGCTCTATTTCACCTATTGCTCTCCCTGGCTCCGGAGTTATAATGGCCACGTCATCCGCATAGGCAAACAATTTATATTCCTCATCATGCAACATAACGGGGGGGATGTTAGAATTACTAGCAAGTCTCTTTAACAGCGGGTCCAGGTATAAGGCAAACAACAAAGGCGAGGCTGGGCAACCCTGACTGGTCCCTCTTTTTATCTCAACTGCCTTTGTATAGATTTTATTAACTCTTATCCTTGCTGTCAGCTGTTTATATAGGGCCTGAATTGCTGTTATGTACCCCTTGCCTATACCAGCCCACTCCAAGGCCTTCCACAGATAGTCCCAGGAGACCCTGTCAAACGCCTTGTCCGCGTCCAAAAAAATAGCCGCGACAGGGTCTCCTGCAACCTTCGCGGCACCTAAGTTGGTAATCATTTGCCTTGTGTGCTGTGTGGTCCCTTTCCCTGGAATAAATCCATGCTGTGATGTAATAACTAGCCCCTCAATAACCTTACTTAGCCTTTGCGCCAACGATTTCGAGTATATTTTTGCGTCCGCGTTCAGGAGTGTTATTGGCCTGTACGACCCTGGTTCTAATGGGGATTTATCCTTTTTTAATAACACTATTATATCCACTCCTGCCCAGGAGTGTGGTACTGCCCTACCTTCCTGTGCCTGTCTAAAACTGGCCCACATATCCTCCCCTATTAGATACCAGAACGTCTTATAAAATTCTGCGGGTATTTGATCCGGCCCTGTTGCTTTTCCTGATGGGAGATTATATGCCGCTTCTCTTATTTCTTGGAGTGTTAATGGACAATCTGACTTTTCTTTGTCCTCCCGTTTTAGCCCTACGTGTGGTATGTGCAATAAATATTCCGTAATTCCTGCCTCTATATTAGTTAGATTTTGCTCATACAGATTTACATAAAATCTCCTAAAGACTTCCTGCACCTCTTCTACTTTGTTTACTATATTCCCTTTGCCGTTTTTAATCTCTTTTATTTCCCCTGCTGCTAAAGTTTGCCTAGTCCGATTTGCCAACAGGTGTCCCACCCTTTCATTGTATTCATAGCACTATTCTTTTTTTGCTAAAAAGTTCCCTGCTGCCTTCCGTGCCAGGCTTTCGCCTGCCTCTGCTTTATTTAGCTCTCTTTCCAGCAAAATCTGCTCTATAGGATCTTGCCTACTTATGGCCAAAACTAAACCTTCTTCAAGCATCTCCAGCTTTCTCACCCTCTCCTCCATCCTGATCTTTTCCTTTTTACTCCTTTGTAGCGTATAGCTCAAAGTCTCCCACCTAACTCTAGCCTTGAATGCATCCCACACCATATCCGCTGGGGCTAAATCCCTATTGATGTTCCAAAACTGCGTTATCCATTCCTGCATCCTAATGACGTATCTCTCTTCCTTCAACAGCCCTCGCTCAAAAGTCCATGTACTAGTTTTTCTTTCCCCTCTGTTAACCAATGGGATACTTAACACCAGCAGATTATGGTCTGACACCATCCTTGGAAGACGTTCTATTTGGGCCCCGCCTACCAAAGAGCTAGAAATGAAGAAGTAATCCAGCCTGGCAACAATCCTATGGGGTGCTGAATAATACGTGCTCCCTGTCCCTATTGGATTATTCTCAGCCCACACATCCACTAAAGCGTTATGTCAAATTATATTCTGTAATGCTTTATATGTCTTTCTCTTCCGACCACCATATCCTCCCCCAGCCCCAACCCTTGCACCCAATCCATCCAGTCCATTAATATTAAAATCCCCACAGCATATTACAGGCTCTGGCCATAGTGATAGTTCTAGATCAAGAAATTCCAATAGTTCAGGTTCATCATCTGTAGATCCATACAAAGAAACAAGCGTAAATCTCCCAGCATCTGTTTCCCCTTCCAACAATATCCACCTCCCATCTTGATCCTCCTTCTTCCTTTTAAGTTTAACAGCGCCTCTTTTAGCTAGTACAGCCACCCCTTTAGTTCTGGTTTCTTGTCCTGTATAAGCAAGCACCTCAAACCCCATCTGATCTAGCATGAACTTATCCTTTCCCATAACATGCGTTTCCTGTAGGCATATTATATCCAATCTCCACAATCTTAGCATGGCGGCTACCTTTTGCCTCTTCTCCCCATTGTTAAGACCGCAGATATTCAGTGAAGCTATCCTTACCGCCATATATGCTTGCTGGAATTTTCCCTACTAGTCACCCCTTTAACTGTCTTTCTAT
Organism: Lissotriton helveticus; assembly: GCF_964261635.1. NCBI lineage: Eukaryota > Metazoa > Chordata > Amphibia > Caudata > Salamandridae > Lissotriton > Lissotriton helveticus. The sequence continues at coordinate 650,020,764 of NC_136071.1, forward strand.
TTCCTTCTGTGTAGATATCTAACCAACATTTCTCCGCTCTGTGTACTTTGAGTTTCTGTGCTGTCTGTCCCATCCACCCATCACCGACCCCCTCGTGCTTACCCCTCCCCTTACCCCCCTCCCTCGACACCCCCCTCCCACTAGAATCCCTCCCTTCCCTTCCACAGGCAAATAGGTCACTCATGACCTATATGTGGCTGGTATGTGTTGTAGTGTCGCCTCCCTCTCCTTCCCTTTATTAACTCTGGCTTTCTGTCTAATTCCCTACTTCCCATCATTGTCTCGGCCCTTTCACTTATTGTTGTTCCTCCCCCTATGCTGCTCAGTAAGTTCTGCTAAGTATTCCCCAGCCTTCATTTCTGAAAAAAACATCCTGATATGACCTCCCGCGATAACCTTTAGTTTTGCGGGGAACATTAAATATGCCTCAGCCCCCTGTTGCTGAAAAGAGGTAATTAATTGCCTAAGCCACCATCGCCTCTCCACAGTCACGTGGCAGAAATCGGGCCTTGCAAAGAACGTTACCTCCTTAAATGTTTTCTTAGAATCTGGCCTGGCTTTCTCCATAATTTCCTGTCTTACCAAAAAATTACCGAAGAACACTAACATGGCTCTTGGCAAAGTATCTGGATTACCGTCCCGTCTTTTTTTAATTGCTAATGGAAACCTGTGTGCCCTTTGGACTTCCAGCTCCCATTGCCATTGAGCTTCCGGAAAGGCCCCTTTTAACAATTTGATGACATATCCTCTTGGATCCTGCCGCTCTACTCCTTCGTCTATTCCAAGAAGTCTCACATTATTACGCCTCTGGCGATTTTCAAAGTCCTCAACTTTCCACTGTAGATCTTCAACAGCTTTTGTCTGCTCCATTTTAAATGCTTGCCAGTCTGTTACTTTGTCCTCGAGCCTGCCTGTTCTTTCTTCCACCACTTCCACTCTCTCTTCCACCTCTTCATACTTTTTATTTACTTTCCTGATTGCGGCTTGTATTTTTTTAGTATCATGCCTGGCTCTCCGACTTTCAGCCCTGGCTTCCGCCTGCATTTGCTCGAGAGTCTTGAACAACAGGTCCAATGTGGCATGCTGTAGGGATCCCTTATCGTTCCCCCCTACTGCTCCTTTCCCTTGGGTGTCCTCCCGATACACACTTGAGGTGGCAGAGTAGTCCCAAAGCAGTTTCTTATGAGTATTAACAGGGGATTCTCCCCCCCCTCGTCTTGCCGCTAATTTACGCCTTTTCTGCGTGCTTTTCCCTTTGGAGTCACTGCTACCCTCCGAGTCGGAGCTTATATCTCTAGTGTCCTTATCCTCTCCACTGCTTACAGGGGTAGAATCCGAGCCTTCATGTGCTCCTTTTGTGACTCCAGGCTTGCCAGGCTCCCCCACTTTGCACACTGTAGTTGCACATTATCAGAGCTCATTTCAGCTTCTAATTGTGTAAGAGCATTCAACATCTGGGCATTATTTCGGCGTTCTGTCTCTCCAGTGGCCCCCTCGCTCACCGTCTGTGTGCTGCTGCAGTCCAGTCTCTCCTGCTCATTTTCGGCCGCTGCAGCCGTTTCCCCGGGAAGCATGTGTCCCAAAGCTGTTCCCTCCTGTTGCCCAGCAAGCGCAAAGCTTGCGTCCTCGAGGACGGCGGATTCCGATACAGCGTCCTGCGGAGGAGGGAGGCTCGTCGGGGGTCTGTTTGCCGTAGCTGTTAGCCCCTTAGCGCTGAATGACTCCGTCAAGGTAGGCTGCCTGAGGGCAGAGTCTTTACCGTCTTTGCCGTTTTTTTTCCCCAGCGCCTGAGCGTTTCGCACAAGTGCAGAGCTGTCTTTGTTTCCCCCGTGTGAATCCTGAGGCGACTCGCTGCGGGCTGCCGTAGTCTGGGACACCTTTTTTTCTTTATCCATTTTCCGCTGCTGTGCTCTAGAAGCCGTGCTTACTGCTGGGGTCGAACGCTTAGCTGGGGGCATCATCTCAGGAATAGTCCCAGTACCAAGCACATCCTTCTGGGTCTGTACCTTACTTGCGCTGACAGGCACGGGCTGTAGTTTCTTCTTATCCTTTTCCTGTCTCCCTCGTTGTGCCATTTCTTCGGGAGTCCTAATGCTATAAGGATCCCGAGCCAATTTCTTCAAAGTCCTCAGCGCTGATAAGACTCTGTGCTGGATTTGTAGCTGAAGCCCGGCACCGATGTTTGTATCTGTGTTTGGCCCTTGTTGCTTCTTAGTTAGCTGGTAAAACAGCCACATGCTGCCTCATACTGCCTTCTGCATATCCCAGGTCCGGAGAGGGAGTATAGTGCGACTTCCCCCTACAACGTTACAGTGGCCATCTTGCCACTGTCATCTGTTACACCGGCCATCTTGCCACTGTCAATGAGTGTATAATTTTAATTATGATTTTTTAGCATATTAACTATGAGATACTATGTGTTTGAATAAATTAGGTGTTGTGTGTATAATTGTGTAAGTGAGTAAATAAAGTGTGATTAATTTTTTCATGAGTGAGAAGGATGACTGCATACCCGACTAAGATGACTGCTTATGTGTCAATGTCTATATATGTATTAATTAGTGACTGCATGTATAAGTGATTCTGTTGTTGAATGGGTAGTTGTGTGTGTTGACTTAGGAATCAGTGAGTGGGTATGTATTAACTAGTATTGGTGATAGAGCAAGATTCTGCATCGCGACTTGCTCGATTCATGAACCTCGATTTGTCATAACCTCATAACAAACGTACGTTATTATTAATATCTTTATTTTGGATATGCGTGAAAGGTAGCGAAGCTTGCCTATGTGTTTTACTAATACAAATAACCCTTGTCCGTAAAATGGCCGGTGCTTGCATTTCTGTTTCTGCGCATGCGTGAGACATAGTCACGAGGTATGACGCAGTTAGAGTTTGAGAGGGAAAGGGTGCGCATGCGTAATAGCAATAAGATGGCTGTGCTTTTGATAACGTGGTGAAGCTTTGTGCTGCTGCTCCTGTGAACTTGTTCGTTGCCCTCATTCACTAATGCATAGTATATTTTTATAATGATGAAACTAAAGTACGAAATCATGACATGTAGTACATTCGTTCATTTTCTATGTGCTAGTTTGTTTTCGCTTACTTTTCATGTATCACGGGAAATGGGGGTCCAAATGGGTTGCGAGCCATCTTGAAGGTCCCTTCCACGCATGCTCAGGATGCGAGGCAAGAAACAACCTTGGGCAATGGAACTCAGCCAGCTGGCAGAAACGGACTAGATGCTCCTGAGAAAGTGACCTGCGACCCAGCAGGACGGAGTTGTCTGTGCCCATATTGCAACATTTGTTAATAATCCATTGTATTTCACTGGCTTGTCTCATGGGAACCCCAATCTTGCTAGGCGGCACCTTAGGGTGTAAAATAGGTCTTACAATACTCTGTTCTGATTGGTGTGTTAACCAAATCCTACCTTAGGACCAATCCAAATTGGGGATTCTGACACTTTGCAACATTTGGGGGGTGGTACCCTGTCCCAAAACAGTATATCTACCCTGGGTTCACCTAGGGAAATTGTCCGACTTGTCCAAATAGCTGACCTGTCACTGACCCAACGCACTTAATAGGTGACTGAAGATACAGAGCGCTGCGGAGCACTCTGTCCGAAAATGACCATAGATTAAGGTTTTACTAAACCTTAAAAGTGCTGGCGGAGCACTTTGCTGGGAGTTCGCTGACCCAATCGGGGTTCTGATCGATAGCTGCAGAGAGGGTGGAGCGCAGGCGTTGCTTCCGAACTGCGGGTGCTGGTCGTGTCCTGGTGGTCCTGTCCTGATCCTAATCTGAGGGTTTCCTGTCCTGTCCTGGGTGTCCATTCTGCACCTGCTGTCCATTGAGGGGTATCCTTCCTTGAGGGTTTCCTGTCCTTAACTGACCCGTGGCCAGGGTTGGTTTTCACACCAGTCTAGGTAAATATCGCTCTGAATCTCTTGAAACTGCACCTTTCTATTTTTCTGTCTTTGCTTCAATAAAGACATATCTTTGCATATGATAAGTTTTCCATGCTTTCCGCAACCATTGCATTTCATAAAAGTCACTTGCATTTAATTTTCATAGCGTGTTCCTATGTTACCCTATCTTTTAGAAATCATTTTCGCCATTGCAGTTTGCAACTTCCTGATATGGTCTCAAATTTTCTCTCATAAATATCACTAAAGAAACTCTGAATTTAGCCCAGTAGCTCTCTTAGTTTGTTTCCTGTCACATTAGCCTTTTAAACATAAATGATTGCCCTTATAGTTCGTCTATACAGCTATGTACTCTTTGCAAATTTGATTTTAGACTGTCTCCTCGTAGTGGAGTGTATGTTCTAAAGAAATTTAAATCTGAGATAAAGCTTTTAAAAACTTTCAGTTGTCCGTGGTCATTTCATGAAATAAATCCCAGGTTCACATGTTGGGTTTGTATTTTGCTGCCTTTCCTTTTACAGCTAGCTCCCTGATCCATTGTGGTCATAGGTACCCGTAACAGTGGATGGTAAGTCGGGTACACTAGAAAATAGAAAAGGAACTCACAATTATTGGTAGAAGATTGCGACGTCATCCGATCAATGTATATGGTGATTTGAAAATATATGGGCCCGAAGCCGGAAGTGGCGAAATTATTGGTCGGGTGACCCGCGATCTCTAGCAGTAATTTTCTGGTAGCATCGAGGATGGTTAGGGAATAGTTAAAGGTTAGGTAGGAATAGCTAGTTTAGCTAAGTTGGACGCTGCTAGTTCAAATGGCAAATTGCTGCTAAAGGTAAAAGTGTTTTAGGTGAACTGATCACTCACGTGGAATGCCTTGCTTTGAAAATTTTGAAATGTTTTAAACAGTTTTTCTTATTATTGTATTGATATATGTATTAACCCATTCGTTAGTTACTGTTAAATGTTTGTTGGGAAATCCCCGGGGAATTGAATAGCGAGTGGTGAATAGAATCCATTCGTTTGAGGTCATTTGCTCTAAGGAAAGTTGGTGCAGGTTAGGCAGAACTGGAAGCACTAACTAGGGACTTTTCTGAATGTATGATTGAATAAATGTTAACAACGACGTTCATTGGCAAAATTCCTATTGTGGCGTAACCTAGTAAGGGTCACATCGGAAGAGTAGCAGGTTCATCAGAGCTTGGGTGAAGGCAAAGGGGTCCGCTGGGGAAACCTTAGACTCGGATATATCCAGGAAAAGTGGATGAGTCTGGGGGAGTAGCAGGTTCTTCAATGCTAGCGTGAAGGGTAGGCAGAGAAGATCTACCCGTAGTGTATGAAAAGTAAATGGAAGTAGTTTACTTGCAGTGACAATTTCTTTCCTATCTAGACACTTGAGCACAGTGGCGAATGTGTATTCGTTGTAAAATAACCAAGCACTGAGCACTTTAGAAAGTAAGAAGGTTTCCGTTACCTTGTGAAGGGGGGAGTCAGTCGCGAAGCTGCTCTGACGTCACTCCGTGCCGCGCTGGGATTGGTAGACGCAGCGGGCGGGTAGCGGGGCTGGAATTGTAAAGGAGGGGTGAGCGCCGAAGCGTGAGAACTGTCTCGCGAAAGGGCCGCGCACCCATTGGTCGAAAATATTTGAACTCGTGCATTTCATTGGCCGCACGAAAATAATAGACGCATTTTGATTGGAAGTGATTTCGTAAACAAAAGTCACTCGTAGAAATCGTATGTGGCATTCGTATAGACCGCATACCAGACCTGATCCACGGCATATGGGATTTGAGAACGATCAGTGGAAAGGTGTTAAAAACGACAATATGTACGGAAATAAGAGAAAATTGTCCCTTGTAAACAAGGTGAAGAATTATTTCAAAAAAGACAAGCCGATTAAAACTAGAGAAGGTGTTGTCATTCCGCCACCAAATACTCCCGCATCTTTCATGATGTTCGATAAAGGGTACAATACCTGTGTATGGTTGGAAAATTGGGCAGAATACACGAAAGATGACCGAGTATTGGCTTTTCCGTTAGAGGGTACCTTTAACAGCAGGATTCTATTTAATCTGAGAACCCGAATGAATGATTTTCATCCCAGACCTAGATTAACGCAGTACGAAGCACTAGAGGAATGGGAAATCGAGGCTTTCGAGAGGGATAAGCCACGGATGGATAAAGGGTTAACTAAATTTTATCCAAAATTGAAGCAGGAAGCCCACGCCAAAAAGATGAAACAATGGAGACAGAATATGATTGTTGAGGGACTGTTTCCAATGATGCCGGCAGATGGTTCTCCTGGGGGGGGAAAAAGGACAGAGAAATCCAAACACTGGGGGCCCCCCGGAGAGTCGGATGATGAGTTGTTAGATGACATGTGTATGAGAAGTCCGCCTCCTTATAATGAAGGACACCGACCTTCAAGTGCAGGAGATATTTCCCAAAGACCTCCACCCCAGGAAGAGGTCAGGTCCGCCAGTGTAGGAGGGGGTTATCTGATCCCTCCCTATACTGACAGTCTAGGACCCATAGAGACAAGAAATATTTATCCTAGAATGTCAGCTGGTGGGGAGACAGGATATTCACGTGAGCGGGATTTATTTCCTCGATCTCCCTACGGAGGCGAGGTGAGATCCTTAAGTTCAGGAATGCCGTTATTACAGCCTCTATATGAAAAGGAACCAAGATCCCTAGGTACAGGAAGTTTGTTCCCAAGACCTAATTATGGTGAAGGACCCAGTGAGACACATCCCACTGCCCCAAGTTATGCTCCCACTCTGACCCCGCAGGTGTTACATGACAAAACCTTTAGAGAGAATATTGGAAGAAAAGGAGCGGGAGGTTTTAGCAAAACAGAGAGCTGAAATCATTCAGAAAATCTCCCAGTTGAATACCAGTCCTGAAGCCTTGACAATCCCAGTAACTATCGGACCGGTGGTTCCTTTGTATGGGGACCGTCAAGGGAGTCCGAAAACTCCAGTCATTACTCCCGTCATAGCACAGCCCAGACCAGAACCCTTAATCGTAGATGAACAGACGAGCGAGTACGAATCTGAAGTCTCACTATTGGATCTGCCCATTAGGAATACAGGGAAAAGGATGCAGAAAAGACATAATCCTTTCAATACGAGGGAGATTCAAATGGAATCGACTTCGGGTACTAAGAGTGTCACACCAATGACTCCGGGGGAAATCGAAAGATGGAGTGAAGAATTAGAAAAACATATTCCGCAGACGAAACCTTTAAATCTCTACAAATTGAGAGTAGAAATAGAAGAACTAATGGCAGGAAATGTAGGATTAGACCGATTAAATACTTACTCTGAAGAAGAGCTGTTGTTCATTTGCAAAAGTCTTACCCGAAATGCCCGAGTACTTCACGAGAAATTGACAGACACTGCTGCTAGTATGGGAATAGATATTTCTAAATCGAAACCGTTGCCGAAACCGTACAGAGAAGATTTCTCAGACAAAGATTTAGAAAACCTGAACATGTCAGGGAAAAAGGCACAGGTCAAAGAATTATTGACGGTATTGCAGAAATGGGGAGATATAGAAAGATGGAAAGCCAGATGGGCTAGGAAAAAGGATGAGGCCAGGTCTAGGCAGGCAACTCCCGAATTTGTTCTAAAGGAAGCTGACAAGCCAGAACAGTTATGCCCTATGCGCGAAGTGCCAGGTGGAAAATATATACACGTTCCATGGTCCAGACAGGATATTGTGTCCTTTACTAATGACTTCCCAAAATTACGCGAGAAGCCCGTGGATTGGTACCGCCAGGTAGAAAGGTTTGTAAAAGTACAAAAATGCCTGTGGAAGGACCTGGATGGGTTCTTCGACATAGTGGTCCCTGTAGATCTGTGGACCGAGTGTAAAATAGCCATAGCTTGGCCCAGTGAGGAGTACGCGAGAGATGAAAAAACGGGAGAACCATCGAAGGAAGTAATGAGAAAATATGATCAGGTAATTCAGCATCTGAAGCTAAAGTGCCCGCAAAGGAAACTGATTGGACCAAGATAGATAGAACCACGCAAGAAAGGGACGAGACTGTGCACTCCTTTTATGACAGGCTGTTGCAGGTGTTCAAAACATACAGTGGTATAGACAACATCGAGATGAAGGACATGACACACTTCATTTACAGGTTTGTAAACGGTTTAAGACCCGAAATTTGTCAATGGATAAAAGATAGTAAAATCTGTTGGCATACTAAAAAGATGGATGAGGTCCTATGGTACGCAAAGTACTGTGAGGACGAGATGGCAGAAAAGAAAAAGGCTCTCAAGGAGAAGGTGATGTGGGCTCAAGTAAAGCTCGCAGAACAGCAGGAAAAGCAGTTAAGCAAGATGAACAAAACTACCCCGAACCAAAGCCCCTGGGGTGGGGGTGGAGGAAAACCACGAGCTAAAATGAGTAGAGAGGAAGCTAAAAAGAAATTTCCTTGCCATCAGTGCGGGGAAATTGGACACTGGAGAGACGAGTGTCCCTATTTACAAACTGATAATGCCGAAACCCCTGATTTAATTCCACAGACGCAGAATGAGAAACAAAGAAACCCCCAGCAGCAGGTAAAAACGATCCAAGTGCCCAGAGCGCCAAAACCTATTTTTAAAGGAAAATCACCACAGGGTGATGATGTAGAAATCCTGGGAGGAAATGAGAATAGAAATACAGCAACTTCGCAGTATCTACTGAATGACACTTTCTTCTGTGACGACCAGTACTGACGGGGCCTGAGAGGGGAGGACGAGGAGTGCGTACTTGGCGCCTCCTTGCCGGTGGACCAGTCGGGACCATACATTGAAGGAAAGGTTGATGGAAATGATGTCACCTTTCTGTTGGACACTGGTGCTACCCGTTCTACTGTAAGAACAGTGGACGTTCCAAACCTACCCCTCTCGGGAGAAGCAATCCAAGTAGTGGGTGTATCTAATCAACTGATTAGTACACCTGTTACCGAGCCCATGGAGATCTCAATTGGAAACTTTAAAGAAATGCACAGATTTGTTGTCTGTGATACCAGTCCGGTAAACTTACTGGGACGTGATTTGCTGTGCAAAATGAATTGTACCATCTTTTGCACACCAAAGGGCGTCGAAATTCAAACCCCAGATGAAGACGGTATCTACAAGCTAATGTTAATTAGACCTGACTCAGAAATAAAACGAATGACTATACAGGACTTACCTGAAGAACTCCAACAGACAGTGAAACCAGAAGTGTGGGACTTTACAGGAAAGGATGTAGGATTAATGAAAAACGTAGACCCCTTACAAATAGCCATGAGAGAGAATGCAGTGTACCCCAATACCAAGCCTTACAGAATGAGTGCAGAAGTGAGAGCAGGTGTTGCCATTGAAATACAGAAACTGCTAGAAGCAAACATAATACAGGAAGTGATGAGTAGCCCGTGTAACTCACCCATTATGGGCATCAAAAAGCCTAATGGTAAGTACAGAGTAGTTCAGGACCTAAGAAAGGTAAACAAGATAGTGGTTCCTTGCTGCCCTATTGTCCCGAACCCAGCAGTGATCCTGTATCAGATTCCCTGGGATGCTGAGTGGTTCACAGTGATAGACCTATGTCATGCATTCTTTTCGATTCCATTGCATCCAGACAGCAAATGTCTTTTCTCATTTGCTTTCAACAGTCACGTGTATGTCTGGAATAGGGTCCCCCAAGGGTACACAGAAAGCCCCTCTATCTTTAATCAGATCTTGAAAAAATGCCTTGAATCTTTAGTCTTACCTGGAAAGTCCGTTTTGGTCCAGTACATTGACGACCTATTGGTGGCGTCTAAAAGTCATAGGGACTGTGTGGTTGACACCATTGCCCTACTGAATCACCTGAGTGAAAAGGGACATAAAGTGGCCCCTGAGAAATTACAGTTCTGTTCGAAATCAGTGAAATATCTGGGACACCAGATAGAGATAGGCATCAGAAAAGTCACCTCAGAGAGAGTCAGAATAATTCAAAATATGCAGTTACCCCGGACTCAGAAAGAAATAAGAATGTTCCTGGGAGTTTTAGGTTACTGCAGGCAATGGATTGTGGGATTCGAAGTCCTTGCAAAACCTTTGATTCAAATGACAAAGAAAGGAGCAAAAGACCCAGTGGAATGGAATGACGAGAGCTTGACCGCTTTCACAAAATTGCGTAATTGTCTGTGTACAGCCCCTGCTTTGGGGATGCCTGATTACTCCAAGGAGTTTGGCCTATTCTGTGACACTCTTGACAATTGTGCATTGTCCGTCCTGACCCAGGAGCATGGTTTGACCAGAAGGCCTGTGGCATATTTCTCTGCCACTTTGGATCCAGTGGCTGCTGGATTACCTGGATGTCTGAAAGCAGTAGCTGCAACTTGCACCAGTTTGGAACAAAGTGAATCCATTATCATGGGACATCCGGTAACTGTGTATGTTCCACATGCAGTTGTGATCCTATTGACTCGTACCAAAACTCAGTATCTCACCCCTAGTCGGCTGACTAAATATGAGAGGATTCTCATGGGTGCTGCAAACATTGTCATCACCAGATGCAATATTTTAAACCCCGCCACTCTACTCCCTGAATCCATGTTGATGGAAGATAAGGGAGATAATGAGCATGACTGCATTGATCTGACTGAGTTCAGTACTAAACCTCGCCCAGACATTGAAGAAACTCCTTTGCCTGGGCATGATGAGGAATGGTTCGTAGATGGTTCATGCATGAGACATGAACTCAGAGGTCTAAGCGCTGCCTATGCTGTGGTCACTTTAAACAAAATTGAAGAAGCATCTTATTTATTTGGAGTAAAGTCTGCACAAGTAGCCGAATTGATCGCCCTGATAAGAGCTTGCAAATTGGGAAAAGACAAGAGAATAACAGTGTATACTGACAGCCAGTACTGTTATGGGGTGGTGCATGACTTTGGCCAGTTATGGCTACAAAGAGAATTCCTGACTTCATCAGGTACCCCGATTCGAAATGGAAAAGTGGTTCAGGACCTTTTAGAGGCAATCCAGTTACCAAAAGAATTGGCAGTGGTCAAGTGTATTGCTCATAAAAGGGGCCTTGACCCTGTATCTTTGGGAAATGATTTTGCTGATCGAGTGGCAAAACATTGTGCTATGGAACAGATGAGAATAAATCCCAGGTGGGGTGGGGCTGGAAACAGCTGCCAACTTAGAATGTTTGAAGAAGTGCCTACATGGGATGAAGTGAGAGAATGGCAGCATGTGACGCCTTGGGAGGAGAAAGAGAAGTGGAAGGAAGAAGGTTGTAGACCGAGACGTGAGGATGGTGTCATTGTGGGCCCGAATGGTATGCCTGTGTTACCCAGACAACTACTTGCCCCAATGGCCAGACTGATACATGAAGGATCACACATTGGTAGGGATGCCATGATTCTGGTGTTTCAACAGACTTGGTATAACAAGAAGTTCAGGAAGGTAGCAGAGTCCCTTTGCCAGAGGTGCCTGACATGTCAGCAGTTCAACGCTGGCAAGAGAACAGTAGTTGAACTGATGAAAATTGGGAGATCAGGGGGTCCCTTTGTGAGAATACAAATAGATTTCATTACCATGCCTCGTTGTGAGGGAAAACGATATGTCCTTGTCATTGTCTGCCTATTTTCAAAGTGGGTGGAAGCTTACTCTGCCACACAATGCGACGCCATAACAGTAGCCAAGTTATTACTGAAGGAGTTGATACCTAGATTCGGGGTTCCAGTCTTTATTGACTCAGATAGAGGCGGACATTTTCAGAATGAAATACTGGCTCAACTCTGTCAAGCATTTGGAATCAAACAAAAGCTTCATTGTGCATATCATCCAGAGGCTTCTGGAGTAGTAGAGCAAATCAATGGCACTATCAAGAATAGATTGGCAAAAATATGTGACTCTACTGGCCTAAACTGGATAAATGCCTTGCCTCTTGTTCTGATGGCACTCAGAAGCATTCCAGATCGGAGAACAGGCCTGAGCCCCCATGAGATCTTGATGGGAAGAGTGATGAGACAAGCATGGGTACCAGGATACAAACTGTTAAGCATTTCTGATGATTTGGTACTTGAATACTGCAAGCAACTGGGTGACCAAGTGCGTTCTATCTCTCGCCAGATTGGGGCAGACTCCGTCGCCAACCCGACAACCCAAGTTCACAAATTGGTTCCTGGTGACTGGGTTAAAATAAAGAAGCACACTCGTTCAAGTTGCCTTGCACCAAGGTGGGGAAAAAAGCGGCAAGTAATCCTGGTAACGACGATTGCTGTAAAGTGCGCCGGCGTTCCCAAGTGGATCCATGCCAGCCATACCCAGAAGGTAATACCTGACGAGGAGCCAGGAGCAGACGGTTGTCCAGCTTAGGGGTCTGCAGACGTTGGTCCTGAAGTAGCTGACGACAGACGACCAAGCACCAGCCCAGCGGAGGGTCCCATAGACGTTGGCCCGGAGGTAGCTGATGACGCATGGCCAAGTACCAGTACTGCTGAACATCCAACGGAGGCTGGTCCAGAAGCAGCTGATGATGAGCTGCCGGGAATCTGGCCAGAGGATTGGATACCCATTGTCGAGCTCCCTGGAGACCCACTCAGAACAAGAGAGCGAATAAGAGAAGACAGAGAGTGGAATAGAGAGGTCGAGCAAGGCACAGGCGAAGACCCTCAGATCATTGAGATTCACATCAAGTCTGAGGACGAAGAAGAAGGTCAGACAGGGACAGATCAGGTGATTGACACACCTCCACTGACTCCTGAAATCGAAAAGGGACAGACTAGAAATAGTGTAATAGTTCGAGTAGAAGAAAATCAAGGGATCGAAGTGCTCGAACAGGATCAGTTAGAATTAGAAGAACGTGTTCAGGACAAAGAAATAGAGACATTCAAAAGTAAAAACAAAAATTCACCCGAACCAGGCCAGCTTAGTAACCAGGCAGAAGAAATAGATACAAGACCTGGGACTAGTCAGACAAGAAGGGAAGAAGCAGAAACCGAAGTGCCACAAACAAGTGAAAACAAAAGAGCATTAGAAGAAGGCCAGATCACAGTGCCAGCTAAAAGACTGCAGAAAAAGAAGCACATTGAGCCAAGGTATGTTAAGAGACTGAAATTAAGACTAAAAACAGTCCAAGAGAAACTTGCAGATATAAGAAGAAGTCCCCAAATTGCACAAATACCTGAAGATAGCTCCAAGAGAAGGAGTGAGCGAATAAAAAGACAAAACGAAAAATATCAGGACCCGGAGTGGACCTACTTAATCTTGGAAAATTTTGAGGAACTTGATATCACTGACGAAAGCGACGGGGAACAGATTGCTGAGTACTCTCCAGAAGAGGAAGACGAGCTCACCTGAAGTTGCACAGAGTAAACTTTCTTCTGAGCCAAAATGTCTGAGTCAAGAACGAATGGAAGGCCTAGTCGCAGTTGTTGCAAAACATGCTGTAAAGTATGTATATGTAGTATAGTTATAGTCATATTAGTTTGGATAGGACTAACAGTTTTCATTCCCTTTATGGTTAGTAAAAATACTAATATTGACCCTACACAGATCACTGACACTGAAGAACTGACAACCCGAAGTGTAGAAAGATGTGAGAAAGCACTCAGACAAACAAAACAAGACTTAGACGCATCAGATGAGTAAGGACTACATTACCACGGAATTAGGAATCAGACACACTTAAATGTTTTCGCAAACTTATTAGTACACTATGTAGAGACTATGGAGATAGAGGATTGCTATGTCTGCATGAAGCTACCTACTTCTGTAGCTGAAGGCGTGACATACCATCACTTGCCCCTGACATATGGAATTTTATGTAGTGTTTTAGCAAGCTTATTTTACAAAAGAGGACCGTTACAGTACTATTACTCTAACAGTGACGTGATTTTTTCCGAACTTTCTATACGGGGAAACTTGAATCCTGTACATACCAAAAGTGACGTTACCCGTTATATGGGTGAATACTTCTTGACTATAGGTACTATAGACTTAAATGAAGCACACAGAGACAACTTGACCTGTTCATTACATGAACAAGAAAAGGTATTTTTAAACATGGCAGAGAAAAGAAGGGAGAGTTTCCAAAGAAAGGCAAATGACAAAGGGCAGAAAACCCCTAAATGGGCTGAGAACATGGAAAGCAACTCAACTGGCGGGGCGGGACCTGCTCTGTTGCTGGATTTCGAAAAGAAAGGGAAACTCTGTCTTCACCGCGAGAAGACTGATTATTATAAGAACATTTTCATTGGTTCCAGTCAATGTGAGCACAATTACAAGGTAATTGGAGGCTGGGGATTCAAAAATGGGTCAGAGCCTGTGTTTCCTGGAATTTATTATATATGTGGAGACAAGGCTTATTTCAAATTGCCGGATCACTGGTATGGAAGCTGCTACTTTGGCATTATTTTCCCAAAAATATACCATGTGAATGAAATTGCTGGAAGCAATGAAAACACTAATGGCTTAGTGCGTAGTAAAAGAGAAAGCGTAGGTGAAATAATGTGTAGTATTTTTAGTGCACTGATACCTGGAGTGGGAGTGGTTCTGAACACTCACAGAATTTGCAAATTGTCCACAATAGTGGATGTGCTGTCTACTGACACAGCTCATGGATTTCTGCTGGTCAATACCGAAATGGTTGCGATCAGATCAATGGTTTTGCAGGACAGACTTGCTCTTGACACCTTATTAGCAAAAGAGGGCGGAGTCTGCCGGATGTTGAAGGCGCAACATTGTTGCACTTACATTCCGGACAAAAGCGTACAGCTCAAAAGATATGTGAAAAACATTACAAATTTGGAAAGGGAACTCAAACCACTCGAGGTTGACAGTGCCTGGAAGAGACTAGTTGATGGTCTCTCAAATGTAGGTCACTGGTTTGCTAACTTAGGTAGAAGCTTATTGTTCAAAGTACTGATTCCAATTGGAATTATAGGTCTTATCCTATTTTTCATATTCGTCTGTTGCAAATGCCGAAGGCATACTAAGAAGTATCAGGTGAATGCTAGAGGAGTGAAACGGAATGCGGATGAGCTTGAATCGGAGGAAATAAATAATCAGATTTACAAAAGGGTGAAAAATTCTCACCCTACCAAAAATGAGAAGGAAAAATTGAATCGCATGTTGGAAGAGATAGAGTTGTACAAAGTGTGAAAGAAAGTTGGCATGTGGTTCCATTTATGTGTGATGATAGTAAATATCATCAAAGAGGGGATAGATAGAGCAAGATTCCGCATCGCGACTTGCTCGATTCATGAACCTCGATTTGTCATAACCTCATAACAAACGTACGTTATTATTAATATCTTTATTTTGGATATGCGTGAAAGGTAGCGAAGCTTGCCTATGTGTTTTACTAATACAAATAACCCTTGTCCGTAAAATGGCCGCTGCTTGCATTTCTGTTTCTGCGCATGCGTGAGACATAGTCACGAGGTATGACGCAGTTAGAGTTTGAGAGGGAAAGGGTGCGCATGCGTAATAGCAATAAGATGGCTGTGCTTTTGATAACGTGGTGAAGCTTTGTGCTGCTGCTCCTGTGAACTTGTTCGTTGCCCTCATTCACTAATGCATAGTATATTTTTATTATGATGAAACTAAAGTACGAAATCATGACATGTAGTACATTCGTTCATTTTCTATGTGCTAATTTGTTTTCGCTTACTTTTCATGTATCACGGGAAATGGGGGTCCAAATGGGTTGCGAGCCATCTTGAAGGTCCCTTCCACGCATGCTCAGGATGCGAGGCCAGAAACAACCTTGGGCAATGGAACTCAGCCAGCTGGCAGAAACGGACTAGATGCTCCTGAGAAAGTGACCTGCGACCCAGCAGGACGGAGTTGTCTGTACACATATTGCAACATTTGTTAATAATCCATTGTATTTCACTGGCTTGTCTCATGGGAACCCCAATCTTGCTAGGCGGCACCTTAGGATGTAAAATAGGTCTTACAATACTCTGTTCTGATTGGTGTGTTAACCAAATCCTACCTTAGGACCAATCCAAATTGGGGATTCTGACACTTTGCAACATTTGGGGGGTGGTACCCTGTCCCAAAACAGTTTATCTACCCTGGGTTCACCTAGGGAAATTGTCCGACTTGTCCGAATAGCTGACCTGTCACTGACCCAACGCACTCAATATGTGACTGAAGATACAGAGCGCTGCGGAGCACTCTGTCCGAAATTGACCATAGATTAAGGTTTTACTAAACCTTAAAAGTGCTGGCGGAGCACTTTGCTGGGAGTTCGCTGACCCAATCGGGGTTCTGATCGATAGCTGCAGAGAGGGTGGAGCGCAGGCGTTGCTTCCGAACTGCGGGTGCTGGTCGTGTCCTGGTGGTCCTGTCCTGATCCTAATCTGAGGGTTTCCTGTCCTGTCCTGGGTGTCCATTCTGCACCTGCTGTCCATTGAGGGGTATCCTTCCTTGAGGGTTTCCTGTCCTTAACTGACCCGTGGCCAGGGTTGGTTTTCACACCAGTCTAGGTAAATATCGCTCTGAATCTCTTGAAACTGCACCTTTCTATTTTTCTGTCTTTGCTTCAATAAAGACATATCTTTGCATATGATAAGTTTTCCATGCTTTCCGCAACCATTGCATTTCATAAAAGTCACTTGCATTTAATTTTCATAGCGTGTTCCTATGTTACCCTATCTTTTAGAAATCATTTTCGCCATTGCAGTTTGCAACTTCCTGATATGGTCTCAAATTTTCTCTCATAAATATCACTAAAGAAACTCTGAATTTAGCCCAGTAGCTCTCTTAGTTTGTTTCCTGTCACATTAGCCTTTTAAACATAAATGATTGCCCTTATAGTTCTTCTATACAGCTATGTACTCTTTGCAAATTTGATTTTAGACTGTCTCCTCGTAGTGGAATGTATGTTCTAAAGAAATTTAAATCTGAGATAAAGTGAGGTTCCGTGACGATTTTACCCGTGTTAGTAACATTGTCGCAAATGCATAATTTTGGTATCAGTGAACCGCAAATGATCCATTTAGTATATCCTGGTGTTTTCGCCATGCTACGAGCAAGAGCACTCCTGTTATGAACACATTTGTGATCTACCCGTGGCATCCATCTTAGAACACGGAAGCCATTTTGTATTCCTTGCCCTCACATAGTCAATGGACACGCAATGACCTCTTTTCAATTAAGGACACGTAGGCTTTAACCGGCGATTCACCTTGCTAGTGACACGTGCACCTTAGGCCAGCAACGCTGTGGCAGCATGACTCGGCAAGAGCCGCCTCCCCAGCCTGAGGCCAGTCCTGCTATACTGGTTCTTGTATTCGTCGGCCTGATCATGATTAGGCGGCCGAAGCTGGTAACCATGCCCATTTACGACCCACAAACATCTCTTATCTCACTTTTCTATCTTCTGCACCTGGCTCTGCTCCTTTCCTTCTGGGCCTTTATTAGGGGGAGGTAACGAAATTTACGATGAGGTGGTCCGGGTCTTGAATGGAAAGTTGACATGGGATTATGATGGACTAGTGGGAACCCCTCGTTCGTTATGTTTTGACATCAGATATTGTTGACGATTCCTGTGCAAACGACAAATATTTATTGTTTAAGATACAAAGGTTTTGGAATGTGCTAACATGTAAAGAATTTTCCTGAAGCCCAATATTCAGTATATAAGGAACAACCCTCTTTGTACAAATTGAACAGGCTCCTAGATACTGCCCATGTGTAGTTTCTGTGACTTCTGTGTCCCTGCAGTAATAAACCTTTGGTCTTTGACGCCACCATCGAGAAGCCCGTGTTTCTGTTTGTTTGTGCACCGAGACAGGTTGAACTCCGGGGTCTTCGGGTGTTATCCCTGACACCTCTGGACGGAACCAAAAAGTCCAGAACTCCAATTGGCGCCCAACGTGGGGCAACGTCATTCGGTACCGGTCCAAAAGCCTGAAGAGTTCGAGAAGCTTCGTGTGAAGATTTCAGAGGGAGGCGCCCCACTTCATCGATCCCGGCATATCGCAAAAGTGGCCCGACGTTCTCTTCCACGAGGGTTCCCGTTCAGACGGCTGCAGTGGTTCGTTGCCTTGACCGTCGCCCTGTCTTGGACCCGAGGTGCAGTCCTTAGTACGGCGAGACGTGACGGGTTTCTCCTTGGTGACGTCTTCAGTGCCTCAGTTAAGTATTAAGTGGTTGATAGTTGATTACTTCGTGAGGGTTGTTTCTGTTTCGATAATCCTTTTAGTTCTTGGTTTGGTTCGGTTTCATAAGATTATCGCTGGTTATTCTGGTTACGATAATCATTCAGTTCAGTTCGGGTATCGATACGTTTGTCTGTTCTGGTAGGCCTAAGTTCTTGGTTCGAGTGTGCACCTTTCTTTTAATTTGTGTTTCGTCTGTTTTGTGTTCCGGGTTATAAAATGGTAAGTCGGAAAAATTGTATGTTGTCTTGTTTCAGTTGCAACAGTGATTCCCAGTTGGAGGACTCGTGTTTGGTTCCTCCGATTGGAACTCCCCTTTATGATCTATATTGCAAATTTGGTGTGGGCCCTATCTCTTATAACGAGGTATGGATCCACTATACAGAGAAAGATGGTGTCCTTAGTTGGCCACTGCATGGTAGTTTTGAACCTCAAGTTCTTGATAATTTAGAAACGAAATTATTCAAGAAGAAAGCCCGGCCGGCAATGTTTGATTCTTTCCGTTATTGGCGAAAAGAATCTAAACAGAGAGAAATTAAAAAGTTGAAGAAAGAACAGAAAGAGCAAGAGTTGACTTTAGAACAGTCTGCTAAGCAGCTGCAACTCAATGAGTCCGAGAAGGCAATGGAGGTGGCCAATAGAGAGCATAATTTAGCAATAGACAAGTGCTATCCTGCTTTGCCATCGAGTACAGCTAAGATAGTAGAGGACCCTGAAAAGGATCCCCTGTTATCTTACTTGTTACGATCACCCCCACCGTATGCACAGGGTGCTACGGCTCCATCTATACCGAATGTTCAAGTACCGGTTGCTGGACAACCTGGTGTTCCCGCTCCTCTGAATCAAGTTCCTGTACCTCCTGTGGTCACTATTAATGTTCCTTCGGCACCCCCTCCTTCAGGGTTGCCGGCTTCTTTACCTATACCTGTATCGCTCACACCTGCTAGTTCACAAGCTGTTTTGCCCGCTACTCCTACTGTTCCTGATCTATCTGTTCCAACTGCTACTCTATTTACTGCTTCTGCTAATATTATGACTCCACTTTCTGTTCGTCGAAGAATCACTGATTCTGTCTCTAACATTCTATCTCCCTTCTATAAAACTCTGATTAAGACTCCTACCTCTGACTCTGTGCAGAGACGTAGTCAGCTTCCCAGTACTGAAGAAAGAGGGATATTAGATTCCACTGCTCTTAGATGGATTTCGAAAGTTGGAAGATATAATGTACAAGATGTATTAGATACATTTATGCAATGGAATGAACCGACACAACGATATGTGTTTGATGAAATGTGTTTCCTTCTACGTGAGGAATTGGAAGAGGATGACCCTGAATCAAATCTAGGAGAATTAATTAATGTTCAGAAAGAGTTTGCTGCAGGTATGATAGTTGGACAAAATATAAAAGAAGCGATGGAACTGATTTTAAGTTATAGGAATGACCCATCCCTTCGTTCACCGAGGGAGTTAGAGAAACATAGTACGAAACAAAATCGTCAATATCCAATGAGAGAGGTTCCACCAATTTGGCGTGAAGCTGTGCAAGCTAATGTAAACCTTGGTATTGCAGCCGCTCCGGCCCAATTCCAGAGAGTATGGATACATATTCCATGGAAGCGAGCTGAAGTATTAGCAGTGAAACAGGCCTTACCAGATCCGCGTAAAAATCCTGCAGGGTACTACAAAGAGTTGGCTCAAACAGTTGACGCTTGTGTATTAAATCTGGCTGACATAGATCTGCTATTTGGTAATGTAGTACCGCAACCAATTTGGGCTAAAATTCGTAAAGAGAATCATCCAGTTGCCCTAGGTGGTGATTGGGCAGCTATAATTGCAGCGGATGGTCAACAAATAGGTGGTTCTAAACCTGAACCCTTAATTGCTAATTTGCCTGGTAGAATAATCGATTTAATGAAAACCCTAATGCCAGCATTACGCGTTAACTGGGACAAATTGTCCGCGTGCAAACAGAAGAAAGACGAAAGCGTCTCCGACTTTTTCACAAGATTCGAAGAGACTTTTGTGGATCATAGTGGTCAGGATATGAGCACAGAAGGAGGCCAGAGATTATTTGTTGATAAATTTGTGCACAATCTGTTGCCAGAACTTAGTGGTAAATAAAAAAATTCTGAAAGTGCGTGGGCTGTCTCTACGACTGCGCAAATACTTGCGACTGCTCAGTACTATGAAAATAGGGACAAAGAGGAGAAAGAAAAATCAGATAAAAAGACGAAAGATTTAAAGACTAAAGTTCTTTTACAGCAAGCATATCCGCCTCGCACGAATCAGACTAATACACAGCAAGGGTCATATCAAAGAACGGAGTATAATTCTCAGAGGCCACAGTACCAATGGAATCAGTGTGCTTATTGCAAAATGGAAGGCCATTATAAGGCTGAGTGTCCGGTACGGGCACAAAATAATACTGCGGCAGCTCAGAGAGGTCGTGGTGGTTATATGCAGAATTCTAGAGGTCGAGGAAGAGGTGCTATGCCTCCACAGACAAGTGATCGCCCTTCTAATTATTTCGACCAACGAAATGGACAATCTGCCCAACAGAATAGGTCTCAACAATATCATGTTGAAGATTACTATGAAGCTAGTGAGGAAGTTCAGCAAAGTGAATACTAGGACAGCCATGGACAAAGAGAGGGAGTAGTATCAGTTCCAGTAGATCAGAGTGGGCCTTATGTCGCAGTAGCAACATCAGGTATAGTCGAACCGTTTCTGTTGGATACTGGTGCAGCAAAAAGTTCTATCATACATGCGAAACTCCCTGGCGCACCTTTGTCTGGCTCAACAAACGTTTCAGTAGGTTTTTCAGGCGCCCCTGTTCACAACCCTGTTTCTGGTCCTTTGTCTATTTCTGTTGGACCCTGCCACTTGAAAGCTCCCCTGATTTTGACGACAGGTTGTAATGAAAATCTGCTTGGTTTAGACTTGTTAAAACGCCTATATGCGACATTGTACTGTTCTCCAGAAGGAGTACAGCTTACGTTGGGTAAAAGAATCATCTCTCCAATGTACTTGTCGATGGATGCACTCCCACCAGAGCTGCGTTCACTCCCTGATACTCTTTGGGCGACTGGTCCTAATGATGTAGGTCTTTTAGAAATTCCACCATATGTAGTAACTCTGAAAGCGAATGTAAAATTTCCACGAATTCCACAATACAGGATCTCTAGTGAAGGTGAGCGTGCGCTCCTACTGATAGTACAAGATCTGATCAAGAAAGGCGTTATAGAAGAAACTAGAGGTAATGTCTGTAATAGCCCTGTACTGCCCATTCTGAAACGAACTGACCCAACAAAGCCTCCAGTATATAGGTTTGCAATTGATCTTAGAGAGGTTAATAAAATTGTGATTCCACAGTTTCCTGTGGTTCCAGACATTACTGCATTGTTAACGTTGATTCCTGCTACAGCAGCATGGTTTTCAGTTATCGACTTGAAAAATGCCTTTTTCAGCATTCCGATAGCTGAGGAAAGCAGAGATATCTTCGGTTTCTCTCTAGGAGGACGAAGCTTCAGGTTTAAACGCGCTCCACAAGGTTATTGTGAAAGCCCATCCATTTACAGTCAAGCATTAAAAAGCCAGTTAGACTCATTTGTGCTTCCTCCTGATTCTGCTTTAATACAATATGTCGATGATCTTCTAGTGGCTGCCGATGACAAGGAAACTTGCAAAACAGCTACAATTTCGTTATTGCATCATTTGTCAAATTTGAATCACAAGGTGTCACCTTCAAAAATGCAATACTGTTGCCAAGAAGTGACCTACCTAGGTCATCTCTTGTCAAAGGAGGGAAGGAAGTTGACCCCAGAGAGAATAAAAGCAATTACACAGATGAATGTTCCTAGCACGCAGAGAGAAGTACGTGCCTTTTTAGGTATTACCTCATATTGTAGGCAATGGATCCCGAATTTTTCTCTTTTGGCGAAACCACTGGTAGCTTTGACTGGGAAAAATGTTCCGAGTCCAGTGCCATGGTCTGCCGAATGTCAGGAGAGTTTTTCTGAGTTACGAAATGCACTGTGTTCAGCTCCTGTATTGGGTACACCCGATTACAGTAAGCCATTCACGCTCTATGTCCATGAGAGAGAAGGTTGCGCGTTGAGTGTTTTGACACAGAAATTTGGTGATAAACAACGCCCTTGTGCGTATTTTTCATCAACGTTAGATCCGGTAGCTAGAGCGTTGCCTAGTTGCTTGAGAGCTACAGCCGCAGCTGCAGCCTCCATTCGACAATCTGCTGGCTTAGTAATGAACAACATGCTAGTGGTTATGGTTCCTCATGCTGTGGATACACTCATGAACCGAACCAAGACGCAGCACCTTACCAGTGCTAGATTATCAGGTTACGAACTGACATTGCTAGCTAGTCATATTCAGATCAAAAGATGCAATGTATTGAATCCAGCAACATTGTTGCCGACTAGTCAAGAGCCGAGTGATTCTGAACCACACGACTGTTGTTTTAAAACTGAGGAAGAAACAAAAGGACGAATTGATTTAAAAGACACTCCGTTATCAGACCCAGATGGCACGTTGTATGTTGACGGGTCTTGCTTCAAATTGGAGAATGGTGATGTGACTACTGCTTATGCAGTAACAACCTTGAGTACGATTGTGGAGACTGCGAGAGTGAGTCAGAATTCTGGCCAGGCTGCAGAATTGATCGCGCTGACAAGAGCGTGCGTTTTAGCTAAGGGAAAGAGAGTGAATGTGTTCACAGATAGTCAGTACGCGTTTGGTGTGGCCCATAGTTTTGGCCGTTTGTGGAAAGAGAGAGGTTTCATTACGTCCCATGGGACTAAGATCCAACATGGTCAGCTAGTTAATGACTTGTTGGAATCTCTAACCTTGCCGACTGAAGTTGCGATTGTGAAATGCAGTGCCCATAGAGCAATCACGGATGATGTTGGTCGTGGGAATGCTTTTGCCGACGAGACTGCAAAACAGACAGCTAGAAATATGATGAGTAGAATGTATGTTGCAACGTCTGCAAGATGGATTTCTGAGTCTGGAATGTGTGAAGACACAGTGGAAAGCGTGAAAGAAATTCAGAAAGAGGCGACTGAGGAGGAAAAGCGTGCATGGAAAGAGAGCACGGGTAAATTGGATTCGAGTGGGTGTTGGATTGACTTGTCGGAACAACAGCGTTGGATGTTGCCTGATGCGTATGTGCTTGCAGTAGTAACGATGGCACATGGAGCAGCACACATCAGTTCCAAAGGGATTTGTAAAATGTTGGCTCCAGTTTGGAAGAATGATGGGATTAGTAAGTGTGCAGAGAGAGTGGTGAGAAATTGTATGGTATGCTTGATGCATAATCCTGGCAAGGGAATCCCCACACCTGCAGGTCACTTCGCTCCTCCTTCCTGCCCCTTTGAAGTGATTCAGCTAGACTTCATTCACATGGATCGTTGTAATAATCTGAAATACGTCCTAGTGGTAGTTTGTGCGTTCTCCAGATGGATCGAAGCATACCCACTGAAGGACAATACTGCTCTGTCCACTGCCAAAATCCTTCTTAAAGAGTACTTCCCCAGATTCGGAATGCCACGGATTGTATGGTCAGATAACGGAAGTGAGTTCGTAGGGAAAGTTATGCAGAGTGTGTGTGCCGGCCTAGGGATTAGACAGAAGTTTCATAGTGCGAATCACCCCCAGTCCGCGGGTTTAGTTGAGGGTTACAATGGCACCCTTAAACTGAAACTTGCTAAGATACAAGCATCCACGAATTTGTCCTGGCCAGATGCGTTGCCTTTGGCTTTGTTATCAACAAGAGCAACTGTACATTCTAGAGTAGGGCTTAGTCCATATGAAATAATTTTTGGTCGTCCTGCAAATGTTTGGGGGGTACCTAGACCGAAAGAATTTAAGCAGCTGGAATACCCAATGTTAATTGATTACCTTTTCGACTTGACTGCTAAATTGAGCCTTATTCACCAACAGGTTTTCGATGCATTGCCAAAGCCACCGGAGAGTCCAGGTCATCAGCTGAAACCAGGTGACCAGGTGGTCATTAGGAATTTTGGTCGGACAAGGAATCTCCAACCCAGATTCGTCGGCCCATTCCAGGTCTTGTTGGCAACGAGGACTGCTATTCGAGTGGCCGGAAGGAAGAATTGGATTCATACGACACATGTCAAACGTGTGCCTCTGCCACTTCCTTACGACAACTGGGTAAAGAAAGGAATCAGTGCCTCTGAAGCAGAACAAATACCCAGGTTCATCCCTTTCAGTGATGCAGAACTGATCACTGATACATCAAACTCTGACTCTCCTCCTGAAACTGCTCTTTTGAACCCTGAACATTTGCCATCTGCGAACGTGAACATTGCAACGTCAGCTGAAAATACATTGTTTCCAGATCAGACAGCTCCTGCAAAACTGAGATACAACTTGCGACCTCGCAATATGGACAAATAAAGCAGGCAACTGCCAATTTTCACATTTGAATTTTCTGATACATTGCTTCCAGCCAGGAAGTTTACTATTATTTTGTTGTTTTAAAATTTTGCCTTGCCGTCTGGGTAGCCGTAGGGTCGTGGCTGTGTGCCTAGTTGAATCTGCGGGGGTCAGACACAAGGTCGATCTTTCTGTTAGTTCTGGGAACTCCCAGGGCTGATAGAGGCATTTTCATCTACGTACACATCATCAGTGGTCACGAGCGGATTGTAGAAGATGGAGCTTCCTGAGCTGCAACGAAAGAATATAATTTATGTGCGCAGAAATAGAATGTACAGAATACTTCACAGCAAATGCTTTCTAATGCAATGTGCAGTTACATTTTTAATTGTTTTGATAACGTTGGTGGGTGGAATCATCTTTGGTGTGCATTTGATTTTTATGCCGGTAACTACAGTACCTCCCCTTGATCCTACTACTTCTACGGTTTCTTCTATGCATTCTTTTCACTCATTTCCTGAACACGAACAAGCTCGACGCTCAGAATGTATTAACAATACATTTGTACAGCTCTTGCATCAACACCAACTGGTAGTTAATACTACAGACTGCTGGGTGTGTGGCTTGATACCTCACACTATGGATAAAGGCATTCCCTATCTAGTTTTGCCTTTTAGCTATAATGGATCATTTCAGGCCTTTCAGACCATTTTTTCCTATGCCCTTGAGACCTATCCTCCGCGTCCACCACGGTCCACTAAATACAACTCAGCCAACAAAGCTTTAGTCCAGGGAATTATTGACATGATTAAAGACGTCAATAATACTCCATCATACCCTAGAGATGAATTACGGGTGTATTTGAGTTGGAACTCTACAGAGTATCGCCTTAGTTTGGGAGAAAGTAAGCGTAAAAGCTCCACTTCAGTTTGGGTCGTGCCTCACCGAGGTCAGGTCTGTTTGCAAGGAAATGGGAGAAATCTGAGAGCTCAGCTAGGGAGGAGTGAGTGCGTTGAGACTTACGTATTTCCGTCGAACTCCTCCCCCGCCTTCCTTACTGCTAGGGGTACTTACTTCATCTGTCAAGACAGAGCGTATACATGGCTGCCTGCTGACTTCTCAGGTTCATGTTATATTGCTCGATTGTTACCTCCGACATACACTGCTTCTTCAGATTATCACAAGACCAGAGTAGCAAGAGGTGTCTTCAGCAAGGAAGATACCGCTGGTCAGGAAGCTGGAGACTTCTTCAAAGGTTTCCTTCCGTTTTGGGGGCCTATGGCCAATAGTAGAAATCTACGTCAACTAACACGGGTAGTTGAATCTACTATTACAGAAACTGCTGGTGCCCTTAGTAACTTGACAGCTGAGCTTCAGGCGGATCGTCTCATGACGTTGCAGAACCGTATGGTTCTAGATGTAATACTTGCAGATCGAGGTGGGGTATGCAGAATGATCCAATCGAGCTGCTGTGTTTTTATTCCCAATAATGCTCCAACTGTCTATGAAGCGATCTCTAAGCTACACAAGATTTCCGACTCCATACACGTAGACAAGGGAAACTGGTCCTTCATGGAGTGGTTTTGGACTCTGGTAACAGCGTGGGGATGGAAGGTTCTGATGGTCATTGGTGTCATCCTAGTATTTCTGTTCTCATGCTGCCTTATTATCCAATGTGGTCCCGCTTTGTGTAGCCTCTGTGCTGCAACCTGTTTCAGAAAACCACCTGCATTAGGAGAAAAGGCACGAGACAGAATGATGATGCAACAACATGTCACTGACCTAATGAGCATAGAGTTAGATTCAGACATAGACTGAGTAATTGCCTATGTAAGGGCAAAAGGAGGGTCTGAGGTTCCGTGACGATTTTACCCGTGTTAGTAACATTGTCGCAAATGCATAATTTTGGTATCAGTGAACCGCAAATGATCCATTTAGTATATCCTGGTGTTTTCGCCATGCTACGAGCAAGAGCACTCCTGTTATGAACACATTTGTGATCTACCCGTGGCATCCATCTTAGAACACGGAAGCCATTTTGTATTCCTTGCCCTCACATAGTCAATGGACACGCAATGACCTCTTTTCAATTAAGGACACGTAGGCTTTAACCGGCGATTCACCTTGCTAGTGACACGTGCACCTTAGGCCAGCAACGCTGTGGCAGCATGACTCGGCAAGAGCCGCCTCCCCAGCCTGAGGCCAGTCCTGCTATACTGGTTCTTGTATTCGTCGGCCTGATCATGATTAGGCGGCCGAAGCTGGTAACCATGCCCATTTACGACCCACAAACATCTCTTATCCCACTTTTCTATCTTCTGCACCTGGCTCTGCTCCTTTCCTTCTGGGCCTTTATTAGGGGGAGGTAACGAAATTTACGATGAGGCGGTCCGGGTCTTGAATGGAAAGTTGACATGGGATTATGATGGACTAGTGGGAACCCCTCGTTCGTTATGTTTTGACATCAGATATTGTTGACGATTCCTGTGCAAACGACAAATATTTATTGTTTAAGATACAAAGGTTTTGGAATGTGCTAACATGTAAAGAATTTGCCTGAAGCCCAATATTCAGTATATAAGGAACAACCCTCTTTGTACAAATTGAACAGGCTCCTAGATACTGCCCATGTGTAGTTTCTGTGACTTCTGTGTCCCTGCAGTAATAAACCTTTGGTCTTTGACGCCACCATCGAGAAGCCCGTGTTTCTGTTTGTTTGTGCACCGAGACAGGTTGAACTCCGGGGTCTTCGGGTGTTATCCCTGACACCTCTGGACGGAACCAAAAAGTCCAGAACTCCAAAAGCTTTTAAAAACTTTCAGTTGTCCGTGGTCATTTCATGAAATAAATCCCAGGTTCACATGTTGGGTTTGTATTTTGCTGCCTTTCCTTTTACAGCTAGCTCCCTGATCCATTGTGGTCATAGGTACCCGTAACAGTGGATGGTAAGTCGGGTACACTAGAAAATAGAAAAGGAACTCACAATTATTGGTAGAAGATTGCGACGTCATCCGATCAATGTATATGGTGATTTGAAAATATATGGGCCCGAAGCCGGAAGTGGCGAAATTATTGGTCGGGTGACCCGCGATCTCTAGCATTGGTGTGTCAATGGTTTCAAATATGGCACTCTGTATTTTACAGTGAGTTATGAAAGGTTACACTAGTGTATGATGAGGTGTATCAGATTGTCATGTGGATGATGTCATCAGTGATGTCGTCAGTGATGTCATTTGAGATGTCATCAGTGATGTCATCAGTGATGTCACTGACCAAGTTGTGAATGATGTAATATGTGACGTCATCAGCAGTGCATTGTGGGCGCGCGAGTTATAGTTAGCAGAACTAACTATAACAGAGGAATTTCCATGGTTTTGTATGAGTGTAATGCCCAGCTATTTATAACATCCGTGAAACCTATGTTTTTTTCTGTGAATTTCTAATGTTTTTAAATACTGATTTCTAACTATAACATCTCTGAAACCTATGTTTTTTTCACTGATTTTTAAAGCTTTTTTAAATGCTAATTTCTAACTATAACATCTCTGAAACCTATGTTTTTTTCAATGAATTTCAAAGGTTTTTTAAATGCTAATGTTTAAGTGTAATAGTAGTTATACCTAATATTTTGTACTGATTTTCTGCCGTTTTTTAACTGTTTATTTATAAATATTTTATTCATTAAATAACATTCTATATTTTTCTGAAAATTGCTAAATATATTTTTTTTTAAACTCAAACTGAAATATTGTTAATTTTTTTTATTTTTATTTTAATATACTTATATTATTTCTTTTTTTTTTTAATTCCTAATTTTTTTCTGAGTCGCACACCCAAAGCATATACATCACAGTGGGTGAGCGGATTCTAGCCACCATTTTAGAAAAGTCATAAAGGATCCGCGTATGGTGTGCGACGGCTGCATGCTTTTCAGTTACATCATATACATTTAATATTACGTGATGTGCGCGATTGGTATGAGACCAGTCCGCGACTCCTGCTCCCACGCATTCGCGACACATGCGCATTACGGTAGGCAACGCTTGACTCCAGTGGCATGGAGAGCATGGGACCCACGTCTGGGAGACTTATTTGTTATGAAGTTCCTTAATTTCCTCATTTACTACAGTCCCCTCAGTAGGAATTGCTTTCAGTTTTTTTACTTTGGTTCCATCAAGAAGGTATTCAGATGTGTCACACATTTGCCATAAATTCTGAATGTTCCACTATAGTTGCTCATTAGATCACTGTAGTAAAGCTACTGCTCACCAGGGAAGTCTGCTGCTGGTATTCAAAGTGCATGTTTCAGTCTGCATGTCAGAATTTGTTTTAATGAAATAGAAGAGGATTTGAGAAATCACTCCAAATGTGCCCACATTTTTCTTTCTGCAGCACTAATCATAATTTCTATGACAAAATAA
Source organism: Lissotriton helveticus (assembly GCF_964261635.1). NCBI lineage: Eukaryota > Metazoa > Chordata > Amphibia > Caudata > Salamandridae > Lissotriton > Lissotriton helveticus. The sequence continues at coordinate 650,049,674 of NC_136071.1, forward strand.
ACCCCCTCATTTTGTTCCTTTGCAAATTAAATGTTTTAATTGTTACCACTTTATTCCAATCAAGATGGCTTCAGGTGTGCCATATTTTTGTCATAAGTAAGACTGTTAGCGCTCTAGTTGTTCTTTAGAACACTCTGGGCCATTCTGTCATTGGGCTATACTTGGGCTACATCTGGGTGATATTTGTGCTACATTTGGGCTCTTTTGTCTCTGGTGGCCATCTTGTGAAACTTATTTGTTATGAAGTGTCCTAATTTCCTCATTTACTGCAGTCTCCTCAGTAGGAAATACTTTCAGTTTTTTTACTTTGATTCCATCAAGAAGGCATTCAGATGTGTCACACATTTGCCATAAATTCTGAATATTAGCACTCTAGTTGCTCATTAGATCACTGTATTAAAGGTACTGCTCACCAGGGAAGTCTGCTGCTGGTATTAAAAGTGCATGTTTTAGTCTGCATGTCAGGAGTTTTTTTTAATGAAATATAAGAGGATTTGAGAAGTCACTCAAAATGCGCCATCATTTTTCTCTCGGCAGCATTAATCATACTTTCTATGGCAAAAAGACCCCCACATTATTTTCCTTTTTAAATTAAATGGTTTAAGAGTTACCACTTTATTCCAATCAAGTTGGCTTCGGGTGTGCTATACTTTTGTCATAAGTAAGGCTATTAGCACTCTAGTTGTTCTTTAGAACACTCTGGAAAGCTGCAGTAGAATACAAAGGAATCAACTGACAGTCTCTGCCCTTGTTGGATGTACATGTTTTACTGAGAATGTCAGACTTCATTCTCACATGACTGAGAAAGATAATGTGAATTTACAGAAAATATGCTCTCAGTTTAGCTTATAGATCACCTTCCAAACCTCTGTGGGAAAAGCATGAGAAAATAGTTTTCTCTCAAACATGATTCGTGATATCCCAGCAGAAGGCTTTTTCACATGGTAAAATCACTTCAGAACACACCACAATTCCTAAAACAAGCATTTGCAATGCAATGGGTCTCGCATTAGGAAAGTTTGAGCTATTGGTATTGTAAATGGCAAAGTTTTTATTTATGTTTTTTTTTTTAAATAGCTAAATTAATAGCTTTGTCATTTACAATGCCAATAATTATAACTTTGTGATACCTATAGCATTTGTAATGCAATATGTTTTGTATTTACATAACTTACATGGCATCCCAGAAGCGCAACCGCGCAACGCCGCCGGCCTGCGACCAGGAAGTCAGGCAGGCCGGGCGGGACAACCGGAAACAGGAAGTAGGAGGGCGGGAGCCTACCCCGCCTCCCACGGAAGAGCCGGAAGAGCCGCGATTGTTTGCAGCACCGGAGCAGGCAGGAGCCTACCCTGTGCCCCGGTGCCGAAGAAGGGAGGAAGAGTCCTGCTGCCGGTGAGTGGGGCTTCGCTTTGTGGCTGGCCTGCGAGGGCGGGGGGGCATGTGTGTGTGCGCGCGCGGCGGCGGGCTGTGTATGTGTGTGAGCGTGCATGCGTGCGTGCGTGCGTCTTGGAGTCTGTGTGTATGCGTGTGTGACTGTGGGGGAGGAGGAGGGGGTTGCCTGTCTGGGTGCCTGCGTGTCTGTGTAAGTGCGTGTGCGCGCGCGTGTGCGTGTGTGTGTGTGTGTCTGTCTGTGTGCATGCATGCGCGTTAGGCTGGGAGTATGGGAGGGCGGCGCAGGACGGAACGTGCGCGTTCGCGCACACGAATCAAGGAAGAAAAGCTCGTGCACCCTCTTGTCCTCCTTCCCCCCAGACTGATCACTATACGTCTCCAGCTGGACAAATGCATCCTTGCGGATGCATTACCAGTGAGACCCAATGAGTATGGTACAATCCACAAATGATTTATAATGTAATGAAAGTCTTAAAACCTATTAACAGGAACACTTTTTAATGAGGTGCGCTCATGTATATTGGTGCCTAGATAGCTGCCAACACTTCTTGGATGAAGTGCTGACAGCCAATGAGATCTCACAATGAGATGTGCCGTTAGTCTCCGCCCAGATATATATATATATTTTTCCTGTAATATCCTAAAAACTACTAAACAGCTTTACACCATTTAACAAAAAGCAACGAGTCTGAACCAAGGACTGCCGTGGCCAAATTTGGTGTAATTCCGTTTGGCAGTTCGGGCTGTAGCTGCGACTAAAGGTTCCTATGGGAAATTGCATGGGGAAGGCACGTTTTGGGACCCGCCTTTTTTCTCATCCCCCGCTTGATGAATCACCTCCAAACTTTCAGGATAGGAGCGGAGTGCCCCACGAGTTTTGAAAATTCCGGGAAGATTCATCAACCGACGCCAAAGTTATTGCAAATAGAATGTTGCGGATTTTCTATGGAATATAGGTCCTAACTATCACTGTCTACTGGCGACCGCCAGTATGTAATATATATACTTTGCCAAATCGGTTACAGACCCCCAAGCCGGGGGTTACCAGCCCTAGGGCTTTGCATTACGTGGGAGGGGAGCCGCACGACCCCTTCCTGGAACCAATGATGGCCCTGGGGACCGCCAACCCCCAGGGCCAGCTCCTGCAGTGTCCTGGGGTGCCCAACCCGGGACACTGCTGTTTGCTGTGGCAGGGCGGGAGCCTCGTGGCTCCCTCCCTGCCTTAGCAAACTTGGTTTGGATTTTGAAAGAGAGCAGGGAAAACTGCTCTCTCTTCCAAAATGCAAACCAAATTGCTTTTCCAAGCTGGGAACTGCATTTTAGCAGTTCAACATGTGGAAAAGCAGTGCTGGGGCCCGAAGGACGGGGGAGCCGGCAGCACCATGGAGGCATTGAGCCTATCCCCAGGGTCCCCAACGTTGTATGTAGGCCCCGGGGATGGGGTCCCCGGGGAGAATATAAATGAGTGGTAGGAGCTAAAAAACAAAATATGGAAACATTTGTTGTCACGACTCCAGTGCGGCGCTCAGCGTGGCCCCCTGGTGTGAACGCGCTGGGTGCCCGACTCCCAGCACCGGCCCCCTGGTGTGAGCACATTGGGTGCGCGGCTCTAAAATGCGCTGGGTGCGCAATTCCAAGGGAAAAAAAATAATATTTTTTAAATACACATCAAGCTTATATGTTTAGATCTTGGGTGGCTCTAAAAAGAGCCCTTTTGTTTTTGGGAAATTTTGGTACCTACAAGTAAATACCTATGCAGAGTCTAAAGTTGTTGAGAAAGACTCTGTTACCCTCATCTCTGAAATGTACGCTAACTCTCCTATAGATGCCATCCATATTAAAACGCAGATTGTTGTTGTAAATGGACCCCATTCTATAATCTCTGAGATAAGCAGAAACAGCTTTATTGACATGTTTCCTAGCGTTCTCAATCTGTGGACAAAATTGATTGGACCAGTCCCATTTCTGTCTTTGACATATGTTAGATTAGACAAAGGCAGTTTGGGGTAAAGTAACATCAATTCTGCAAAAGTGTCCTTTATATGCATTTCCAGACCTACCCCCAGTCGAAGTTCCTAGGTCATTGCCACCACAGTGCACAACTATGAGGTCAGGGTGTTGGAGATGCAAAACGGATTTAACCAATGGCATCAATTGGTGCCACTTTAATCCTCTCTGTCCAATCCATTTAATGTCTACATTTGGCAAAGCCAAATCTTTGTCAATACCTCTGCTTTAAGTATACCTTTTGCTCCAGAAAATGTAGCTGTGTCCCACAATCCACACTCTAAGCATCCTGAAGGGAGGTCTGGATGCACTCAAAAGATGTCTGTAGGTGAAATGGGCAGTTTGAAAACTAAGATTTTTCTAAAATGGTGGATAAGATGCAGTTTAAAAAAAAGAAGAGAAATTATTGCCTGTTTGAGAACATAATCAACTGAAAAATAGGGTGCATGTTTCTGTGTTTAAAAAGCATGTTTCTTATTTGTTAGTAAAAACTGTTGGAAAGGAACATTAGAAAGGATAATCTGATATTTTGAAAAGTCAAGCACACTTGCTGTTTGAATTTGCAAGATTGTGTGCTGAACTTGTGACCTGTGTGTTCAGTTGAGTGTTCCATGAACTGTTACTATGGTAACAGGCATTAAGCAGATTGGGGGTTGAAGGGTTGAAATGTGTAACCAATAGAAATGTGTGCTAGCTTTTGAATTAATGTGCAAAGCAATGTGATTTGATATTTACATGTATATGTAAGGAAGGAAAGTTTGCAATGTTTTGGTTTTGCTAAGGGCAGTGCACTATAGACATTGTGTGCTTAAGAACATCTGGTGTGTGATTCAGATACTTCTTAATCTACAAATCAATTTGAATGGCGAGTTATTAAGCCTTCCATGCTGGGCCGATTCCACCTCTGTGCGGTAAACAAACGAACAGGGCGGGGCCGTGACGAACTCCAGTCGTCATCAGCACACGAGCACCGTGGAGCGTGACGGCTGGGGTTCGTCATCAGCATGGAAGGGGTTAATTTGTGAAGTGTTATATGTGGTGCCTTTGTTTTTAATTAGACTATTGATTTTCTCCTGCTAAAGCCCAGGGAATAGTCTAGCTTGAGTAGAATCATGCTGTGAGTCTGTGTCCACGTGTGCAACCAATGTGACAGAAGCATGTGGTTACTTCATCCCTTTCTTGGCACATAACTGCTTAAAAACCGATTCTGTTGTCAGGTTTTAGTAATATTAGTACCCAGTCACTGCTTATGCAGTTGCAGAATGATTCAGGCATTGACACTAGCAGTGCTGTAGTGAAATGTGGAGAATGTATGCAGTCACCTAACCCCTTCTAGACGAGTGAGTCTCTTTTGCTAAAGTGCAGGGAATTGTCTTGCTTGTCTAGAATCACAATGTGAGTCTGTGTCCACTTGTGCAACAATTCTGAGAGAAGCATGTGGTTACTTCATCTCTTTGCTGATACATAACTGCTTAAAAACCTATCCTGTTGTCAAGTTTTAGTAGTATTAGAACTCAGTCACTGCTCATGCATTTGCAGAATGATTCAGGCATTCACACCAGCAGTGCTGTAGTAAAATGTGTAGAATGTATGCAGTCACCTAGCCCCTTCCAGGCTAGTGAGTCTATTCTGCTAAAGTCCAGGGAATTGTCTTGCTTGTCTAGAATCACACTGTGAGTCTGTGTCCACTTGTGCAACAATTCTGACAGAAGGATGTGGTTACTTCATCTTTTTCCTGAAATATAACTGCTTAAGAACCTGTTCTGTTGTTAAGTTTTAGTAGTATTAGAACTCAGTCACTGTTTATGGGATGTATGACGTATCAACGCATGCTTTTACCACGTATGCCTTTACAACGCAGGTATTACAACGCAAGTCGTTACAACGACTTGCTTTGGGGGGGCCTGGATAGTGGAATAGTTTAATTTTCTATTCCAACTCCAGTCCCCGTGGATGGTAAGGAAGGTGTTGGATAGAACATTAAACTATTCCCTATCCAACAGCGCCCTCCAGCGAAAGTCATTGTAACGACTTTTGTTGTAATTCCTGCGTTGTAATGGTAGTGTGTGGTAACAGTTTAGTTGTAAACGATGTTCCCCCTGTTTATGCATTCACAAAATGATTAAGGCATTTACACTAGCAGTGCTGTAGTGAAATGTGTGGAATGTATGCAATCAACTAACCCCTTCCAGACTAGTGAGTCTCATCTGCTAAAGTGCACGGAATAGCCTTGCTTGTCTAGCGACAGAAGCATGTGGTTACTTCATCTCTTTGCTGATACATAACTGCTTCAAAACCTATCCTGTTGTCAAGTTTTAGTAGTATTAAGTAAGGGCACAAAATCTGTTCTGCTCGCGGAATTTTTGAATTTTCGGCAATTTTGCGATCCACAAATCTCGAGAAATTGACGAAATGTTCGCAAATTCGCTCGCGCGTGGACTTTTTTTGCACATGCCCCAGTTGAAGCTCAAATAATCAGTCCAAACAACTAGTGAGCACGGTCTAGGCTAGGCAGGTGTGCTTTCTCCCTATATCTACTGCCTTCAATTAGATGTAATCCTTGATGGAGGTCTTTGCATCCACCAGTTTCTTGAGCGCAATCCCCGTGTACTTCCTGTGACCAGGAGGCTGCTTTCTTCTCATCTGCTGCTCTGATTGGTCTCTGACCCTTTATAAACAAGAGGCATGTGAACTCGCATAGAAGCCCCGCCTGTTTGGCCCTGCCACACACACACTAGGGTATGTAAGTCCGTCTTCCCGCCCTTTCCTCACTATGATGGACAGCTCACTCGAGGGACCCCGGCGCCTTTCAGCGTGGTGGCAAAGTTACAGACACACGTGGTCACTGGAGACAACTCATCTGCCCCTTTACGCAGCTGTAGTGTAGCAAAATCACTATACATTTACACAACGAGGTAGCACTTACTGATTAGCCAGTAGAAAGTATTCCAGTTGAGTAGAGGTATGGCACAACAACGTGGCATCTTCGTGGATAAATATAAAGGCAGGATTCATTCGGGCATGATGCTCCTGTAACAAAAATTAAACCTCAACAGGAAGCACTTACAGATTTAAGCAGGTACCCGAGTTGAAGCTCAAATTCAGTCACGCATTATAATCAGCTCAAACAACTAGTGAGCACGGTCCAGGTGTGCTTCCTCCCCATATCTACCGCCTACAATTAGATGTAATCATTGATGGAGGTCTTTGCATCCACAAGTTTCTCGAGCTCAATCCCCGTGTACTTCCTGTGACCAGGAGGCTGCTTTCTCCTCATCTGCTGCTCCGATCAGTCTCTGACCCTTTATAAACAAGAGGCATGTGAACTTGCATAGATTCCCCGCCCGTTTGGCCCCGCCACACACACACTAGGGTATGCAACGTCTTCCCGTCCTTCTCCCCACTATGATGGACAGCTCACTCGAGGGACCTCGGCGCCTATCGGCGCAGTGGTAAAGTTACAGACACACGTGGTCACTGGAGATAACTTTTCTGGCCCTTTACGTAGCTGTAGTGTAGGAAAAGCACAATACATTTACCCAACGAGGTAGCACTTACTGATTTGCCTCTAGACAGTGGCAAACAGTCTATTTGTGCAACAAATCCGCGAGGTTGCAAATTTTTTGCAAACTTGCAGGTTTTTTTGCGATTTCGCGCAAATTTGCGGACCGCAAATCCGCAAAATTCGCCCATACTTAAGTAGTATTAGAACTCAGTCACTGCCTATGCATTCGCAGAATGATTCAGACATTCACCCTATCAGTGCTATAATGAAATGTGTAGAATATATGCAGTCACCTAACCCCTTCAAGACTAGTGAGTCTCTTTTTCTAAAGTCCAGGGAATAGTCCTGCTTGTCTAGAGTCAAACTGTGAGTCTGTGTCCACTTGTGCAACAATTCTGACAGAATCATGTGGTTACTTCATCTCTTTGCTGACACATAACTGCTTAAAAACCTATCCAGTTGTCAAGTTTTAGTAGCATTAGAACCTAGTCACTGCTTATGCATTCACAGAATAATTCAGGCATTCACATTAGCAGTGCTGTAGTGAAATGAGTAGAATGTATGCAGTGACCTAACCATTTCCAGACTAGTGAGTCTCTTCTGCTAAAGTCCAGGGAATGGTCTTGCTTGTCTTGAATCACTCTGTGAGTTTGCATCCATTTGTGTAACAATTCTGACAGAAGCATGTGGTTACTTCATCTCTGTGGTGACACATAACTGCTTAAAAACCTATCCTGTTGTCAAGTTTTAGTAGTATTAGAACTCAGTCACTGCTTATGCATTCGCAGAATGATGCAGGCATTCACACTAGCTGTGCTGTAGTGAAATGTGTAGAATGTATGCAGTCACCTAACTCCTTCCTGACTAGTGAGTCTCTTATGCTAAAGTGCAGGGAATAGTCTTGATTCTCTAGAATCACACTGTGAGTCTGTGTCCACTTGTGTAACAATTCTGACAGAAGCATGTGGTTACGTCATCTCTTTCTTGACACATAACTGCTTACAAACCTATCCTGTTGTCAAGCTTTAGTAGTATTAGAACTCAGTCACTGCTTCATTCGCAGAATGATGCAGGCATTCACACTAACAGTGCTGTAGTGAAATGTGTAGAATGTATGCAGTCACCTAACTCCTTCCATACTAGTGAATCTCTTATGCTAATGTCCAGGGAATAGTCTTGCTTGTCTAGAATCACACTGTGAGTCTGTGTCCTCTTGGGCAACAATTGTGACAGAAGCATGTGGTTACCTCATCTCTGTGGTGACATATAACTGCTTAAAAACCTATCCTGTTGTCAAGTTTTAGTAGTATTAGAACCTAGTCACTGCGTATGCATTCGCAGAATGATTCAGGCATTCACATTAGCAGTGCTGTAATGAAATGTGTAGAATGTATGCAGTCACCTAACCAGTTCCAGACTAGTGAGTCTCTTCTGATGAAGTCCGGGGAATGGTCTTGCTTGTCTTGAATCACTCTGTGAGTTTGCTTACACTTGTGCAACAATTCTGATAGAAGCATGTGGTTACTTCATCTCTGTGGTGACACATAGCTGCTTAAAAACCTATCCTGTTGTCAAGTTTTAGTAGTATTAGAACTCAGTCACTGCTTATGCATTCTCAAGATGCTGCAGGCATTCACACCAGCAGTGCTGTAGTAAAATGTGTAGAATGTATGCAGTCACCTAGCCCCTTCCAGGCTAGTGAGTATCTTCTGCTAAAGTCCAGGGAATAGTCTTGCTTGTCTAGAATCACACTGTGAGTCTGTGTTCACTTGTGCAACAATTTTGACAGAAGCATGTGGTTATTTCATCTTTTTCCTGCCACATAACTGCTTAAAAACCTGTTCTGTTGTTAAGTTTTAGTAGTATTAGAACACAGTCACTGCTCATGCATTCACCAAATGATTCAGGCATTTACACTAGCAGTGCTGTAGTGAAATGTGTAAAATGTATCCACTCACCTAACCCCTTCCAGACTAGTAAGTCTCTTCTGAATCACACTGTGAGTCTGTGTCCACGTGTGCATCAATTCTTTCAGAAGCATGTGGTTACTTCATCTCTTTGCTGATACATAACTGCTTAAAAACGTATCCTGTTGTCAGGTTTTAGTAGCATTAGAACTCAGTCACTGCTTGTGCATTCACAGAATGATTAAGGCATTCACACTAGCAGTGCTGTAGTGAAATGTGTAGAATGTATGCAGTCACCTAACCCCTTCCTGACTAGTGAGTCTCTTCTGATGAAGTGCAGGAAATAGCCTTGCTTGTCTAGAATCACACTGTGAGTCTGTGTACACTTGTGCAACAATTCTGAGAGAAGCATGTGGTTACTTCATCTCTTTGCTGACACATAACTGCTTAAAAACCTATCCTGTTGTCAAGTATTAGTAGTATTAGAACTCAGTCACTGCTCATGCATTTGCAGAATGATTCAGGCATTCACACCAGCAGTGCTGTAGTAAAATGTGTACAATGTATACAGTCACCTAGCCCCTTCCAGTCTAGTAAGTCTCTTCTGCTAAAGTCCAGGGAATATTCTTCCTTGTCTAGAATCACACTGTGTGTCTGTGTCCACTTGTGCAACAATTTTGACACAAGCATGTGGTTGCTTCATCTTTTTCCTGACACATAACTGGTTATAAACCTGTTCTGTTGTTAAGTTTTAGTAGTATTAGAACCCAGTCACTGCTTATGCATTCGCAGAATGATTCAGGCATTCACACTAGCAGTGCTGTAGTGAAATGTGTAGAATGTATGCATTCACCTAACCCCTTCCAGACTAGTGAGTATCTTCTACTAAAGTGCAGGGAATAGTCTTGCTTGTCTAGAATCACACTCTGAGTATGTGTCCACTTGTGCAACAATTCTGAGAGAAGCATGTGGTTACTCTAGTGACCTCTGAGCTAGCTGGCACTCACAATTAAGTCTAGTATATTTGATAGAGACCTAGTGGACCTCAGTCCTACGTCTAATCTATAGGATATATCATTCCAATGCACAGAGCCTATTCGGAATATAGGAAGTACACTACACTCTAACCACCTACACACTTGTCTTTTACACCTTCAATTACCCAGGCAGTACCTATACAATCCAGAAATTACAGTTTCACTCCCCTTGCACTCCTCCAGTGACCCATTCAACACTATGTGCTACTCTATTCACTGCGCCAAAACCAAAACACTTATGAATTCACCCAGGCACTCTCCTTGCAGTTGTCTAATCATTCACTCAGAACCCAAGTAGTCATTCAGTGACACAGGCCTTAACACATGCACTGCTACAAACCCCTGTCCACTACGCATTTAGTCCTCTAACCACCTACACACTGGTCTTTCACACCTTCATTTCCCAAGGCAGTATCCATACACTTCAGCAAACACCCTGTCACTTCCCTTGCAGTCCTCCAGTGACTCATTCAGCACCGTGTACTAATCCATTCACTGCGCCGAAAGCCAAACACTTATAAATTCATCCAGGCACTCTCCTTGCAGTACTCTAATCATTCAGTCAGTACCCAAGTACTCATGCAGTGACCAAGGCCTTAACGCATGCACTGCTAGAAACCCTTGTCCACTACGCATGCAGTCCTCTAACCACCTACAAACTTGTCTTTCACTCCTTCATTTCCCCAGGCAGTATCCACACACTCCAGCAAACACCCTGTCACTCACCTTTCAGTCCTCCAGTGATAACACCTCACAAATTAATAACTCACCTTTCATTCTGATGGCACCAGACACTCCTTCATATTTACAAGGAGATGAAAAGCTACCATATGTGGTTTTTCCTCTCCTTCTAAATACAACTCCTTCATACACAGAACTTTGTGTTGAAGGGGCATGCCATAGGTGTTGCTGTGGGTGTTCCCACGCAACACCCATAGAACAAGACACATCTCCAGATTTATGAGAAATCGTAAATCTGGAGATGTGTGTGAATGCTGCACCATCCTTGAGTTGGTGTAGCAAGTCACAACAAGAAGAATTGTTTTCATTTCTCCTCATTTTTTTCTCTTTCAATGTATTTTGCATTGCACAGCATACATCGAAAGAGGAAAATGCCTTTACTGATTGTTTTTGTGTAGGAAGGTGTCGCTTCCTGCACAAAAACAGTCTCCGCACACCACAGACATCCTTGCACCATGGTGCAAGGGTGCCTGTGTCACCGCATGGCTGCAGTTTGTGCAGCAGTGCACAGAGAAGCAAAAAGTTGCAACATATTTATGTACATATGTCACATCCCTGTGCTTCGGAAGTAGCGCAGCACAGTGCAGCTAAAGAGCTTACAGTGTCACACTGCAGCACTTCCTTATAGTTCTGCACTTATACATTCACCATACACTACTAATGAATTAGTTCAGTCAATTATACTCTACATATACATTCAACCAAACTTTCACACATTAACATTTGACCGGGCAAAAAAGCGACGGATGGTCTTTCCGTCCGCCGCGGTCACCCCCCTGCCATAGTAATATGGCGGGGGGGAAATGGGTGGCGGGCAGGGAAGGATGTCGGGCGGATCTCCACCACCCGCATGGTGGTGACAATCCGCCTGACATCCTAATGGGGCCCTTAGTGTCTTATAAAATCACTGTGATGTCATCAGTGATGTCACTGACCAGGTCATGAATGATGCAATATGTGACATCATCAGCAGTGTTTTGCAGGCACGCAAGTTAACGGAGGAATTTCAAGGGTTTTGTATGAGTGAAATGTCCAGCTAACTATAACAGACCTGAAGCCTATGCTTTTTTCAGTGAATTTCTAAGGTTTTTTAAATGCTAATTCCTAACTATAACTTGTCTGATAACCTATATATAAAAAGGGGGGTCCCAAAATGCATGTTCTCCAATTTAGTTTCCAATAGAAACTTTAAACAAATCTACAGCCCAAACTGTTGAATGGAATTACACCAAACGTGGCAAAACTGTAGGTCTTGGTTCAGAAAGCATTCTTTTTTTGTAAATGGTATAAATCCGTTGAGTAGTTCCAGAGAAATTCAAAAATAAAAATATATTGATATCTGGTGACCGAGGAGGATTGCGAACCCTCCCGACCATGAGCTTCTTTCTGATTGGCTTCCAACACTTCAAACCAAAAAGTGTTGGCAGCCATCTTGTTACTTGTTAAAACCGAGTCACAAGAAAAAAGGGAAAAAAATGATTAAAAAAAAGAAAAGTTGCCAGTGTAGAAACACCCTGACCCCCAGGACCTCAAAAATCTATTTTTTTTAAAAATTTAAACAGCAGGATGCACGCTGGGTGTGCAATTCCCGCAGAGAAAATAAAAATGTGCACAATATTTGCGGGGGCCACGCGTTCCCCCGCAGCCCCGAGGAACGCTACCTCCCTGGGGCTTTATTAATAATGTGCATCACCCCCCAGGGCCGGCTCCCGCAATGTCCCAGGGTGCCCACCCCGGGAATTTGCAGTTTGTGATGGAAGGGCGGTAGCATGGCTCCCACCCTTTCATTGCAAACTCTGCTTCGCTTCATGGAATTCAGTGGATGTTAGTGGCTGCATGGATCTGTGAGTGGATGTGAGTGGGAAAGGGGTGTGTGAGTGAGTGTGTAAGTGTCTGTGTGGGAGTGTCAATAGCTATATGAGTGACTGCACCAGAACAGAACCTCACCTGTCACTTTATCCTACACGGGAACACAGTTTTCAACAAGATGTCTACCCAACTGGAGTGCTTTCTTCTGTTTAATTAATAAGAACTATCTCAATGGTTAAATGTCCAGTGCGTATTCTACATTACATCTGCATAATGAACCACTTGAAAATGTCTCAGTGAGCTTGTGTGTGTTTACGCAATGTAATTGTTCCTTTTGAATCTTTATCCATAAATCTGTGATAACATGAATTCTCCCGTAGAGAAAGCAACAAGACTACAAGAGTTAAATTTCCACAAAACAAGGACACCTTCTCTTAACTATAGGAAGTAAGTGCTTCTTTGTTTGCCTAAGATGTCCTCATATACCAAAACATCAAGAATGTGTGTCACCAGCACCCTCTTGGTTATCACCTACCGTCTTGTGAGGCCCCACATCTCTTCTTTCATTGACAGCTGGAGCCAAGTCCCTGCATGAACTCGTTATTATTCATAAATAAGCCATGATCGCAGATATCCTAGTCTGGATTTCCCTAAATTTCTCAACAACTACTGAATGTATTTACACCTCATAACTGAAAGCATGAACTGTGAACCAAAATCTACGACAATGCCACATTTGGTGTAAATCCATCCAGCGGTTCAGGCTGTAGTCAGGTTCAAAGCCCATATGCAAATTAATATGGGAAACACTAATTTAACCCCCCCCCCTTTTCTCAGTTCCTGCTTGAAGGATCACCCAAAATTTTTCAGGGACAGCGAGACTCACTATGCCACTATTTTAGAAAATTTCATGTAGATTCGTCAAACGATGCCAAAAATATAGTCCAGTCAAAAAAATGATTTTTATATGGAAACATAGTCCTAAGTATAACTACGTACTGGTGACTGCCAGTAGGTAACATATATATATATATATATATATATATATATATATATATATATATATATGACATCGCAAAAAGCCCTTAGCTTTCTGAAAGCACTCGACAGTTCTCTGCCCCTCCGGGTTAAAATTCAGCATGCCTTCTCACTTCACTTGCAAATTAGAATGCCCGACGCGTTTCGGGGAAACACCCCTTCCTCATGGGCTGCAAAATGACACTCGAAGACTGCATCACTTGTTTTCCGACTTTTTATTAAACAAGCCCCCTGGTGGGCGTAGATTTCATACAGCGTCACACCAATGTTCATTGGGACTTGTAGTCCGTGATGCAATTATGGCTTTACATCCTTCTAGTAAGGTCGACTGTTCATTTTTGAATGGTGCACTGTCATTAGAATACCTTAAGTAGGTGTGTTGCGGTCAGGCATGTTCGTTACTGAAGAGTCCTGTGCTCATCAAGATCCAATTCGTTTGGAGCTGAAGCCTCGCCTCACTGGCAGTGATTCTCCTCATATCAGCAGGCGATGGTGCATTCCACACGGCCGGGCCGCCGTGAAAAAAATGACATCGCAAAAAGCCCTTAGCTTTCTGAAAGCACTCGACAGTTCTCTGCCCCTCCGGGTTAAAATTCAGCATGCCTTCTCACTTCACTTGCAAATTAGAATGCCCGACGCGTTTCGGGGAAACACCCCTTCCTCATGGGCTGCAAAATGACACTCGAAGACTGCATCACTTGTTTTCCGACTTTTTATTAAACAAGCCCCCTGGTGGGCGTAGATTTCATACAACGTCACACCAATGTTCATTGGGACTTGTAGTCCGTGATGCAATTATGGCTTTACATCCTTCTAGTAAGGTCGACTGTTCATTTTTGAATGGTGCACTGTCATTAGAATACCTTAAGTAGGTGTGTTGCGGTCAGGCATGTTCGTTACTGAAGAGTCCTGTGCTCATCAAGATCCAATTCGTTTGGAGCTGAAGCCTCGCCTCACTGGCAGTGATTCTCCTCATATCAGCAGGCGATGGTGCATTCCACACGGCCGGGCCGCCGTCCAAAAAATGACATCGCAAAAAGCCCTTAGCTTTCTGAAAGCACTCGACAGTTCTCTGCCCCTCCGGGTTAAAATTCAGCATGCCTTCTCACTTCACTTGCAAATTAGAATGCCCGACGCGTTTCGGGGAAACACCCCTTCCTCATGGGCTGCAAAATGACACTCGAAGACTGCATCACTTGTTTTCCGACTTTTTATTAAACAAGCCCCCTGGTGGGCGTAGATTTCATACAGCGTCACACCAATGTTCATTGGGACTTGTAGTCCGTGATGCAATTATGGCTTTACATCCTTCTAGTAAGGTCGACTGTTCATTTTTGAATGGTGCACTGTCATTAGAATACCTTAAGTAGGTGTGTTGCGGTCAGGCATGTTCGTTACTGAAGAGTCCTGTGCTCATCAAGATCCAATTCGTTTGGAGCTGAAGCCTCGCCTCACTGGCAGTGATTCTCCTCATATCAGCAGGCGATGGTGCATTCCACACGGCCGGGCCGCCGTGAAAAAAATGACATCGCAAAAAGCCCTTAGCTTTCTGAAAGCACTCGACAGTTCTCTGCCCCTCCGGGTTAAAATTCAGCATGCCTTCTCACTTCACTTGCAAATTAGAATGCCCGACGCGTTTCGGGGAAACACCCCTTCCTCATGGGCTGCAAAATGACACTCGAAGACTGCATCACTTGTTTTCCGACTTTTTATTAAACAAGCCCCCTGGTGGGCGTAGATTTCATACAGCGTCACACCAATGTTCATTGGGACTTGTAGTCCGTGATGCAATTATGGCTTTACATCCTTCTAGTAAGGTCGACTGTTCATTTTTGAATGGTGCACTGTCATTAGAATACCTTAAGTAGGTGTGTTGCGGTCAGGCATGTTCGTTACTGAAGAGTCCTGTGCTCATCAAGATCCAATTCGTTTGGAGCTGAAGCCTCGCCTCACTGGCAGTGATTCTCCTCATATCAGCAGGCGATGGTGCATTCCACACGGCCGGGCCGCCGTGAAAAAAATGACATCGCAAAAAGCCCTTAGCTTTCTGAAAGCACTCGACAGTTCTCTGCCCCTCCGGGTTAAAATTCAGCATGCCTTCTCACTTCACTTGCAAATTAGAATGCCCGACGCGTTTCGGGGAAACACCCCTTCCTCATGGGCTGCAAAATGACACTCGAAGACTGCATCACTTGTTTTCCGACTTTTTATTAAACAAGCCCCCTGGTGGGCGTAGATTTCATACAGCGTCACACCAATGTTCATTGGGACTTGTAGTCCGTGATGCAATTATGGCTTTACATCCTTCTAGTAAGGTCGACTGTTCATTTTTGAATGGTGCACTGTCATTAGAATACCTTAAGTAGGTGTGTTGCGGTCAGGCATGTTCGTTACTGAAGAGTCCTGTGCTCATCAAGATCCAATTCGTTTGGAGCTGAAGCCTCGCCTCACTGGCAGTGATTCTCCTCATATCAGCAGGCGATGGTGCATTCCACACGGCCGGGCCGCCGTGAAAAAAATGACATCGCAAAAAGCCCTTAGCTTTCTGAAAGCACTCGACAGTTCTCTGCCCCTCCGGGTTAAAATTCAGCATGCCTTCTCACTTCACTTGCAAATTAGAATGCCCGACGCGTTTCGGGGAAACACCCCTTCCTCATGGGCTGCAAAATGACACTCGAAGACTGCATCACTTGTTTTCCGACTTTTTATTAAACAAGCCCCCTGGTGGGCGTAGATTTCATACAGCGTCACACCAATGTTCATTGGGACTTGTAGTCCGTGATGCAATTATGGCTTTACATCCTTCTAGTAAGGTCGACTGTTCATTTTTTAATGGTGCACTGTCATTAGAATACCTTAAACTACATGCCCCACAATGCCCCGAGGAACATTCAACTGCTATATGGCCACGTGAGGCGGGGGTGTGGTTGAATAAAGCCAGTGACAACGAAATGCAGGCTTCGAGTTTTCTATTCAAGCCCAGGAAGAAGGGGCCCTGAGCCCCGAAACGCGTCGGCTATGGTAACCAAAAACCAGAGAGCGAATATGCAAACAGCACAATTAGGCTGGATGGCTGAGCATGGAGTGTGCCTTCTTAATGCTTAGGGCAATTTGCGGAATTACATGTCAAAACACGGCGGCCCAGCCGTGGAGAAGAGCACCATCGGCAGCTGTGGGATACGCCCTCCACCGGCTGCACGGAGCTGCAGCTCAGAATTCTTCTGAACTTTGATCAGCGCCATGCTCCAAGATGCATGATAAGGTTTGCAACATCTCTCACTGGCACTCACTCAGAGTAAAGAATGGATTTATAATTTTGAATAGCACACTCGAACTTACTTAAAGCGGAATACTCGCCTGCATGGTGAACTACATGCCCCACAATGCCCCGAGGAACATTCAACTGCTATATGGCCACGTGAGGCGGGGGTGTGGTTGAATAAAGCCAGTGACAACGAAATGCAGGCTTCGAGTTTTCTATTCAAGCCCAGGAAGAAGGGGCCCTGAGCCCCGAAACGCGTCGGCTATGGTAACCAAAAACCAGAGAGCGAATATGCAAACAGCACAATTAGGCTGGATGGCTGAGCATGGAGTGTGCCTTCTTAATGCTTAGGGCAATTTGCGGAATTACATGTCAAAACACGGCGGCCCAGCCGTGGAGAAGAGCACCATCGGCAGCTGTGGGATACGCCCTCCACCGGCTGCACGGAGCTGCAGCTCAGAAATCTTCTGAACTTTGATCAGCGCCATGCTCCAAGATGCATGATAAGGTTTGCAACATCTCTCACTGGCACTCACTCAGAGTAAAGAATGGATTTATAATTTTGAATAGCACACTCGAACTTACTTAAAGCGGAATACTCGCCTGCATGGTGAACTACATGCCCCACAATGCCCCGAGGAACATTCAACTGCTATATGGCCACGTGAGGCGGGGGTGTGGTTGAATAAAGCCAGTGACAACGAAATGCAGGCTTCGAGTTTTCTATTCAAGCCCAGGAAGAAGGGGCCCTGAGCCCCGAAACGCGTCGGCTATGGTAACCAAAAACCAGAGAGCGAATATGCAAACAGCACAATTAGGCTGGATGGCTGAGCATGGAGTGTGCCTTCTTAATGCTTAGGGCAATTTGCGGAATTACATGTCAAAACACGGCGGCCCAGCCGTGGAGAAGAGCACCATCGGCAGCTGTGGGATACGCCCTCCACCGGCTGCACGGAGCTGCAGCTCAGAATTCTTCTGAACTTTGATCAGCGCCATGCTCCAAGATGCATGATAAGGTTTGCAACATCTCTCACTGGCACTCACTCAGAGTAAAGAATGGATTTATAATTTTGAATAGCACACTCGAACTTACTTAAAGCGGAATACTCGCCTGCATGGTGAACTACATGCCCCACAATGCCCCGAGGAACATTCAACTGCTATATGGCCACGTGAGGCGGGGGTGTGGTTGAATAAAGCCAGTGACAACGAAATGCAGGCTTCGAGTTTTCTATTCAAGCCCAGGAAGAAGGGGCCCTGAGCCCCGAAACGCGTCGGCTATGGTAACCAAAAACCAGAGAGCGAATATGCAAACAGCACAATTAGGCTGGATGGCTGAGCATGGAGTGTGCCTTCTTAATGCTTAGGGCAATTTGCGGAATTACATGTCAAAACACGGCGGCCCAGCCGTGGAGAAGAGCACCATCGGCAGCTGTGGGATACGCCCTCCACCGGCTGCACGGAGCTGCAGCTCAGAATTCTTCTGAACTTTGATCAGCGCCATGCTCCAAGATGCATGATAAGGTTTGCAACATCTCTCACTGGCACTCACTCAGAGTAAAGAATGGATTTATAATTTTGAATAGCACACTCGAACTTACTTAAAGCGGAATACTCGCCTGCATGGTGAACTACATGCCCCACAATGCCCCGAGGAACATTCAACTGCTATATGGCCACGTGAGGCGGGGGTGTGGTTGAATAAAGCCAGTGACAACAAAATGCAGGCTTCGAGTTTTCTATTCAAGCCCAGGAAGAAGGGGCCCTGAGCCCCGAAACGCGTCGGCTATGGTAACCAAAAACCAGAGAGCGAATATGCAAACAGCACAATTAGGCTGGATGGCTGAGCATGGAGTGTGCCTTCTTAATGCTTAGGGCAATTTGCGGAATTACATGTCAAAACACGGCGGCCCAGCCGTGGAGAAGAGCACCATCGGCAGCTGTGGGATACGCCCTCCACCGGCTGCACGGAGCTGCAGCTCAGAATTCTTCTGAACTTTGATCAGCGCCATGCTCCAAGATGCATGATAAGGTTTGCAACATCTCTCACTGGCACTCACTCAGAGTAAAGAATGGATTTATAATTTTGAATAGCACACTCGAACTTACTTAAAGCGGAATACTCGCCTGCATGGTGAACTACATGCCCCACAATGCCCCGAGGAACATTCAACTGCTATATGGCCACGTGAGGCGGGGGTGTGGTTGAATAAAGCCAGTGACAACGAAATGCAGGCTTCGAGTTTTCTATTCAAGCCCAGGAAGAAGGGGCCCTGAGCCCCGAAACGCGTCGGCTATGGTAACCAAAAACCAGAGAGCGAATATGCAAACAGCACAATTAGGCTGGATGGCTGAGCATGGAGTGTGCCTTCTTAATGCTTAGGGCAATTTGCGGAATTACATGTCAAAACACGGCGGCCCAGCCGTGGAGAAGAGCACCATCGGCAGCTGTGGGATACGCCCTCCACCGGCTGCACGGAGCTGCAGCTCAGAATTCTTCTGAACTTTGATCAGCGCCATGCTCCAAGATGCATGATAAGGTTTGCAACATCTCTCACTGGCACTCACTCAGAGTAAAGAATGGATTTATAATTTTGAATAGCACACTCGAACTTACTTAAAGCGGAATACTCGCCTGCATGGTGAACTACATGCCCCACAATGCCCCGAGGAACATTCAACTGCTATATGGCCACGTGAGGCGGGGGTGTGGTTGAATAAAGCCAGTGACAACGAAATGCAGGCTTCGAGTTTTCTATTCAAGCCCAGGAAGAAGGGGCCCTGAGCCCCGAAACGCGTCGGCTATGGTAACCAAAAACCAGAGAGCGAATATGCAAACAGCACAATTAGGCTGGATGGCTGAGCATGGAGTGTGCCTTCTTAATGCTTAGGGCAATTTGCGGAATTACATGTCAAAACACGGCGGCCCAGCCGTGGAGAAGAGCACCATCGGCAGCTGTGGGATACGCCCTCCACCGGCTGCACGGAGCTGCAGCTCAGAATTCTTCTGAACTTTGATCAGCGCCATGCTCCAAGATGCATGATAAGGTTTGCAACATCTCTCACTGGCACTCACTCAGAGTAAAGAATGGATTTATAATTTTGAATAGCACACTCGAACTTACTTAAAGCGGAATACTCGCCTGCATGGTGAACTACATGCCCCACAATGCCCCGAGGAACATTCAACTGCTATATGGCCACGTGAGGCGGGGGTGTGGTTGAATAAAGCCAGTGACAACGAAATGCAGGCTTCGAGTTTTCTATTCAAGCCCAGGAAGAAGGGGCCCTGAGCCCCGAAACGCGTCGGCTATGGTAACCAAAAACCAGAGAGCGAATATGCAAACAGCACAATTAGGCTGGATGGCTGAGCATGGAGTGTGCCTTCTTAATGCTTAGGGCAATTTGCGGAATTACATGTCAAAACACGGCGGCCCAGCCGTGGAGAAGAGCACCATCGGCAGCTGTGGGATACGCCCTCCACCGGCTGCACGGAGCTGCAGCTCAGAATTCTTCTGAACTTTGATCAGCGCCATGCTCCAAGATGCATGATAAGGTTTGCAACATCTCTCACTGGCACTCACTCAGAGTAAAGAATGGATTTATAATTTTGAATAGCACACTCGAACTTACTTAAAGCGGAATACTCGCCTGCATGGTGAACTACATGCCCCACAATGCCCCGAGGAACATTCAACTGCTATATGGCCACGTGAGGCGGGGGTGTGGTTGAATAAAGCCAGTGACAACGAAATGCAGGCTTCGAGTTTTCTATTCAAGCCCAGGAAGAAGGGGCCCTGAGCCCCGAAACGCGTCGGCTATGGTAACCAAAAACCAGAGAGCGAATATGCAAACAGCACAATTAGGCTGGATGGCTGAGCATGGAGTGTGCCTTCTTAATGCTTAGGGCAATTTGCGGAATTACATGTCAAAACACGGCGGCCCAGCCGTGGAGAAGAGCACCATCGGCAGCTGTGGGATACGCCCTCCACCGGCTGCACGGAGCTGCAGCTCAGAATTCTTCTGAACTTTGATCAGCGCCATGCTCCAAGATGCATGATAAGGTTTGCAACATCTCTCACTGGCACTCACTCAGAGTAAAGAATGGATTTATAATTTTGAATAGCACACTCGAACTTACTTAAAGCGGAATACTCGCCTGCATGGTGAACTACATGCCCCACAATGCCCCGAGGAACATTCAACTGCTATATGGCCACGTGAGGCGGGGGTGTGGTTGAATAAAGCCAGTGACAACGAAATGCAGGCTTCGAGTTTTCTATTCAAGCCCAGGAAGAAGGGGCCCTGAGCCCCGAAACGCGTCGGCTATGGTAACCAAAAACCAGAGAGCGAATATGCAAACAGCACAATTAGGCTGGATGGCTGAGCATGGAGTGTGCCTTCTTAATGCTTAGGGCAATTTGCGGAATTACATGTCAAAACACGGCGGCCCAGCCGTGGAGAAGAGCACCATCGGCAGCTGTGGGATACGCCCTCCACCGGCTGCACGGAGCTGCAGCTCAGAATTCTTCTGAACTTTGATCAGCGCCATGCTCCAAGATGCATGATAAGGTTTGCAACATCTCTCACTGGCACTCACTCAGAGTAAAGAATGGATTTATAATTTTGAATAGCACACTCGAACTTACTTAAAGCGGAATACTCGCCTGCATGGTGAACTACATGCCCCACAATGCCCCGAGGAACATTCAACTGCTATATGGCCACGTGAGGCGGGGGTGTGGTTGAATAAAGCCAGTGACAACGAAATGCAGGCTTCGAGTTTTCTATTCAAGCCCAGGAAGAAGGGGCCCTGAGCCCCGAAACGCGTCGGCTATGGTAACCAAAAACCAGAGAGCGAATATGCAAACAGCACAATTAGGCTGGATGGCTGAGCATGGAGTGTGCCTTCTTAATGCTTAGGGCAATTTGCGGAATTATATATATATATATATATATATATATATATATATATATATATATATATATATTTATTTTTTTTTTTTTTTTTTTTTTGATGGGTCTTGTTGCCATCAAATGGTTCTTAGATCTTAAACCTGAACATTTTAAGAACCATAGTTCCATGATTTTGTCTATGATTGGATTCTGTTTGTTCAATAACAACTTTTTATTTGATGGGACTATGTACAATCAGAAGAGAGGTACATCCATGGGTTCGTGTTTCTCCCCCAGCTACGCGAATGTATTCGTGGGCTGGTGGGAGAAGCATGAGGCATGGAGGGACTCCAATCAGAAATGGACCGAAAAAATTCTTATGTGGACTAGGTACATAGATGACCTGTTCATAATTTGGCATGGTGACCGTCAGTCAGCAGAAGAGTACATTACAATCTTGAATACCAACACTCTTAATTTAAGGTTTACAAGTACTATTAGTACTACCAGTATTAATTATTTGGATTTGGAAGTGTTTGTACACAATAACATCCTGCAAACCCGCCTGTATAGAAAACCTACGGCGGGTAATGCAGTTTTACACGCCAATTTGTACCACCCCAAAAGTCTTGTTAGAAATGTACCTTATGGCGAGTTTTTACGTCTAAAGAGGAATTGTTCTTTGGATCAGGACTACAAACTCGCTATAATGGAAGTACAAGAGAGGTTTGAGGACAGAGGTTATAACAACGACCTCCTCAAACAAGCTAAAGCCAAAGCCTCTGGGGTGAACAGGAGGGACCTCCTGATTCAAAAGTTGAAAGATAAGGCACCTGACGAGGTATGAATGATAACAGAATTCAGTACCAAATCAGCGGATGTAGTTAACATCTTCCAAAAACACTGGCATGTACTAACTGCAGACAAAACGTTGAAAGGAAGTCTGCCAAAGAGACCTCTAATAACATACAGGAGGTGTCCCTCTCTGGCAGACCATCTGGTCCATAGCCATTTTAAGTCATCGGCCCAACCCATCAAAGTGTCAAACATAGTTGGCTTTTTTCCGTGTCTTAAATGTAAGGCTTGTAAATTCAGTGGCAAAATGCTGGAACATCCTAACCGAACAGGCGAAAGAAAACCCAACATCAAAATCAAACAGTTGGTCAACTGTAATTCAGAGTATACTGTAAAGTAAAGTCCACATTTGTAAAGCGCACAATCACCCGTAAGGGTCTCTAGGCGCTGGGGGCCTTCGGGAAGATTAAGCGAGCTATTGCCCAGAGTCACATGGTGCTGGGCTAACCTGCCGCCGGAGCCGGGGATCGAACCCTGATCCCCAGATTCCAGCGTCAGTCGCCCTGGCCGCAGCGCCACACCTCTCCCCTGTATACTGCCTGACCTGTCCCTGCAAGCTGCGATATATCGGCAGCACGATAAAACCAGCAAAACTCAGAATTCTTGAGCACATGCGGGCAATTACAAATAAAGACAAATCTTATCCCGTTGCCCGCCACTTTGCTGAGCACCATCAAAGCAAGTGGGAAAAACTTAGTTTTTATTGCATGGACCAGGTACCCAAACTAGAACGAGGTGGGGACAGGGAGAAATCCCTACGTGTTCTGGAGTCAAAGTATATTATCAGTCTAAAAACCATGACTCCTTGGGGGCTGAACAATAATGAAGAACTTTGGGTTCATCTTTAAGTTCTGTACTACGAACATTAATTAAAAACACCAATTTGCCCTGTTAGTCTCTATCTTTTCATAGGAAAAACATTACCAGTCCTTACTAGAACAATTTGCACTGTTCCTTCAATTGCCCATTCAGGGCTGAATAACGACCACCTTGCACTTTAAAAAACGGGAGAAAAGAAAAAGAAAAAAATAATTTCTCAGTGCAATTAATCCAATACTTGATAAAAGTAATTGTTGCTGTGTATCCAAACAGAATGAATTTTTGTACATAGAATGGTTAACCCATATGTTTTTAATCAGCACTATGCACTTTCACAACACTCGCCACTTTTTAGCCTGTGAAAATAATGCTATTTGCACGTTACAAGATGGCCACTGCAATTTTGTAGAACATATGTCCTTCTTTTATGTTTATTAAATGTTTTTGGGCAAATGGCTTTAAAAATGGCGACATTAACCATGCACTGTGTTACACTGATGAAGACTGCTAAGGCGAAACGCGTCTGTAAGGGGTGAGGGGGGTTTGGTGTTATTAAACTGTGAAATCGGATACCAGTGTGCCTGCCTTCTTTTTTCTGGAACCCACAAAATTGGACACAGAAACGTGCGTTTATATATATATATATATATATATATATATATATATATATATATATATATATATATATATATACTTATATATACAGGGTTCGAGCATTGATTTATACGCGGCCGTCCAGCCGCGGAGTATGCACCACCCCGGTACCCTGGGGGTCACGAAAGTGAAGCAGCAGTCGTACTTGGAATCGAGGACGGGCCCACTTGTGGAGTCCATACAGGACTTGATTGTGTGCTTCCCGGACCACACTTCCCAGAATGCACAGTCTCATTTGAGCCTCCCATCGGTGAGTGTGCTATATATAAAATGTGGAAGTGGGTCGGCGGTTGCGCACACCGCTTCCGTTAAAGCCCCTGAAGAGAAGCATATGGAGCTTCGAAACGCGTCGGGCCGATCCCGTACGGAGCGGCGTCTACGAGTGGATCCCCGTCCTCACCTATACATAAACCAAGCTGCTGTTCGCGTGCTACTCAAAGGTGGACACCTTCGAGCATTGATATATATATATATATATATATATATATATATATATATATATATATTATGCTCCCTGTTTGTTCCGGTTATTGAAAGGCACACAGACACACACAAGGCTTCAAGCGTAAGCCTTTATTAACTGGTACAGAAGCGTCTGGCTGCCCACCTTTTACAGTCAGTTTCCCACTGCCTGACGCATTTCAAAATAACTTCTTCCTCAGAGGCTTGTGTGGAAAATGAAGAAAGCACCAGCTGGTTCCAAACACTCCCTTTTCTCTGCATGATGCAACGCCCCCTGATGGGCTGCTCTGAATGAGTCCTGCGCTGTGCATTTAGGGAAATGTAGTGCCATTTCATTCCGGTGCTCTGAACAAAATGTTCTGTTGGTTTAAAGACCTGCAGATAGGTCCCGGCAGCAGGCGCTTCCTAATCCAAAGTAATGTGCCCCACATGTGAGGACCGGCAGATGACAACCCCTGTGGCCCCCAGGTTCTTGGAGTGGTGCACTTTCGATGGCACGGCAGCCGCCAATAAATTATGCTCCCTGCTTGTTCCGGTTATTGAAAGGCACACAGACACACACAAGGCTTCAAGCGTAAGCCTTTATTAACTGGTACAGAAGCGTCTGGCTGCCCACCTTTTACAGTCAGTTTCCCACTGCCTGACGCGTTTCGAAATAACTTCTTCCTCAGAGGCTTGTGTGGAAAATGAAGAAAGCACCAGCTGGTTCCAAACACTCCCTTTTCTCTGCATGATGCAACGCCCCCTGATGGGCTGCTCTGAATGAGTCCTGCGCTGTGCATTTAGGGAAATGTAGTGCCATTTCATTCTGGTGCTCTGTACAAAATGTTCTGTTGGTTTAAAGACCTGCAGATAGGTCCCGGCAGCAGGTGCTTCCTAATCCAAAGTAATGTGCCCCACATGTGAGGACCGGCAGATGACGACCCCCGTGGCCCCCAGGTTCTTGGAGTGGTGCACTTTCGACGGCACGGCAGCCGCCAATAAATTATGCTCCCTGCTTGTTCCGGTTATTGAAAGGCACACAGACACACACAAGGCTTCAAGCGTAAGCCTTTATTAACTGGTACAGAAGCGTCTGGCTGCCCACCTTTTACAGTCAGTTTCCCACTGCCTGACGCGTTTTGAAATAACTTCTTCCTCAGAGGCTTGTGTGGAAAATAAAGAAACCACCAGCTGGTTCCAAACACTCCCTTTTCTCTGCATGATGCAACGCCCCCTGATGGGCTGCTCTGAATGAGTGTGCCTTTCAATAACCGGAACAACCAGGGAGCATAATTTATTGGCGGCTGCCCTGACAGGAAGCACTGACAGATATAAAAACAAGCATTTGCAATGCAATAGGTCTCGCATTAGGAAAGTTTGAGCTATTGGTCTTGTAAATGACAATTTTTTTTATTTATGTGTTGGTTTTGAAAATAGCTAAATTAATAGCTTTGTCATTTAAAATGCCAATAGTTATAGCTTTCGCAAATATGACACCTATAGCATTTGTAATGCAACATGTTTTGTATTTACGTGACTTAGATGTATTGATATTACAAATTACAATGGCTTTTATTTTTTTTAAATAATTAATACTTAAATAAAAGTGATTTTAATTTATAATGGCAATAGCTTAAACTTTTGTAAATAACTTTTGTGAAGATTATGTGCAGTGTATTTTATTGTGACGAAAATCCAAGAACAGAAGTGAAATATTAACATCTTTTTGTGACATTTGCAATAAAGCTTGAAACATTGAGAGAACATATTTTAACCAGTTGTTGTTGAATGTTGCGCAGATTGATGCTGGGGTGGTGCTGAGTGATGCTGGGGTGGTGCTGAGTGGTGCTGTGGTGGTGCTGAGTGGTGCTGTGGTGGTGCTGAGTGATAATGTGGTGGTGCTGAGTGATGCAGTGGTGGTGCTGAGTGATGCTGTGGTGGCGCTGAGTGGTGCTGTGGTGGTGCTGAGTGGTGCTTTGGTAGTGCTGAGTGATGCTGTGGTGGTGCTGAGTGATGCTGTGGTGGCGCTGAGTGGTGCTGTGGTGGTGCTGAGTGGTGCTGTGGTGGTGCTGAGTGATGCTGTGGTGATGCTGAGTGGTGCTGTGGTGATGCTGAGTGATGCTGTGGTGGTGCTGAGTGATGCTGTGGTGGCGCTGAGTGCTGCTGTGGTGGTGCTGAGTGATGCTGGGGTAGCGCTGAGTGATGATGTGGTGATACAGAGGGCAGAAAGGCACAAAAAGTAGTCTAACAAAGGGCAGAAGGGCTGTGGAAAAGTAAATTTTGCCATGTTCTGTGTCCCTACGTGTCCCCCATCTTATGTTATGTGTGCATGATTAATATGCATATGTATTCCCCATGTTCGATTAAAGACGCAAGTACAGTTGTGTCCATCTCTAGCATGCCAGTTTCCAGTTCTCGTGAAAGCTACGAGTATTAGGCCTATGTAAAGTTACGTTGCCACGTTTCTCAGTGTGCACGTTATTTCATTGAAAAGTCCCCGTTTCTAGGCCTCAAAAGGGCCCGGACACCAGATTCAGCTCCTGTCTCCTGAGCCCTCGCTGAGGAGCGATACCGCCCCCACCTGTATTCCTGACCCTTCACTTACTTCCTGCCTCACAGTGCCCAGCTTGGCCTGGCTCTGCCTCTCAGTCTGCCAAGAGTATGTTATGATTCTAGTTATCAGTCCAGCCCTCCTTCTCTGCATTCCTAAGCTACTGAATCGCATCAATAGTTTCCGTCATCGTCTAGCCTTTACGTCTCCATGTAAGAGAAATACTGCATTTAATGGTCATTTAATATTCCTCAACACGCACTACATGTAGAATAATGCATGCACCAGTCTTAGAATCTGTTAGCCTTTACCCCGATAACTTTTAGTTTATATCAACATGTTCTCCAAACATCAGATACTAGATAGTGTTTAGGTACATGTCGCCCTGACTCTCCAGACTTCAGTCTCTGCTCCTAGCGCAGAAGTCATAGCCCCCAGCTTCTCCTAGTAACACGTCATTGTCAGTTTGCGCGCACCACTAGGTTAGAGGTCCCGGCTCCTTAGGTAGCCCCCTCCATGTTTCCGCCCCATTTATGACATATTCTGTTACGTTTACATCACATGTCTATGTATACGCCTCCTGTTACACCCACTTTCACCCTTATCTTTCGCGACTGCTATGCACCACACCCACTGCTCCGCCTATCGTATGTATTGTAATGAAACTGTTTTAGTATATATGCTTGTGCACTGTTATTAAATGTTACGCCGACGCCGATCCTGCCCCCGTGCTAGCTAGCCATCCCAGATCTTGCAGGTTGTCCTGTTCCTGTCCTTATGCTGTATTAAACCTGCAAAACTCCTACTACCTCGAATCTTGACTCTTATTTATTGAGCTATCTGTTATTACGATATCCAGTCAAAAATAGATCCGGTATTATTTATTTATATACCACATAATGGCGCCCGAATAGGGACTTGCCCTTTCCCCACGCGCCGGTGAAGCCACGTATGTCCCCTGACCCTCTGCAGCCGTGACGGAACTCTTCTGCGCACCGGCAGATATTTCTGCTTCAAGTATCCCTCAGGCCCACGGAGGAGACGGAGGTTGCGGTCCAGCATCCAGACGAGGCGGTGGAGGAACGCGGCGAGTCCCGACCAGAGCCCAAGCCGAGAGTCCAAGGTCCGAGGTATCCGGAGGCCCACCCGTAACAGAAGTCCGAAGTTCGTCCGTCCAGCGTCGAAGCAGTCCAGTCCAGTCCGAGGCCTTCCGTTCTTGCTGCCCGGTGAGTACCGTTGCTGGGGTAGTATCTAGACAGGGTCAATCTAATTGACTCTGGTCCGTGGGTTTGGTGGTACACAGACCCAACACGAAGTGTCCACTCCGGTGGATGCGGGTCCTGACGTGTCTCTTAATGAGACCGGTAAGTTTCGTACTGTTTTAGCAGTGCATCTATTTCTGTTCTAGTCCGTTCTGTTCTCGAGAAAATTCATGTATTCTGTTTTCAGTATTCCAGGTAGTATTCTGTTCAAACTGTTATTTTAAATGTTCTTCATGTATTTTAATGTCGTGGTATGAAAGTGGTGTAATTATCGTGTTCATTGTGTATTGTATTGTGTCTAGATTACAGTTCAGTCATGCCTTTGTTTTCCAGACTACGTCAGTTAAAAACCAGAAAAGGTCTGTTAGAAGCAGCAGTTCCTGTCCCGCCTAGGGACAGTCCAGGTCACTTTATGTATCAGAAGCATGGCATAAGTGCCATATTGTATCTAGATTTATGGGTAGAGTACACCAAAGAGTTAGAAGAAAAGTATAGATGGCCCGTATCAGGTACGTGGGATGCCGAGTGCATCATGCGAGTAGAAGAAGCATTATGGAAAAAGAAAGCCAGACAGTCACAGAAAGACGCCATCGAGTTATGGCGCAAAGAATCTCATAAAAGAACCGAAAAAGAAATCAGAAAGTCAGAATTAAGTAGAGAATCCATAGAAAGAGCCCAAGAAAGGGAATTGATCGAGATAGGTGAACGAGTTAAAACCGAACAGTCAGACAGGCAGAGGAATGCCCTTATTAAGGGTATGTATCCTCTTCTTGCCGAGGGCTTGCCAAAAGCGACCCCGGAGGCATCCAGTAATTTTCCGCCATCCTTAGTTCCGATCAAGCTACGTCACAAACCGACCGCAGCTGATATTTTTATTTCGTCCTATTTGGACGACACAGTCCCGGAATATGCAAATCCTGTTCCGCCAGTTCCTGTAAATAATGCAATTCCTGCTCCTCCAGACACCGGGGCACCTTTTGCAGTACCTGCTACGGTACCCCCGGTCCACCCCACATTACAATTTCCCGCCGCCCCAGTACGAAGAGTATCGGTCGACGATTCTAGTTTAGGGGCCGCAGGAGGAGGTCCTCCTGGTACCCCGCCACCACACCAACGTGTAACGTTAGTCGAGTTACATGAACGTGCGTTACAGCGTACGCCCAAATATAAGTCCGTTGCAGAAATCCGACGAGCTCTTACTGAATGCCGCTATGATCCAGTTGCAGGCGATGATAGTACGGTTATATATTCCATACGTGTAAGACGGGTGACCGGGTATTTGGACACCCTACCGGATATGAAAGAAGATCTAGACAGAATATATCGTTTCATCCGTACAGGGGATGATCCAGAAAGTATTGGCGAAACCATGTCTCAAAGGAAAGCTGAGATCCAGCTCATGATATTAAAGTTTCTGATTAATTGTTTAATAAGGGAACAAGATTATCCGACCAAAGATCCGGCCGAAATGAGAACCCTGACAAGGTGGAGTGATAATATAGCCGAGGGTAAGCACAGAACCATCAGTAGTATAGAGAGTATGTACAAGAAAATTCGTAAGGAAATAATAAGGTTACACGAACAACGTAAAACAGCACAAGTAAGCGAGAAAGAGAATGACTCTCCTACAGAAGAGGTAGAGGACGAGAATACTGCCAGAATAGCGTATGTAGGAAAATCTAGATTTCCAGACCGCCATTTACGCCTAGAACACAAGAAAATCTTTCATCATCCAGCACCGGAACAAGGTTCTCTAGAACAAGTATTTCAAGCTACCGATCACATTTTGAAATCACGAATCGGTTATAGTGAATTAAGTACTATGCATGAACAAGAACTAGCCCGATCAGCAGTCCGATGGATTACTGATTCTACCACTTTCCGGACGAAATAGTGGCACAAATGTTTCTGAAACTGCCCCCAGCCGAGCAGCGGCTGGTGGGTATGTATATGATCCAGCACCTCATTACATTGTATGAGGGTCAACATTCTGATCCAGGTCCGTTACATGATGTCCTGAACGAGTTACTCCAGTATAGATGGAAAGGTTTAGGTACCGATTTAATTAGTGTCATTCTAGAACAGCGCCATAAATATAGAACGTTCCTGAACCCGCATTTTGTTCATGTCTCACCCCCAGAAAGTAAACCGTTTTACATAGATAGACAGAATCCGTTACGAGAAGTACACCCAGTCAGGACAGCAGATGGTGAAATGCAACGAGTATTTGTTTACACCCCGATTACAAAGATGGAACTCTTAGAGATGAAGAAATTAATTCCTTGTTATGACAAAGATCCAGCAGGGTTCCACCGAGAATTAAAGGACATGCTCCGTATGGGAGAATATACGTATCCAGATATTATTAAAATGCTAAAGGTCCTGTTGCCCGCCGGGGTATACGAAAAACTCAAGGAAAAAGAATGGGAGGTGGGAGAGAAAAAGATCGATTGGGCAGTTCTAGAAGCTGAAGATAAGATACGAGTACCAGGTACTGGTCTTGGAGAGAAATGTAAAGAATTACCTGAATTATTAATACAAGTTTTGCCCAGATTGTTAGCAACTAAAAAGGAAGACTGGGATGCAATCTCAGCCTGTAAACAGAAACAAGATGAAGACACTAGTGATTTTTATTCTAGATTCGAAAAATGTTTCATTATAAACAGTGGCTTGAAGACGAGTAGTGAGTCATACCCTCATCTATTTGTTACTAAATTAGTCGAGAATTCGAGTCCACAAGTTAAGAATCGAGTTTTGAAAGTCGAAAGTACCTGGCAAGCTAGTACCCCGTGAATTATAAATGGGAGGAGGAGCACTCGAGCTTTTTCTCAAAAGTTATTGTGAATTTAAACTAATTTTTCAAATTATGATTTTTAAACTACCAGCGTGCTGCCGTGGTGGCACGTTTGTCCTGTGACGCGCCTAAACTGAATAACCTATCTTAAGAGTTTGAGACCCTTAACCTCAGCGCACTTTAGCTGTGCGCGGTTGTCTCTACGACACTCCGCATAAATTCTTAACACATTCAGAACTAGACTTTATCTTCTCAAGATTCAAATTTTATCCCCAGTTTTATTTAGGGATAACGAGTGTAAAGTAGCTGCGAGGTACAAACTCCTTGTTTTGCGTTTATTTCCGGTTTAGATTGAGCCATTTGGTGACATTGACAACAGTGAGTCGGTTTTTTTAGAAACTTTTTTTTTTTTTTAGAAACTTTGAATTTTTCTTCACAGTGGTGTGGGTTATCTGTGGTCTTAACACTCCGTCATGTCTTCTTGAGTGTTTTTTTGAAATAATTCCCTGTACATAATGATGTTTTGGTTTTCTGTGTGTATAAAACAATGTTGGCAGTAATGCAAAATTACTATTCAGTTTACAGGCCCCTGAGGAAGAGCTCCAAGAGCTTGAAATGCATTGGGCGCAAGAGAAAAAGTCATCTATGCAAAAGAAATATGTTTGTTTTGAAACTTGTGAACTTTAGAATAATCATGTATTGAATGAAAAATACTTATGTTAGAGCAAATGTGTACAATGTTTTGAATTATTTTTGGTTACAAACATGATAAAATTTGAATCTTGAGAAGATAAAGTCTAGTTCTGAATGTGTTAAGAATTTATGCGGAGTGTCGTAGAGACAACCGCGCACAGCTAAAGTGCGCTGAGGTTAAGGGTCTCAAACTCTTAAGATAGGTTAAGCTAGTACCCCGTCCCAGATGTTACAGATGCTCCAGTATCACCAGAATAGAATCAGAGAAGAGCAAGAACACGAGAGAAAACGTATGAAAGACACGAAAATGAAAGTACTAGTTGCACAATCTGTTCCACAAGACAGTCAGAAGAGGGGTCCGAATCAAGCCAGTCATCCTGCAGCTCCCGTTAAATGGACATGCAATTATTGTAAACAGCCAGGTCATTTCATAAACGAGTGTGCAGTTCTGAAACATAATATAGCTACTGGTAAGACTAAAGAAAGACCACGTCCGCCTAGACAAGAACAAGTTTCACAGACTTCTCAGCCACAGAATGCACAACAGACAGTTCCAGCACCGCAGCCTATTGCTGCAACACAGCATGTTACACAGCAGATTTATCAGTATGCTCAGACAGAGTATCCAGAGTACAAACAGTACTCATGAAACAGCCTAGAGAGGGAGGTAGGCTTGCCTCTCATCGAGATTCCTGTAGATCAAGAAGGTCCCTATGTTCATAGTCAAGTATTAGGGAAAGACAGAAAGTTTCTGATTGATACAGGGGCAAGTAGGACCACTATAAGTCACGCCGAAGTTCCAGGGGCTCCGCTCTCAGGCTCTAGAAATGTTTCCCTTGGATTTTCAGGAAAGCCTATTGTAAACGAGATATCTAAGCCAGTTACTCTAGAAGTAGGTCCATTGTCCCGTACTACTGACCTGTTACTTACGAAGTCATGTCCAGAAAATTTGTTAGGCATTAAGACACTGAAAGAATTAGGTGCAGTTATTTGCTGTTCCCCAGAGGGAATACGTTTGTTTTTACCTGACTTCAAGGGTCACTATGTATTACGAGATTTTGATCCAAGATTGTCAAATGTTCCGCAGCATCTATGGGCGCAAGGTCCAACTGATGTTGGTTTTATGCAAATCACACCCCATCGTGTGACTCTCAAACCAGGTGTAGTCCTGCCACGAATCAGACAGTACAGATTACCACCTGAGGCTGTAGCAGCCTTATCCAAAATTATTGACGAGCTCATGGCTCAAGGAGTAGTTGTAGAAACTGACTCCAATGTATGTAATTCTCCGATCATTCCAGTCATGAAACGTACTGATCCAAATGCACCCCCAGTATATCGATTAGTGATTGACCTTCGAGAACTCAATAAATGTATTATTCCCCAGTATCCAGTAGTCCCAGATATTTCTTCCCTATTGACGGCCATTGATTCCGAAGCCTCATTTTTCACAGTCATAGACCTCAAGAACGCGTTTTTCAGTGTCCCCATTCATCCAGACAGCCAGTTTCTTTTCGGATTTTGTTTAAATGGAAGGAGCTATAAATTCACACGAGCTCCTCAAGGTTTCACAGAAAGTCCTAGTATTTATAGTCAAGCACTTAAGAGACAACTAGACAACATTCACATGCCAACTGACACTGCCCTGCTCCAGTATGTCGATGATCTACTGATCACAGCCCGTTCTGAACGTGCTTGCGAGCGAGCATCACTTACAGTCTTGTATTTCCTTGCCGAGATGGGGCACAAGGTGTCCCCTTCGAAGCTTCAATTCTGTGTCCAGCAAGTGATCTACTTAGGCCACTTGCTGTCCAAGTGGGGTAGGCAGTTGACACCAGACCGTATCCAGTTAATAGCGAGTCTTCCTCAGCCCAAGACCCAGAAGGAGGTACGTGCTTTTATCGGCCTTACTTCTTATTGCAGACAATGGATTCCTCAGTATGCATTTCTAGCCAAGCCACTGATACAGTTAACGACACAGGAGGCAGCCGTATCGACTGTCCTCCCTTGGACATCTGAACATACACTTGCTTTTAATGAATTAAAGAAAGCTCTATGCCAAGCACCTGTTTTAGCTACACCGAACTACAGTAAGCCTTTTACACTTTTTGTCACAGAACGTGATGGTACAGCATTATCTGTTCTCACACAAGATCAAGCAGGACAGTACAAGCCCTGTGCTTATTTTTCGAGCACATTAGATCCAGTAGCCCAGGCTCTGCCTGCGTGCCTCAAGTCGGTTGCAGCCACAGCACTAGCTATCAGACAAAGTGATTCCATAGTATTAGGACATTCCTTGACAGTACAAGTTCCACACTCCGTGGAAGTTCTTTTAAACCGAACACAGACTCAGCACTTGACAATTGCACGTTTAACAGGTTATGAACTGACACTGTTCCAGCCACACATAGAAATCAGACGCTGCAACGTTCTAAATCCTGCTACACTGTTACCGTCAGTTAATTCGAATCCTGCCACACACGACTGTGTGGAAGTAGTTAACACTATGACTAAGCCAAGACAAGATCTGACAGATATTCCATTACCAGATCCTGACCTGACACTTTATGTGGATGGTTCATGTATGAGAAAAAGTACAGGAGAACTAGTAGCCGCGTACGCAGTGACTACTGACATTGAAGTTATAGAAACACACCGTATTGACACCCTGTCTGCTCAAGCAGCAGAGCTAGTTGCTCTGACACAAGCCTGCATACACGCCAAGAACCTGAAAGTTAATGTTTATACAGATTCACGCTACGCATTCGGAGTTGTACACGACTTCGGAGTGCTCTGGCAGGAGAGAGGTTTCATGACTTCTCATGGAACCAAGATTCAGCATGGTCTCCTTATTCAAGCTCTGTTAGATGCCATACACTTACCGACATCTATTGCTATCATGAAGTGCAAAGCACATACGAAAGTTACAGATATTGTTTCTCAAGGTAATGATCTAGCAGATCGCACAGCCAAGCTTACAGCACAGACTCCAGACATGTCAGTTAATCCGACACAGACACATACTCCAGATCCGACTACCTGTATGACAGTTAAGGACCCTACTCAAGATGTCATAGATATCCAGTTACATGCTACTCCCAATGAAATCAAGAAATGGTCCGAACAAGGAGGGGTCCAGACAGATCAGGGATGGGTAACGAAGGGAAAAGCCACATGGTTTCTCCCCGACTCTATGGTTCAAGTCATTATCAATACCGCACATAGTCCAGCACATTTAGGAGAAAAAGCCATGTTAGACAGTATCCAGAACATTTGGTTTAACAAGCATTTACGAGCTGCAGCCAAGCAGAAAGTCCGTACCTGTATGATATGTTGCCAGTTTAATCCAGGTAAAAGTGTCCCGGTGGAACAAGGTGGATTCCAGCCCCCTGACCACCCTTTTGAAGTCCTCCAGATGGATTATATTCAGATGGAGCGATGTCGAGGTTTCAAGTATGTCCTTGTAGTTGTATGCGCTTTGTCCAGGTGGACAGAAGCATATCCAGTCCCAGATTACACAGCCGCGACCACTGCCAAGCAGTTGGTTCGTGAATTCTTCCCCCGTTAAGGACTCCCTAGGGTCGTATATTCTGATAACGGCCAGCCATTCTCATCTGAACTGATGAAACACGTTTCCCTTTTGTTAGGGTACCAGTGGAAGTTCCATTGTGTACGCCATCCTGAAGCAGCCGGTCTCGTAGAGAGACATAACCAAACCCTGAAAAACCGCATTGCTAAAATCTGTCAAGAAAAAGGTGTAGACTGGTTAGTTGCTCTGCCAGTCGCTCTGTTTTATATGCGCATGGTCGCACATTCCAGATCAGGTCTGTCCCCGTACGAGGTCGTATTCGGCCGCCCCCCTAATATGTGGGGTACACCTAGACCCCGAAGTATTACCGATGTTTCAAGTAATATGCTGACAGATTACCTAGCTTCCTTGATGTCTGCCCTACACTCTTGTCGTTCACAGGTTGCCGCCGCATTTCCAGACAATACCGAGGTGGCACCGCATGAAATCGTTCCCGGAAGTCTGGTTCTTGTAAGGAACTTTGATCGTTCAAGTCCGCTGGAGCCTCGCTGGAAGGAGCCCAAGCAAGTTCTCCTGGCCACCCGTACTGCCGTCAAACTGGAAGGCAGGAAGGGCTGGGTGCATTTGTCGCATGTAAAGAAATTTTATGGACTAAAGACTGTTTCCAAGAACATTTCCGAGGATTTTAAAGACTGCCAAAGTACTATTCTTAAGGACTGTCCCGCAAAAGACATTGATACAAATTCCTCCCTGTTAGAGAAAACTCCGCAACAGGAGTATAAGAAGAAATTAAGGTCTAGTAAAATAAGTCAGCCAGTTTGATTGTCTAAGTCCTCCCCTAGGTGAAACGGTTAGACCGGTTTCTGACATGTATAAAATAGACCCCCATAGTGAGAGAGTTAGTCAAAACTCAATCCGATGTATCGTTTTTCTAAGTTTCATATTGTTTTTCAGCCTTATGATTACCTGCACGAGTTATGCATTGCATTTATGTTTTCCTATTTCTCATGTAAATAAGACTTCTAATGCTACAGTAGAGCACACGTTTAGTGATCTGCCTCCTCATGAACTATCTTATCGTCTTGCTATGCGAAATAATTCCTTTATCCGCATGTTACATTATTCACACCAGACCAGCAATGCCACTAATTGTTGGGTGTGTGGTCAACTCCCCCCCTTCCAGACACCTAAGGGAGTTCTGCCACTCTTTCCTTATCTATTTTCACATAACGGTTCATGTGGAGCATGGTCCACGTTAACGTCATCCTCAAATGATATGTCCTTTCTGAACAGTACATGTTTTCCAGACAAGCAAGGTCTTCCCCACAGAACAGGGTTAGATCTAGAAAATGAAGTTTATAATTTGGGTAATTATTCTTCGAATTTCATGGTCCTGAATGTTTAGTCTGATTCTACTCCAGACTTACCTGCTATGTCAGTACTACCAGTCAAAGGTGAATTATGTGTCAGAAATAATGGTTCCGTACCTGTAGGCCATAGTGATTGTACTACTATTGTCAAGTATACTGACAGTAGGAAATCTATTTTCAAAGCTTCACTTCATTCTTATTTTGTTTGTGGTCAGACCGCATATGTTCGTCTGCCCCTCGATTGGGATGGTACATGTTACATTGCATTCCTACTGCCACCAGTTTTTCTAGCCCCACCTGACTATCATAGGAACTCCCACCTAGTACATACTAGACACAAGAGAGACCTCCCGATTGTCGATTATACTGAAACTGCTCTAGAACAATATATAGATATCAATAAAGGTGTCTTTCCCTACTTAGGTACTGTCGTGAATAGTAAACTGATACGTAGATTAACCAGAACACTTGAAGCAGTAGTGATTGAGACTACCTCTGCTCTGGGTAACTTAACCGAAGAGCAATCTTTCATGAGAATTGTCGTGCTCCAGAATCGTCTCGTCCTTGACGTCATACTGGCCGATAGGGGCGGGGCATGTAGAGTCATCGGATCTAGTTGCTGCATTTTCATTCCTAATAACGCGCCGTCTGTTTATTCAGCTATAACCAGACTCCATAAAATTGCCCATCTGTTACACCAAAATCCAGGCACCTGGACATGGTCCGGTTGGTTCTGGAATATAATTTCCACCTGGGGATGGAAAGTGTTGTCCTTTCTAGGTATTGCAGTAACAATCATATTCAGTTGCTGCCTCTGTATACAATGTGGCCCTGCGATTTGCGGCATTTGTGCTACCTCTTGTATTCCTAGTCCCAAGCCCCATTCTAAATCCAGTTCCAAGAAAATTCGAGACGAGCAAATGATACTGTATGAAATAATAGATGGTATCATGAATATTGATGTTTCCTGATGGAAACGTAGTGACAAGGAGGGAATGTGGAAAAGTAAATTTTGCCATGTTCTGTGTCCCTACGTGTCCCCCATCTTATGTTATGTGTGCATGATTAATATGCATATGTATTCCCCATGTTCGATTAAAGACGCAAGTACAGTTGTGTCCATCTCTAGCATGCCAGTTTCCAGTTCTCGTGAAAGCTACGAGTATTAGGCCTATGTAAAGTTACGTTGCCACGTTTCTCAGTGTGCACGTTATTTCATTGAAAAGTCCCCGTTTCTAGGCCTCAAAAGGGCCCGGACACC
This sequence comes from Lissotriton helveticus, assembly GCF_964261635.1. Classification (NCBI taxonomy): domain Eukaryota; kingdom Metazoa; phylum Chordata; class Amphibia; order Caudata; family Salamandridae; genus Lissotriton; species Lissotriton helveticus. The sequence continues at coordinate 650,087,501 of NC_136071.1, forward strand.
AGATTCAGCTCCTGTCTCCTGAGCCCTCGCTGAGGAGCGATACCGCCCCCACCTGTATTCCTGACCCTTCACTTACTTCCTGCCTCACAGTGCCCGGCTTGGCCTGGCTCTGCCTCTCAGTCTGCCAAGAGTATGTTATGATTCTAGTTATCAGTCCAGCCCTCCTTCTATGCATTCCTAAGCTACTGAATCGCATCAATAGTTTCCGTCATCGTCTAGCCTTTACGTCTCCATGTAAGAGAAATACTGCATTTAATGGTCATTTAATATTCCTCAACACGCACTACATGTAGAATAATGCATGCACCAGTCTTAGAATCTGTTAGCCTTTACCCCGATAACTTTTAGTTTATATCAACATGTTCTCCAAACATCAGATACTAGATAGTGTTTAGGTACATGTCGCCCTGACTCTCCAGACTTCAGTCTCTGCTCCTAGCGCAGAAGTCATAGCCCCCAGCTTCTCCTAGTAACACGTCATTGTCAGTTTGCGCGCACCACTAGGTTAGAGGTCCCGGCTCCTTAGGTAGCCCCCTCCATGTTTCCGCCCCATTTATGACATATTCTGTTACGTTTACATCACATGTCTATGTATACGCCTCCTGTTACACCCACTTTCACCCTTATCTTTCGCGACTGCTATGCACCACACCCACTGCTCCGCCTATCGTATGTATTGTAATGAAACTGTTTTAGTATATATGCTTGTGCACTGTTATTAAATGTTACGCCGACGCCGATCCTGCCCCCGTGCTAGCTAGCCATCCCAGATCTTGCAGGTTGTCCTGTTCCTGTCCTTATGCTGTATTAAACCTGCAAAACTCCTACTACCTCGAATCTTGACTCTTATTTATTGAGCTATCTGTTATTACGATATCCAGTCAAAAATACATCCGGTATTATTTATTTATATACCACAGGGCAAAAAAACAAGGGAAAAGCGAGTCTAACAGAGGGCAGAAGGGCACAAAAAACCAGTCTAACAGAGGACAGAAGGGCAGAAAAACAAGGTAAAAACGTGTCTAACAGAGGGCAGAAAGGCACAAAAACGAGTCTAACAGAGGGCAGAAGGGCACAAAAAACGAGTCTAACAGAGGGCAGAAGGGCACAAAAACAAGGGAATAACAGAGGGAAGAAGGGCACAAAAAACGAGTCTAACAGTTGGCAGAAGGGCAGAAAAATAAGGGAAAAATGAGTCTAACAGAGGGCAGAAGGGCCCAAAAAACAAGTTAAACAGGGGGCAGAAGGGCAGAAAATCAAGGGAAAAACGAGTCTAACAGAGGGCAGAAGGGCAGAAAAACAAGGGAAAAACGAGTCTAACAGAGGGCAGAAGGGCACAAAAAACAAGTCTAACAGGGGCAGAAAGGCACAAAAACGAGTCTAACAGAGGGCAGAAGGGCACAAAAAACGAGTCTAACAGAGGGCAGATGGGCACAAAAACAAGTGAATAACAGAGGGCAGAAGGGCACAAAAAACGAGTCTAACAGAGGGCAGAAGGGCAGAAAAACAAGGGAAAAATGAGTCTAACAGAGGGCAGAAGGGCACAAAAAAACGAGTCTAACAGGGGGCAGAAGGTCAGAAAAACAAGGGAAAAACGAGTCTAACAGAGGGCAGAAGGGCACAAAAACAAGGGAAAAACGAGTCTAACAGAGGGCAGGGCACAAAATACGAGTCTAACAGCGGGCAGAATGAATCCCGCCCTGCGTGTTTGTCCACGAAGATGCCACCTTTTTGTCTAATACCTCTACTCAACTGGAGTACTTTCTACTGTCTAATCAGTAAGTGCTCCCTCGTTGGTTAAATGTATAGGGGCAGATTTACAATAACTGGCGCATCCCCAGGGATGCGCCAGTTATTGTGCGCCGCAGCTCCGCCACCCATGGTGCGCCGCATTTACAATGCGGCACATTATGTGGCAAAAACAGCACAGATGTGTCACGCATCTGTGCCGTAAAAGCAGCGCATTTCTGGAGCTGCGTCGCAAGCGCGACGCAGCTCAAGCATTGCTCTGGGGGGCCCTAAGGCTTGACGCAGCATTGGGGAGATAGGGCCCCCCAGAGCATTGCTTGAGCTGCGTCGCGCTTGCGATGCAGCTCCAGCAATGCGCTGCTTTTACGGCACAGATGCGTGACGCATCTGTGCCGTTTTTGCCACATAATGTGCAGCAATGTAAATGTGGCGCACCATGGGTGGCGGAGCTGCGGCGCACAATAACTTGTGCATCCCTGGACTAAAAGTGACTGAGTGAATTGTTGTAGATTTCACTCAGCCACTTTTAGGAGGCGTTCCTGCACAGGAACGCCCTCCCCTGTGCCGGAACGCCTCCTGATGGCGCAGGGCTTTACAACGTGACGCATCTCTCAGTTGCGTCACGTTGTTGATACCCAGCACCATGGCGCATCTTTTGTGCGGCCGCTGCGTCACAAAAGTGATGCAAGTGCGGCGCAAAAGAGGCGCAAGCGGCTTGTAAATCTGCCCCATAGTGATTTTACTACACTGTAGCTGCGTAAAGGGCCAGAAGATGTGTCTCCAGTGACCATGTGTGCCTGTGCCTGTGTTACAGGCACACATGGTCACTGGAGACACATCTTCTGGCCCTTTACGCAGCTGCAGTGTAGTAAAAGCACTATACATTTACCCAATGAGGGAGCGCTTACTGGATTAGCCAGTAGAAAGTACTCCAGGGCAAATCGCAAAAAAATCTGCGATTTTGCTGGAAAATGCGCGAGTTCGCGGATTTTATTTGCGATTTCGTGGGGAAATCCGCGAATTCACGGAACACGAATTCGCAAATTTTGCCCATGCTTATATATATATATATATATATATATATATATATATACACACACATTACCTACTGACGGTTGCCAGTAGGTATATATAGTTAGGACCTAGTTTCCATAGGAAATCCGCAACATTCTATTGGGAATAACTATGGCGCCGGTTAATGAATGTATGCGATTTCCTCAAAGAAGATGTCCCGTTACGCTCCGCTCTTTCCCTGAAAGTTTCGGGGGTATTCGTGAAGCGGGGGCCGAGAAAAAAGGGGGGGTCCCAAAACGTGTTTTCCCCATGTTATTTTCCATAGGACGATTAGACACGGCTACAGCCCGAACAGGTGAACAGAATTACACCAAACTTGGCAAAATGGTAGGGACTGGTACGCAGTACGGTCTTTTGTTTAAATGTTGTAAATCCCTCCAGTAGTTTTTGAGAGAATTGTATTTGAAAAAACATATATATCTATAGGCATTGCACCGTGCGCTCACTGTAAGCTTACTGTACTCTGTATCTTCCCGAGTACGAGCTGCATGCTGATTGGCTGCCACTGTCTGTCAACACTCCAAAACAGAAATTGTTGGCAGCCATCTTGTGCCTCTGTAGACTGAGGCACAGGAAAGCAGAAAAACAAATGTGTAAAACTCAAAAAGGGGGCAGGGTAGAAGCACCCTGACCCCCTAGGCCTGCTCAGGGGGTCCCACAAGGACTGCCCGGGCCCCAAAAAAATATATATTTTTTAAAAATCGCGGGGTGCATGCACCGTACTCGTACGGTACTCGTACGGTGCCTGCAACCCGCGATTTAAAAAAAAATACATATTTTTGGGGCCCGGGGGGTCCTTGTGGGACCCCCTGAGCAGGCCTAGGGGGTCAGGGTGCTTCTACCCTGCCCCCTTTGCGTGTTTTGCACCTTTGTTTCACTGCTTTCTTGTGCCTTGGTTCTACCGAGGCACAAGATGGCTGCCAACACTTCCTGGTTTGGAGTGTTGACAGACAGTGGCAGCCAATCAGCATGCCTTTCACAGGAAAGCAGTATGCTCATTGGCTGTCAACACTTCTAACCAGGAAGTGTTGGCATTCATCTTGTGCTAGGTAGACCGAGGCACAAGAAAGCAGAAAAACAAACATGTAGAAAAAAAAGGGGGCAGGGTAGAAGCACCCTGACCCCCTAGGCCTGATCAGGGGTTCCCACAAGGACCCCCAAGGCCAAAAATGTTTTTTTTTTAAAACCCGGTATGTTTATTTAAAAATTACCCCCAAGGGGGACCAAATCGCGGGGCATAGTGATAAAGAAGTGTGGGGGGTGCCCAATCCCCCCCACACTGCCCCGGGGACCGCCACCCTCCGGGGCAAAGCAAAGCAGCCCCCTGGCGCATACTGGAGACTCCTGGTGTGTTAGTTGCCCCCCAGGGACCATCAGTATGGAAGGGGAATTAGTTCCCCCTCTGCAAACATGCCCGGGGGCTGCGTTGCAGAGAGGTGTAAAAAAGGCTGTGGCCTCATTACACCTCTCTGCAATGCAGCCCACTGGCTTATACTGTAGGCTTCTGGTGGGCTAGTTGCCCCCCAGGGACCTCCAGTATGCAAGGGGAATAGTTCTTCCTCTGCAAACGTGCCAGGGGCTGCGCTGCACAGTGTTGCAAAAAGGGGGCATGCCCTCTGAACACCTGCCTGCAAAAATGTAGTAAATCAGTATAAAAAAAATAACAAATAATACATTTAAAAATTGTCATTTAAAAAACCTTTGAAATTAAATGAAAAAACCATAGGTTTCGGGCCTGATATAGTTAGGAATCAGTGATGTCATTTGAGATGTCATCAGTGATGTCACTGACCATGTCATGAATGATCTAATATGTGACATCATCAGCAGTGGATTGCGGGTGCGCGAAATATAGTTAGTACAACTAACTATATAGGAGCAATTTCAATGGTTTTGTATGAGTGAAATGTCCAGCTAACTATAACACCCTTAAAACTTATAGTTGTTTGAGTGAATATCAAAGGTTTTTTAAATGCTAATTCCTAACTATAGAAGGCCTGAAACCTATGGTTTTTACAGTGAATATATATATATATATTACCTACTGGTGGTCGCCAGTAGGTATATATAGTTAGGATTTTTTCCCTATGGGATTTTTGAAAATTCTATGTCTAATAACTTTGGCGTTTGTGGACGGAATTGGCTGAAATTTTCTGGAAAATGGAACACTTTGTTTCTGAGCAGCCCCTGGAAATTTGGGGGGGTTCGTCAAGGGGGGGCCGAGAAAAAAGGGGGGTCCCAAAACGTGTTTTTAACATTGAGTTTTCCATAGGGCGGTTGGCCTCACTTTTAGCCCGAACGGCTGAATGGATTTCCACGAAACTTGGCAAAATTGTAGGGACTGGTAGCCCGATGTGCCTTTGCTAGGTCTCAATATATGTGCTTCAGTGGATTTTGAGAAATTAACGTTCAAAAAAAGATATATATCTGTAACAGCGGACCGGGCAGCGCTCCGGTTCGCGGACTTTACGCGTAACGGAACTTCGCGTAGCGAAGCTGATTGGCTCTCCGGTGTCTGTCAACATTCTAAACAGTCCGGAGCAGCCGCCATCTCTCTCGGTAGGATTGAGAGACAAGAGGAGGCAAAAACAAAGGGGGAAATGACCATAAGGGGGCATAGTAGATCCTCCCTGACCCCCTAGGTTTAATGTGGAGGCTTTAAAAGGGCCCCGCGGGGCAAAAAAAAAAATTTTTTTTTTGTTTTTTTGCGTGGGTAGCGCCCGGTTCGCGAACCGGGAAGCGTTCTGGGCAGCGTACTATAAGGAAAAAAGAATGATAGACTTTTCAAATACTGTATGTTAATTGATTGTTGGTTTTGTTGATTATTTTTTAATTTTTTTATTTTTTAAGCAATTATTTATTATTGTGATTGTGTTTGAAAATTTAATAACATTTCTAACATTTAACTAGTTTATGAATTACATATAAAAATGATTAAAGACTCAAACAATTTTTTAATATTACATACAATTTTATTTTTCGGATTGTTTTTCAAAATTTAATAGAACGTCTAGCATTTGACTGTCCGATATGTCCTCTTGTTGAGTGAACATAAGTTCCCACATTTGACCGTCATCATAATGAAGTAAATGATCCACAGATTCTACACATTGAACTAATTCATGGTCCCGTGATTCATCCATGAAATCTGAGTCATCAATGTCCTCAATATCTTTTTCTGTGTTGTTCTCCAGAACAATTTCGAAGGAAATATTCTGCTCACCTTCCATTTTATTGCTGTAATTTGCATAAAAAATAAATATATCAGTAGAGATAGGGCACTGTTGGGTTTAAGTTCAGACAGGTACTTGTGAGTTTATAACAGAGAAGTAATCTATGGGCACTGTATGGTTTCAGGCGTGAAGTAGTACTATTAAAAAGTGCCTGTGAAGAAGCCTAAGTAAATTCATAATTATACCACAGAAACCTAAATCAATCCATAATTATAATAAAGAAGCCTTTCTCAATGTCTAACTCTTACAGAGGGATAGTATATAACTATCTGAAAATGTTTTCAAATTTATAAAATAATATCTCACCTTCTAAAAACAAGTTTAAGTTGTGAGTGAAAATGATCTTGCAATGTAGTTCAGGAAGTAGTAGTCAAAATGGCGGTGTTTCTCTCTCTTCCTTTATATATATTCAGGTACATAACCAATCAAATGTCAGGTAAAAAAAGTAGAAAATGAAAGTAACATTTTAATTGGTTGTCAATTCCAACACTTCAGATGTGTTTTGTGAAGTAATTTACCTCAGGGTATTTAGAGAGGTCTACAGGCTAAATGGTTAAATGGAATTTCAATCAAATTTGTGAAAATGGTAGGCATTGGTATGTAGTATGAGCTAATCTATATTTGGTGAAATTGTCTCCAGTCGCTTTTCTGTAAACTACTTTCCCACCTTTTTTGATGGTGCGCTTCCCAGGGAGCGACCCGGTACGCGAACTGGCGAGCGCCCCGGTTCGCGAACCTTAAGCGTTACGGGAGTCCACCATTTTGTGTTTCGGTCGAATTAAGATACAAGATGGAGGGCAAATAATGTTCAGAATGGGTAGAAGGGGGCACGGTAGACTTATCTTGACCCCCTAGGTTTTCTGAGGGTGGCTGAGGAGGCCCATATGTGCGAAAAAAAAAACATTTTTTTAAAAATTTAGCGAGGTTAGCTCCCGGTTCGCGTACCGGGTAGCGCCCCAGGGAGCGTACTTTGTTGAAAATTAGTGAAAAATGTTAGAGTTAAATAATAATTGTGAGTGATCAGATGTAGGGTAGCTCTGAGAAGAGCTTTTGGGTTTATGGTACATTTAGGTACTTATAAGTAGGTACCAATGCACAGTCTTAAATTCAGAATGAAAATTCTGTTGCCCTCATCTGAGAAGTGAACTCCATCTCCTCTGTAGATATCTTGCATGTAGTAACGCAAGTTATTGTTGTACACGGAGCCCATTCCATGGTCTCTCATGTAAGCTGAAACAGATTTGTTTACATGCTTCCTCGACTTCTCAATTTGTGGACAAAATTGGTTTGACCACCTCCATTTCTGTCTTTGGCATATATTTGAATATACCAAGGCAGTCTGAGGAAAAAGTGCCATCAATTGCTCAAAGGTGTCCTTTAAAAGCATTTCCAGACCTACCCCAGTCAAAGTGCCCAAATCATTACCTCCACAGTGCACAATTAACAGGTCAGGTTTTGGCAAATGCATAAAGGTTTTCACCAATGGTATCAATTGGTGACATTTTAATCCTCTGTGGCCAAACCACTTAATTTCCAAATCTTGTAAATTGAGGTTAGGTAAATTCCTGTTCTCAGCATACCTCTGAGCCCAATAGATGTAACTATGTCCAACAATCCAGACAGAAAACATGGTGAGAGAAGGTTCTCCTGCAGTCAGATGAAGTGTGGCAATGAAATGGCAGTTGAAAAAATAAGAGTTTAAAATGAAAAAAACTGTGGAGTTTCTGTGTTGATGAAGCAGTAACAGTGATTGGTGGATTTTGATTGCTGAAAACAGAAAGTTAGGGTGCATGGATGAGTTGTTTGAAAGATGTATTTTGAGTGGTCAAGAAAAAATCATTAAATGAAAGAATGCACTGGATATGAGGTGCACTGAGAGTTCAGAGTTCAATTGCAACATTGTTGTGTGAACTTGCAAACACCAGAGGTCTTCCAAGAGGTGGTTGCCATGCAAAAAAGGCAGAAAGGGCAGAGGGGGGAAGGGTTTTCATTTGAAAAAAAGTGAGGGAAGAGTTTTGATTGGGTGACATGAGAGATATGTGTGAAGAATTACAGCAATTCTGTGCCTGCGATAGCTGCAGACTCTGGAGTGCATACCTTTTGCTCTGCTGAAGACAAATTGGTGTGTTTCTGAGACTGTTTTGAAACTCAAAGTATTTGCTAAGGTGAAAAAAGATTTCTTTAATTTAGATAGAGAATAGTGTGTTTGAAGGAGAAAATTATGAAGAAAGTTGTGTTTTTCAAATGTTGCTTTGTCTCAAGTGTTTTACAAATAGATTTTGTTTCTTTGAGAAAATGTAATTGGAGAAAATGTGAAGTATTAGTACTGACAGGGTGTTATTGTGCATAGGAGCTGTGGAGTCTTTTCAAATTATGACTTGAAAATCGTTTTTGAGGAAAATGAATGGTTATAATATTTATGACAAGGACATAATGGTGTATGCTTCATTATAAGGCAATTGAGTGTCTCTGATGTTATTTTTCCCATTTTAATGTAAGACCTTTCTCTGTGGAGCAAATTGCTTGTAAATATGCTCCCACCTGTGCATGGCAAATTTAGATTTTGAATGTTTGCGTTACATAGCCATGTTAAAAGTGACACAAACATGCTGCAAAGGCAATCAAAAAACGCTTTTATGTGTCTTAAATACATTTTAAGTCATTTCTCCATGTGCAGTGTTTTGAAATTATGATTTGAAAATCGTTTTTGGGGAAAAGGAATGGTTTTTAAATTTATGACAAGGACATAATGGTGTATGCTTCTTTATAAGGCATTTCAGTGTCTCTGATGTCATTTTTCCCATATTACATTAAAAGACCTTTCCCCGTGGGGCACATTCCTTGTAAATATGCTCCCACCTGTGCATGGCAAATTTAGATTTTGAATGTTTGTGTTACATAGCCATGTTAAAAGTGACCCAACAATGCTGGAAAGGCAATCAAAAAACGCTTTCATGTGTCTTAAGGACATTTTAAGTCATTTCCCCATGTGCAGTGTTTTCAAATTATGATTTGAAAATCGTTTTTGGGGAAAAGGAATGGTTTGTAAATTTATGACAAGGATATAATGGTGTATGCTTCTTTATAAGGCATTTCAGTGTCTCTGATGTCATTTTTCCCATATTACATTAAAAGACCTTTCCCCGTGGGGCACATTCCTTGTAAATATGGTCCCACCTGTGCATGGTAAATTTAGATTTTGACTGTTTGAGTTACATAGCCATGTTAAAAGTGACCCAAAAACTTGCAAAGGCTTTAAAAAAACACTTTCATGTGTCTTAAGGACATTTTAAGTCATTTCCCCGTGGGCAGTGTTTTCAAATTATGACTTGAAAATCGTTTTTGAGGTAAAGGAATGTTGTTAAAATTTATGTGCGCCATATGCCCCCAAATTTCTTTTTCAGGGGTGCAGCAGGGTGTTCTTGAGACACCCCTGCACCTTTGGAAAAATTCCTAATTTGCGATGAGCTAATTGCTAATCGCAAATTGCACCTTCATTCCTATGGGCCTCCTGGCCCATGGAAATGAATGGGTAATTTGCAATTAGCAATTTGCTCATCGCAAATTAGGAATGGTAAAGAATCGCTATTTATTCCTTAAAATTCGCTATTTTGGAAATGCAAAATAGTTTGATGATACATATGGTGGTTCATCTCTAACAAGATAAGAAGCTTAGGGATACATTTATGATGACTGGCGCAATGAAGTGGACATCACTTACTTCATTGGTAGAGCTTTACATGTATTATCTCCTCTGTATTCTTCGTCAAGCGTAACTTTCATCTGCAATCCTGAGTAGGCCTCATCTTAAACAAACCTCTGGATAGGGCACACCTTATCGTCATCCTGAATTAATCATTTAAAATGCTAGGGACAGATTTATGATAGGTGTATGCCTCTTTTGCGCCACTGTGCGTCACTTTTGTGATGCAGCGGCGGTGCAAAAGATTTGCTATGAGGCGACAAAATTACAAATTGATGCATTTAGGCAGATGTGTCATGGTGTAAAAAACACCGTGCCACATGAAACTGATGCAGCAGTGATGCAAAAGATGCACCATGTTGCAAGACAGGCCTCACTTGGGGCCATATGTATGAAGCTAATTAGCATTTGCAAAGGCCGACGTTCTGTGAATTTCGGCCTTTGCGAATGCTAATTAGACAAATGGTATGTATCAAACAAGTTTGATGCAAAATAAGGAATAGCAAAATTTGCTATTCTTTATTTTGCGATTGCACTGAAGGATTTGCAAATTTTGTGATTTCTTAAATGCAATGTATCAAACAAAAAATATGCAAAAAATGCCATTAAGGATTTGCAAATTACCACCAACTTCTAGTTGGTGGTAATTTGCGAATTCTTTTCAAAAAGCTTTTTTTCCAAAAAACAAAAGGTGACATATGACGCCCATACATGCCCTTAGGGCATGTATGTGCGCCATATGCCCCCAAATTTCTTTTTCAGGGGGTACAGCAGGGTGTTCTTGAGACACCCATGCACCCTTGGAAAAATTCCTAATTTGCGATGAGCTAATTGCTAATCGCAAATTGCACCTTCATTCCTATGGGCCTCCTGGCCCATGGAAATGAATGAGTAATTTGCAATTAGCAATTTGCTCATTGCAAATTAGGAATGGTAAAGAATCGCTATTTATTCCTTAAAATTCGCTATTTAGGAAATGCAAAATAGTTTGATGATACATATGGCAGTTCATCTCTAACAAGATAAGAATCTTAGGGATACATTTATGATGACTGGCGCAATGAGGTGGACATCACTTACTTCATTGGTAGGCCTTTACATGTATTATCTCCTCTGTATTGTTCATCAAGCGTAACTTTGATCTGCAATCCTGAGTAGGCCTCACCTTAAACAAACCTCTGGATAGGCCACACCTTATCGTCATCCTGAATTAATCATTTAAAATGCTAGGGACAGATTTATGATAGGTGTATGCCTCTTTTGCGCCACTGTGCGTCACTTTTCTGATGCAGCGGCGGTGCAAAAGATTTGCTATGATGTGACAAAATTACAAATTGATGCATTTAGGCAGATGTGTCATGGTGTAAAAAAACCGTGCCACATGAAACCGATGCAGCAGTGATGCAAAAGATGCACCATGTTGCAAGACAGGCCTCACTTGGGGCCATATGTATCAAGCTAATTAGCATTCGCAAAGGACAAAATTCTGTGAATTTCAGCCTTTGCGAATGCTAATTAGACAAATGGTATGTATCAAACAAGTTTGATGCAAAATAAGGAATAGCAAAATTTGCTATTCCTTATTTTGCGATTGCACTGAAGGATTTGCAAATTTTGCGATTCCTTAAATGCAATGTATCAAACAAAAAATATGCAAAAAATGCCATTAAGGATTTGCAAATTACCACCAACTTCTAGTTGGTGGTAATTTGCGAATTCTTTTCAAAAAGCTTTTTTTCCAAAAAACAAAAGGTGCCATATGACGCCCATACATGCCCTTAGGGCATGTATGTGCGCCATATGCCCCCAAATTTCTTTTTCAGGGGGTGCAGCAGGGTGTTCTTGAGACACCCCTGCACCCTTGGAAAAATTCGTAATATGCGATGAGCTAATTGCTAATCGCAAATTGCACCTTCATTCCTATGGGCCTCCTGGCCCATGGAAATGAATGGGTAATTTGCAATTAGCAATTTGCTCATTGCAAATTAGGAATGGTAAAGAATCGCTATTTATTCCTTAAAATTCGCTATTTAGGAAATGCAAAATAGTTTGATGATACATATGGCGGTTCATCTGTAACAAGATAAGAAGCTTAGGGATACATTTATGATGACTGGCGCAATAAAGTGGACATTACTTACTTCATTGGTAGGCCTTTACATGTATTATCTCCTCTGTATTCTTCATCAAGCGTAACTTTAATCTGCAATCCTGAGTAGGCCTCACCTTAAACAAACCTCTGGATAGGCCACACCTTATCGTCATCCTGAATTAATCATTTAAAATGCTAGGGACAGATTTATGATAGGTGTATGCCTCTTTTGCGCCACTGTGCGTCACTTTTCTGATGCAGCGGCGGTGCAAAAGATTTGATATGAGGCGACAAAATTACAAATTGATGCATTTAGGCAGATGTGTCATGGTGTAAAAAAAACGTGCTACATGAAACCGATGCAGCAGTGATGCAAAAGATGCACCATGTTGCAAGACAGGCCTCACTTGGGGCCATATGTATCAAGCTAATTAGCATTCGCAAAGGTCAAAATGCTGCGAATTTCGGCCTTTGCGAATGCTAATTAGACAAATGGTATGTATCAAACAAGTTTGATGCAAAATAAGGAATAGCAAAATTTGCTATTCCTTATTTTGCGATTGTACTGAAGGATTTGCAAATTTTGCGATTCCTTAAATGCAATGTATCAAACAAAAAATATGCAAAAAATGCCATTAAGGATTTGCAAACTACCACCAACTTCTAGTTGGTGGTAATTTGCGAATTCTTTTCAAAAAGCTTTTTTTCCAAAAAACAAAAGGTGCCATATGACGCCCATACATGCCCTTAGGGCATGTATGTGCGCCATATGCCCCCAAATTTCTTTTTCAGGGGTGCAGCAGGGTGTTCTTGAGACACCCCTGCACCTTTGGAAAAATTCCTAATTTGCGATGAGCTAATTGCTAATTGCAAATTGCACCTTCATTCCTATGGGCCTCCTGGCCCATGGAAATGAATGGGTAATTTGCAATTAGCAATTTGCTCATCGCAAATTAGGAATGGTAAAGAATCGCTATTTATCCCTTAAAATTCGCTATTTAGGAAATGCAAAATAGTTTGATGATACATGTGGCGGTTCATCTCTAACAAGATAAGAAGCTTAGGGATAGATTTATGATGACTGGCGCATCACCAGGGATGTGCCAGTCATCCTGCACTGCTGTTCCGCCACCCATGGTGTGCTGCATTTACAATGCGGCGCAGCATGGGGCAAAAATGGCACAGATGCGTGACGCATCTGTGCCGTAAAGGTGGCGCATTGCTGGAGTTGTATCGCAAGTGTGATGCAGCTCCAGCAAGGCTCAGGGGTGCCCCATCTCCACAATGTTGCGTCAAGACCTATGCCTGCTTCAAGCAGGCGCAGGGTTTTGACGTAGCTTTCTCCTATCTGATTGTAAATGCGACACACCATGGGTGGCAGAGCAGCGGTGCACATTAACTGGTGCATGCCTGGGGATGTGCCATTTAACATAAATCTGCCCCTTTACATTTAAGTATGTGCAGGGGACACAGAGTCGGTGAGGCTTATCCAAGGTTAAGAAGAGATGAGTCCTGTTCACTGAAAAATTAGACATAGGCTTCACCTGCTCAGCATCGCTGGACATGGCTATATAATAGCTGCAAAATGTTACTCTTGTTAAACAATTTTACTATTATAATCTCTGAGATTTGTCTCTTACTCTGCAACATCTCATTGTTGTTATCTTTCTTTAAAGATAAAGACAACATCAACATGAGCGACAATCAGCAATCAGTTGATTTTGACCTCATCATTGAACTCGTAATTGAAACATCAGTGGATGTTGATCCCTTGGATGATTTAAATCCTGAGGATGAAGAAGAACGTGATGAGGATGCAGATTTGTCCGAATTATATGACATAGGATGGGAAGCTGACGTGCTTGAGCCTATGGAACTATAAACATTTATTTTAAAAATTTATAATAAATAAAAAGTAAAAATGTAAACCGTTTAATTTAAAAATAAAGACACCTTCAAAAACAGGTTATGTGTAGTGTCTTCAATAAAATATTAAAATATGCTCATAAAATTAGATCAGATTCACATATAAAATAGCACAGGTAACATGAAAATAAATTCCATTTCTTTTCTGCTATTTCTGTATTCTAAATTTGCCAAGCACTAAAAAATCTTCTATGTAAAAATGTCAAGTAGTGTTTTAAGTTTTTGATTACTGTTATTGATTTACTGTTGGGTAATAGTGGTTAATAACATTTTTTATTATATTTTACCACAGATTCAACTGCAGATCATTTCAAGATTTCAGCATGCCAACCAAAGAAAGAGTGAGAAAGGCTGCAAAACGTCAAAGACAGCAGGTTAATGAAAAAAAGCAGCAGTCCTCTAACAAAAAGATTTGTCAAGTCACCAAGAAAGCACCGGGTAAGAGTACAAAAACATTCATAAGAAATATCTGTAGTAAAAAAAATATTACTACAGAAAATGTTTCAGTCCAGAAAAAGAGAAGCAATTCAAACGGAAAGGAAAGGCCAATGAAAAATGTTACTGCTAGAGCAAGAGATAACTCTGTGCATGATAGTAGAAGGAAACAACAGTTTAGGGACATTCGTAAACGAATGTTCCGCAACAGGATAATTGGCAATTTGTTAAAAAATATTAAGAAAGGTCAACAGAAAGTGGTTTTTTATAAGAGAAAAAAAAAAGTTGAGAAAGTTATTGATCAGGCATTTGAAATTAAACGTAAGTTATTTATTTTGATAATCAATAGAATTAGGAAGCTAAACAAGGCAATTTATGATTTCAAAAGAAATAGTAGATGGAAGAGAATAGTTAATCGTAGTAATTTTTGTGAAGTTTTTTCTGGAGAATGGATGCGTAGTTCAAGCTGTGAGGCATTTTTTAATGAGGAGAGTTATTTCCAGGATAATGATTTGGTGCATGCAGTTGACACCAGTGGTCGTGCTTATGAAGTGAAAGATGGTTGTCCAGTTGAAAAAGAAAAACTTGTGACAACAGAGGCAGAAGAGGTGTTAGGTAATGAGGTTTTAGGAAGACGTGCTAAGGGTCCTGTGTACACCTGGAAGTGTAGTAGTATTTTCAGTGTGCGACAGGATTCCATCAATTTGCTTTGTGATTTTGTACGGTCATTTAATAAGAAAAGTTTGAAGCAGAAAATGAGGTTGTTGCAAGAATTAGATCCTTGCAGAGTGAGAGAAGTGACAGGTTTGCATGGTCATGCACTGGCTTGTCTTTCCAGGAGAGAATGCCAGAGTGTTTTTCATCATTTCAGGATGCTAGCAGTGCATCATAATAAAGTGAGGAAATTAGTTAGAATGTTGTATTATGCTAAGAGTCCAGCAATTATGCTTAAATAATTATGCGCTGCTCTTTTGCATGGTTCTGAAATAGATGTGAAGAATATATGTGAAGAAATTGAGTTTTGTTACTTTGGAAGTAAAGAGGAGAATGTTGAAATTGACCAAGAAGAAGCGGGTAATGTGGAAGATAGTGTACAGGTTTCCAGTACAGATAATTTCCAGAGGGAAATTGCGACGTTTCAGGTCAAATCAAGTGAGAGGCCAAATTTCACTTGTGTGTGTTGTCGACGCACTTATTATAAGAATCAGACTAAGTTAGTGGATTTATATGCAAAAAGTGAAAGGGAAAATAATAGTGAATGGAAGGATTTCGCAACATACTTGATGGTAGAAAATTGTTTTGATTTAGGATTGGATCAACGTGTGTGTACTTATTGTTGTTGCAAATTAAATCAAAACCAGATGCCTGCTAGAGCAGTTCATAATAATCTGGAATTGGTTGAGATTCCTTCTGAATTGAAGGATTTAAATACTTATGAATCTATTTTGATTCAAAGTATCCATCCCTTTCAGGCTATTGTAAGAATGGAGCCAAAGACAGGGAAATTGCCTCCATCAGATTTACAGAGAGGATTAAAGGGAAGAGTTGTTTATTTGCCTCTAGATTTGAAGAAAAACATTAACACAATTGGAGTAGAAAAAGTGGAAGAGGAACCTCTGGTTATCTTAGTTAATGGGGTTCCGACAAAGAATAAGAAAATATGGCAAGATTTAGTGGATGTTAGGAAAGTTAAAAAGGCAACATTGTATTTGAAAAAAAATAATAAATACTATAAGAATGTATATGTTGCAGAAGAGGAAGTAAGTAAGGAAGAGGATAGCGATTTGTGTGCTGGTCAAATTGAGAAAGTAGAACCCTCTACTAGTGAAGAAATATATGAATATTACCGTGTTCATCCTTTGCATTCCAAGGAAGTCATGGGGAATGCTATTGAGTTGTTTCAAATGAAACAAGCCAAAGGGAGTCCCATTAGTGTTTGGGAGGAAAGTTTGGAAGCTCGGTGTTTCCCACAGCTTTTTCCAACAGGTCAGGGAGGAAGATATGATGAGCGACCTCATCAAATTCCTGCTTCTGAATACCGGACTTTGCGATTGTATGCAGGAGATGCTAGGTTTCGACAATGCATTCGTTATTTGTTTCATCTCCTGTTTGAAAGCGATCTGTCTGGACTGTCATATGCAGTGAACCACATCTTGAAAAGTGGTATACACATGCAAAACATCTCGGCAAGTGACTTTATGGATAAAGTCAATGTCCAAGACAGTATTTTGGATTCTCACCTGATTAATCTCATGGCGTGTCAGCGTGGTACTAATGAGTACTGGTACCGTCGTCATGGTGATTTAAAATGTATGCTGAGGAACTTAGGAACTCCCACATGGTTCCTCACTCTGAGCTGTGCCGAGTATGGCTGGGAAGACTTACTTGAATTTCTACGAGAGGCAAATGCTAACGTAGAAAACATCGAATTCAAGACACCCGGAGAACTGTGCTCTTTGGATCCAGTCAATGTATGTAGGTACTTCAATCATAGATTTGAAGCTATGATGTCTTTCATCATGAATAAGAAGAATCCACCTCTTGGAGAGGTGTTGGATTTCTTCTGGAGAAAGGAGTACCAAGCAAGAGGTGCTCCTCATATACATATGTTGCTGTGGATCAAGGATGCACCTAAATTTGGAACGGATGCAGAAGACTCAGTGATGAGTTTTATACAACAGTATTCTACGTGTGCTGTTCCAAACGCAAAGGAGAAGAAAAGCCTAAGAGAAAAAGTTCTGCGTTTCCAAAGCCATCGATGTGGAAAGTACTGTCGTCGTAAATTCCGAAACAAGGACAAGTTCTACACCAAATGTCGTTTCGGCTTTCCACGACCGGTGATTTCTAAAGGAAGAGTAAACAGTTTGATGTCTTCGCTGCGACATAATGTGATGAAGAAATCACCTAAAAACACATACAATTTGAAGAGGAACGAAGAGTCCAAGTACATCAACGACTACAACCCGGTGATTTTGTCCATGTGGAATGCTAACATGGATATACAGTTTGTGGCTGATAACTGTATGGCTGTGGCTCGGTATGTGACGTCTTACATCACCAAAAAAGAGAAGACAGAATTGAAGGATATGTGGGAGGACATTTCCCATGAAAAGAGCCTCAGCAAGAAGTTGTACAGTTTCAGTCTGAAGATGTTGTCGCATCGAGAAATCGGAGCGTACAAATGTTCTGACCGGTTGTCTTCAGCAAGTCTCTATGCCAAGTCCAGGAGTATCGTTTGGGCGAGTCTCGGTCTTGCTGCAACGCGTAATCGAGTTCTCAAACCTGTGCGGGAAATTGAGTATTTGTCGGAAAAGGAGCCAAACAGTACCGACATTTTGAAGACCAACATGTTGGATACATATTATCCAAATCGAAGCATTCACCTCGAGAATGTTTGTCTGTATGAGGTTCTTCAAAATTACATATTCAAGAGGAACATCAAAGAAGATACTGAGAAAGGAGTGTATGCTGTAATAGGAAGTGAGGGATGTCTGGTCAAGCAAAGAAAATGCCACTTGGTAAACCATCGAAAATTGAGTGGCGAATCTCCTGAAAAAAAGGAGTTTTTCTATTTAGCACTTTTGCAACTTTTCAAGCCTTGGCGTGCAGAAGAGGAACTGCTTGGAGATTTTCTCTGTTACGAAGACTCTTTCAATGCCGCCAAGGAGACCATAGAATGTCCTGCTTTTCCCAAATATGTAGAAATGTTGAATGCGGAAATTGAGCAGGAAGCAATGATTGCAGCCGAGATTGCCAGAGACAGTTCTCAGGACAGTCAGAGTTCTGCTTCATTGAGTCAGGATCCACTAGGAGGACCTGTTATCGAAAATGAAGCTGCCACTGCTATGAATGAAGTGGAAAGAGCCATGGCACATGCTCAGGAGGATGCGGTTAACTTAGAAGAGTTGGAAAGACAACTCAACGTTGAGCAGAGGAAAATATATGACGAAGTTACCATGCAAATTGATCATGGATTAAGTCATGACAAGAAAGAGTGCTCATGTACGTCGTTGAAGCCTGTCCGACTGTACGTGAGTGGAGAAGCGGGAACTGGAAAAAGTTTCCTTATTAAAGAAATTTCATGTTATTTGCAGGAAAGGACAGAGTCATCGCTGTCTTGTGTTGTCACCGCTCCAACTGGACTGGCAGCACATAACATTAAAGGGATTACTTTACATCGTTTACTGATGCTGCCAGTGGAGCATGACAACAAATTACAATATCACAAGCTATCTGGAGATGCTTGTTTTGAAGTTTCAAGAATCTTGAGGAAAATGAAACTTCTTATCATTGACGAAGTAAGCATGGTTTCCAATGTCATGCTTGCCTTTGTGCATTTGAGAATGCAAGAAGTTCTCAAAACAGAGTATGATGTGTTATTTGGTGGCAAACACATCATTGTTTTCGGAGATCTTCTGCAGCTGACACCAGTGAAAGGGCAACCTGTGTTCAAAATGCTCACGCATGAAGATACCAGGAAGTGCCTAGGCAGCATTGGCAACGTCAATATGTGGTTAAACTTCAATTATGCTGAACTGCATGAAAATATGCGTCAGGCGAAGGATGAAGTTTACAAGACTATTCTACAAGATGTTAGAATTGGAAAAGTGACCGAGCATGGGAAAGAAGCTTTACATGCACGATTACTGTCAAATTTATATCCAGAACAAGATGTTGTGCCTGAGAATATTTTTCAGAAAATTACTGAGAAGAAATCTGGAATATGTTTGATGCCAACTCTTGCAGAATGTGCCACATTCAACAACAAAATGTTGCATTTAGAAAAGCAAGAGATTGTGAAACTGGAAGCTATTGACAGAGTAGAGCATATGGGATCAACAATTATTTTGTCTGAGAATCTGAAAACAAAATTGGATTCATTAGAGAAGAGTGTATCTAAAACTGCAGGTTTTGAAAAGACTCTGAATGTGTGCTTGAACTGCCGTATAATTTTAAGAAGGAATTTACATGTTGAAAGAGGTCTGGTAAATGGATCAATGGGTAATGTTGTTGATTTTGTAAAATACAGAAATAGAGATGGAATTGAATTTTTTTAAAATTAAATTTGATGGCATTGAGGAAGTACAGCTAATTGGTCGTTGTTCTGGTAGATTTTTGCTTGTAAAAGACTTATATGTTCGCCGTAAGCAGTTTCCTGTTTGCTTGGCATATGCGGTGACAATCCATAAATCGCAAGGTTTAAGTGTAGACAGTGCATTGGTGAATATTGGCAGTTCTGTGTTCAAGGAGGGTATGGCATATGTGGCATTGTCACGAGTTAGAACTTTATCGGGATTGTACTTGATTGAGTGTGATGTCACAAGCATTTGTGCGGATCTAGATTGTGTTAAGGAATACAATAGGTTAAGAAGAGAGTATGCGCCACATTTGCCTCAATATCCTTTGTTTGAGAAACGTGTGGTAGGCCGGAAACGAAGAAATGTGACCAATACTGGGGAGGTTGTAGCAAAAAGACGAAAAGTCGATGAACCTGAAATTATAAGCAGAAAGAAAAAGGATTCTGTTGAAGATGTTGTTGGTTTTCAATTTGAAAACAGTTCTGGTGTCAACTGCTATGCTAATGTAGTGGTTAATGTTTTGTTTTCTCTAGAAAATGTAAAAGAAGAGATTGTGGTCAATTCTGATCAAAGATTTTGCAGTTTGTTAAATTCTGTGTTAGAGAAATGTAGCACTGATAGAACAAACATAGAAATTGTGTCTGAAATTCGAAATCTGTTAGACAGATGTTCAGGCCAAACACAATTCTCTCAAAATATTCAGCAAGATTGTCAGGAGTTTTTAATGTATATGCTTAATGTATTGCATGCTGAAGGTGTAGATGTAGATCAGCTGTTTGGGCTTTCTTATCAATGGCAGCATGACTGCGAGAACTGTAGGGTATCAAGTACTACTAGTGTAGACTCAGAAAGATTTATATATTTAACTTTGCCAGACAGTAAATCAGTCTCCTTTAATAAGCTAGTAAAAGCAGCTGATCACAACATGGAGTGTAGCCAATGTAAATCTGAAATGATGTCCACATTATTTATACGAACATATGGCCAGTATGTCATTTTAATGTTCCAACGATGTAGGCCTGATGGAACAAAATTGACAACTTTAATTAAAAATTTTGTGGCTTCGCAGTTGTCAATATCAGGAAGGACTTTTGTAACTGCAGCAATTATATATCATGACGGTCCTTCAATAACATCAGGACATTACACAGCTTATTTAAAGTCTAGAAATGGCTGGTCATTCTGCAATGATTCTGTTTTAATTTTCAAAACAAAATTGCCGTATGACCTTAAAAACTCTTACCTGGTGTTTTTAAAACCAAAATTTTAGGGAAAGAATCTCGGGATGTGCTCTGAGGAATTTCAAGAAGTTCTAATGGCTCCTACATGATTTGGCCTTGAGGATAAGTGTAGTTCAGAGACATAACTTCTAACCATAAGACTGGACGTCATGGAGAAATAAGTGCACTTTGAATGAGTTCAGAAAAACTATTTCTTTTTATAAGCTAATTGAAGCAGCCAATCAAAACATAGAGTAGAGGGAATGTAAGTCTGCAATGCTGTCTACTGTTTTACATTGCTTTGTGATTAAAAGTGATGTAGAGAATTAAATAATTGTAGTAGTCATAGAGGTAGTGTAAGTCTGCTTCATAGTAAGCAGTATCAGTGTCATAGGAAATGTAGAACATGACTGAGGAAGAAGGGGAAGATATTACTAGTCCAGGATTGTGAAAATGATCTTCAACATTTTAATTCTGAAAGTTGCGGAAATGCCAAATGACGGGATTGGCTTACAGGAAATCCAAGAGTTATAAATGGCTCTGACAAGATTTGGCCTTGTGGAAACTTATGGTAGAGAGCAAGAAGTCATTTATTGTATGTAACATGTTTTTCAAAACGATGGAGGTTTTCTTTCAGAAAGTGGCGGGCTGAAAGTAATAACAGCACAACAGAGTGTAAGCTGTTCATAGGACATCCTTTGACGTCATGGAAAGTAAGTTAACTTTAAGGAGTTCTGAATTCTGATTTGTTATGTTGTATGGGTTTTTTAAACACAATCATTTTGATTGTGTTTTTTTCCCCCCGTTGTTATATGATGAATACCTTCAAGTCACTGTTTTTAGTGAAATTTGATACATTCTGAGAACAGCAAAAATAAACCATTTAACATGTATAATTAATTCTGTACTGTTTCCATTTATGATGTACATTTAGAACTGTGTAGGAGGCATGGAGAAGGAGAGGCTTCTGTAAGTGTCAAAGTTCTTGCATACAGTGCTCATATTCTACGTAGTCTTTCATATGATAGACTACATTTCCACAATGAGATACCTAAGCAAAGGAAACAAAGGTCATATGATTGTGGAATGAGCAAAAAAATGTGCATGTTTTCAATTATATTACCTGTGTTTCCTAACATTACACACCACATTGTGTAGATGAGGTTTAGGCCTGTTCCTGGAGACAGAGGAGGTCTGACATTTGTTCAAGAGTGCAGTGGACATTACTCACTTCGTTGGTAGGCCTCCACATGTATTATCTTCTCTGTATTCTTCAACAAACCTAAATTCCATCTGCAACCCTGAGTAGGACTTACCTGAAACAAATCTGTGGATAGGTTACACGTTATTGGCATCTTGAAACAATCATTTAAAATGTTAGGGTCAGATTTATGGTGGCCGTGCGCCTCTTTTGCTCCATTGTGGGTCACTTTTGTGTAAAAGATGCACCATGTTGCAAGATAGGTTTCAGTTCATCTCCAGCAAGATACCATCAGTTTAAAATGTATATAATTAGCATTGTGTAGGGGGCATGCAGAAGCAAAAGCTTTTATAAGTGTCAAAGTTGTTGCATGCAGTGCTGCACTTCTAGGTACTGTTTAATATGCTGGACTACATCTGCACTATGAGATACCTAAGGAAAGGCAACACAGGTGATGTGATTGTGAAATGAGGAAAAGAAACTCCACATTTTTCAATTACATCACCTGTGTTTCCTAAGTTTATGAATGACATTGTGCAGATGAAGTTTAGGTCTGTACACGGACACAGAAGAGGTCTGGCCTTTGTTCAAGAGTGAAGTGGACATGACTTACTTCATTGGTAGGCCTTCACATGTATTATGTCCTCTGTTCTCTTCAAACAACTCGAAATTTCATTTGGAACCCTGAGTAGGTCTCACCTCAAACAAACCTCTGGATAGGACACATCTTATTGGCATCCTGAAGCAATCATTTAAAATGTTAGTGTCTTGCGACACTTTTCTGAGACAACAGCAGTGCAAAAGATGCACCATGTTTTAAGATAGGCCTCACTTCATCTGCATCAAGATACTGTTAGTTTAAAATGTATATCTTTAGGACTGTGTAGGGGGCCTGGAGAAGCAGAAGCTTCTGTCAGTGTCAAAGTTGTTGAAAAACTGTTTGTCCTTCAATCTTTTCCCTTGTCTTTTGTAATTTTTAAATACATGTTTTAATATTTTTCAAATGTTTGTTCTCTCTTTCACAGATTGAAAGTATAAAAACAAAAAGTGAGTAATTTAACGACAATTATAAGGTAAATGTTTTGTATTCTTTTCGTTACATTTCTATCACATTCACCTACTATTAGTTCCACAGCTTCATTTCTTTAACCCTCAGTTTCCTGCCTTTGCTACTTTCCTCATTCCTTTCTCTATTACCTACTTACTCAACTCCTTCCACTCTTTTTCTCAGTCCCTCTCTTCTCATAGTTCCTCACTCTTGTTCACTCACTCCGTCTCTATTACTCTTAGTGTCTTTGACTGATCACTCTTTCACTACTTGTTCATAATGCTTTCTCTGTGTAGTTGAAGCACACTAAGGGGCATATTATGAACACAGCCAATAAAATTATTGCTGTTTTTATTGGCAGAAAACAGGTGCAAAAGTGGTTTTAGCGGCAGTTTTCTGCCGCAAAAGCTGCTTTGGTGACATATTTCTGCCGATAAAAGCTGCAAAACTTTTATTGCCTATGTTGATGATATGGCTCTATGTTATTTACATTTCTTTGCTGTTTCAATTAATCTTTTTCTGTTATTTTTTGTTTTCTGTTTTCTATTTTTTCTCTCTGTTATTCCCCATGTTTTAATCTTATTTTGAACATTCACTCACATTCTCCAAGAAACTCTTCTTTGTTATTGTTCTACTCTCTTTTTTTCTTTCACTTCCTTATCTATTTTGTTTTTCACAATTATACCCTCTTCCGTCTTTTCTTCGGTAAATAGATCTATTAAACAGTATCTCTGGTTTACTCCCTATAGCTGTCTTTCTCTTAACACCACTCTCTGTTTACTTTCCTTATACTTACTCTTCTTCTTTTTTTTTTTTTTTTTTTTGGGTTAGCTCCCGGTTCGCGAACCGGGAAGCGAACTGGGAAGCGAACTAAAAGAAATAGAGCTTGCCAGAGTGCTAAACATTCTAGCAATTTTTTTTGAAAGGGGAGGTAGTTCTGAAAAGAACTTTTTTTTAATGTTTTTGTTGTTTTATATATTTTTTTTATTTTTTGAACATTTTTTGTTTTTTTTGTATTTTTTGAACAATTTTATATTTTTTTTGTTTTTTTTGGGGGGGAAACAACAAAAAACAGGCATTGAAAAGGGCTCAACAGGAGCAAAAAAAAACTTACTGTCTGGGGCGGTTAGGGCAATTGTGGTTGTTATAAGCTAGGTTGATTGAATTAATGCTCATGTTACCACATGATATCAATGCACCCCAGTGCAGACAAGTATATTTCATATGCCCAAAATTCTCCTGGATGTTTGGCACGGTTTCCCGTGCCTCTGCTGCTGTCAACGATATTTGCGATGTTGACCTGGCCACAGGAGTTGCTGTTGGATTTTCTTCCATGTCTCGTATCTCCGCCCGGCTGTAATTCAATGGATGCCACCTGCTCATGTGCCGATGCATGGTATAGTTCCCATAGCTATACTTTTTATCAGTCCCTCTTGATAATTTGTCTTTGCAAATGAGGCAGGTGACATACCTCACATTCACTTTCTTCTGCCCTGGAGGGAGTGAAAAAAACTGATGTCATCAGTGATGTCATTTGAGATGTCATCAGTGATGTCATCAGTGATGTCATTTGAGATGTCATCAGTGATGTCATCAGTGATGTCATTTGAGATGTCATCAGTGATGTCATCAGTGATGTCACTGACCATGTCATGAATGATGTAATATGTGACATGATCAGCAGTGGATTGCGGGTGCGCGATATATAGTTAGTACAACTAACTATATATGGAATTTCAATGGTTTTGTGTGAGTAAAATAAGGTTTTTTAAATGCTAATTCCTAACTATATATGGTCTATAACCTATGGTTTTTTCAGTGAATATATATATATATATATCTATATATATCCACACAGGTTTCAACGTACAATGCAGCAGACTCAATCCCGCCGCGGCACCGTCAAGAAACAGGAGACCCAGATTTCCATGAGTAATTATTTATTTTCTGCAACGGACAGCATTTATATATAAAAAAACATACACACATTACCTACTGGCGGTCGCCAGTAGGTAGTTATAGTTAGGATTGGCTACATAGGAAATCTGCAACATTCTATTGGGAATAACTCTGGCTCCGGTTGAGAAATTTGTGTGTAATTTTCCAAAATTTTGGCCAGCTCCCCTGCGCTCCTTCCCTGAAAGTTTCGGGGGTATTCGTGAAGTGGGGGCTGAGAAAAAAGGGGGGTCCCAAAACGTGTTTTTCCCATGTTAATTTCCATAGGACGGTCTGACAAGTCTACAGCCCGAACCGCTGAACCGAATTACGCCAAACTTGGCAAAATTGTAGGGACTGGTACGTAGATGTGCCTTTGCTATATTAGGTGAAAATTGCTCCAGTGGTTTTTTTGAAAAGTAACTTCAAAAACCCATATATATCTATAGGCGCGCTTCGAGCGCTCAAAGGTGCGCGTACCGGAGAGCGCACCCGGCGCGCTACGGGAGTGCGCGAGCGGAAAGCTGATTGGCTGTCGGGTGTCTGTCAACATTTGAAACAGTCCGGAGAGTCCGTCATCTTGTGTCTCTGTAGAATCGAGACACAAGAGGTGAAAAAGAAAGGGGGAAATAATTAAAAGGGGGCAGAGTAGACACCCCCTGACCGCCTAGGTTTTCTGAGGGGGGCCTAGAAGGACCCTGAGGGCAAAAAAAATTTTTTTTTTTTTTAATTTTCGCGGGGTAAGCGCTGGTTGCGCTCACCGGTGCGCTCTCCGGTACGCGCACCCTGAGCGCACCACGGGGAAAAACAGTGTAAAAAAATAGAGTAAAAAAATTAAAGTAGAGTGTTTAGAAGAAAGTGATGCATTGCTGGAGTGTGTCACAAAAATGATGCAACTGCAGCAATGCATCCTTTCACATGGGGCCAGTCCTATGTGAAAGGGCCTGCGTCAGTCTTACGGATGCTGTTAAGCAGGCACAAGATTTGAACGCAACAACGTCATAAAAGTGACGCAGTGATGTCTCTTAGATGTCACTGCGTCACTTCTACGACTCTTCTTTATGTCAATATGTCTTTGCATACATTACAGCTGGCGCAGGTATAATGTGGCGCAGGGGTTTACAAAGTGACGCATCTACCTAGATTCGTCACTTTGTAAATATGACTCAACAAGGTGCATTTTTTACACCACTGGTGCGTCACAAAAAGTGACGCATCGGTGGCGTAAAAGTGACGCATGGCCTCATAAATGAGGCCTTCAGTCTTCTACTCATGCGTCATATTTAATGTATGACGCATTATGTCGCAAGGAGTTACAGATACGTCAGTATTTCTGACGTATCTGTAAGCGCAAAAGTGATGCATTGCTGGAGTGTGTCACAAAAGTGACACAACTCCAGCATTGCATCCTTTCACATGGGGCAAGTCCCATGTGAAAGGGCCTGCATCAGTCTTACGCCTGCTGTGAGACAGGCGCAAGATTTTGACACAACGGCGTCCTAAAAGTGACGCAGTGAAATCTCATAGATTTCACTGCGTCACCTCTACGACCCTTTCTTGCGTCAATACGCCCCTTTTGCATACATTACACCTGACGTAGGTATAATGTGGCGCAGGGGTTTACAAAGTGACGCATCTACCTAGATGCATCACTTTGTAAATATGACTCAACAAGGTGTATTTTATTACAGCACTGGTGCGTCACAAAAAGTGACGCACCAGTGGCGTAAAAGTGATGCATGGCCACATAAATGAGGCCTTCAGTCTTCTACTCATGCGTTATATTTAATTTATGACGCATTATGTCGCAAGTACTTACAGATACGTCAGTATTTCTGACGTATCTGTAAGCGCAAAAGTGATGCATTGCTGGAGTGTGTCACAAAAGTGACACAACTCCAGCAATGCATCCTTTCACATGGGGCCAGGCCCATGTTAAAGGACCGGCGTCAGTGTTACCCCTGCTGTGAAGCAGGTGCAAAAATGAGGCCTTCAGTCTTCTACTCTTATTTTTTCTTTCACTTTCTCTGTTTCTTCGCTGCCTTACTTACCTGGTCTCACACTTACTTGTCTTTATCCAGTCTGAATCTCCACTCTTTCCAAAGCATCACTGCTCTTTTCTTACCCTTCCACAACCCCGTTCCTTTACTACATTTTCTTCGCATATCCACATTCCCCATGTTCACTCTCCTTCGCCTCACTCTCCTTCCCCACACTCACCTTCTTTCAGTCCCCCTACTTCACTTCCCTTCTCCTCTTGTACCTTTTTTTGCTTTCTCACTCATTTTCCTCTCCTCTCTCACTGCACTCCACCTCACTTACTCTTTTTCATGTTTTTTAAGAACACAGCTCTTTGATGAGAATTGGAGGTAGTTGTGAAAAGAACTTTTTTTTTCTTCTTTTTTCTTTTTTTAAAACAAAAACAAAAACAGGGAATGGGAAACTGCTCAACAGGAGCAAAAAACCAAAACAAAATTAGGGCTGGGAACGGCAGCGATGGTTCTCCAATGCTCGAGCCATGAGCAGAACACTTTGCTCCCCATAGCAAAGTAGCTGATCGCAATATCTGCATTTAATAACGCCTTTATTAAAAGCAGGCTGAATGTTAGGAATCAGCTCTTGTGATTGCTCCCTTCCTGATGCAGTTTGTCCTCCGGTTGAAGTAGAGGCCCCATCACTGGGAGCCTCTCGTGCCAGAGCCCTGACACTCTCCCGGGCATAGTTCTGGGGATGCCTTCTCTGCACGTGGCGAATCATGGTAGAATTACCAAAACTGTACTTTCTTGTGGGGTCTCCCCTGGAAAGTACAGTATGGCAGATCTTACACTCCACCTTTGGAGCATTTACTTTTTTACGTCCCTCATGTATATAAAAAAATTTCCATATGAAATGTTCTTTGACCTTCGGCTGAGGAGGCACTTCATTTATGAATCCATCGGAGTCATCACTGCTGCTGGATGCTCTGGCAGCCATTGTATCCACAGATTATAAGCAGAGAAAAAAAGAGGTCTTGCTCTCACCAAAATGAAAGAAGAAGTGAAGGAAAAGGGTGGGGTTTTCATTCTTTGGGAAAAAAATCTGTTAGCAACCAATGAAAATTGTTATTTTAAGGTCACATGACTTGACACGCTTACGCTACGCGCACCGGAGCGCTTCCGGGGGCGCTCACGTGGCGCGAACGTAGGCGCTTCCGGGGGCGTTCACGCGGCGCGAACGTAGGCGCTTCCGGGGGCGCTCGCGCGGCGCGAACGTAGGCGCTTCCGGGGGCGCTTACGCGGCACGCCTGAGCGACGTTTTGGTAGCTTTACGGAAATCAAAACTCATTTAATTCGGAAAATCCAAAATACTGTTTTATCAGTATGGTTCAGAAGGTCTTGCATTATTATTTAGTTTTTATACATTTTTTTTTACTAACGCAGAAATAGCGCTCTCGCTGCGCTCTCGGGTGAGCTTACCGGTGCGCGCACCCTGAGCGCACCAGGAAAAAATGATTAAAAAAAGTATATATACATTGAACTAATTTTTTTTTTTTTTAAATATAATTATTAAATGTTAAAAACAGCTAATAAAAAAAAAGAATCATAGGTTAAAAAGTCGATATACAAAGGAATTAGCATTTAAAAAAAACCTTTGAAATTCACTGAAAAAACCATAGGTTTCACACTCGTAATAGTTAGGAATTAGCATTTAAATGGCATCATCCAGTGACTGGGTGTTTCTGTAAAGTTTAAATATGTTTTACATATTGAAGAATGAGTGTATGTATGAGTGACTGGACGAAGGATTTAGTAGGTGCGTGACTGACTGTATGAGTGAGTGATTAAATGTGTCTTACTGAATGCATTGGTTAGTGACTAATCTATTTGAATGTGTGCATCAGTATGTCTGTTGTTGTGTAAGCTGCTGCATGTGTTGATCAGTAGCAATATGAGTGTCTATATGGGTTATTGATTGGTTGCCCAAGTATTTGTATGTGAGGGTGAGTGTGTTTGTGGGTGGCTGGGAGGTGTGTGACTCTGTGCATAGATGTGTGAGCAGTTGATTCACTTGGTATATGGGTTCAAGAGTGCATGTGCAAAGAGCTGTATGGGCAGTTGACTGTGTTTATGGGTGTGTTGGTGAGTGAATGGATATCTCAGTGCTACATGTCCAAGTAAGTACATATATAAAACACAGTGCATGTGAGAGTTGGCATATATAAATGACTATACATGAGAGCCTGTGATTGCGTAAGTGACTGTATGGATCAATGTGTAGTTCTATCAGTGATTGTAAAAGAGAGTAAGTATGTGTTAATCTATGTTTGAATAAGTAAGGTTTTGTGTGTATAACTGTATAAATGAGGAAATGGGAGTGTGATTGATTCTTTCCATGACTAACTAGGTGTGTGAGTAACTCTATGAATGAGTGGCAGTGTGTGCGTGTCTGTATAGGTGTATGAGTGCATATAATAGTGTTGTATTGATGACTGACTGTATGTATGAGTGATTGTATGTGTGAATGAGTGGATATGTGTGTAGACTTAGGAATCAGTGAGTGCGTATGTAGTAACTGGTATTGGTGTGTCAATGGTTTCTGGAATGGTAGTCTGTATTTAACACTGGATGTATCAAAGGTTAGATTAGAGTGTGAGGAGGTGCATCGTATTGTCACATGAATGATGTCATCAGTGATGTCATCAGTGATGTCATTTAAGATGTCATCAGTGATGTCATCAGTGATGTCATTTGAGATGTCATCAGTGATGTCATTTGAGATGTCATCAGTGATGTCATCAGTGATGTCACTGACCATGTCATGAATGATGTAATATGTGACATCATCAGCAGTGGATTGCAGGCACGCGAGTTATAGTGAGTCCAACTAACTATAACGTGGGAATTTCAATGGTTTTGTATGAGTAAAATGTTCAGCTAACTATAACTGGTGTGAAACCTATGGTTTTTTCAGTGAATTTCAAAGGTTTTTTAAATGCTAATTCCTAACTATAACGAGTGTGAAACCTATGGTTTTTTCAGTGAATTTCAAAGGTTTTTTAAATGCTAATTCCTAACTATAACGAGTGTGAAACCTATGTTTTTTTCAGTGAATATATATATATATATATGTGTGTGTACATATGTATATGAATACATGTATATGTACATGATAGCAGACAATGCAAATGCAAAAAATGTGGTTGTTGATTGACTGGGGTGTGAGCTCTGGTCAAGCAGCAGCCACAATCTCTGTCAGGGTAAGACACAATCAAAACCTAATTTAAACTGTGCTCACCCCTTTGATAGCTTGATACAGAGCAGTCTGTCTACACTCTGGGGCAACGTGTAAAGTATTTGTGCAACACTTTAAAGAGTATAACAGTGAAAACAACTCAAAAGCAGCCCACAAAAGATTTGGAAAAATAGAGTAAGATTTAATAAATAAACAAGACCAATAAGACAGAAACCAAATAAACAGAAACAAATAGATTTATTTTGCCAGGCCAAAACACCAGTTTAAACTGCCTACACTGGCTCTACAATGGCAGGCCTGAGACATGTTTAAAAGGCTCCATTAAGTAGGGGTCACAGTCAGTACTGAAGGTCCACTAGTAGCATGTAATTTACAGGCCCAGGGTACATGTAGTAGCATTTTACTAGGGCTGTATATGTAAATTAAATATGCCAATTGTAGATAAGCCAATATTACCATGTCAAGAGTAGAGAGCACTATCACTTTAGCACTGGTTAGCAGTGGCAAAATGCACAGAGTCCTATGGCCAGCAAAAACAAATTCAGCAAAAGGTAGGTGAAGGGAAGCAAAAGATTTGGGGGTCACCCTCCAGAGATTACCAGCTCCAACAGCAAAGTTTTGCTGAGATTCATCAAGAGATTCAAAGAAAAAAGTGGTTCCCATAATGCGTTTTCAACCAATACATGTTCTATAGACTTTGTACTTTGGAGTAGTGGGAAAATGGGAATTTGAATCTGACTGAAATTTGGCAGGTATATAGTTTATGGTGTGTAGATGATCTTTCTTGATAGTAAAGGTAATAGAGTAAGTATTTTTACAGTTATAAGCTCTAACACTGAGTGATATATGAGGCTGTGGTCTACAGAATTAATTTTATAGTACTTTTACAGTACTTGCTGATGACAAGGCAGTATATGATTTGCTAATGTCTGCCTTCACAAAAGTAAAAGGCAACTATGTTATTTTTGACATACTTGGCCTGTGTTCTGCATTAAGGTCTCAAATAAAAGTAAGCAGTAGGTTTTATGCTTTTCCCTGAAGATAACCACTTTATTAAAGTGGTAATAGGTATGGAAAAATCTTTATACATTTGCATATCTTTCACAAAAATTTAACAGAGTACTGCAGTACCGTGAAGGATATACAGCGGTGCTAAAAAACATTTTTTTTAATTAAACATGTTAAAAATAACATGTACTGAACTGTATTGTATTACTTATTATAGTATCTTTTCAATGTTTTACATATTTACTCAAATGATTGGAACACTGTGGTACAACCTAGTAAGAACTGCACTACTTCCAAAAATATTAAAGATGTAATTCGTGAAAAAAAACTTCAGTCTATTATTTGTTTTTTACCTGTTTGTTTTTTTTGCTGTAACTATTGTAGTACTTTGTAGGTACTAGCCCAGTACTCTATAAACCTTTTTGAAAATATATAGAAAAATAAAAGTTAATTTCCCTACCTATTGTCATTTTTTAAAAAGGCAGCTATTAGTCCATGATATACTGCCAATATGATTGGCAAGTACCGGAGTACACTGCAAAGTTACCATGGCATACCACGGTATACCACAGCCCAATATATAACTAAGTGGGAAACTCACTCCTGAGGCGGTAGCCGGGAGCGCGAGGCGTGTTGTATTTTAAAATTGAAAGTCACTTGATTACTTGTGTTTTTAACCTCACCCTATTCAAGCCTACTCTTGGGGCAGAAGCCCTCACTTTGCCAACTCGCACAGCCGATGTAAACACTGTTGCGGACTTTAGTCAAAACAAACCTTAACTGCCGCCATCGCGCACCCTGGCCACGCCCCTTCGAGGCCACACCCCCCCGCCCAGCTTAAAAAGGACGCTGAAAACTAGCGTCTAATTGGAAACTCACTCCTGAGGCGGAAGCCGGGAGCGCGAGGCGTGTTGTATTTTAAAATTGAAAGTCACTTGATTACTTGTGTTTTCAACCTCACCCTATTCAAGCCTACTCTTGGGGCAGAAGCCCTCACTTTGCCAACTCGCACAGCCGATGTAAACACTGTTGCGGACTTTAGTCAAAACAAACCTTAGCTGCCGCCATCGCCGGCATGCACCCTGGCCACGCCCCTTCGAGGCCACGCCCCCCGCCCAGCTTAAAAAGGACGCTGAAAACTAGCGTCTAATTGGAAACTCACTCCTGAGGCGGAAGCCGGGAGCGCGAGGCGTGTTGTATTTTAAAATTGAAAGTCACTTGATTACTTGTGTTTTTAACCTCACCCTATTCAAGCCTACTCTTGGGGCAGAAGCCCTCACTTTGCCAACTCGCACAGCCGATGTAAACACTGTTGCGGACTTTAGTCAAAACAAACCTTAGCTGCCGCCATCGCCGGCGTGCACCCTGGCCACACCCCTTCGAGGCCACGCCCCCTCCCGCCCTCCTCCCTTCTACGATAAAATGTGCGTCTACCGGAAGCGCAGCAGACGAGCGCAGCGGGAGCGCCGTTTACGCGCCGAAGGCGCGCCTAAGGCAAGCCCGTCTGCGCCCGTCCGCGTCCGGCCGGGGACAGGGGCCACCCCCCCTGATCCTTCTCACAGGTTGCAACTCTGCCACCCTTCTCACATTAAAATCCCCCTTGAAGGATTGCTGCCTCCACCGATATTACCCCCTTAACCTTCCCACCTATTGCCAACACTGTAATGCGAACCTAAAAACGACTCAATCTAAGCAGCTACAGCAAAACTTTACCCTATTGCTTCTAAATTGCAGGTCTATGCCAAAGCATAAAATAGAAATCTCACTTCTTCTAGATGAATTATCCCCTGATGTCCTCTTTTTAACCGAAACCTGGTTAACCCTAGACTGCGACCCAGATATAATTCAAGCCCTGCCATCGAACTATCGAATCGAACGCCGGGACCGTCCATGCGGGAAAGGAGGAGGCATCGCCATTATCTATAAATCCACCTATCAATGCCATTGCACCTCTGATCCAATCCCGGACTGTGAAAGTTTGTCCTTCTGCCTCAAGCTCACTCCTAACGACAGCTTAACAGGGGTTCTTATTTACCGCCCGCCAGGCCCGTTGAACAACTTTCCCTCCTCTTTACCTTCGTTCGCTGCAGAAACTGCCATGTCCTCCTCGAACTTCACGCTGTTGGGCGACCTCAATATTCACTTTGATGTCAGCACCGACTGCACCGCCAGCGAGCTCGCTTCTAGTCTAGCCGCGATCCAACTACAACAACTAATAAAGGCGCCTACTCACGACAAAGGTCACTTACTTGACCCAGTCTTTACCAACTGCCCCACTCTAACAGTCGGCTCCATTACTCCCCTATCATGGACAGATCACCATCGAATCCTTCTTAACTGGTCCACAGAGAAAGCCACCCCGCCCCCCCTCCCACAACACGGAAGATGAGAAATTGGTCGAAACTTCCGCTAGAGTCGTGGTCTGGCCTTCTCTCTAATTCCAAACCTATCCTCTCCAATAACTCTGAACAAAATAACATAACCTTCAACAAATTGTTGGAGGACTCCATTGACACCATCCTCCCCGTGAGAAAACCCAAATTAAAAAGAGCCAGAGAAACCGCCCCTTGGTACTCGGACAAACTCAGGGAATTAAAACGACAGTGCAGAAAAATGGAGAGAAAGTGGCGCCTGGGATACGCCTACACCGACAAAAAAAGATACAGAGAAAATATCAGAGCCTATAAAACAGAAATAAACGTCGCGCAATCCATCTACTATAATGAGAAAATCATGGCAGCTAGGTCCAAACCTAAAGAAATTTATCAGGTAGTTAAAACCCTTTCCAAAATCCCCCCACCTACATTCACAACCCACGACTCCATCTCCCATTGCAACAAATTAGTTGAGTTCTTCTTTCAAAAAATAAATAAAATATACTCTTCATTTGCAACCCCCAACTCAGAAGCTGTCTCACTACAACCCGCATGCGCCACTGAACATTCTGCGCAAGTTCACCTGAATGAATTCCCATTATTACACCTGGAATCACTCAAATCTCTTGTACTCCAGGTAAAATCTGGTTCCCCCCTCGACCCTGCACCCCCTAAGATGATGAATATGGTCAACCCGATCATTCTTCCTACTCTCCTGGACTTACTCAACAGTTCCATTTCATCAGGGGTGGTCCCCCCCGCCTGGAAACAAGCAATGGTGAAAGCATTGTTAAAAAACCGACTCTCACCCCATCAGACCCTAATAACTTCCGCCCAATCTCCCTGCTACCATGGGCAAGCAAAATCTTAGAGAAGCACGTCAACCTCCATCTTACCAACTACCTTGAGGAGAACCTCCTACTGGACGCCTCCCAAACAGGGTTTCGCCCTAGACACGGCACAGAAACAGCGCTGTTAGCCGTCACAGAAGAAGCTAGGAAGATCTTGGATCGAGGGGGGACAGTGGCAGTGGTCCTCCTCGATCTAAGCGCGGCATTCAACACAGTATGCCAAAAACCCTGCTATCCCGACTCTTCGATCTCGGCATCTCAGGAAACGCCCTAGACTTGCTGAGCTCATTCCTTAACAACAGAACCTTCCAGGTCTTTGATGGTGATTCTTACTCAGAAAGCCGACCCCTAAACTGCGGTGTGCCCCAGGGCTCTTCACTGAGTCCCACGCTGTTTAACATGTACATGAGGCCACTGGCGGGGGTCGTCCAAAAATACGGTATCAAAATCATATCGTACGCGGACGACACCCAGCTGGTGGTCTCCCTGACACAAAAAAGCAGCGTGCTCCCCCAATCCGATCTGGCAGCTTGCATAGAGGATGTCAACAGATGGATGACAAAGTCATCCTTAAAACTCAACGGTGATAAGACTGAGATTATGATCCTCGGCCCTTCTCCTCCCACCACCCATGACCAGCTGTGGCCCGCAAGTTTGGGAACAATGCCAACTCCGAAGGAAAATATAAAATGCCTAAGAGTATGGCTAGACAACAAACTCACTCTAAACACTAAGGCAACAAAAACAGCTGCAACCTGCATGGGATTATCCGAATGTTGAAAAAAATCCTGCCAATACTACCCTCTGAAGCCAAGCAGGTGGTCATCCAGGGCCTTGTACAATTTAGGCTGGACTTCAACAATGCTCTATACTTAGGAGCCCCAGAGTATGTGTTGGAAAAACTGCAAAGAACACAGAACTGTGCTGCCCGCACTCTCCTCCAGATCCCTCGCAGACAGTCAGTCAAGGCAGGGATCAGATCTCTCCACTGGCTCCCCGTGAGAGAAAGAATAAAGTTCAAAGCTCTATGCATATCGCATCAAGCATTTCACAGAGCGAGCCCGGAAATTAATCATTCACTTCTCTCCCCCTACTGTCCCGGTAAAACCCTTCGCTCCACGAATGCATTTCTCGCCGTAGTCCCAAGAATTAAAAAAGCTAGAGCAGGAGGTAGGTCTTTTTCTCTGAACGCCGCTAAACTCTGGAACTCTCTCCCCTTCTCACTTAGATCCAACCCTACCCTCCTGCACTTCCGCAAAGAACTTAAAACACTCTTATTCAGAATCTAATCCCCCCCTGCTCCCTCTTACCATTCCCCTCCTGTTCCCTCCTTTTTCTTTTTTCCTCTCCTCAGAGTCTTTTTCCATTACCAGCGCTTGGACGCCCTCGGGCAGCAAACGCGCTCTATAAAACCCCTTCACTTCACTTTACTCATTTACATCTTCAATATTACTTACGCAATTGAACAAATACTAAAAATGACCCTGTCGAACCCTATAATCTATATTTCTCCTAAATTTCACCTACATCTGTTCGGCCACTTTCACCTTACATCTCTTTAAACTAGACTCTGATACACCACACACTACTCCACTCTATGCTACTCCTCTCTATACCACTCCACTCTACACTATTTGACTCTACGCCACTGCACTCTATGCCACTCTTCTCTATGCCACTACACTCAATGGTACACCACTCCATGCCACTCCATTGTTTGCCACTCTATTGTTTGCCACTCCACTGTATGCCACTCCACCCTATGTCACTCAACTTTACACTATTCAACTCTGCGTCACTTTGCTCCACGCTACTCCATTCTACGCCCCTCCACATCACAATATTCCCCTCTACACCACTCGACTCTATGCCTCTCCACTCTATGCCACTCCACAGTACGCCTCTCCACTGTAAGGCATTTCATAGTATGCCCCTCCAATCTATGTCATTCCACTGTATGGTATTGCACTCTACAACACTCCACTCTGTTGTATGACATGCTACTCAACTCTGTGCCACTCCATTCCAAATGACTCCACTGTATATCACTCCACTCTACCCTATAATATGTGGGGAAATGCCACTCCACTCTACACCACACCACTCTACTCTACAACACACCATTCATTCTAGTTGATGACACTTTGCTTGACTCTATGCTAAACAACTCCACTCTACTGCACTACATGCCACTCCAGTGTATGGCATGCCACTCTGCTCTATGAAACCTTACTCCACTCTACACTACACCACTTCTCTCTACTCCACTATACTATACGACACTTTACCCTACTGAATGCCACTACAAAACACTCAAGTCTATGAGACACCACTCCACTCTACAGCACACCATTCAAGTCTACGACATGCTACTCAGCTCAAGGCTATTCCATTGTACACCACTCAACTCTATGCCACTCCCCTCCAGTCTACACCACTCCACTCTATACTATTCAGCGGTATGCTACCCAACTCTATGCCACTCACTCTATGACACTCCATTCTACACTACTCTACTTTACGCGCTGCACTGTACGATAATCCACTCTATGCCACTTCACTCTATGCCACGCCACTGTATGCCAACCAACCATGCACTGAGCTCTCACAAAACATGTAATTTGTGATGACATAAGGGATGTTATGAATGCTATGATTTTAGATGGTATAAGTGATGTAATATGAAAGGTATAAGCAATGCATGGAGAAGTTTCGATTTATGGTTAATGTAGTGTTTCTACTGAGTTCACTACACTGTATATGGAGGTATGCAAGTTATAATTGAAGGTGGTACATCAATTATAAATGTAAGGTATAACTATAGCTTTAGAATGTCAAAGACTGTAGTTTAAGTTTCATTTGTATAGAAAGAAGAAATACTGTTTTTCTAACTCGCCACTAGGTAGTTATAGTTAGGATTGGCTACCATAGGAAGTCCGCAACATTCTATTGGTAATAACTCTGGCGTCGGTTGAAGAATTTGTGTGTAATTTTTCAAAATTTTGGCCAGCTCAGCTGCACTCCTTCCCTGAAAGTTTCGGGGGGATTTGTGAAGTGGGGGCTGAGAAAGAGGGAGGTCCCAAAACGTGTTTTCCCCATGTTAATTTCCATAGGACGGTCTGACAAGTCTACAGCTCGAACCGCTGAACGGAATTATGCCAAACTTGGCAAAATTGCAGGGACTGGTACGCAGATGTGCCTTTGCTGTATTTGCTGAAAATTGCTCCAGTGGGTTTTTTGAAAATTAACTTCAAAAACACATATATATCTATAGGCGTGCTCCGAGCGCTCACCGGGGTGCGCACCCGGCGCGCTACGGGAGTGCGCGAGCGGAAAGCTGATTGGCTGTCGGGTGTCTGTCAACATTCTAAACAGTCCGGAGAGTCCGCCATCTTGTGTCTCGGTAGAATCGAGACACAAGAGGTGAAAAAGAAAGGGGGAAATAATTAAAAGGGGGCAGAGTAGACACCCTCTGACCCCCTAGGTTTTCTGAGGGGGGCCTAGAAGGACCCTGACAGGCAAAAAAACTTTTTTTTAAAAAAACATTTTCGCGGGGTAAGCGCTGAGTGCGCTCCCGGGTGCGCTCTCCGGTACGCCCACCCTGAGCGCACCACAGGGAAAAACAGTGTAAAAAATAGAGTAAAACAAATAATGAAGAGTGTTTAGAGGAAAGTGATGCATTGCTGGAATGTGCCACAAAAATGATGCAACTCCAGCAATGCATCCTTTCAGATGGGGCCAGTCCCATGTGAAAGGGCCTGCGTCAGTGTTATGGCTGCTGTTAAGCAGGCGCAAGATTTGGACGCAACAGCGTCATAAAAGTGACGCAGTGATATCTCTTAGATCTCACTCCGTCACTTCTACGACTCTTCCTTATGTCAATGCGCCCTCTTTGCATACATTACAGCTGGCGCAGGTATAATGTGGCACAGGGGTTTACAAAGTGATGCATCTACCTAGATACGTCACTTTGTAAATATGACTCAACAAGATGTATTTTTTACAGCACTGGTGCGTTACAAAAAGTGACGCCTCGTGGCATAAAAGTGACGCGTGGCCTCATAAATGAGGCCTTCAGTCTTCTACTCATGCGTCATATTTAATGTATGACGCGTTATGTCGCAAGTAGTTACAGATAAATCAGTATTTCAGACGTATCTGTAAGCGCAAAAGTGATGCATTGCTGGAGTGTATCACAAAAGTGACACAACTCCAGCAATGCATCCTTTCACATGGGGCAAGTCCCATGTGAAAGGGCCTGCGTCAGGCTCACGCCTGCTGTGAGGCAGGCGCAAGATTTTGACACAACGGCGTCCTAAAAGAGACGCAGTGAAATCTCATAGATTTCACTGCGTCACCTCTACGACCCTTTCTTGCGTCAATACGCCCCTTTTGCATACATTACACCTGACGTAGGTATAATGTGGCGCAGGGGTTTACAAAGTGACGCATCTACCTAGATGCGTCACTTTGTAAATATGACTCAACAAGGTGTATTTATTTACAGCACTGGTGCGTCACAAAAAGTGACGCATCGGTGGCGTAAAAGTGACCCATGGCCTCATAAATGAGGCTTTCAGTCTTCTACTCATGCGTCATATTTAATGTATGACGCGTTATGTCGCAAGTAGTTACGGATACATCAGTATTTCTGACGTATCTGTAAGCGCAAAAGTGATGCATTGCTGGAGTGTATCACAAAGGTGACACAACTCCAGCAATGCATCCTTTCACATGGGGCCAGCCCCATGTGAAAGGGCTTGCATCAGTTTTACGCCTGCTGTGAGGCAGGCGCAAGATTTTGACACAATGGCGTCCTAAAAGTGACGCAGTGAAATCTCATAGATTTCACTGCGTCACCTCTACGACCCTTTCTTGCGTCAATACGCCCCTTTTGCATACATTACACCTGATGTAGGTATAATGTGGCGCAGAGGTTTACAAAGGGACGCATCTACCTAGATGTGTCCCTTTGTAAATATGACTCAAAAAGGTGCATTTTTTACACCACTGGTGCGTCACAACAAGTGACGCACCGGTGGCGTAAATGTGACGCATGGCCTCATAAATGAGGCCTTCAGTCTCCTACTCATGCGTCATATTTAATTTATGACGCATATGTCGCAAGTACTTACAGATACGTCAGTATTTCTGACGTATCTGTAAGCGCAAAAGTGATGATTTGCTGGAGTGTGTCACAAAAGTGACACAACTCCAGCAATGCATCCTTTCACATGGGGCAAGTCCCATGTGAAAGGGCCTGCGTCAGGCTTACGCCTGCTGTGAGGCAGGTGCAAGATTTTGACACAACGGCGTTCTAAAAGTGACACAGTGAAATCTCATAGATTTTACTGCGTCACCTCTATGACCCTTTCTTGCGTCAATACACCCCTTTTGCATACATTACACCTGACGTAGGTATAATGTGGCGCAGGGGTTTACAAAGTGACGCATCTACCTAGATGCGTCACTTTGTAAATATGACTCAAAAAGGTGCATTTTTTACAGCACTGGTGCGTTACAAAAAGTGACGCACTAGTGGCATAAAAGTGACGCATGGCCTCATAAATGAGGCCTTCAGTCTTCTACTCATACGTCATATTCAATTTATGACGCATTATGTCGCAAGTAGTTACAGATACGTCAGTATTTCAGACGTATCTGTAAGCTCAAAAGTGATGCATTGCTGGAGTGTGTCACAAAAGTGACACAACTCCAGCAATGCATCCTTTCACATGGGGCCAGGCCCATGTTAAAGGACCTGCGTCAGTGTTACGCCTGCTGTGAGGCAGGTGCAAAAATGAGGCCTTCAGTCTTCTACTCTTATTTTTTCTTTCACTTTCTCTGTTTCTTCACTGCCTTACTTACCTGGTCTCACACTTACTTGTCTTTATCCAGTCTGTATCTCCACTCTTTCCAAAACATCACTGCTCTTTTCTTACCCTTCCACACCCCCGGTCCTTTACTACATTTTCTTTGCATATCCACATGTTCACTCTCCTTCTCCTCACTCTCCTTCCCCACACTCACCTTCTTTCAGTCCCCCTACTTCACTTCCCTTCTCCTCTCGTCCCTTTCTGTGCTTTCTCACTCATTTTCCTCTCCTTTATCAATGCACTCCCCTTCACTTACTCTTTTTCGTTTTTTTAAGAACACAGCTCTTTGATGAGAATTGGAGGTAGTTCTGAAAAGAACTTTTTTTTCTTCTTTTTTCCTTTTTTTACAACAAAAACAAAAACAGGGAATGGGAAACTGCTCAACAGGAGCAAAAAAAACACACCAAATTTAGGGCAGGGAACGGCAGCGATGGTTCTCCAATGCTCAAACCATGAGCAGAACACTTCGTTCCCCATAGCAAAGTAGCTGATCACAATCTCACTACGCCTCTATTAAAAGCAGGCTGAATGTTAGGAATCAGCTCTTGCGATCGTCCCCTCACTGAAGTAGTTGCTCCTCCGGTTGAAGTAGAGGCCCCATCATTGGGAACCTCTCGTGCCAGAGCCCTGACACTCTCCCGGGCAAAGTTCTGGGGGTGCCTCCTCTCAACATGGCGAATCATTGTGGAGTTTCCAAAAGAATATTTCTTGGTGGGGTCACCCCGTGACAGGACAGTGTGACAAATCCTGCACTCCACCTTTGGAGCATTTACTTTTTTCTGGTCATTTGGAATAGAAAAAACCTCCATATGAAGTGTTCTTTTATTTTCGGCTGAGGAACCTCTTCATCAAGAAATCCGTCTTTGTCATCTTCACTGCTGGATGCTCTGGCAGCCATGGTAATCCAAGATATTAATCCAACAAAGATCCGACAGCAAAAAGAGAGGTCTTGCAGTCACAAAAGTGAAAGAAGAAGTGAAGGAAATGGGTGGGGATTTAATTCTTTGTAAAAAAAACTGTTAGCAACCAATGAAAAGAGTTATTTTAAGGTCACATG
Organism: Lissotriton helveticus; assembly: GCF_964261635.1. NCBI lineage: Eukaryota > Metazoa > Chordata > Amphibia > Caudata > Salamandridae > Lissotriton > Lissotriton helveticus. Next base: position 650,128,594 of record NC_136071.1, read on the forward strand.
ACTTGACGCGCTTACGCTGCACGCACCAGAGCGCTTCCGGGGGTGCTCACGAGGCGCGAACGTAGGCGCTTCCGGGGGCGCTTACCGGCGAGCCTAAGTGACGTTTCGATAGCATTACGGAAATGCAAAATCATTTTCATTTCGTAAATCAAAAATACTGCTTTTATAAGTATGGTACTAAATGTCTTCCATTAATATTTACTTTTCATACATATTTTTTTTTACGAATGCAGAAATAGCGCTCTCGGTGAGCTCTTGGGAGAGCTTACCGGTGCGCACCCTGAGCGCACCAGGAAAAAATGTAAAAAAAATATATATACATTAAACAAACGTTTTTTTAAAAAAAAACATATAATTAATTGTTGTAAAAAACAGCTAACAAAAAAAATAATCGTAGGTTACAAAGTCGATATACAAATGAATTAGCTTTTAAAAAAACTATGAAATTCACTGAAAAAACCATAGGTTTCACAAACGTTATAGTTAGGAATTAGCTTTTAAAAAACCTTTGAAATTCACTGAAAAAACCATAGGTTTCACAAACGTTATAGTTAGGACTTAGCTTTTAAAAAACCTTTGAAATTCACTAAAAAAAACATAGGTTTCACAATCGTTATAGTTAGGAATTAGCTTTTAAAAAACCTTTGAACTTCACTGAAAAAAACATAGGTTTCACACTCGTTATAGCTAGGAATTAGCATTTAAAAAACCTTTGCAATTCACTGAAAAAACCATAGGTTTCACACCAGTTCTAGTTAGCTGAACAGTTTACTCATACAAAATCATTGAAATTCCCACGTTATAGTTAGTTGGACTCACTATAACTCGCGCGCCCGCAATCCACTGCTGATGATGTCACATATTACATCATTCATGACATGGTCAGTGACATCACTAATGACATCTCAAATGACATCACTGATGACATCATCCATGTGATAATACGATGCACCTCCTCACACTCTAATCTAACCTTTGATACATCCAGTGTTAAATACAGACTACCATTCCAGAAACCATTAACACACCAATACCAGTTATTACATACGCACTCACTGATTCCTAAGACTACACACACATCCACTCATTCACCCATACCATCACTCATACATACGGTCACTCATCAATAGAACACTATCATATCCACTCATACACCTATACAGACACTTACATGCTGACACTCATCCACAAAGTTACTCAAACACCTAGTCAGTTATGCAAAGAATCAATCACTCTCCCATTTCCTCAACTACAAACTTATACACACTAAACCTTACTTATTCAAACATATACTAACACATACTTACTCTCATTTACAATCACTAATACAAGTACACATTGACCCATACAGTCACTTACGCAATTACAGGCTCTGATGTTTAGTCATTTATATATGCCAACTCTCCCATGCACTGTGTTTTATATATGTACTTACATGGACATGTAGCACTGATATATCCATTCACTCAGCAACACACCCATGCACACAGTCAACTGCCCATACAGCTGTTTCTACATGCACTCTTGAACCCATATACCTAGTGAATCAACTGGTCACACATCTATGCACAGAGTAACACACCTCACAGCCACCCACACACATACTCACCCTCACATTCAAATACTTAGACAACCAATCAATAACCCATATAGCCACTCATATAGCTACTAATCAACACATGCAGCAGCTTACACAACAACAGACATACTGATGCACACATTCAGACAGTTTAGTCACTAACCAATGCATTCAGTAAAACACATTTAATCACGTACTCATACAGTCTGTCACGCACCTACTAAATCCTTCATCCAGACACTCATGCATACACTCATTCTTCAATATGTTAGACACATTTTAACTTTACAGGAACACACATTCACTGGATGATGTCATCAGTGATGTCATCAGTGATGTCATCAGTGATGTCAATTGAGATGTCATCAGTGATGTCATCAGTTATGTCACTGACCATGTCATGAATGATGTAATATGTGACATCATCAGCAGTGGATTGCGGGCGCGCGAGTTATAGTGAGTCCAACTAACTATAACGTGGGAATTTCAATGGTTTTGTATGAGTAAACTGTTCAGCTAACTATAACTGGTGTGAAACCTATGGTTTTTTTCAGTGAATTTCAAAGGTTTTTTAAATGCTAATTCCTAGCTATAACGAGTGTGAAACCTATTGTTTTTTCAGTGAATTTCAAAGGTTTTTTATAAGCTAATTCCTAACTATGACGATTGTGAAACCTATGGTTTTTTTAGTGAATATATATATATATTCCTTGAAAAACTAAAGGGTACAAACATTATAGTTGGGCTTGAGTTTCACTTGTACAAAACCAGAGAAATTTAGCAGTTGGGCTAACTATAACTCATGCTCCCGCAATGCACTGTTTCTGACCTTTATGTAGCCTCGTTCTGCTAATTTCTGACCTGTATTTTGACTCTCCGCTAGTTTAAGATCGTTATCTTCATCTCTCTGTGCATTTCTGACCTTTCTTTTGCCTCTTTCTGCTTGTTTCTGACCATATTATGCCTCATTCTGCTTGTTTATGTCTCTGTTTTGCCTCTTTTTGCTAGTTACTGGTTTTTATTGGACCTCTTTCTGCTCATTGCTTAACACAATTTTGCCTTCTTTTTGGTTGTTTCTGACCTCTATTTTACCTCTATCTGCTCATTTCTGATCTCTATTTTGCCTCTTCCTGCTCATTGCGTGCCTGTATTTTGCCTCTTTCTGCTCATTTCTGACCTCTACTTTGCCTCTTTTTGCTCATTGCTGGCCTTTATTTTGCCTCCTTCTGCCCATTTCTGATCTCTATATTGCCTCTTTCTGCTCATTGCTGACCTTTTTACGGCTTCCGGTAAGTGTGAGCATTTCACAGCTCTTGCTTGCTGAAAGTGCAATATTTGCTTTGACTTGGCATGGGCTATCAAAACTCCAGCTAAGTCACAGCAAACAGCTATTTCCTGGGGTGGGCACGCCAGTACATAGTCGGAGTTGGCCATGGGCGGTCCTAAGGCGATCTATGGCTCCAGGAGGGTGCAATGCGGCCAAACTTCATTGCACTTCCTAGCCCAGGGGTGGTGGTGGTTCCTGGTGAAGCGGGGGGAGGTCTCATGGCCCCCCTTCATTTTTATGAATTGCCCCAGGGAGGTGGAGTTTCTCAGGTTTGCCAGCCCAGCAGGCCTGCCCACATTCATATTTAAGTGCCCCAGGGAGGGTGCAGTCCTTGGGACTGAGGGGGGCAGCGGGGGTGTCACGCAGCACCAAGGACCTGGCCCACTTAGAGGTTTATTAAAAGCAAGTGTGGGCACCTGCACTTATTTCTTTTCCCGTGAATATCGGAAATTCAAGGCAATATATAAAAAAAAAATACTTTTAATCAGTGGCATGGTCCCAGGGGGAGCCCAAGATCAAAACTTGGGGGCAGCAGGGTATTCCTATGCCTCCCCTAGTTATTTACATTTTTTGGGGCAAAGATTAAGCTGAGTCCCAGTATGGCTGCCAACACTTCCTGGTTGAAGTTTGGCAGCCAAGCAGAGCTCTGCATTTGACTGCACAAGCCTGTTATTTTTCACAAAGTTGTTGCGGCCACTGATATCACTTACTGTATTCCCTTAGGTTTCTCAACAACAACTGAATGGATCTGCACTAAATAACAAAAAGCACAATCTGTGTCACCAAATCTACCTTTCTGCCAAATTTGGTGTAATTCCGTCCAGCGGTTCGGGCTGTAGTTGTGTTTAAAGGTCATACGGGAATTAACATGGGAACACACACTTTCTTTTACACCCTTTGTTCTCTGCCCCCGCTTGACAGGTCACCCCCAAAAAATTTTGAATTTGCAAATTTTTTCTAATGTCCCTTAGTTTTAAATCTTTTAATTCCTCTAACAGCCTATGTGCCCACTATTATGTTATATACTAAATTGCATTGTATTTTGTGTATTGCCATTGTAATTAAGGCTTATTTATGATATACAACAGATTTATCATCAGTGATGGCTTTCTTCCTAATAGTCATTCTCACTCTCTATCATCAACAGCGGGTGCAGCTGATGAGGTAACTGTCCCTCAACTCACAAAGGCAACACTGAGGTCATCAACAGATTTTGCTTCTGTCCATCACAATATGTACTAATTCTCACTGTATACATCATTGGATGTCTTGCTCCATCAGTGATTGGATATTTTCTGATCACATGTTGACAGCTGCCTGAAAACTAGTGGACTTAAATTTCAGTCCCTGGGATGGTAGACCAGCCCTATATTTTTATATTCTGATATTTATATATATTTTGCATATCGCATATGTTTGCAAAGAATCGTAATAGGAAATTGCAAATTTGCCAGGGCCACACATTTTGGTTTCTCTAATGCTTGTTTAATATGGCAAGAGTGTCAAGCAAGTGCATCAAATACTATTCTTCCCATTTGTGACGCACAAGTGTCTCGTCATGTTGAAAGGCAGGAGGGTCAGCGAATTTACCTTCGCCACCCTTCTGCCATTCCCCACTAACATTGACAGACGTAGGTACGCATATCTGAGGGACAACACAGAATATGCTACTGTGTCCATTTGCAAAGTTTTACAATTGTTCTTGAGACTGTGAAGAGAAAATAGAAAAAGATGACCATTCAATCTTGTGAGACATCTCCGGTGTTTCCCTCTTTTATGACGAAAGTATCAATTTTAAAAACCTCAACAGATCATGATAAGTTATCAGTTCACACAATTACAGGCCAAATGTATCATGCATGTTATCAGTCTCAAACAAATCGGGGCATTTGCAAACGGTAAAATAAATTTTGGTATGTATGAATTCCAATTTGCAATTCAGTAACATATTACCGAATCTCAATTTAGAATTGCGAATACATACTGATTCAGTATTAGGAAGGGGAATGTTCAGGGCATCCTTTCCTGATATTGAATCACAGCAGTGTGCAAGAATGTTTTGTGAGAAAACTGCAGTCGTAAAAAATTCACATTTTAACCCATTCACAAATGGGAAAGGGTCCCCAAGGGACCTCTTTCCCTTTGGGAATGGTAGCGAAAATGTTTTTACAGAGCAGGCAGTGATTCCACGGAAAATGCTAAAAAAAGTATCACTTTTCTTTTTGAAATGCAACTTGTTTTCTTTTTTGGAAAACGGGCGACATAAAAAAAATATTACTTTATATAAAAACAATCATGGACATAGTGGTCTGCTGACCCCAGCAGGCCACCATTCCCGTGATTTTAGTGATTCATAATGGGTTGCAAATTGTGACCTACCTCATTAATAATCATGAGGTAGGTCAATTCGTGACCAACTAGGATTCGTTAAATTAAATTTTATGGACTTTCATACATTAGGAATAGCTATTACCTAACTGCAATTTGCAGAAAATTGCAACTAGGTAATCGCTTTTTTCAATATTGATATATGTGGCCCTACATGTCTACTGTTATTACAGTAATTATGGTAATTAATATATTACTTCATTGATTTAGGTGACCTGTTAGAAATAATGAATACCAATTTCTGAACAGTATATTGTCAGTTTAATCTGACCCTTTAAATTGACACATAGGTTTCAGAAAATGGTTTTACGAGGCACTGTAAATAGCGGTTAATGTCTCTTATGTAGTTTATCATTGATTATCCACACAAACTAAATCCATTTTATTAAAACCCCTGTTGGATGTAAAAATATATTGTAGTGCATTGCTCTGCTAGAAGGGTTCTGTTAATCAGAATCACCAAACAGCGGGTTTCGAATATTAAAAAGGTCTATAAAGCCATGAGCATTTGAAATAAGGCAATGTTATTGTGTGAGCTGGAACGGGCTGTCCTCAAATTAAACAAAGCTAGAACACCTAGTAACATCTGTGGGGATATTTCGAAAGCGTTGTTGATGTTTTATTTAATAACTGTAATCCCACAGGTTTTTCTCAGAAACATTGCTTAAGAAAAGTCCTTGTTGTTGTTATGAAACACCGAGATGTTTCTCTATACTTACTGCTTGTAGCTGGCTAGAACTTTATTAATCCATATGTATTTACCTCTGCCACCGTAACGCTGTATCCAATCAATGGATACACACACAATTTAAAGTACAGTGCAAATTCACAGTCGCCTTTTATGTTTTCATTTTGTAATTCATTTTGTGATTGTTCTTTTGTAGCTCTTTGCAAACTTTTGTGGCGATAGTATATTGGCTACCTTCTTACAGAAGTGCATAGCTTTATTCATTTCCATTTTAATTATGGGGCATGAATCATATAGCTGCGTCGCACATTTGCAATATTTCTTAGCTCACTGTTCCCAAGGCTGGTTGGCAGGGTGAGTGTGCAGATGCAGGACTCAGTTTTCACCGAAACCCCCCATATGGTGGGGCCTGCAAGATGCTCTGCTGTGCACTGCCTTCCAAGAGCAATGTTGGTACAATAGCAATACATTTCCCCCTAAACTTTGCATTAACTTTATTACTTTTGGCTATTTGACATTTCCCAAGTGTAAAATTATTCCAAAGTGCAGACTTACATGTCTCCACGTCCACGTTAGGGGTTGGAGTCTGCATAGAACGAATGTATGACAGTACAGTTACTACTAACTACTAATAACTTTATATTTTATTTTCCACATATTTTACGAAGACCTCTGCATCCGGCACTAACCTCCGCAACAAGGAATGCGGCCTCTGTAACCGGGGTGGAGACCTCCGCATGCAAGAGGGAGACATCTGCATGGAAGGGAAGAGAAGATTTACTAACACTTGAACCAAATCATACACCCCTGACATTAATTTCCTTCCAACAACATAACTACTGTCCACACCATAGGCTTTACTTGTTTTCCCTCTGCCACTACATTTTTATCGCAGGATGCAGACCCCATATTCCAGAGAAATTTCAATGAGGAGCAGACAGCCTTGCAGTTAGTTTTGTGGAAAAACACTACAAACAACTATTCATCCTGAATAGAGAACATAAGCAGAACCATGGGAGGAGGTATAGACTATGTCAACACTTTGTGGGCAAAGGCATGCACTGCAGTGGATATTAAAAAGAAGTGTCAAGGTGACAGGAAGTGTGATGGAGAAGTTCTCCACAATTCTTGTTGGCACTAGGTTTTCACGGAAGGACACCTGTTGCCAATCTCCTTTTCACCCACCTCTAGGAAGCTGTCCTATTTACAATGCGCCCCCACCAGCTATATGGGTAGGGGTGCATTGTAAATAGCACAATAACACTAATATTGTGAAGGAAAGATTATAAATCCACTTTTCCCTCACTAAAAATTTCCCGACATGGCGTAATGGTGCAATTTCTCAATAAAAAGTGTAACCGGAAATTCCCCAAATGATGCACGTTAGGTCGACGTAATATTAATTTTGCCCAGGCCTAATTCAAACCATCAAAATATCATCTCCATGTATGATTTAGGATGACTTACTCCTCTATCTATGTCTATCTCTTGTGTCAGCTATCATACAACAGTCTTTGGTATCCACCTTACAATCATCAACACCGATGACATTATTGAACATCTAAGCTGAAGCAAGTAGGCCCTCTGCATCCATCCCTCAGACAGATTAGTTTGAGAACCTCTGCTCTTAACGTTTGCATCTCATCAGTAGTTCTTTTACCAATTTTAGTTTTTATATTGTTTTTAGTACATACAATAATAAAAGAAGGGCCACAGGAATTACATGTCTTTAGTTGTCTCAATTAATTTTGGACTATATGAGTGTGTCTGTGTGTATATATATATATATATATATTCTCTGAAAAAACCATAGGTTAGAGACCATATATAGTTAGCTGGACATTTTATTGATATAAAACAAATGAAATTCCATATATAGTTAGTTGCACTAACTATATATTTCGCGCATCCGCAATCCAATGCTGATGATGTCACATATTACATCATTCATGACATGGTCAGTGACATCACTGATGACATCACTGATGACATCTCAAATGACATCACTGATGACATCTCATTTAACATCAATGATCACACCACTGATGATATACTTCATGTGATAATACAATGCACCTCCTTACACTCTAATATAACCTCTGTTACACCTAGTGTAAAATACAGAGTATCATTTTTGAAACCATTGACACACGAATACCATTTACTACATACGCACTCACTGATTCCTACGTCTACACACACATTCACTCATTCACCCATACAATCACTCGTACATACAGTCACTCATCATTACAACACTATCATATGCACTCATACACCAATGCAGACACTCACACACTGCCACTCATCCATGGAGTTACTCACACACCTAGTCAGTCCTGTAAAGAATCAATCACACTTTCATTTCTTCATCTATACAGTTAAACACAGTTAAACACAGAACAGCTTACATTTTCACAGATATACTAACACATACTTACTCACTTATACAATCAAATCCTTCATCCATACTCTTATACATCCACTCATTCTTCAGTATGTAAAACATATTTAAACTTTAAAAAAACACACAGACACTGGATGATGTCATCAGTGATGTCATTTGAGATGTCATCAGTGATGTCATCAGTGATGTCACTGACCATGTCATGAATGATGTAATATGTGACATCATCAGCATTGGATTGCGGATGCGCGAAATATATAGTTAGTGCAACTAACTATATATGGAATTTCATTGGTTTTATATCAATAAAATGTCCAGCTAACTATATATGGTCTCTAACCTATGGTTTTTTCAGTGAATTTTCAAGGTTTTGTAAATGCAAATTCCTAACTATATATGGTCTATAACCTATCGTTTTTTCAGTGAATTTCATTGGTTTTTTAAAAGCTAATATCTATAGCTGTAAAATATATTCTTTATTACGTGACGTATCACGTAGCCACGTGAGACGCCTCATGACGCGTCGCATAACCGTGACGTATCGGCTCTGCAGCGCAAACAAAACCCGTAACGTAAGCGCGCCAGAGCACGCTTACAGATATATATTTTTTTTAACCTTAATTAGACAAAATCCACACGTGCACATAACATGAGGCCTTGCAAAGGCACATCAAACAAACAGTCCCTACAATTTTGCCAAGTTTGGTGGGAATCTATTCCCTTAATTTTTTTTTTACTGTTTCTCTTGGTTTTCCCCTTGTTACGCTTACCGGGACGCTACCCGGTACGCGAACCGGATGCTCCAAAAACACAAGATGGCGGACTCCCGTTACGCTGCCGGTTAGCTGCCCGGTTCGCGTACCGGGAAGCGCCTCTACCGCGAAAAATCGCAAAAATTTTTTTTTTTTACCCCGCGGGGCACTTTAATAGCCCCCTCATCAATCCTAGGGGGTCAGGAGGGGTCTACCTTACCCCCTTTCCTTCATTTCCCCCTTTTTTTTTCCACCTCTTGTCTCGTGATCCTACGGAGAGACAAGATGGCGGCCGCTCCGGACTGTTTACAATGTTGACAGCCAATCAGCTTCTCCTCAGACTCCCGTTACGCTGCCGGTTAGCTGCCCGGTTAGCTGCCCAGTTCGCGTACCGGGACGCGCCTCTACGGCGAAAAATGGCAAAAATATATATATTTTTTTTTTTTTTGCCCCGCGGGGCACTTTAATATTCCCCTCATCAATCCTAGGGGGTCAGGAGGGGTCTACCTTGCCCCCTTTCCTTCATTTCCCCCTTCGTTTTTCACCACATCTTGTCTCTCGATCCTACCGAGAGACAAGATGGCGGCCGCTCCGGACTGTTTAGAATGTTGACAGACACCGGAGAGCCAATCAGTTTCGCTTCGCGAAGTTCCGTCACGCGTCCGGTACGCGAACCGGGGCGCTAACCGGAGCGCTGTCACAGATATATATATTTTTAAAACGTTAATTTCTCAAAATCCACTGGAGCACATATATTGAGACATAGCAAAGGCACGTCGGGCAAACCATATCTACAATTTTGTCAAGTTTCGTGTAAATCCATTCAGCCGTTCGAGCTAAAAGTGAGTCCAACCGCCCTATGGAAAAATTAATGGGAAAAACGTGTTTTGGGACCCCCCTTTTTTCTCGGCCCCCCCAAATTTTCAGGGGCTGCTCAAAAGCAAAATGTGCCATTTTTCAGAAAATTTCAGCCAATTCCGTCCACAAACGCCAAAGTTAATCGACATAGAATTTTCAGAAATCCCATAGAAAAAAATCCTAACTATATATACCTACTGGCTATCGCCAGTAGGTAATATATATATATATATATATATATATATATATATATATATATATATATATATATTCACTGAAAAAACCATAGGTTATAGACCATATATAGTTAGGAATTTGCATTTACAAAACCTTGAAAATTCACTGAAAAAACCATAGGTTAGAGACCATATATAGTTAGCTGGACATTTTATTGACATAAAACCAATGAAATTCCATATATAGTTAGTTGCGCTAACTATATATCGCGCACCCGCAATCCACTGCTGATGATGTCACATATTACATCATTCATGACATGGTCAGTGACATCACTGATGACATCACTGATGACATCTCAAATGACATCACTGATGACATCACTGATGACCTCTCAAATGACATCACTGATGACATCATCTAGTGTCTGTGTGTTTTTGTAAAGTTTAAATATGTTTTACATATTGAAGAATGAGTGGATGTATGGAAGACTGAGTGTGTGTGTGGCTGGCTGGGAGGTGTGTGACTCTGTGCATATCAATGTGTACTTGTATCAGTGATTGTATAAGAGAGTAAGTATGTGTTAGTATATGTGTGAAAAGTATAGTGTTCTGTGTTTAACTGTATAGATGAGGAAATCGAAGTGTGATTGATACTTCACAGGACTGACTAGGTGTATGAGTGCATATGATAGTGTTGTAATAATGAGTGACTGTATGTATGAGTGATTGTATGGGTGATTGAGTGAATGTGTGTGTAGACGTAGGAATCAGTGAGTGCGTATGTAGTAACTGGTATTGGTGTGTCATGATGTCATCAGTGATGTCATTTGAGATGTCATCAGTGATGTCATTTGAGATGTCATCAGTGATGTCATCAGTGATGTCACTGAAGTATGGTGTTCTGTGTTTAACTGTATAGATGAGGAAATGGAAGTGTGATTGATTCTTTACAGGACTGACTAGGTGTGTGAGTAACTCCATGGATGAGTGGCAGTGTGTGAGTGTCTGCATAGGTGTATGAGTGCATATGATAGTGTTGTAATAATGAGTGACTGTATGTATGAGTGATTGTATGGGTGAATGAGTGAATGTGTGTGTAGACGTAGGAATCAGTGAGTGCGTATGTAGTAACTGGTATTGGTGTGTCATGATGTCATCAGTGATGTCATTTGAGATGTCATTTGAGATGTCATCAGTGATGTCATCAGTGATGTCACTGACCATGTCATGAATGATGTAATATGTGATATCATCAGCAGTGGATTGCGGGTGCGCGATATATAGTTAGTGCAACTAACTATATATGGAATTTCATTGATTTTATGTCAATAAAATGTCCAGCTAACTATATATGGTCTCTAACCTATGGTTTTTTCAGTGAATTTTCAAGGTTTTGTAAATGCAAATTCCTAACTATATATGGTCTATAACCTATGGTTTTTTCAGTGAATTTCATTGGTTTTTTAAAAGCTAATATCTATAGCTGTAAAATATATTCTTTATTACGTGACGTATCACGTAGCCACGTGAGACGCCTCATGACGCGTCGCATAACCGTGACGTATCGGCTCTGCAGCGCAAACAAAACCCGTAACGTAAGCGTGCCGGAGCACGCTTACAGATATATATATTTTTTTTAACCTTAATTAGACAAAATCCACACGTGCACATATCTTGAGGCCTTGCAAAGGCACATCAAACAAACAGCCCCTACAATTTTGCCAAGTTTGCTGGAAATCTATTCCCTTAATTTTTTTTTTACTGTTTCTCTTGGTTTTCCCCTTGTTACGCTTACCGGGATGCTACCCGGTACGCGAACCGGACGCTCCAAAAACACAAGATGGCGGACTCCCACTACGCTGCCGGTTAGCTGCCCGGTTCGCGTACCGGGAAGCGCCTCTACCGCGAAAAATCGCGGGGGACTTTAATATCCCCCTCATCAATCCTAGGGGGTCAGGAGGGGTTTACCTTGCCCCCTTTCCTTCATTTCCCCCTTCTTTTTTCACCACATCTTGTCTCTCGAACCTACCGAGTGACAAGATGGCGGCCGCTCCGGACTGTTTACAATGTTGACAGCTACGCTGCCGGTTAGCTGCCCGGTTAGCTGCCCGGTTCGCGTACCGGGAAGCGCCTCTACCGCGAAAAATCGCAAACATTTTTTTTTTTTACCCTGCGGGGCACTTTAATAGCCCCCTCATCAATCCTAGGGGGTCAGGAGGGGTCTACCTTACCCCCTTTCCTTCATTTCCCCCTTTTTTTTTCCACCTCTTGTCTCGTGATCCTACCGAGAGACAAGATGGCGGCCGCTCCGGACTGTTTACAATGTTGACAGCCAATCAGCTTCTCCTCAGACTCCCGTTACGCTGCCGGTTAGCTGCCCGGTTAGCTGCCCGGTTAGCTGCCCAGTTCGCGTACCGGGACGCGCCTCTACGGCGAAAAATGGCAAAAATATATATATATTTTTTTTTTTGCCCCGCGGGGCACTTTAATATTCCCCTCATCAATCCTAGGGGGTCAGGAGGGGTCTACCTTGCCCCCTTTCCTTCATTTCCCCCTTCGTTTTTCACCACATCTTGTCTCTCGATCCTACCGAGAGACAAGATGGCGGCCGCTCCGGACTGTTTAGAATGTTGACAGACACCGGAGAGCCAATCAGTTTTGCTTTGCGAAGTTCCGTCACGCGTCCGGTACGCGAACCGGGGCGCTAACCGGAGCGCTGTCACAGATATATATATTTTTAAAACGTTAATTTCTCAAAATCCACTGGAGCACATATATTGAGACATAGCAAAGGCACGTCGGGCAAACCATATCTACAATTTTGTCAAGTTTCGTGTAAATCCATTCAGCCGTTCGAGCTAAAAGTGAGTCCAACCGCCCTATGGAAAAATTAATGGGAAAAACGTGTTTTGGGACCCCCCTTTTTTCTCGGCCCCCCCAAATTTTCAGGGGCTGCTCAAAAGCAAAATGTGCCATTTTTCAGAAAATTTCAGCCAATTCCGTCCACAAACGCCAAAGTTATTCGACATAGAATTTTCAGAAATCCCATAGAAAAAAATCCTAACTATATATACCTACTGGCTATCGCCAGTAGGTAAAATATATATATATATATATATATATATATATATATATATATATATATATATATATATATATATATTCACTGAAAAAACCATAGGTTATAGACCATATATAGTTAGGAATTTGCATTTACAAAACCTTGAAAATTCACTGAAAAAACCATAGGTTAGAGACCATATATAGTTAGCTGGACATTTTATTGACATAAAACCAATGAAATTCCATATATAGTTAGTTGCGCTAACTATATATCGCGCACCCGCAATCCACTGCTGATGATGTCACATATTACATCATTCATGACATGGTCAGTGACATCACTGATGACATCACTGATGACATCTCAAATGACATCACTGATGACATCACTGATGACCTCTCAAATGACATCACTGATGACATCATCTAGTGTCTGTGTGTTTTTGTAAAGTTTAAATATGTTTTACATATTGAAGAATGAGTGGATGTATGGAAGACTGAGTGTGTGTGTGGCTGGCTGGGAGGTGTGTGACTGTGCATATCAATGTGTACTTGTATCAGTGATTGTATAAGAGAGTAAGTATGTGTTAGTATATGTGTGAAAAGTATGGTGTTCTGTGTTTAACTGTATAGATGAGGAAATCGAAGTGTGATTGATACTTCACAGGACTGACTAGGTGTATGAGTGCATATGATAGTGTTGTAATAATGAGTGACTGTATGTATGAGTGATTGTATGGGTGATTGAGTGAATGTGTGTGTAGACGTAGGAATCAGTGAGTGCGTATGTAGTAACTGGTATTGGTGTGTCATGATGTCATCAGTGATGTCATTTGAGATGTCATCAGTGATGTCATTTGAGATGTCATCAGTGATGTCATCAGTGATGTCACTGAAGTATGGTGTTCTGTGTTTAACTGTATAGATGAGGAAATGGAAGTGTGATTGATTCTTTACAGGACTGACTAGGTGTGTGAGTAACTCCATGGATGAGTGGCAGTGTGTGAGTGTCTGCATAGGTGTATGAGTGCATATGATAGTGTTGTAATAATGAGTGACTGTATGTATGAGTGATTGTATGGGTGAATGAGTGAATGTGTGTGTAGACGTAGGAATCAGTGAGTGCGTATGTAGTAACTGGTATTGGTGTGTCATGATGTCATCAGTGATGTCATTTGAGATGTCATTTGAGATGTCATCAGTGATGTCATCAGTGATGTCACTGACCATGTCATGAATGATGTAATATGTGATATCATCAGCAGTGGATTGCGGGTGCGCGATATATAGTTAGTGCAACTAACTATATATGGAATTTCATTGATTTTATGTCAATAAAATGTCCAGCTAACTATATATGGTCTCTAACCTATGGTTTTTTCAGTGAATTTTCAAGGTTTTGTAAATGCAAATTCCTAACTATATATGGTCTATAACCTATGGTTTTTTCAGTGAATTTCATTGGTTTTTTAAAAGCTAATATCTATAGCTGTAAAATATATTCTTTATTACGTGACGTATCACGTAGCCACGTGAGACGCCTCATGACGCGTCGCATAACCGTGATGTATCGGCTCTGCAGCGCAAACAAAACCCGTAACGTAAGCGTGCCGGAGCACGCTTACAGATATATATATTTTTTTTAACCTTAATTAGACAAAATCCACACGTGCACATATCTTGAGGCCTTGCAAAGGCACATCAAACAAACAGCCCCTACAATTTTGCCAAGTTTGCTGGAAATCTATTCCCTTAATTTTTTTTTTACTGTTTCTCTTGGTTTTCCCCTTGTTACGCTTACCGGGATGCTACCCGGTACGCGAACCGGACGCTCCAAAAACACAAGATGGCGGACTCCCGCTACGCTGCCGGTTAGCTGCCCGGTTCGCGTACCGGGAAGCGCCTCTACCGCGAAAAATCGCGGGGGACTTTAATATCCCCCTCATCAATCCTAGGGGGTCAGGAGGGGTTTACCTTGCCCCCTTTCCTTCATTTCCCACTTCTTTTTTCACCACATCTTGTCTCTCGAACCTACCGAGTGACAAGATGGCGGCCGCTCCGGACTGTTTACAATGTTGACAGCTACGCTGCCGGTTAGCTGCCCGGTTAGCTGCCCGGTGAGCTGCCTGGTGAGCTGCCCGGTTCGCGTACCGGGACGCGCCTCTACGGCGTAAAATCGCAAAAAACAATTTTTATTTATTTTTTGCCCCGCGGGGCACTTTAATATCCCCCTCATCAATCCTAGGGGGTCAGGAGTGGTCTACCTTGCCCCCTTTCCTTCATTTCCCCCTTCGTTTTTCACCACATCTTGTCTCTCGATCGTACCGAGAGACAAGATGGCGGCCGCTCCGGACTGTTTAGAATGTTGACAGACACCGGAGAGCCAATCAGCTTCGCTTCGCGAAGTTCCGTTACGCGTCAGTTCCGGGGCGCTAACCGGAGCGCTGTCACAGATATATATATTTTTTTAAACGTTAATTTCTCAAAATCCACTGGAGCACATATATTGAGACATAGCAAAGGCACGTCGGGCAAACCATATCTACAATTTTGCCAAGTTTCATGTAAATCTATTCAGCCGTTCGAGCTAAAAGTGAGTCCAACCGCCCTATGGAAAAATGAATGGGAAAAACGCGTTTTGGGACCCCCCTTTTCTCTCGGCCCCCCCTTGACAAAACCCCCCCAAATTTTCAGGGGCTGCTCGGAAACAGATTGTGCCATTTTCCTGAAAATTTCAGCCAATTCCGTCCACAAACGCCAAAGTTATTAGACATAGAATTTTCAGAAATCCCATAGAGAAAAAATCCTAACTATATATACCCACTGGCTATCGCCAGTAGGTAATATACATATATAAACATATATAATCTGCATATCTATATAAATATAAATGCATGCATACATATACATATATGCATACATATGCATGTTATTTACATGAAAGTTTTAAAAACACTAATAAAAGCAAAGCTAAAAAGCCACCTCATTACAAACAGAATGGCTTTAACTTAAACGAGGGCGAGATCTATTGCATTTTCAATGCTTGTTTACTTTGGTTCTATCAAGAAGGCATTCAGATGTGTCACACATTTGCCATAAATTCTGAATGTTAGCACTCTAGTTGCTCATTAGATCACTGTAGTAAAGCTAGTGCTCACCAGGGAAGTCTGCTGCTAATCATGGTTTGCAGCCATTTTCCCGCATTTTTTATCCCGCAGACTTTCAGTCCGCATACCATTATCCCGCAAGGTCATTGACCTCGCATACCATTATCCTGCATTTTTTCAAAACGCATGTGCATTTATCGCGCATGCCTTTACAAAGAATTACGTTTTAAAGGCATGTATGGTAAATGTATTTGCGTTGTGAAAACCACGATGACGAGAGAGGTAAGTGGGTTTGTGTTAATTTTTTCGTGGGTTAGTGATTGTGTAGTGTAGTGTAGTGTTGTGTAGTGTAGTGTTGTGTTAGTGTAGTGTAGAGTTGTGGTGGTTGTTTAGTGTAGGGTCATGCTGGGGGTAGTGTTTTAGGGTTTAGGGTTGTGTTGTAGTGTTTGCGTAGTGTAGGGTCATGCTGGGGGTAGTGTTTTAGGGTTTAGGGTTGTGTTGTAGTGGTTGCGTAGTGTAGGGTCATGCTGGGGCTAGTGTTTTAGGGTTTAGGGTAGTGTTGTAGTATTTGCGTAGTGTAGGGTCATGCTGGGCGTAGTGTTTTAGGGTTTAGGATAGTGTTGTAGTGTTTGCGTAGTGTAGGGTCATGCTGGGGGTAGTGTTTTAGGGTTTTGGGTAGTGTTGTAGTGTTTGCGTAGTGTAGGGTCATGCTGGGGTGTAGTGTTTTAGGGTTTAGGGTAGTGTTGTAGTGTTTGCGTAGTGTAGGGTCATGCTGGGGGTAGTGTTTTAGGGTTTTGGGTAGTGTTGTAGTGTTTGCGTAGTGTAGGGTCATGCTGGGGGTAGTGTTTTAGGGTTTTGGGTAGTGTTGTAGTGTTTGCGTAGTGTAGGGTCATGCTGGGGTGTAGTGTTTTAGGGTTTTGGGTAGTGTTTGCGTAGTGTAGGGTCATGCTGGGGTGTAGTGTTTTAGGGTTTTGGGTAGTGTTGTAGTGTTTGCGTAGTGTAGGGTCATGCTGGGGGTAGTGTTTTAGGGTTTTGGGTAGTGTTGTAGTGTTTGCGTAGTGTAGGGTCATGCTGGGGGTAGTGTTTTAGGGTTTTGGGTAGTGTTGTAGTGTTTGCGTAGTGTAGGGTCATGCTGGGGGGTAGTGTTTTAGGGTTTTGGGTAGTGTTGTAGTGTTTGCGTAGTGTAGGGCATGCTGGGGGTAGTGTTTTAGGGTTTTGGGTAGTGTTGTAGTGTTTGCGTAGTGTAGGGTCATGCTGGGGGTAGTGTTTTAGGGTTTAGGGTAGTGTTGTAGTGTTTGCGTAGTGTAGGGTCATGCTGGGGGTAGTGTTTTAGGGTTTAGGGTAGTGTTGTAGTGTTTGCGTAGTGTAGGGTCATGCTGGGGGTAGTGTTTTAGAGTTTAGGGTAGTGTTGTAGTGTTTGCGTAGTGTAGGGTCATGCTGGGGGTAGTGTTTTAGGGTTTAGGGTAGTGTTGTAGTGTTTGCGTAGTGTAGGGTCATGCTGGGGGTAGTGTTTTAGGGTTTAGGGTAGTGTTGTAGTGTTTACGTAGTGTAGGGTCATGCTGGGGTGTAGTGTTTTAGGGTTTTGGGTAGTGTTGTAGTGTTTGCGTAGTGTAGGGTCATGCTGGGGGTAGTGTTTTAGGGTTTAGGGTAGTGTTGTAGTGTTTGCGTAGTGTAGGGTCATGCTGGGGTGTAGTGTTTTAGGGTTTTGGGTAGTGTTGTAGTGTTTGCATAGTGTAGGGTCATGCTGGGGGTAGTGTTTTAGGGTTTAGGGTAGTGTTGTAGTGTTTGCGTAGTGTAGGGTCATGCTGGGGTGTAGTGTTTTAGGGTTTTGGGTAGTGTTGTAGTGTTTGCGTAGTGTAGGGTCATGCGGGGGTGTAGTGTTTTAGGGTTTTGGGTAGTGTTGTAGTGTTTGCGTAGTGTAGGGTCATGCTGGGGGTAGTGTTTTAGGGTTTTGGGTAGTGCTGTAGTGTTTGCGTAGTGTAGGGTCATGCTGGGGGTAGTGTTTTAGGGTTTTGGGTAGTGTTGTAGTGTTTTCGTAGTGTAGGGTCATGCTGGGGGGTAGTGTTTTAGGGTTTTGGGTAGTGTTGTAGTGTTTGCGTAGTGTAGGGCATGCTGGGGGTAGTGTTTTAGGGTTTTGGGTAGTGTTGTAGTGTTTGCGTAGTGTAGCGTCATGCTGGGGGTAGTGTTTTAGGGTTTAGGGTAGTGTTGTAGTGTTTGCGTAGTGTAGGGTCATGCTGGGGGTAGTGTTTTAGGGTTTAGGGTAGTGTTGTAGTGTAGGGTCATGCTGGGGGTAGTGTTTTAGGGTTTAGGGTAGTGTTGTAGTGTTTGCGTAGTGTAGGGTCATGCTGGGGGTAGTGTTTTAGGGTTTAGGGTAGTGTTGTAGTGTTTGCGTAGTGTAGGGTCATGCTGGGGGTAGTGTTTTAGGGTTTAGGGTAGTGTTGTAGTGTTTGCGTAGTGTAGGGTCATGCTGGGGTGTAGTGTTTTAGGGTTTTGGGTAGTGTTGTAGTGTTTGCGTAGTGTAGGGTCATGCTGGGGGTAGTGTTTTAGGGTTTAGGGTAGTGTTGTAGTGTTTGCGTAGTGTAGGGTCATGCTGGGGTGTAGTGTTTTAGGGTTTTGGGTAGTGTTGTAGTGTTTGCGTAGTGTAGGGTCATGCTGGGGGTAGTGTTTTAGGGTTTAGGGTAGTGTTGTAGTGTTTGCATAGTGTAGGGTCATGCTGGGGGTAGTGTTTTAGGGTTTAGGGTTGTGTTGTAGTGTTTGCGTAGTGTAGGGTCATGCTGGGGGTAGTGTTTTAGGGTTTAGGGTTGTGTTGTACTGTTTGTGTAGTGTAGGGTCATGCTGGGGGTAGTGTTTTAGGGTTTAGGGTAGTTTAGTTGTTTAGTGTATGCTAAAGGCATATTCGTTCTAAAAGTTTTCGTGATTTTAATTTGCGGCCTAATAGTACATGCGGGATTTTTTTTTGCGGACTGATGGTATGCGGGATTTCGTCATATATTCGCTAATCATACTTTCTATGGCAAAATGAACCCCCTCATTTTGTTCATTTTTAAATTAAATGTTTTAAGAGTTACCAGTCCCTACAATTTTGCCAAGTTTGGTGTAAATCCATTCAGCCGTTCAGGCTAAAAGTGAGGCCAACCGCGCTATGGAAAATTGCATGGGAAAAACACGTTTTGGGACCCCCTTTTTTCTCAGCCCCCCCTTGACGAACCCCCCCAAATTTTCAGGGGCTGCTCAGAAACAAAATGTTCCATTTTCCTGAAAATTTCAGCCAATTCTGTCCTCAAACGCCAAAGTTATTCGACATAGAATTTTCAAAAATCCCATAGGAAAAAAATCCTAACTATATATACCTACTAGTAGGTAATATATATATATATATATATATATATATATATATATATATATATATATATATATATATATATATATATATATATATATATATATATATATATATATATTCACTGAAAAAAACATAGGTTTTACACACGTTATAGTTGGGGATTAGCATTTTAAAAACCATTGAAATTTACAGGAACACACATTCACTGGATGATGTCATCAGTGATGTCATCAGTGATGTCAATTGAGATGTCATCAGTGATGTCATGAGTGATGTCACTGACCATGTCATGAGTGATGTAATATGTGACATCATCCGCAGTGCATTGCGGTCGCGCGAGTTATAGTTAGCTGAACTAACTATAACAGGGGAATTTCAAAGGTTTTGTATGAGTAAAATGACCAGCTAACTATAACTGGTGTGAAACCTATGTTTTTTTCAGTGAATTTCAAAGGTTTTTAAAATGCTAATTCCTAACTATAACGTGGCTGTAACCTATGGTTTTTTTCAGTGAATTTTAATGGTTTTGTAAATGAAAGTTTTTTAATGTAATAATTGTTATATATTTATACTGATTTACAACATTATTATAATTTTTTTATTTTTAGATATATTATTTTTTAAATTACATTACATATTTTTAATATAAATTGATAAAAAATGTTTGTACACCTCTCTGCAACGCAGCCCCCTGACGCGTTTGCAGAGGGGGAACTAATTCCACTTGCATACTGGGGGTCCCTGGGGGCCAGCTAGCCCACCAGGAACCTCCAGTATTCCCCAGGGGGCTGCATTGCAGAGAGGTGTAATGAGGCCACACCCTTTTTTTACACCTCGCTGCAACGCAGCCCCCGGGGGTGTTTGCAGAGGGAGAACTAATTCGCCTTGCAAACTGGGGGTCCCTGGGGGCCAACTAGCCCACCTGGAACCTCCAGTATGCGCCAGGGGGCTGCATTTCAGAGAGGTGTAATGAGGCCACACCCTTTTTCACACCTCTCTGCAGCGCAGCTCACGGGCACGTTTGCAGAGGGGGAACTAATTCCCCTTTTATATTGGTTTTCCCTGGGGGCCAACTAGCCCACCTGGAACGTCCAGTATGCGCCAGGGGCTGCATTGCAGAGAGGTGTAATGAAGCCACACCCTTTTTTTACACCTCTCTGCAACGCAGCCCCCGGGCACGTTTGCAGAGGGAGAACTAATTCCCCTTGCAAACTGGGGGTCCCTGGGGGCCAACTAGCCCACCTGGAACCTCCAGTATGCGCCAGGGGCTGCATTGCAGAGAGGTGTAATGAGCCTATGCCCCTTTTTACACCTCTCTGCAACGCAGCCCCCGGGCGTGTTTGCAGAGGGGGAACTAATTCCCCTTGCATACTGGGGGTCACTGTTAGGCAACTAGCTCACCAGGAGCCTCCAGTATGTGCCAGGGGGCTGCGTTGCTTTGCCCCGGAGGGCGGCAGTCCCCGGGGCAGTGTGTTGGGGGATTGGGCACCCCCCACACTTCTTTATCACTATGCCCCCACAATTTGGTCCCCCTGGGGGGTAATTTTTAAATAAACATACCGGGTTTTTTTAAAAACATTTTTGGCTTTGGGGGTCCTTGTGGGACCCCATGAGCAGGCCTAGGGGGTCAGGGTGCTTCTACCCCCCTTTTTGTGTTTTACACATTTGTTTTTCTGCTTTCTTGTGCCTCGGTCTACCGAGCACAAGATGGCTGCCAACACTTCCTGGTTTGAAGTGTTGAAAGCCAATGAGCATGCAGCTCGTGCTCGAGAAGTTTTAGAACTCAAAAAGGGGGCAGGGTAGAAGCACCCTGACCCCCTAGGCCTGCTCAGGGGTTCCCACATGGACCCCCAAGGCAAAAAAAAAATTGGGGGGGGGAGCACCGTGCGCGCACCCCGCGGTTTTTCGATTTTTTTTTCTTTTTCTTTTCGCCTGGACCCCCTGAGCAGGCCTAGGGAGTCAGGGTGCTTCTACCCTGCCCCCTTTTTGAGTTCTACACTTTTTTTCTGCTTTCTTGTGCCTCAGTCTACTGAGGCACAAGATGGCTGCCATCAATTTCTGTTTTGGAGTGTTGACAGACAGTGGCAGCCAATCAGCATGAAGCTCGTGCACGGCAAGGTGCGCGTGCGGCGCGCTTATAGATATATAATTGATTTTAACTTTAATTTTCTCAGCAACTACTGGAGGGATTTACACCATTTAAACAAAAGCGTGATCTGCGTACCAAACCCTACCATTTTCCCAAATTTGGTGTCATTCCGTTCAGCGGTTCGGGCTGTAGCCATGTCTAATCGTCCTATGGAAATTAACATGGGGAAAACACGTTTGGGACCCCCCTTTTTTCGCATCCCCCGCTTGACGAATATTCCCTAGACTTTCAGGGAAAGAGCGGGCCATCTTCTTTGAGAAATTCGCGGCGATTCATCAACCAGCGCCAAAGTTATTCCAATAGAATGTTCGGATTTCCTATGGAAACTAGGTCCTAACTATAACTACCTAGGATTGTTTTCCATAGGAAATCCGCAACATTCTATTGGAAATAACTTTGGCGCAGATTGGGGGATCTGCCTGTAATTTTCCTCAAATTTGCCTCGCTGCACTGCGCTCCTTTCCTAAAAGTTTGGGGGGGATTCGTCAAGCGGGGGCCGAGATAAAAGGGGGTCCCAAAACGTGTTTTCCCCATGTTAATTTCCATAGGGCGGTTGGACTCACTTTTAGCTCGAACGGCTGAATGGATTTTTACCAAACTTGGCAAAATTGTAGGGACTGGTAGCCCGATGTGCCTTTGCTATGTCTCAAGATATGTGCTCCAGCGGATTTTGAGTATTTTAAGTTCAAAAAAATATATATATCTATAAGCGCGCCCCGGTACGCGCACCGGGGAGCGCACCCGGCGCGTAACGCGAGTTCGCGCGCGGAAAGCTGATTGGCTCTCGGGTGTCTGTCAACATTCCAAACAGTCCGGAGCGGCCGCCATTTGGTGTCTCGGTAGGATCAAGACACAAGAGGTGGCAAAAACAAAGGGGGAAATGACCATAAGGGGGCAGGGTAGACCCCTCCTGACCCCCTAGGTTTGATGTGGGGGCCATAAAAGGTCCCCGCGGGGCAAAAAAAAAAATATTCCAATTTTCATGTGGGGAGCGCCCGGTACGTGCACTGAGGAGCGTACCAGGGAGCGTACCAAGGGGAAAACCCAGTGAAACAGTAAAATAATAATTTAAAGTGCTTAGAGGTAGGTTAGCTGTGAATAGAGTTGTTGTGTTCTGTGGGTGATTTAAGTACGAACATGTAGGTACCAATGCAGAGTTTTAAATTCAATGTAGACCGTCTCCTTTGTAGATAATTTGCATGTTGTTACAGAAGTTATTGTGGTATATGGAATCCATAGCATAGTCTGTCAGGAAAGTAGAAACAGATCCTTTAAGCACACCCTGAGAAGGTCTAGGGGATCATAGGTAGTCTATCCTGCTCCCTTATGATGTTTTCCAGTATTACATTTAATCTCTTCTAAATTTACATAAAATTGGCGGTGATATCGTGGATTAGAGACGGACAGTGAGAGAAGGGAGGCAGGAGATGAAAAACAGATGTCAAATACACTTTGGAGATAATATAGTGGGAGAAAGGAAGTAACTATGAGCAAACTTACTATGTAACTCCAACAAATTGCACAGTATAGTATAAGTCTCACTTTATAATATAATCTTTTTGGTACGACTTCAAGAATTACATAAGAATTACATATAAAAATGAATAATGTCTGAAACAATTTTTAATTATTAAATAAAAATGTATTGTTGAGATTGTTCATACTCTATTAAAACTTCTAACATCAGATTATCTGGAATCTCCTCCACAATTTCATTGCATCATTCCATTGCTTCAAGGCAGTTTATTAGTTCTTGATCCCCAGACTCATCCATGAAATCAAAGCCTTTCTTAAGAATGTTGTTATGCATAATTTCAAAAGAAATTGTATTGGTCTCCCCTTTACCTTCCATTTTTTGGCTGTAAATTGCATAAAAAATAACTATATTAGTAGAGTTAGGGCACTGTTGGGTTTAAGTTCAGGCAGGTACTTCTGAGTTTTTACCAGTGAAGTTATCTTTGGGCAGTGTATGTTATCAGGCAGGAAGTAGAAATATAAAAAAGTGCATGTGAAGAAGTTTAAGTAAATTCATATTATTATAGAGAAGCCTAAATCAATCCATAACTACAACAGAGAAGCCTATCTCAATCTATAACTATAACAGAGGGACAGTAAAAAACTATCAGAAAACGTTTTTCCAATTTAACTTAAAGTGCAGAACATAGTTCCCCTTACAAATTAACAAATTACCTTTCAGAAAGGAGTTAATGTTTTCAGAGGAAATACTTTATAAATGTACCTCAGGTAGTAGTACTCAAAATGGCCGTGTTTCCCTCTCATTTTTCATTTATATTCATGTACATAACCAATGGAATTTCAGGAAAAAAAAGTAGAAAATGAAAGTAACATTTTCATTGGTTGCAAATTCTAACACTTTCAAATGTGTTTTAGTCATGTAATTTACCTCAGGATATTTAGACAGGGCTACAGCCCAAATGGGTCAATGGAATTCCACCAAATTTGGGAAAATGGTAGGGACTGCGTTGTAGTAGGGCCTATTCTATATATGGTGAAAGTCTCTCTAGTGGTTTTTATGTAAATTAACTTCTAAAAATGTTTTAGGGCGCTTACCGGTGCGCGCCCCGGTACGCGTACCGGTAGTGCTACGGGAGTCCTCCATCTTGTGTTTCGGTAGATTTGAGACACAAGATGGAGGACAAACAACGTTGGGAATGGGTAAAAGGGGGCACGGTAGACACTCCCTGACCCCCTAGGTTTTCAGAGGGGGGCTTAGGAGGCCCATATAGGCACAAAAAAACAAATTTGTTTTTTAATTTTCGCGGGGGAAGCGCCCGGTACGCGCACCGGGGAGCGCACCGGGGAGCGCACCGGGGAGCGTACTTTGGTGAAAAACAGTGAAAAAAGTTAGGGAAAAATAATAATTTTGAGTGATCAGAGGTAGGGTAGCCCTGAAAAGAGCTTTTGGGTTCTGTGGCTGATTTAGGTACCTACAAGTAGGTTCCAATGCACAGTCTTATATTCAGGAGGAATATTCTATTCCCCTCATCTGAGAAGTGCACACCATCTCCTCTGTAGATATCTTGCATGTTGTAACGCAAGTTATTGTTGTATATTGAACCCATTCCATAGTCTCTCATGTAAGCAGAAACAGATTTATTCACATGTTTCCGTGCTTTCTCAAATTGTGGACAAAATTGGTTGGACCACTTCCATTTCTGTCTTTGGCATATATTGGAAAATACCAAGGCAGTTTGAGGAAAAAGTGCCATCAATTGCTCAAAGGTGTCTTTTAAAAACATTTCCAGACCTACCCTAGTCAAAGTGCTTAAGTCATTTCCACCCCAGTGCTGAATTATGAGGTGAGGGTGTGGCAGATGCAAAAAGGTTTACACCAATGGTATCAATTGATGACATCTCAATCCTCTCTGGCCAATCCATTTGATGTTCACATTTGGTAAATCAAGGTTGTGAAAATTTCTGGTAGCTGCATACCTTTGAGCCCAGTGGATGTAGCTATGTCCAATAATCCAGACAGAATACATGGTGAGAGGAGGTTCTGGTGCAGTCAGATGAAGTGTGGGAATGAAATGGCAGTTGGAACAGTAGGAGTTTGTAAAAAAAACTGTGGAGTTTCAGTGCTCTTGAATAACAAGCAATGATTGGTGGATTCAGATATTTGAAAACTGAAAGTTAGGGTGCATGGTTCTGTTTTGTGAAAGAAGCAATTTGAATGGTTAAGAAAAAGTCATTTAAAGAAACTTTGCACTGGATATGCTGGTGTATTAAGAGGTCAAACATCCTTGCTAAGTTCAATTGCAACATTGTAGAATAAACTTTTAAACCTGAGAGCTCAGTGAGGAGGGAGTTGCTATGGTAACAGGTAGAAAGAGCTGAGGGGGGGAAGGGTGTCGGTTTGAAAATAGAGAGGGAAGAGTTTTGATTGGTTACCATGAGGAATATGTGTGTAGAATTAGAGGTTCTCTGTGCCATTCATGGTTGCAGTGCCTGGAGTACATACCTTTTGCTCTGCTAAAGAAATATTGGTGTGTGTGTCTGACACTGTTCTCAATCTCCTAAAGCATTTGTAAAGGTAAGTAATGATTCATTACTTATAGATAGAGACTTGTATACTCTATGGAGAAGATTTGGAAGCAAATGGTGGTTTTTTAATGTTGCTTTGTGTCATGTTTTTTTATAATGCTTGGTAAAAAGTTTCTACTGCATAGAGGAATTGTATTTTGTAAAATTGTGAAGTTTCAGTAGTGACATGGAATGCTTGTACATATGACCTGTGCTGTGTTTCTTAAATGTGATGTCAAAAACGGATTTTGGGGAAAATGAATGGCTTTTACATTTTTGAGAAGGAATAAATAGTGTCTGCATGCTTAAAGAAGTAAATTTGACCCTTTCACAATGATGTTACCTGTGTTAACTCAGAGTAGGAAGCACATTGAGTTTCTTTGCATAGAGGAATTGTATTTTGTAAAATTGTGAAGTTTCAGTAGTGACATGGAATGCTTGTACATAGGACCTGTGCTGTGTTTCTTAAATGTGATATCAAAAACGATTTGGGGGAAAATTAATGGCTTTTACATTTTTGAGAAGGAATAAATAGTGTCTGCATGCTTAAATAAATAAATTTGACCCTTTCACAATGATGTTACCTGTGTTAACTCAGAGGAATCACATTGAGTTTCTTTGCTGTTGGTTTGTGTCATGTTTTTTGATAATCGTTGAATTTCAGTAGTGAAATTGAATGCTTGTACATAGGACCTGTGCTGTGTTTCTTAAATGTGATGTGAAAATGATTTTGGGGAAAATGAATGGGTTTTACATTTTTGAGAAGGAATAAATAGTGTCTGCATGATTAAAGAAATACATTTGAACCTTTTACAATGATGTCACCTGTGTTACCTCATACTAGGAAGCACATTGAGCTTCTTTGAAATTGGTTTGTGTCATGTTTTTTGATAATGCTTGGTATCAACATTTGCAACATAGAGGATTTGTATTTTGTGAAATAGTGAGGTTTCAGTAGTTGAATTGAATGCTTGTACATAGGACCTGTGCTGTGTTTCTTAAATGTGAGGTGAAAAACGATTTTGGGGAAAATTAATGGCTTTTACATTTTTGAGAAGGAATAAATAATGTCTGCATGATTAAAGAAATACATTTGATCCTTTTACAATGATGTCACCTGTGTTACCTCATACTAGGAAGCACGTTGAGCTTCTTTGCTATTGGTTTGTGTCATGTTTTTGATAATGCTTGGTATTAACATGTGCAAGATAGAGGATTTGTACTTTGTGAAATAGTGAGGTTTCAGTAGTTGAAATGAATGCTTGTACATAGGACCTGTTCTGTGTTTCTTAAATGTGATGTGAAAAACGATTTTGGGGAAAATGAATGGCTTTTACATTTTTGAGAAGGAATAAATAGTGTCTGCATGATTAAAGAAATAAATTTGAACCTTTTTACAATGATGTCACCTGTGTTACATCATGCTAGGAAGCACATTGAGCTTTTTTGCTGTTGGTTTGTGTCATGTTTTTTTGATAATGCTTGGTATCAACATTTGCAAGGTAGAGGATTTGTATTTGATGAAATAGTGAGGTTTCAGTAGTGAAATTGAATGCTTGTACATAGGACCTGTGCTGTGTTTCTTAAATGTGATTTGAAAAACGATTTTGAGGAAAATCAATGGCTTTTAGATTTTTGAGAAGGAATAAATTGTGTCTGCATGATTAAATAAATATATTTCAACCTTTCACAATGATGTCACCTGTGTTATGTCAGATTAGGAAGTAGATTGTGCAGATGAGGTGAGGCATGTCCAGAGGTACAGAGGAGGTGAGGCCTGTGTTCAAGACTGTAGTGGGAGAGAGGCCTTTCCTGGGGAGCATAGGTGGTGAAGCCTGTGTCTAAGAGTGCAGTGGACTAGACTTCATGAAGCCTATCCCCCACTGCACTCTTAGACACAGGCTTCACCTTCTTTGTACCCCTGGACAGACCTCTTTTCCACTACACTCTTCAATACAGGCCTCACCTCCTCTGCACCCCTGGACAACCCTCACCTCATCTGTAACCCTGAATAGACGATTTAAATAGTAAGGAAATATGCCCTCAAGGCAGAGGCGAAGGAAAGATGCCAAGCGGAAAAAATCAAAAACAGCAATGGAATTACAACACTCCTCTACAACAAATACTTCAAAAAACAGGAAAAAAGCTCCTGGTAAGACAACTAAGTCTTTCTTACGGAACATATGCAGATCAACAAAAAATGTTGGTGAAAATGTGGATAAAGAGAAGGAGAGAGCAAATTTGAAAAGGAAGGAGAGGCCCCCCAAAAATGTTACTACTGGAGCAGGAGAGAATAATATGTATAGGAATAGAAGGCAGAATCAGTTTAGAGACATTCGTAAACGAATGTTTCGCAATAGGGTGGTTTTAAATTTGTTAAAAAACATTAGGAAAGGTAAACAGAGAGCTGCTTTTTATAAGAAAAAGAAAAGTGTAGAGAAGATTGTTGATCAGGCTTTTGAAGTTAAGAAAAAATTATTTATTTTAATAATCAATAGAATTAGGACACTTAACAAGACAATTGATGTTTTCAAATCAAACAGTAGATGGAAAAGAGTAATTAATCGGACTAATTTTTGTAAAGTTTTTTCAGGAGAATGGATGCACAGTTCAAGTTGTGAGCCATTTTTTAATGAGGAGAGTTACTTCCAGGAGAATGATTTAGTGCATGCAGTTGACACCAGTGGTCGAGCATATGAGGTGAAAGACGGTTGTCTGATTGAAAAAGAGAAACTTGTGCCTAGAGAACTAGAAGAGGTGTTAACTGATGAAGTTTTAGGGAGACGTACTAAGGGTCCAGTGTACACTTGGAAGTGTAGTAGAATTTGTAGTGTGCGACAGGAATCAATCGATTTGTTTTGTAATTTCTTACGTACATATAGTAAGAAAAGTCTAAAACAGAAAATGAAGATGTTGCAAGACTTAGATCCTTGCAGAGTGAGAGAAAACACAGGTTTGCAAGGGCATTCACTGGCTTGTCTTTCTAGAAAAGTCTGTCATCATTTTAGGATGTTAGCAGTGCATCATAACAAAATGAGGAAATTAGTGAGAAGGTTGTATTATGCAAAAATTCCAGCACTTAAGCTTAAACAATTAAACAGTGCTCTTTTGCATGGAACTGAATTAGATGTGAAGAAGATTTGTGAAGAAATTGAGATTTGTTATTTTGGTGAAAAAGAGGACAGTGTAGAAATTGACACAGATATTCAAGGTAATGTGGAAGACAATGTACAGATTTCAAGTACAGAAAAGTTTGACCAGGAAATTACCAGGTTTAAGTTGAAATCAAGTGAAAGGCCGAATTGTACTTGTGTGTGTTGTCGACGAACTCATTATAAGCATCAAAGTAGATTAGTTGATTTATACGTAAAAAATGAAAAGATTAATAATTATGAGTGGAAGGATTTTGCAACTTATTTGTGGGTGGAGAATTCTTTTGATTTGAGTTCTGATCAGCGTATTTGTAAATATTGTTATGATAAATTAAATCAAAACAGAATGCCTGCTAGAGCTGTTCATAATAATCTGGAGTTGGTAGACATTCCTCCTGAATTGATGGAATTAAATACATATGAGTCTATTTTGATTCAATGTGTCCATCCTTTTCAGGCAGTTGTTCGCATGGAGCCTAAGATAGGGAAATTGCCTCCTTCAGATTTACAGAGAGGATTAAAGGGAAGAGTTGTTTATTTGCCTCTAGATTTCAAGAAAAATATTGACACAATTGGTGTAGAGAAAGTGGAAGAGGAACCTCTGGTTATTCTAGTTAATGGGGTTCCGACAAAGAGTAAGAAAATCTGGCAAGATTTAGTGGATGCTAGGAAAGTCAAACAGGCAACATTGTATTTGGTCAAAAACAATGAGTACTACAAACATGTATGTGTTGGAGCAGAGAAAACAGCTGCAGATGTTGACAGTGATTGTTCAGGTGGCCAAATTGAAAAAGTTGATGTGTCTAGAAGTGAAGAAATATATAAACATTATACTGTTCATCCTTTGCATTCCAAAGAAGTGATGGGGAATGCAATTGACTTGTTTCAAATGAAAGCAGCAAAAGGAAGTCCCATTAGTGTATGGGAAGAAAGTTTGGAAGCTCATTGTTTTCCACATTCATTTCCAACAGGTCGAGGTGGACAATATGACGATCGACCACTTCAAATTCCTGCATCTGAATATCGAACTTTAAGATTATATGCTGAAGATCCAAGGTTTCGTCAATGCATTCCATATTTGTTTCATCTACTGTATGAAAGTGACTTGTCTGGGCTTTCTTATGCAGTAAACCATATACTGAAAAGTGGAGCACATCTGCAAAATGTTTTGGCAAGGGATTTTATGGAAAAAGTCAATCTGCAAGATAATATTTTGGAATCTCATCTAATCAATCTCATGGCATGTCAGCGTGGTACAAATGAGTATTGGTACCGTCGTCATGGGGAATTGAAATGTATGCTAAGAAACTTAGGAACTCCTACATGGTTCCTCACTCTTAGCTGTGCTGAGTATTCATGGGACGACTTACTTCAATTTCTACGAGAGGCAAATGCAAATATACAAAATATAGAATTCAAAACTGCTGGAGAACTGTGTTCTTTGGATCCAGTGAATGTATGCAGATATTTCAATCATAGATTTGAAGCTATGATGTCTTTTATTACCAACAAAAAAAATCCTCCCCTTGGAGAGGTTTTGGATTTCTTTTGGAGAAAGGAGTATCAAGCGAGAGGTGCTCCTCATATACATATGTTGTTGTGGATTAAAGATGCACCCAAATTTGGAACAGATTCGGATGAGACAGTGATGAGCTTCATTGAAGAGTATTCAACATGTGCTGTTCCGAAAACTACCAAAGAAAACAGTTTAAGGCAACCAGTTTTACGCTTTCAATCCCATCGTTATGTAAAGTACTGTCGTCGAAAATTCAGAAACAAGGACAAGTTCTACGTTCTACAAGTTCTACGTTTCGGGTTTCCACGACCAGTGATTTCTAAAGGAAGAGTAAATAATTTGATGTCTTCTCTGCGACATACTGTGACGAGGAAATCACCAAACAATACATACAATTTAAAAAGAAACGAAGAGTCCAAGTACATCAACGACTACAACCCAGTGATTTTGTCCATGTGGAATGCTAACATGGATATTCAGTTCGTTGCTGACAACTCTATTGCTGTGGCTAGATATGTGACGTCTTACATCACAAAAAAAGAAAAGACAGAACTGAAGGAAATGTGGGAGGACATTTCACATTAAAAGAGTATAAGTAAAAAATTATACAGTTTCAGTTTGAAGATGTTGTCGCATCGAGAAATTGGAGCATATGAATGTTCTGATCGGTTATCATCAGCAAGTCTCTACGCCAAGTCTAGAACAATTATTTGGGCAAGTCTAGGTCTTGCTACAACACGAAACCGAGTTTTGAAATTTGTACAAGAAATTGAGTATTTGGCGGAGAAAGAACCAAACAGTACAGATATTTTGAAGGCAAACATGTTGGATACATACTATCGAAATAGAAGTAGTCATCTTGAGAACAGTTGTTTGTATGAAGTTCTACAAAACTATATTTATAAGAGGAACATCAGAGAAGATATCAATAATGGAATATATGCTGTCATTGGGTGTGAAGGATGTCTAGTGAAGCAGAGAAAAGGCCATTTGATTAATCATCGAAAATTAAGTTGCGAAAATCCAGAGAAAAGGGAATTTTACTATTTAGGTCTTTTGCAACTCTTTAAGCCATGGCGTACAGAAGAGGAACTACTTGGAGATTTTCTCTGTTACGAAGATTCTTTTAATGCAACCAAGGATACCATAGAATGTCCAGTTTTTTCAAATTATCTGCAAATGTTGAACGAAGAGATAGAGCAAGAAGCCACAATTGCTGTAGAGATTGCTAGAGACAGTTCTCAAGACAGTCAGAGTTCTACTTCATTGAGTCAGGATCCACTAGGAGGACCAATTATCCAAAATTAAGCTGCCACTGCCATGGATGAGGTGGAAAGAGCTATGGAACAAGCTCAAGATGATGTAGTTAACTTAGAAGATTTGGTGAAACAACTAAACCTTGAGCAGAAGCAGATATATGACGAAGTCACAGAACAGATTGAACATGGATTCAGTCATGAGAAAAAAGAGTGCTCATGTACATCATTTAAGCCTGTCCAACTGTACGTGAGTGGAGAAGCGGGAACTGGAAAAAGTTTTCTGATTAAAGCAATTGCAACTTATCTGCAGAAAAGGACTGATTCACCGCTATCTTGTGTTGTTACCGCTCCAACTGGGCTGGCAGCACATAATATTAAAGGGATTACTTTACATCGTTTACTGATGCTGCCAGTGGAGCATGATAACAAATTGCAATACCACAAGCTATCTGGAGATGCGTGTTCCGAAGTTTCGAGAGTCCTGAAGAAAATGAAACTTCTTATCATTGATGAAGTAAGCATGGTCTCAAATCTAATGCTTGCTTTTGTGCATTTGAGAATGCAAAAAATTCTTAGAACAGAGTATGATGTGTTATTTGGAGGGAAACACATTATTGTTTTTGGAGATCTACTGCAGTTGACTCCAGTGAAAGGACAACCAGTGTTTAAAATGGTCACGCATGAAGATACAAGGAAGTGCCTAGGAAGCATTGGAAACGTTAATATATGGTTAAATTTCAAATATGCAGAACTACTCCAAAATATGCGACAGGCAAAGGATGAAGATTATAAAAATATTCTACAAGATGTAAGAATCGGAAAAGTAATTCAGCATGGGAAAAAAGCTTTACATGGACGATTAATTTTAAATTTGTACCCAAATGAAAACATTCTTCCAGAGAATATTTTTAAGAAAATTAACGAGAAGAAATCTGGGATATGTTTGATGCCAACTCTGAAAGAATGTTCCATGTTCAACAACAAAATGTTAAAGTTAGAAAATGAAGAGATAGTGAAAATGGAAGCTATAGATAAAATAGAGCATATAGGAGCAACAATTATTTTGTCTGAAAATTTGAAATCAAAATTGGATTCATTAGAGAAGACTATATCTAAAACTGCTGGTTTTGAAAAGACTCTGAATGTGTGTTTAAATTGTCGTATCATTTTGAGAAGGAATTTAAATGTTGAAAGAGGTCTAGTAAATGGAGCAATGGGTCATGTTGTTGATTTTGTGAATTACAAAAATAGAGATGGAATTGAAATTTTAAAAATTAAATTTTATGGCATTGATTAAATAGAGCAAATTTGTCGTTGTTCAGCTAGATTTTTGCTTGTGAAAGACTTATATGTTCGCAGAAAACAGTTTCCTGTTTGTTTGGCATATGCGGTGACAATCCATAAATCTCAAGGTTTAAGTGTAGATAGTGCTTTGGTGAACATTGGAAGTTCTGTGTTTAAAGAGGGTATGGCATATGTGGCATTATCACGAGTCAGAACTTTATCAGGATTGTACTTGATTGAGTTTGATGAAACAAAAATGTGCGCAGATCTAGATTGTGTTAAAGAATACAATAGGTTAAGAAGAGAGTATGCTCCACATTTGCCTCAATATCCTCTGTTTGAAAAACGTGTGGAAATGAGAATAATTGCAGTGAGGTAGTAGCAAAAAGACAAAAAGTAGATGAAACTGTAATTGTAAGCAGAAGGAAAAAGGATTCTGTTGAAGATGTTGTTGGATTTCAGTTTGAAAACAGTTCTGGTGTCAACTGCTATGCTAATGTAGTGGTTAATGTTATTTTTTTTCTTCAAAATTTACAAGAACAGATTGTTGAAAATGGGGATCAAACATTCTGCTGTTTATTGAATTCTGTGTTTGAGAAATGTAGCAGTGATAGAGCAAAAATAGAAAGTGTTTCAGAAATTCGAAATCTTCTAGACATATGTTCTGGTCAAAATCAATTTTCACAGAATATTCAGCAGGATTGTCAGGAATGTTTAATGTATATGTTTGATGTATTGGAAGATGAAGGTGTAGATATAAAAAATCTTTTTAGCCGTTCTTATCAATGGCAGCATGACTGCGACAACTGTAGTTTATCAAGTAGTAATACAATAGACACTGAAAGATTTATATATTTGACTTTACCAGACTGCAAATCAGTGTCTTTTAATAATCTAGTTAAAGCAGCTGATCACAATATGGTGTGTACCCAATGTAAGTCTGCAATGCTGTCCACATTATTTATACAAAATTATGGTCAGTATGTCATTTTAATGTTCCAACGATGTAGACCTGATGGAAGTAAATTGACAACTTCTATTAAAAATTTTGTGGCTTCTCAGTTATCAATATCAGGAAGAACTTTTGCAACTGTAGCTATTATTTATCATGACGGTCCTTCAACAACATCAGGGCATTACACATGCTACTTAAAATGTCGAAAAGGTTGGAGTAATTGCAATGACACTCATTTGACTTTCAAACAATGTTTGCCTTTTGACTTGAAAAATTCATACCTAGTGTTTTTAGAACCAAAATTTAAGTAAAGGTAATTGCCCTATGAAGACGGGAGCAGTTAATAAAAGTTAGTTTGCTGTTTAAAATTATATTGTGAGTAAAAGCGATGAAGATAATATAAAAATTATAGTTCTCATAAAGGTATGGTAAGTGGATCGCATAGTAAGTAATATCAGTATTATAGGAAATGTTCAACATGAGAGAGCCAGAGATGGAATTATGAATATTTAAATATTGTGAAAATGTGGTTTGAGCCTTTCTTTGAGAACGTCGGGAAAACGGTAATTTTAGAGTTTGTTTTAAGTACTTTGAAAATATACTGATACATCTGACACTATTTGGCCTAAAGGAAAGGTGAAGGAATGAGCAAACAGTCATGACTGAACAGAAGGAGTATATGAAAACATTGAAACATATTTCAGATGTTCTTGGAGCTTTTTTTCTAGAGAGTCGATGAAATGGAATTTTTAGAGAACAGCAGAGTACCTTCCAACGAAAAGGGCCTTCTTGAAGTACTATTTGGCCTAAAGGAAAAGTAAGTGAATGAAAGATTAGTGTACATTTGTGATTTTTAAGTTTATATGTTTTTTTTAAACACAATCTTTTTGATTGTGTTTTTTTTTCCCGCTGTCATATGATGAGTAGTTTAAACTCACTGTTTTAAGTGAAATTCAATATATTCTGAGAACAGCAAAAATAAACTATGTAACATGTTGTACACGTTATTCTATAGTTTGTATTGTGTAATTTAAATTGTATTCCCATTGTCTCACACTCACTTTGCTTTTTGCATCCTCTTTCAGCTCTTTTTACTCACTTACAATGTCTTTCTCTCACTCTGTTTCACCCTTGTTCCTTTACTCCAATTCTTTCACAACCCCTCATTCCCATTTCAACTGTCTGCATCCCCTCTCTCCCTTGCACCACTTTTCAGCTTTCAGTCTCTCTGTTTTATTTCCCTTTTCCGTGTTTTCCTTCTTTCCTGTTTTAGTAATTCCTCTTTACTCATTCAGCTCTTTTGTCGTAGTCTGTCACTATAACTCATCCACCCTCCCTGACTTATCTTTCTATGCTCTTTTCTTTTGTCCTCTTCTCCCTGTTTTTCCTTCACTGCCTCTATATTCTCAGTCCCTGACTCTCCTTGTCTTATGGTCACTTATGTTTATCTACCTTCTATCATTTCTCTTTAAACAAATTCACTGCTCCTCTCTCATAGTTCTTCATCTCTTTTTTTTTACTCCGGTTTCATTACTACTTCTCATTTCCTATTATTCAGTGTCCTTCTCTTTACTTTCATCAACAAATCACATTCTCTCTGTTCCACTGCTTTACTCCTCTTCCCCTCTCTTTCCTTCTTTTCCTTCCTTACTCATTTTCCTTTCCTCACTCATTGTATTCCACTTCACTCAGTCCTTCCCTTAGTCCCTCTGTCTACTAAGTTCCTCACTCCTTTTCCCTCAATCCTTCTATATTATCATCTCTCCCTTCATCCCTTCACTCTGTAACTCCCCTTCACTCACTCTCACTCATCTTCCATTCCTCATTCTTGTAAATGCATCCTCAATGAGACTCCTTTCCCTCTCAGTCATTCCCTTTTTACTTACTCCTGTTTTCTGATTTAGTTTTGGTAACTCACATTCTTTTAGTATCTTTCTTACCTTCAGTTCATTTCTCTCTTCTTCTCTTCCTCTCTGTTACTGAACGTATCTCCCTTACTCTTAGTAATTTGCTCTCGTTCTATTTCTTTTTCCCTCTTTTTGTTCTTCTACAATACTTTATTTCCCTTTCTGTGTCCTTTACTCTTACTTTATTTCTTAGTACACTTTTATGATTTTTAACCTCTTGGCTTGTATCTTCTATTTTAAAATATATATTTTACTAATTATAACTTTTTTTTTCTCTTTCATAGATACAAAGTGTAGTTAAAACAGGTAATTAAATTTACATTAATTATATGGTAAGTATGACTAAAAAAATGTAATTTGTCAACACCCTTTGCTTTAACCTCATTACTATACTCTCACCCTACCTCACTCCTGTTTACTTACTCTGCTTTCCTCACTTATTCTTATCCTCCATGTTTACTCCTCTTTCCCTACTGTCCTACCACATTCAACTTCTTTCAGTCTCCCTGCTTTACTTCCCTTACACCCTCTTCCCTTCCTTTGCTCCCTCACTCATTCTATTACTCATTTACTTCACTCCTCTCACTCGTTCTCTCAGTCCGTCTGTCCTCACAGTTCCTCACTTCCGTTCCCTCACTTTGTCTCTCTTATCGTCGCTGTCTCTCTCCCCTCAATCTGTCAATACTCTTTCGTCATTCTCACTCCCTACAACTCACCCACACTCCCTCACTTACCTCTGTTTGCTGCTTCACTCACTCCCTTTCAGTCACTCCTTCCTTTACTGTCTCTCTCCTTTCTGTCTGTCACTCCCCATGTCTTACCCTTATTCACTTTTATCCACCCTCTTTTACCGCTCTTTACTTAGAGTCACTTCTCTTTTCTAATCCTCCCTCACTGTTTTACTATCTAATACACAGTCCCTTTGTGTTGTTCCCTCTAGCTCTCTTTCTCTTAACATAACTCTCTCTGTCCCTTTCCCTCATGCTCACTACTTCATTCTTTTTTTTTTTTGGTGCGCACCCCGGTACGCGTACCGGGGAGCGTACCGTTACGCGTACCGTTGAGAAAAAAGAATGACAGAGCTTTTAAAAAATGTTGGGTTTTTTGATAAATTAGAGGTAGTTCTAAAAAGAACAGGTTTTTTTTGTTTTTTCTGAACATTTTTAACTTTTTTCGGCTTTTCTGAACAGTTTTATATTTTTTTTGTATTTTCTTTGGGGAGAAACAAAAAACAGGGAATTGAAAATGGCTCAACTGGAGCACAAAAAAAATCAGGAAAAATTAAGTTTTCCTCGGGCATTTGTGGTTATCCATAGCAACATTGATTAGTGTAATGCTCTGCTGACCATAACTAATTGATTTGTTACAATACATACAAACAATTTTGTATCCCCCAAACTTTGTTTGTATATTTGGGACCGTCTCCCTTGCCTCTGGACCCGATGGAGTGGGTTCTTTGGATGTTGAGGGTCTGGATGTTGATTGGGGTAGGTTACTGCAGAGGTCCCTTACCTCTGCTGCAGAATAGTTGTTAGGGTGCAAACGCATCATGTGCCGAATCATAGTATGATTCCAAAAGGAATATCTTTTGTTAGGGTTCACCCTGGACAGCACAGCACCACAGATCAGACAAGTCACCTTCG
Organism: Lissotriton helveticus; assembly: GCF_964261635.1. Lineage (NCBI taxonomy): Eukaryota > Metazoa > Chordata > Amphibia > Caudata > Salamandridae > Lissotriton > Lissotriton helveticus. The sequence continues at coordinate 650,166,191 of NC_136071.1, forward strand.
CAGCGTTGACTTTTTTTAAACCCCTTGGGATTTTGTAAAACTCCCATATGAAGTGCTCTTTTGGTTTGTATGGGGGATTATCTTCAGGCAGGAAGTGCCTTGTCTGTTCCTCCTCTTCATCATGCTCCCCCTCTTCTTCTTGACCACCAATGTGATCTTCTGGTGATCTTTTTGATGGTGGTGGTGGTGGTGGTGGGGCAGATGCTCCAGCTGCTGATATGACTGTAGCCATCTCTGTAAGGAAAAAGCAGGTCTTCCTCACTCAAATAACAAAGTGAGAATGAGGAAAAAAGGTGGGGGCTTTGATCATTTGGAAAACAAAACTGTTCTGAACCAATGAAAAGTGTTATTTTCAAGTCACATGATCCGGGCTTTCATCATTTGGAAACCAAAACTGATCTGAACCAATGAAAAGTGTTATTTTCAGATCACATGACCCGACGCGCTTACGCTACGCACCACAGAGCTGCATTGCAGAGTGGTGTAAAAAGGAGCTTTGCCTGGACCACCTCTCTGCAACGTTGGTCTGTGGCGCTTACTGGAGGTACCTGGTGGGCTAGTTGGCCTCCAGGGGCCCTCAAGATTGAAGGGGAATTAATTCCCCAACTTAATTCACACCACGGGGCGTGTTTGCACACAAGTCACCTCAGCCCCCGCCCCCTCCCTTTACCACTGTAAACGCGACCTGTGGCAAATTTTAAGTTGGAGTATTAATCCCCTTGAATCTTCAGGGTCCCTGGGGTCCAACTAGCTCACCAGGTACCTCCAGTGCGCACCATAGAGCTGCATTGTAGAGGGGTGTAAAGAGGGGTATGGCCTGGGCCAGCTTTCTGCAATGCAGCGCAATGGCACTTACTGGAGGTACCTGGTGGGCTAGTTGGCCCCCAGAGAGCCTCAGGATTTAAGAGGAATGTATTCCCCAATTTAAAACACACCACAGGGCGTGTTTGCACACGTCATCTCAGGCCACGCCCCCTCCCTTTACCACTGTGCAAACCCACCCCGTGGCACAATTTAAGTTGGGGGATTAAGTTCCCTTGAATCCTGTGGGTCCCTGGGGTCCAACTAGCCCACCAGGTACCTCCAGTATGCGCCAGGGAGCTGCCTTGCAGGGAGGTGTTAAGAGGCTACGCCCCTTTTAACACCTCTCTGCAATGCAGCTCTGTGGCACCTGGTTGGTTTTGCTGGACCCCAGAGACCCTCAGGATTCAAGGGGACTTAATCCCCCAACTTACACCGTGCCACAGGGCTTCTTTGCACACATGTCACCACAGGCTCCGCCCCGTCTCTTCACCACTGTGCAATGTGCCCTGTGGCATGTTTTAAGTTGGGGATAAAGTCCCATTGAATCCTGAGGGTCCCTGGGGTCCAACTAGCCCACCAGGTACCTCCAGTAAGCGCCACAAAGCTGAGTTGCAGAGAGGTGTTAAAAGGGGCGAAGCTTGGTCCACCACTCTGCAATGCAGCCCTGTGGCGCTTACTGGAGGTACCTGGTGGGCTAGTTGGTCTCCAGGGAAACCCAGTATTGAAGGGGAATTAATTCCCAAACTTAAAACGTGCCACAGGGCGTGTTTGCAGAGTGTTGCTGCAGGGGGCGGGACATCCGGCACAATTGCTTGTAAATTTATTTTTTTCTTTTTGAAGAAGGGGGACTGTGTGGCTCACCTTTCTTTTCTATTTCTTGGGCCTTGGGGACCCCCTCCCCCAGGGCCTGACCCCTATTCTTTACATTTTTTTTACTGGAAGGGGCCACGTGGCCCCCCTCCCGAGGCCATATTTGGCCATGGGGACCCCATCCCCCAGGACAGGCCAGTGCTTTAAAATATATATATATATATATTGATAGGGAGGCTGCATGGCCCCCCTCCTCAGGCCATTTATGGCCCCGGGGACCCCACCCCCAGGGGCCGGCCTTTGCGTGTTAAAAAAAAAATATATATATATATATATACTTTATTATGGGGGAGGGGGCCATGTGGCCACGCTCCCTGGCCACATCTGGCCCCGGGGACCCCATCCCCCGGGGCCTGGACTCTCGTTGGGGACCGTGGGGGGAACTCCAATTCCCCCACGGTCCCTGTCAGCTCCCCGCATCCTGCAGGAGCCGGCATTGCTTTTCCACATGGGGAGCTACTGACATGCAGCTCCCCGTGTAGAAAAGCAATGTGGTTTGGATTTTGGAAGAGAGAGCAGGTTTCCTGCTCTCTCTTCCAAAATCCAAACCGCAGTTTGCTACGACAGGGAGGGAGCCGCGATTCTTTTTTTTTTTTGCAGCCGGATCTTACGTTTTTTTAAAAAATACACGTTTTGGGGCCTTGGGCGTCCTTGTGGGACCCTCTGTGCAGGCCTAGGGGGCCAGCTGTTCCACGCTACCGAGTGGGGCGCCTTCCATTGGGGGTAGGTCCTACGCCCTGGCTGTTCTGATCTGAGGTATCTTACCTTTACGAACAGCCCCACGGGAACAGACTGCGGGGCCCTTTAGGGTTACTTTTAGGGTCTCCCCTCTAAAAGCAGGACCACTTGGCCTGCTTCCTGATTGACCCAGTGAGGTTGTATCTATCTCTTCTTTTTTATCTTTCTCACTGTGTAGTACTTAGCACCCAAGGTCCTGAAGAATTGCCAGCAAGGCAAGAAACATGTCGACCTTTTTAGAGGGTTGAGTTAGTCTACTGTGCACCTCATGGTTCCTTTCTCCCCTCCCAACATTTTAACTAAGGGAGTCAGCCACGTGAATAAAGTCCCTAGTGTATTGACTCACCTTTTTTAAACCTCACCATTCCCTCACGACTACACCTTCACCAGACCCCTCACACGCCCTCAAATCATTGGCTGGAACAAAAGATCTCCATCAAAGAGCGCCTACGGCGCCCGTCGGACATTGCAGCGCCAGTCTGACGAGGAGCAGGAGACCAATGATGAAGCATGACACCTAAGCTTCTGGGTGTTTGAGGTCTCCTAGTTCCAACAAGGGGACACCCCGTTCCCTGCTCTTGCTCTAATCCAGATTCACACACACATACCTCCTTTGTTGTCCCCGGGGAACTTTGTATTCTTTTTTGCCTAAATAATTGACTGGACAAGTACACTGGACCCCATTAAACATTGTCCACATTTGGTTCCTCATTTTGTACTTAAATGTTTCTACCCTGCCCCCTGTTTGTGTTTTGTGCATTTGTTTTTCTCTTTTCTTGTGCAGGTTTTAAAAAAATGTTTTAATAATTTGGGCCTTGGGGGTCCTTGTGGGACTCCCTGAGCAGGCCAGTTCTACAAAGGCTATCTAGCAATTCCTGTCCCAGGGTAGTGGATCAGGCACATATTTGTATGTCAGCTTCAATAAAGGCTTAACCGCTAGGGAAACGTTTGGTATCCACTGTCTACAGTATCCAATCATTTCCAAAAACATCCTGACTTCCTTCTGAGTTTGAGGGGGATTACTAGAAAGAATGAATTCCACTCTCTCTGGTTAAACAAAAACAAGGGGACCCAGTAAGGTAAGCAGGGACCTTGGACGTCAGTATTTTGTAAGAACTGTGATCCTTGGTAAGTAGCTAATGTAAATAAACAATTAATATAGACTAGAATCAGTACTATATTGCTACTGTCCAGCCTGACAGTCAATTTATTTATTACTTTTGTAACTTCTTTTGGCTTGCACTGCAGTTTACCTGGGGGCACTTTATGTCTATTCTCAGTTAGGTGATTCAACATTGCAATGGTGTCTTTTTCATAATCTTCTTGTGTCGCTAATGCAATGTGCAATGTGTAATTCATTTATGTACTGAACAAGTACCGATGAGGCCCGGCCCGGCAATGAAAACTCCACACCGCTTGTGGAGTTTGCCGAATACGGGTACACCATGCTCCACTAAGGAGATTCCAACTTCCTGTTCATGTCCAGCAGACTCCTCTCAGTACTTTGTCCGTCTCCTGGTCACATTTCATTGGAATTTGGAGCTGGAAGGAGCACTCTCCTTTTCTGCAGCATTTATACCATTGTAGTTAAGGACTTTGCATTTGAGATTTCACAAGTAAGTTGGAAAACTGGTGTATAAGGGCATTGCTTGTGTGATTGGGGGCATGCACCAGCATTTATTTGTACTTTTATTTGATTTTTTAAATGTATTCTGGTGGGTTGCCTGCAGGCTCAGTATGGGCCTAGTTATATTTTTGCATGTAATTATTCTTCTTTTGTAAAGGAAAATGGAGCAGAGTTCAGTACCTTTTCTCCATGTCTTTAATAAGTCTGCAATGTTCAATTAATTCACTATGTGGCCTAGTCTGCCAATTGGCATCCAGCCGGTAGGCCCAGTAGTTGTCATGGGTATGTGAAATAACTGTTTCTGCGATGTCTGTTTAACTGAAACATCATTTAGGCAATGGATATCATTGGATTACATAGCAAAATGTGTTTTGTAGGGGTATTTCACATTTTATTTCTGCAAACAGTGTAAAGGTGGGGTCATGATATTTTATGCCTTTGGAGGATGTGTGTTGTTGTAAACTATTTTAGCCTGGTTACTTTTATATTTGGCAGTTCTGAATTTATTCTGTTTGATTCTGTGTTACCATGCCTCCTTTGTCTGGCCAGTGAGTGAGTGTGTTTGCCATAGGCCACCAGTAATCTTTTTTCCCCATGCCTTACGGCCAGGGGACATTTTTATTTGTATAGTCAGTGTCCTTAGGTCTTTATGTGCTCTTTGTTTTCCAGGCCTCCTGCTTGTTGTTGTAACCATGTGGCTGAACATCATATTTTGTGTAGCAGCCAGTGTGTTTTTGCCATAGGCCTGCATGTGGTCTTTGTTGTGGCCATCCTTGCTGGTTGCTGGTGTTCTGACTGACCATGTGGCTGGCAGCATTTTTGTATAGTCAGCCAGTGTGCTTTTGCTATATGCCTACACATGTTCTTTGTTTTCCAGCCCTCCTGCTTGTTGTTATGACCAAGTGGTTGTTGTGGTCATGCCTCAGTGCTGGTGGTTGTTGTTGTGACCATGCGGCTGGTGGCCATTTTGTGTAGGCAACCAGTGTGTTTTTGCACAGGCTTGCATATTTTCTTGGTTCCCTGTGCCTTCTTGCCCTGTGTTGTTGTTGACCATGTGGCACTGACTGGCATCCATTGCTCATTCAGCCAGTGTGCTTTTGCCTTAGGGTTGCATGAAAGGATGAGATATCAGTTTAATAATATGTTTGAGGATATTTTCACTTATTTGTCAGTCAGTCAAAGATCTTTATTCGGAAAAAAAAAAAATCCATAAAAGTACACAACAAATGCAATAACATACAATACAATACAATAAATGAACAACCGGTAAAATGATCCGTCTGATGTGAGAAAATGCAAAGACATGTTAAAAAAGACAAGACAATATATACAATATTTTTAAAAATTCTTAAAAGTGACAACGACTATCCAAATGAATATATATATATACAGATTAAAATGTACGAGAAAAAAAGAAGATGATATAAAGTGCAATATGCAAATTGTAAATTCTTATCAGTCAATGTGCAAAGTAGCTCGTGAGCGAACAGCAGCTTTAAGAAAACAACTCACTCTAAATATTATTTCCTCGGTACCTAACATTAGCAAATTCCTCATTGCAATCTTAAAATCTACCAGATCGTTTTTCCTGCAATATGGTATTCAAAAGTGCACAGTAAACAATTTATAAAAATCACAGAAAAACATGAAATGCATAAGGCTTTGTTTCATGGTCGGGTTACATGGACAAACTAGCGTTTCTAGATGTTTGTTGTAACCCAATGGAAAATTTAACAAATTAACTATGCTCCCGTCCCGGAAACGGAATAGTAAACTTCTATTCAACCTACCAAGATGTAAACGTAGGTATTTCCGGGGCGGGGCAGAGTAACTAGAAGTGAGCTCTGAGTGGGCCAGATATTTCGCAACCGTACATTTTGGAAAGTGTATCCTTTCCCGTTTTTCTCTGTATAGGTTGAACAAAGCCCTTTTAATACACTTCTTATAGGAACGATCTATAAGGTTAGGGGATGTAAACAAATAACCATACCCAACATCCGTTAGACTTTCATTTACTGCTTTTAGCCATGGTATATAATGTGCCCTATCACATTTTAAGCAGTCTGATATTATGTCTTGGGTCAATATGGCTGCCGGGTTCGTCCATATCTTTAACCAAAAAAGGGCAGGCCTTGATCTAACAAAGTCCTCTATATAGGGGATGTTTAATTCACTGTGACATATGAAATTTGAGGCACAAAAAACTCCTCCCAACGATTTTCGGCAGAATCTATTTTCTTCCGTCTGGATATGGAGACAATTTGTATATCCCCATACCTCTGCACCATAAGTGCCAGTAGGGATGCATTGTGTTTGGTAAATCTTAATTAATGGTGTTATCACATCCGCATGGTTGGGTTGGCGTAAAGAAATTATGGAGTTAATGGCTTTGCCTAATTTGTTTCTAGCATAAGAAACATGTGGATGCCTTGATCCGCTGTTAGAAAACAACAGCCCCAAATATGGGAAAGTACATGTACTGTGTAAAACATTCTCCCCTGATGTTATCCTTGTAATTTTGTGCTTTTTTGGGCCACAGGACATAATAAGGGATTTTTTAAAATTTGTACTTAAGCCCAGATCAGCCATGAAACTAACGAAACCTGAGATTAAAATACGCAGGGCCTTTGGAGTGTGGCCCATTAGGACCGCATCATCAGCGTAAAGTAGGGTGGGTATGCCCTTGATATACCTTACATCTTTAGTTAGAGTACTTAATGAGCTGCTCAATTCATTAATATATAAAATAAAAAGCAGAGGGGCCAGAACGCAACCTTGTCTGACCCCCCTGTTGATTAAAATATCGCTTGAAACTTCACCAGAGCAGTTAATACGCAAACGGGCTCTTAGGTTTGTATGGAGATAAGATAAAAAATGCACCAGATTCTCATCTAAACCATAATTAAGAAGGGCGGTCCATAAACGGGAACGGTTTACAAAATCAAAAGCTGAACTCAAGTCCATAAAACCAAAATATAAGGGGGATTTTTTGGCAACTGTGTATTTTGCCATTATCAAATTTAGGTTTAGGCACTGTTCTACCGTGCCCACCTTACTACGAAACCCTAGCTGGCTTGGGTGTAAAATTGAACTTTCCTCCGCCCAAGTTCTAATTCTTTTAAAAATTACCCTACCCAGAACTTTCAGGGTGTTATCAATTAATGATATTGGGCGGTAACACCCAGGATCCAACCTGTCGCCTTTTTTAAAGATGGGAACGATAGTACTATTTGACCATGTTTCAGGGATGGATTCATACGTTAAGTTATTTAAAACATTGCATAGTAACGGTGCCCAGAAATTAATTTCACATTTTAATTGGTCGATGGAGAGACCATCTGGGCCGGGTGCTTTATTACTGGCAGATTCGGCAATAGCATCCTCTACCTCAGGCAATGTAATGTTTAAAGGAGTTGGGGGCGGAAGGTTTACTACAGGGTTATCGAATACAGTATAAATCTTTGAAAAGTGCTGCACCCACGCAGGTCCCAAGATATTACAGTTAATTGGTGTTATATTTGAGCCGAGTGATCTCAAATTCTTTACCTCCCTCCAGAAACCTGGAGTATCTTTTAGGGCAGCTGTACGTACAAGGGATTCCCAGTGATCTTTAACTAGTTCATTTGATCTAATGCGCAGCGTGGATTTATACCTTGCTCTCAAAAGCCTTACCCGAGAGATATCCCGTGGTTTAGCCATGAGAGCAGCCCTTAGATCCCGATTTGCCTTCGAGCAAGAGGCATCAAACCATTTTGGGGCTTCCTCAACTTTCCTTGGTGTGGGCTTGGAAATTTCGCATTTTATTGCAAGGCAGAGTTCACCAAATGATTTAATCAGATTACCCCCGCAGTTGTCAATATCTAGACAATCCGAGGTCAATACAGGATGTTTCCTAATCACGGCACCCAAAACACCCCTATTATTCACCCCCCTCCAAACAACCCTTAATCCATCCGTTGTGGCAGCCAAGTTTGCTGCCCCAATTTCCCTATGTGATTTTTCCCCCCTAACAATTTCAGATAAATCACAATTGGGTAGTGGTCGCTATATACATTACACACTACCTCTGCTTTTGATAAAACATCGGCAAGGGAAGATGAAACAAATATATAATCGATAGTTGTTGCACTTCCGTGACCCATGTAGGTGGGAACCGGTTTGGTGCTTATATTGTTACCAGCAAACTCCATAGAATTTATGAGTTCTCTAGTTGCAAGGAGATCAGATAATTCTACACCTCTCCTGCATGGGGGATTTCTTAAATGGATGTGAGCATTAAAGTCCCCTCCTAAGAAAATCCCATCAAACTTCCCGTATTTACGCCCCTCTACTATATCATCAAAGAAATTAAACAAGTCTAAAAAATTACAATTTGGATGTGATAAAAAATCATTATTATAAAAATTAATCAGACATAATTTTACATCTCTTACATATACCAGTGCCATAAAACTCGAGTTATTGGTTTGTATCACTTCAGTTTTTACCTCTGCTGTTATCTTTGTCCAAATTGACAAACCCCCACTTGGACGGCCTAAGGGTGGAGACGGCACAATACTGTTGTGACAGCTATACCCTTCTAATAACAGATCAGTTGTACTCCATGTTTCCTGAAACATTAAAATATCATAACAGTTTACCCAGTCCTTCCATGCTTTATTTTCTAGTTTACCCTTTAACCCTGCAATGTTCCAGCTTACAATAGTCAAATTTCCATTGATACTTGGGCAAGCATCATAAATGGCGATGGTTGTCGAATTAGCCAGTTGGTCGCATTGAGGGTTTAATGGCAGAGAGGGATAGGGTAATGTCAAAACCATCTCAGAATCTTGAGTCTTTAGAAAATCGTCAGCAATGGGCACCACTATAACAGAATCTTTCCTAGTTGCCGGCAGTCAGTCCAAAGTGCCCTGGTCTGATAGTGCTGAGAATCTGTTATGTAACGGAAACATTGGTGGTGATTGCAACAATCTGTTAGGGGGTCTGTAAAAATAACTTAGAGGTAAGGGGGTCACCACGGTAGATGGACCATTATGAATATTCTTCCTGTTTAGTAAATATTTTACTATGCCCGGGTTCCTAAAATTGATTGTAATGCAGTCCCCGTTGATGTTTTTAAACAGGGGACCGACCCAGGTCACCCGGCGTGCAGAGAGAATTTCATTTGTTATATCGTAGCCAACCCCCTTGTGCTTGGTTAACCAGTCAATACATGTGTTGTGTAACTGTACCCAAGATTCGCCTTGACCCTCCCTAAGAGGTGGTATACCAGCCAAAACCAAAACATATGGGCACGACTCAGGAGGAAGATGTAAGGCAGGACCTTGATGTTTTATTGGTCTGTTATCCTCCGGTTGACCCCTGTGCTGGCCTAGTCTGGTAGGTACTTTCTGCTTGACTATACCACTCGAGGGGTTGCTCTTTTTGATAATGTTTGTGGTGGTATTAGGTAGACCGGAAGATGGTGGAGGAATGGGAGGTGACATTTTTGGAGAGTTGTTTTGTCTTATATTAGCTTCCACTGGTTTCAAAGGGGCGATATTGACATTTGGTGCCCCTGTGGCCCCTTTAGTTGTAGCTAAATTAAAATTTTTATTAAGCTCTCCGCTGACTAGAGTACTGGTAATAGATTCTAAATCTTTTAACAGGCAGTCACCTCTAATTTGGTCCAGACAAACCATACCTTTCCTCTTAACTTCATCATTTTTGACAAGGGTCTCCAGTCTGTCAAACCTCTTAAAAATAATATTAAATTGTTTAATCATTTGACCTTCTAGTTGTTTAAAAATTGTATCTGCAATAGTCTCTATAAGGTTCCCCTGTGGTTTAAGTTGATGAACATTTTCATTAGGGAAATCCGTCTGTGTGCAGATTGAATTGGTGCCATCATTTATTATCTCAGTATCCCAGTGATCCCCTGTATCCCCTGTGTCCAAGCAAACTGTCGGGACCTCTGTTTGACACTTCTTCCCCCTAGACCACATGCTCTGTGGGGTTGGCTGATTAACACTCCTAGGAGGCTGCTTCCTCTTGTTTATAACAGTCTTTGCAGGGCCCCTTTTACGTTTCGCTCCTATGGTCTTAGCATTTGCCGATGGAAGCGCTGGAGGCGCTGATAGTAATTCAAGATCACTAGCAGCGTCAGTTGCTGTGACAAGGGTATCTCCTTTCTGTGATGCAACAGAAGAACACACCGCAGAGGTAGATTTTACTACAGTTACCTCTGGCAGTAGGGGTATGATGTGATTAGGACTAATAATAATGGTCGGCTGACTGTTGCTTTGGGAAGCCAAGGACAACCTCCTTTCAGTCTCGGCAATCTCATTAAAGGCATTATCCAAGAGACTCTCAAACGAGAGTTGTAGAGATGCAGGGACTTCAATACCCTGAGTATCTATATCTATATTAATTGTACTGGTGGAGATATTATGACTTTCCCCCATAATAGACAGTATGGCTCACCTTCCAACGGGAATTAGATGTTAAATGGGTGGCCCGCCCGACCACTGTTGACCTCTGAGGGCCTCAGAGGGCCCGCCCTTTGCCCGGGCTTAGCCCGGCGCACGCCCGCGCGCGTCCCGCGGGGCGGGAGGAGCTCTGTGTTGTTATAGCGCCAGCCGGCGCTGCAGGAGCGTCGCAGGAGCGTCACAGGAGCGCCGTGGGTCCGGGGCTGCTGGGGGATGTGGTCCCTGGCCTCCGGCGGTGATGTTAAGCTGGCCGTTTCCCTTACGGCGGAATGCCTCGACACGCTGTCCGTTTCCCTCACGGCAGACAGGCAGAGTGAGCAGTTATGAACCCCACCGCCCTGCTGGAGCTCCGCGTTGTTATAGCGCCAGCCGGCGCTGCAGGAGCGTCACAGGAGCGCCGTGGGTCCGGGGCTGCTGGGGGATGTGGTCCCTGGCCTCCGGCGGTGATGTTAAGCTGGCCGTTTCCCTCACGGCGGAATGCCTCGACACGCTGGCCGTTTCCCTCACGGCAGACAGGCAGAGTGAGCAGTTATGAACCCCCTTTCACTTATTGATATTTTTATATTGTTATATTTGTAATGAATTTTTTAATTTTTTTAATTTCAATTTGTTTTAATTGTATTTTGTATTGTATTTTTTATTTTCATGTTTTTGGTAATTTTTTATAATTTGTTTTATTGTAAAAACTTTTTTGAGTTTTGCCTCAGTCGATCCATCATCCATCCATCCATCTATACATCCACCACAGGTGCACAGCCGTGCAACATCATTACATTTTTTAGGTATATAATTCAATATCCTCCTGGTGGACACCCTGGCTGTGGTGCACTTTAGACTCTAATATCATTCGTTCCACCCTGTACCACAGTGCCTGCTATAGGCGCACACTAACCCCCATTTTTTAAAAAATATTACTATTCCATTTGCCTACTTAGTTCCCTGAGTGCCACAGTTCCCTGAGTGCCACAGGTGTCTTGGTTAGAATATATGACCATAATGGAAAGAGCTCTATCATTCTGTATATTGTGTTTTATTCTGATGGGGAATTGTGGTATGGTGGTGTGCTTTGACTTTAAAATGGTTACCTAAGTTAACAAACCAATCAGACAAATATTACCTTTGTACTAATTCAAACTGTAAACAATGCCTCGTTTCACACTAATTTTTGTCATGCTTGTTTGCTTTTAGGTGCACAAGAGAAGAGACATAACTTGAAGGCCTATGCAGTCACACGTCAGTTCACCCAATCACTTCTGCTTGTGCTGCATGGTGCAACTGCCAACTGAGAGCTTTAAGACGGCCTCAAAGAAAGATGCTTTCAAGAAAGTGGTCAGTGAGAAGAAGCAGCTTCCCATTAGTGGCATGTCACTCCAAATCTTTTTTAGACCACCACGTTGTGTGCCTGCTGCACTGGCCTCTGTGGAGCAAGCTGAGAGCAGTACTCCTGCATCAAAAGCACCACCCCAACTTAAGCGCAGGAGCTTGTCTGTCAGTGAGACAGCCACTGCAATCATGTAAACACCAACCAGTAGTGATGTTGAATAGGATGTGTCCCTTTTGTACACAATCATTTCAGTAGAAATAATTGTGTAGAAAAGAAAAAAGTGGACAGGAGCCACAGGCAGCAATAGTAAATTTTCCTGATGTTGGAGCAGAACAGCAGGTTGAGCTACCTTCCAAGCAAAAACATCCTCTTTTAGAATCATTGGCTCCAATATGTTCAGCAAGGAAAAGGAAGGGTACTACTCCACCATCTTCTCCAAGCACCACTTCTGATGATGATGATGAAGATAGGAACATGGAGCAGACCCCGGCAGAGTCCAGGAGACAACAGGAGTGGCAGGGGAGAAGAAAGGTTCCTGAAATACTTAGACTTATGGAAGGGAATGACGATGATAAGGCAGTCATTGTGGAAGGTGACACAGAGGAATCTGACATTGCTATTCAACCTGCTCCAAGAGATGCGGCACTGGTAGCACTGCCAGCTCCCATATTTGCAATGTCATAGCTGCGACTTGCAACAAACCCTACCTCAGGAGACGCAGAAAGGCAATTGATGACACGTCCACTGATCTCCAGTTCTTCTTCAGCCATTGGCAGTGGCACAGTAAACAAGTATTACACACCAGTTTGGAAATGTTTTGGGTTAGCAAAGAGGGGGAGCACATTGAAGTATGCAACATTTGCCACACAAATGTTCGTTGAGATAAGCCTGGTACAAATTATGGTTTTGGAAGTCAAATAACCTGTATGAAAAGCACCACACAATCAAGTGGGAGCAGCACCTTAAAAATGCTGAATGTGGTTGTGGTGGTAAGGAGAGCCAGGGAACATAATCTACAAATCCAATAATGGAGGGAGGAGATGATGAGGAAGAAGAGATTGACATATTCATGCAAACCATGCTGTGTTCCCAACAATGCACCAGCAGAATCACCCACCGCTGCAACATCACAATGGCACAAGACTGTATACAGTGACAGCCCCACCACAATGCACATTGAGTCTACCACCACCACCTACGTCTTTAAAGATGCCTGTGCCAGTGGCCCCAGAAAAGAAACATGTTTAGGCAGGAGGGGCCCTTTGAGCAGTACCACCCACACATTTGTACAATAGGAAGCTGGCAAAAATGTTATTGTTGAACCACCTCCCTTTTTCTTTTGTGGAATGAGGGGGATTCTTAGAATTTGTGGCAGCCAACGTTAAACAACAAGCCTAAATAACGAAATTAACAATGCTTAATTTCCCAATCTACCTTTTGTTGATGTAACATTTATTGAACAGTTCATGTTTCTACATCATGTTGAACAAATCATATTCTATGTTCCCAATGCCTTTTGGGAATCCCTGCATCAGGGGAACTCCGGTCTTTGGTCAGCCTAGACCACCAACGCAGGAAATATTATGGTGTAATATTGAGAAAACATTAAGTCACTCGTGGTATTGTAGTAGTTGCGCCTTTCCACATTTGTAAATACTGCCTGCTGGCTGCTCTGCACTTCTTCGTACACCAAAAAACAGCACAATCTGATTAAAATACCTCAGTCACTTATACAACAGATGTGCAGGTTATACCCATTCTTAATAGTAGCATAGTCAAGGCCATGTCAGTTGGAGGCTTTTTCAGGTTCCTGTGTTTGGCCCATTGCATCAACCTGGTGGTGCAAGACTTTCTGAAAAAAGAAGATATAGTTAGCAACTTACTTTCCACCTGCAGAAGAACTGCACTCATTGCAGCCATTATTTTAAAGCCCTGGAAGTAGTTGCGGATTATGCAGTGTATCAATAGAGCACCAGTTAATGCCCTGATACAGGAGATTTCAACACTTTGGAACTCGTTGCAATATCTGTTTGAACAGATCAATGACTATGTGATTCAAAGAGGAGGGGAAGCAGTTGCAAAAGCTTTGACCAAGGATCCAGAAAAATGGGGCCTAGTCAAATGCCTTACATAGATGCTACTCCCTTTTGAGGTTTTCACATGGGGAGTTAGCAAGGAGGACAGTATGATGGGCAGCTCTATCCTGTTTTTACATCTGCCACACAACCTGGTAAAGATGCAGTCTCAAAGGTTTGCACCAGCAGGTGTAAATGAAAACAATGGAGCACATGCCTTGGTTGAGAGCTTAATCCTTTGACTTGTAATACAAGGCTGCAACATGACCTCATCATGTCTAAAGAGTGCATCTGTGACATGGTACTTGATCCACGTACAAAAACATTCTGCCTACTTTCAGTCCTTTTTCTAAAGGGGTTGTTTCAAAATACAAGCGGTGGATTGTAGAGCAAGACAGGGACCTGGAAGAATGGCTAAAACTGAGAGTCCCACTCACAGTTCCGGAATGCTGCCTTCAACTTCCAGAAAGGGCAGTCTTGTCTCATAGGAGCCAACAATACCATCAACCAGATCACCAGCAACAAAAGGACCAGACCCAACCTCTTCAGTGAATTGGTTTCAATTGGCAGGGTTTAAGTCCAGTGCAGAGGCAATGGCAAAACAGGTTGAGCAAGTGGCAGAAACAATGACCATGCACAGGATGCTCAAGGAGTATCTGGATGATCCAACAGAGGTCTATGCGGGTCAAAAGTCAAAGATGTATTGGGACAGAAAGATGAGCAGAGCTCAGCAGGCTGGCAATAATGTATCTGACTTGTTCTATAGCCAGTGTGTCTGCTGACCGTGTATTCAATGCAGCTTGGGCAGTTGTTACAATGAGAAGGACCAGTCTCTCAAATCAAAATGTGAAGAGATTGACTGTGATCAAAATAAACCTACGTTTCATACCACACAATTACACCGTTCCAGAAACAGCACAGGAGGAAGAGGGGTAGGATGGTTGGTCATAATCAAGTGTGTTAGCTGACCAAATTCTGGGTGAACCACATGATGTAACTATAACTATAGAAATGGTGAGTGAGTGTTATAATGTGAGCGATGATGATTGATGATTCATGTGGTGGCTGACAGTGAGGGAGAGTGTGCTGAAATGTAATGCTCAAACCTTCTTGAAATTATTAATATGCTATTTTTGGCATCCGAGTAATGGCAATAATTTTTTCCCTGGAGTTGATTGGCATTTACAAACTGACTTAGTGAAAATAAATTAACCTGCATGGGCCACTCCTATAAGCCTTTAGTTTTTTTCATCATCAAAATGGCTGCCCCAGACAATTGTTTTGATTTACAAGACTGCCAAATTCCAATCTGTTACATCAAAGGGGAGATAGTGTGTAACTACCATAGTGTTTGGATTGGAACAGATAACCATTGCACCAATGAGTGACCTGATTATCAAGTGATTGTGAATGATGATTGATGATTCATTTGGTGGCAGACAGTAAGGGAGGGTGTTGAACTGTAATTTGGGAACTTGTCTGAGTGATAATTTTTTTCCTGATGTAGGTTGGCCCTTTCACACTTAGCCAGATTTACTTGCAGCGCCCTCTCCTTTTTTCTGGTTTGTCAGTTTCTTGCTGTCTGCAGCTGGGGCAGCTGTAGTTGACAATTATTTATTTTTATTGGTAATGGCTCTTCTCCAAAAGCATTTCTATTCCTACCCTGACTCCAAAGATGCAGATGAACAATAAATAGGATACTATGTCACACACCTCATGTGTCTCCCCCCTTTTTGCCCCCTGGACTCACCTTCACGCTGCCTGCTGGTACACTCTGGCCCCAGGTGGGCAGACAAAGAGGCTGAGACTTCTTCGCGGTTGCAGAGGACATTGGGCACGATGGGAGGGGGGTTCCCAGGCAAAGGCAGCTTACCTTCAAGAGGCCAGCCACGGTGGACCCATCCTCTCACTCCCTTGACCGCGACGGTGCCTCAAGCCAGCGGATCGACAACCGGCGGGGAGGGGATGTCAGACATTTTGGCAGAGCTCCGTGCTGGGTGCCGCGGCCTGGATGATCAGCTTGACACCCTCACCTCCCAGCTGGACAGAATGGGAGAGCGGCTTGATGGTCACCACACCACACCCGGCTTGGAGACGCAGAATAGCGCTTATCTAATCAGGAGGACTGGCACCGGGACATGGCACGCAGGCTGGAATGGACGGAGCATCTGCTAAAATCTGACGCCATTAAGAACGAGGATTTGGAGGGCCGGCCCCGGAGGAACAATGTGCGCATTTTGGAATTGGTTGAATTGCTCAAATACAGGGACAGGGACACAGTTTTGAACCTGGCGAGGGAGGCCTCCGCCTTGCAGTATCAGGGGACGGTCCTCTGATTCTATCCGGACCACACTCTGATGGTCCAGGAGGCCCGCCGGAAATTTGTGGAGGCGAAGCATCAACTCCACTACTTTGAGTTGAAGTATGCAATTCACTATCCTGCAAGGCTCACGGTAATGGTGGAGGGTAAGCCTGGCTTCTTTGGCAATGCCCCTGTGTCATGGCTTTCTGCAAACAAAGCGTGGGAGAGGCCCGTTGCAGCCCTGCCTGCTCATCACAGCACTCCTCCCCAGACTATCAACTGGCCCCCAGCACTGAACTTTTCGCTGCAGACTGAGCCTTGCCTGTCTTACGACTTTAACCCCCTCTGTATAATGGATCCTGGTGATTCTTATTTGTGCTGGGAGTTCATATTCTGGCTAGGCTAGTTGTCTCTAAACGTATTGAGCCGGTGGCTTTACCCTGTTTTATTGCAACACTGGATGTATGGTTATCTTCTTTGTTCCCCAAGTGGACTTATTTACACCTTACTGTTGACTGGTGGACTCACTGTTTTTTACTCAATGTTCAGGTCATTTGGGTTAGGGCCATTTGTTGAGGCCTCTCCCGCTATCTCTGCTACAAGTCTATGATTCATTGTTGTGGGCATCGGCTGTCCGAGGCGTTGCCACCCCCCTTGGATGACTCCAACTATGTTCTCAGTGGGGTTGTTGTTTTTGCGTTGTCTGAGTTTCTTGGGAAGGATCCAATTCTTGGGGACCGCAGGCTCAGGTGTGAGTGGGAAGTGGGAGTTTATTTTTGCTATATCGCTGGATGAGTCCCCCATTCTGGTGGCCTTCACAAGGCTGATGATATGCTGGTTGTGTACACGTCAATTCGGTTTGAGGTGGTTATGGCGGTAGCCCCTGCGGTGAAAGTTAACATGCTCACATGGAATGTCAGGGGGCTTAATAACCGGAGGAAGTGTAAATTGGTTTTGGCATATCTGAAACGCCATAAGGCACAGATAGCCTTTTGACAAGTAACCCATCTCCCTCCACAGGGTTCCCCTCTCTTTGCTTCTTCTTGGGGATCTAACAGGTTCTTCGCCAGCTACAGTACATATTCCCGGGGGTCTTGTAATTCACAGCTGCCTCCCTTTTACACTTCAGGATAAAGCGGAAGATACGCAAGAGCGCTATTTACTAATCAAGGGAAAGCTCCTGGGCCAAAAGGTCCTCCTTCTTAATATTTACACCTCAAACACTGATGAGCTTGTCTTTTTTGGTAGCCTGCATGCCTCGCTGTACCGCTACGATTACGACATCCTCTTTTTAGGAGTGGACCTCAAGCCCTGGCTTAATCATGCTCTAGACTCATCAAACCCTCAGGCGTCCCCTAAGGTTCGCTCCATTGCCGTATTTAATTACCTTATCCACTCTTTGGATCTCAGTGACATCTGGCGTAGGCATCACCCATTGGCCCCTGGCTACACGTTCTACTCAGCACCCCACTCAACTCACACTAGTATTGATTAGGTCTTTGCTACTGCTGCAGGATGTCGCTGGGTGGAGGTAATGGACGTACAGCCTGCACCAGACCATTCCCCGGTGCTCTTACACCTGAACATTCCATATTCGGCTGGGTGGGAATGGAGGTGGTCCGTTCCAGCCTCTGCCCTGCTGGATGAGGTGTTCCGCTCGGAGGTCCAGGAAGCCATTACGGAGTACTTCGCCCTGAACACTGGCTCGTTGGCCCATTACTCCACTTTATGGGATGCATTTAAGGCTTTCTTTCGGGGAGCTGTCATTTCTAAACAGGTCGGGGTCCTGCGGGCGTTGCATTTCAGCCTGGATAAATTAGAAGCCAAATTGGCATTGCTGTACGAATCCTCTCCAGATCCACACGTACAGGCTAAGCGCATTTCCCTCTTGCTTGACCTCAATGATCATACTGACAGAGAGGCTTCCCTGCTTGGTAAATACCATGTGGCTCGATGCTACAGCGAGGGTGAATGCCCTGGCAGGACGCTGGTGAGCCTCGTGAGCCCCCTGAAGGGGACTGGCCACATCACGTCCATTGAGGTTGCGGACAAAACGTCTGCTACTTCTGGTGCGGACATTGTGGCGGACCTGGTGGCCTACTATCGTCCCTCTATTCCACTACGCTTCCCGACAAGTTCATGCAGCACCTGTCCTATCTGGAGGAAGTGGCTATTGTTTGGCTTCCCAAAGGCCAAGCTGATTTTTTAGCAGACCCCTTTACTGTTAAGGGAATCTCGCTTTCCATAGACACACTCTCCGGTTCCACAGCGCCAGGTCTTGATGGACTCTCGGGAGCTTTTTATACAGCCTACAAAGACAGCCTGGTGCCTCACCTCCTAGTGGTGTTTGCTGAGGCACTTGAATCGGGAGTTCTCCCCCCACTATGCATGAGGCGTCCATCTCCCTACTACTCAAACCGGGGAAGGACCCCACGCATTGCTCGTCTTACCGTCACATTTCCCTCATCAATTTTGATAATAAAATCCTTGCTAAAACGCTTTCCACATGCCTTTCACTACTCAAGGATCAAATTGTGTCTCCAGTACAGTCCGGTTTTATACCTCATCACTCCACTGCACTCAATCTTCGCACGGTATTCTTTGTTATCAATTGCATTGAGCCCACTACGCCTGCTGCAGTTGCATTATTAGATGCAGGGAAGGCCTTTGATTCCCTTGAGTGGCCCTTCCTTATGGCATTCTTGCATAAACTTGGCCTACCTTTACATTTTTCTCACCCTGATTCTTCTCCTACTGCCCACCTCTGGGTAATGGCTCATTGTCCCCTCCCATCTCCATTACACGCGGCATGCATCAAAGGTGTTCCGTGTCCCCGCTTTTATTTATCATAGCGATGGACCCCCTAGTCCTCCACCTTCAAGAAAACACTTGTTTTGCGGCTTGCAATTCTCTGCTGCACCGCTCTTAGAGACTCTGTATGCAGATGACGTTTTGCTTTTCGTCCATCATCCCCAAACTAATTTGCAGCCCTTAATCAATGAGATTGAACAATTTGGTTCCGTGTCCGGGGTCAGGATTAACTGGGGAAAATCAGTGTTATTTCCCATTACGGATGCGGTGGCAGCAGACGGGACGGAGTACCACTTACAGGTAGCCCAGGAGACCACAAAATATCTTGGAGTGCATCTCCATAGAGACAGAAGCCAGGTTATACAGCTCAACTACGGGCCGCCTATAGAACACCTCACTACGCAAGTAGAACGATGGGTACAATTACATCTATCCATGGCTGGCCCTATCACACTTATTTAGATGACGGTATTGCCCCGTTTTCTCTATTTTTTTCACACCATACCCGTTCCTCTCACCAATGTCTTTTTTGCCCAGTTGTGTGGCCTTCTCATCTGGCTGATATGGGCTGGTCATAGACTCAGGGTTGCATGGGGCACTCTTATGCTTCCGTATGCGTGAGGGGGGATTGCAGTTCTGGACCCTCAACTGTATTTCTTGGTGGCGCAGGCTCAATTTGCACACCACTGGTTCCACCCGGATGCCCGGATACCCTACACCAAAACAGACATAGCAGCTCCAACTCTTCTTGCATCTCTGCTTCCGAGGGGAATCCTCTCAATTTGCAAGACATCCAGCCTCTGGCTACTACGTGCTGGGCATGGCGTAAACGTAATCTTTTATTTGCATCTGGCCCTCTTTACTCACCTGCCCTCCCACTGGCTCACAATCCGTTCCTACCCCTCACCACTGACAGGGGGGTTATGGCCACCCTCTCTAAACTGCGATTGGATACCTTTGCATCCCTGTTCCCAGATGGCTAGGCATGTAAGCTATCCAACTTGAAGCAGCTGTCTCGACTCAATCAATCAATCAATCATGGCATTTATAAAGCGCGCTACTCACCCGGGAGGGTCTCAAGGCGTTGGGGGAGAGGGGTATCTTACTGCTCGAACAGCCAGGTCTTGAGTTGCTTCCTCAAGGAGCGATGGTCTTGGGTTCGCCGCAGGTGGGTGGGGAGGGAGTTCCAAGTCTTGGCTGCCAGGTAGGAGAAGGATCTTCCTCCGGCGGTGGCTTTGCGGATGCGTGGTACGGTGGCGATTGCGAGGCTGGTAGATCGTAGCTGGCGGGTGGGCGTGTAGAGGGTCATGTGGTCGTTGAGGTACTTGGGGCCCAGGTCGTGGAGGGCCTTGTGTGCGTGGGTGAGGAGTCGGCTGACTGGCGTAGACTCCCAAAATGTTGCCCAGCTTCAAGGGACGCTTCAGGCTACTTTCTCCACCTTCCCCGCCCCATATGAAGACTTCCCCCCTTACCCTACTCAGTGCGGACGACACTGGGTCGCACCTGGTCACAAAACTGTATAAGGCCTGCTTGAAACTCCGGGTGGGACGGGACAGGAGGACTCGACGGAGATGGAAGACGAGCTTGGGCATCCACTGACTGACAAGGAGTGGGCCTTTTGCCTTGCGCAACCCCATAGAGTGTCTCCCAACCACAGGCATACATTGCATCATTTTAAGTTTGTCCATAGAATTTACGTAACCCCTAGCCAACGGGCAAAGTTTGACCCCACTAAACCCACAAATTGCCCTAAGTGTAATATCTTAGATGCCGATTTTGCACATATGTCCTGGGCTTGTCCTCCTATTTTGGCTTATTGGCAGGAAATCTTTGCAACTCTGCTTCAAATCATAGGCACTGCCCTTGTACCCTCCCCTAAAATGGGTCTGTAGGGACTGGTTAATCACATTAAACTTTGTTAAAGGCGCGTTACGGCGATAGCGTTACTTCTGGCCAAACGTGAGATTGCTGTCCTGTGGGGTGCAAGGGCTCAACCGACTAAATTGGCCTGGCTTCGTAGTCTGGCATATTGTAGCGTCCCATCTAAAATATACGCTACGCTTCAGCCCCCATCTTCCAGACCCCGAGACATCTTGTGCGTTTACCGCACACACCTGCAGCAAACACTCCTTGCTTCGCAGGCTGCAGCTATTCAGACAGCCTCCCAAGCTATTGAGTGACCAGTACACAAGCTGTTTTTGTCACTAGCCAGGTCCTGTATTCCCCCTACACATGTTTCCGCACCAGGCACATTGTACCACAGCCTCGTGGTGTGTCGTATTTTGTCACAGTTCAGTGTATCTCACGCTTCAAATACTGGAACTCACTTAGGGCCAGATGTAGGTGACTCTTTACTGGTCGGTAACGGCCAAAATTAACGAATTTTGGCCGTTACCGACCGGTAATGGGCTTTTCTTATGTAGGGGGCCGAAATTAAGGATTCGGTAATTTACCGAATCGGTAATTTAAGAATCGGTAAATTACCGATTTCTTAAATACCGATTCAGTAAATTACCAAATTCCTAAGGTAGGGAGCACTTAAATGAGTGCTTATCCCATGTTAGGATTCGTTATTTACCACCAACTACAAGTTGGTGGTAAATAACGAGAAAAAAAAAAAAAGCAATTTAATGCAAATTGCTTCAGTGCCATGTTGCAGACATACATGCCCTTAGGGCATGTATGTCTGCAACATGTGCACCCATAAACAATTAATGGGGTGCAACAGGGTGTCAAAGGCCTATAGGAATGAATGGCAATTACCGAATCGGTAAATACCGATTCGGTAAATACCGAATCTTAACGATTCAGTAATTTTTACCGATTTTTTAGCTACATAGCATTTACCGATTCGTAAATACCGAATCGGTAAAATTCGGTATTTACAAATCGGTAAATACTATTTACCTACATGAGGCCCTATGTCTTTCTCTTTTTCATCTGGATATATTGTGGTACCTGTTTTATATGGTTTATAATTTTTGTAAGTTGCAGATGTATTTTAGTTGTTTTGGTATAATTTTAGTATCTTTATTGTTTTATGATGTGTATTGGACATTCGGGCATTGTATAATTTGTATTTGGATGTTGCTTATGTTTTTGATGTTTGTCTTACGTGCTTATATTTTCAATAACAAAAATTAAAAACATATCTAAAAAAAATTATGAAATGCAGATGTTATCTTGTCTGCCTGTCTAGCTTTACACTTCCAAATAAAAGAAATTGAACACTCCCCAGCAGAGGCATTTGGTATAGCAAGAAAACACCTGGAAAAGAGGAACTCCACACTCACCAAATGAGCCACATCAAGAGACAGTTTTCAGAATAAAGCATGAGGTATTAATAGTGCAACATTCTCTCTAACAGA
The DNA here is from genome assembly GCF_964261635.1 of Lissotriton helveticus. Classification (NCBI taxonomy): domain Eukaryota; kingdom Metazoa; phylum Chordata; class Amphibia; order Caudata; family Salamandridae; genus Lissotriton; species Lissotriton helveticus. The sequence continues at coordinate 650,188,577 of NC_136071.1, forward strand.
AAGGCTTTCCCAGATGGCAAATAAAAACAACATGCACATGTAAATATACTTATATATGTGAGCACAAATAATAATGAAACACTCACAAAATAATCAAATAATGCATGGGATAAGCCACAAGCAGATAATTATAGTAAAACACATGCAGATAATAAACTCTTACAAGTCAGATAATAGTGAAACATTCTCAAGTGCAATGCAAGGAAGCAAAACCTAAGCAGATAATAATAATGGATGTCCAATGTAAGAAGCAAGCGCTGTTAAAGGCAAATAATCAAATGCAAGAAATAAATGTTACCAAGTGAATGACTCAAATATAAAGAGCATATATACATGGAATGGAAGCATGAATAATATACACAGAATACATCAGATAAGGCCAATGAACATGAACAAATGAAAAAAAATACTTCACATACTGGTCACTCAGCACACAGCCAAAAACACATCCAGAAATAACTCTATATATATATATATACATATATCTGAATACCAATCATCAGGGAAAATACCTCACCGGCTGCAATATCTTTATCTTAGCCCACACAAGACTTGGAGATCCGAAATGACAATCCTGGGGTCAAGAGACTCCTCAAGCCTGGAAATGCAGCACTGAGCAGATGCGTCCATCTCTCAGACGAGAAACCCGTTTCTTGAGCCAAGAAACCCCAGTTTTTATAATATTCTGAATGCTAGAGATGATACCCTCTATGTCAAGGAAACTTACTGGAACTGGCCAAGCTCCTGCTAGCATGCCTGAGCAGAGGATTTCTTACACATTCACCTCGCACTCTCACACTACATGCTCTGGCCCCTTATCTTAGTGAAGCTTGCGAAATTTAAAAAAATCACAAAGAGTACAAAAAACACCTTCAAAGAGGAAAATAATTCTGAACGTGAATAACCACAATAACCGTGAGTAACCTGGGGGCCTGCTTGTGTGTGCAGAACTGAAGCCAGACAGAGTCCGAATTCAATATGGAGTTAGGGCACGTTAAAGCTAATAGGTAAAACTACATTTCAGAATGTACAACATAATGCACATTTGAGCATCTCTACCTAGAGCACTATACTCCAAGACAGAGAAACACATTCCACACATTTCTTTCTCACATGCTTTCAAATGCACATCCCGCAGGTTCTGTGTCAGGCAGGGCTGTTTTTAAACACGCCTACTCTGAAGCTATAAGGAGATTCAAAATGAAATCATACGTTAAAATGCACAATAAAATGATATCTTATATTCAAGATAGAGTAAGTTAAAACATTTACAGTAAATTTTAAACAATTGTAGTCAAAGGCCATCACTGACACTGCCGTAAGTAGACATTGTGGAACATTATGGACTGTACTACAGGGAAAGGAACGGGCTATATAGATTGTATCTGGCACGGTTGTCGCAATGTATCCCATATGCCAAACTTGACATCAAATCATGCATTTAATCCCACTTTACTCACTGTCCCACTTTACCACATGTTATATAAAACAAATTCATTCGCTAGCAGTAAATAAGAAAAGGAAGCTTGACTTACTCTACTGCAAGGTAAAGTAAAGGGATTAGGTGGGGAGGTTAGAGCTTTTGTAACAGAATAGAGGGGTCACTACACTGATCATCGATTCGTCATCTTTGGCTTCTTTAGTAACTGTACTAGTAGACTGAAGTCAAAAGGGAGAAAAGCTGAACAGGCGTATAATGAATCTGTTATGGGAAACTATGAAATATATTCTGTAATCACTTTACTTCACATGGTTATAAAATCAAATGTGGCACATGCCAAGAATGAATTTTATAATTTTTTGGTGGCCTGGGATGAAAGAACATAGTAAAAAAATAAGGAGTAAAGTACCAAGAGGTGACTGAGTGGGCAATGCATTAAAAACTTTGTAAATGCAGCGTGAAGTGAAGCAGATGGACATTGCACACAAACACTTCTGCTGTTGTTTGAAATCACAAATTGAATCATACTGCACTTCAGTCATAGGTGGCAAAATGTCATGGGCAGGGAGGGGGAGACAAATGATGGGTGGGCTACATCTTGATCACTTAACAAACACAGTGAGTCAAGGTAGTAGAACAAAAAAGAAAACAGCCCCCACTTTGAACCTTAGCTTTGATAACCCTACATACGCAAAGTAAGCGAAGTAGGTGAGCAGTATGCCCATCTCCATGAGAAGAGTTGACTTGCTTATTTATCAAAACAATCCAAGTATTCATGCATTCTTTCATTTTAATTCACCAATAGCAACAATAATTGAACTTTGCTTTCTTTCATCCAGTCTCTCACCAAAATATCCAATACAATTATGCATTAATTCAATATGCACCCATTTTTCAAACCATCCTTGTACTCATCCATCCCTTTACCATAAGATATAAAGGAGATAGGGAAAGATTACCAACAAAGCAGAAGATAGGTGAACTAGAGACCGGAAAAAGTCAGCTACCAAAACAGAAAACCATGTAACAAAAGAAAAAGAAAAGACAATGCTGGATAACAAAGGAATGAAAACATTTTTTAATCCATTGTGCTTTGCACAGTTGGGTTCATTTCTCATTCTCATCGCCATGTGGAAGGAAGACGGCAGGTAAGGATGTCAGAGAAACTTTATTTCTTAGCAGCAAACCGAGAAGCTCCTCTGTTACAGCAGACAAGTGTCTCCCTGCCAAGTAAAACGTCCCCAATAGCCCATACTAGATGAAATGTAAAATGGTAATAAAGTTAGTTTATTACAATTTTAATTTTCAGCCCCGATCCAGAACGATTGTCAGGACAGGGCAAGGATTGCACAGAGACAGCATCAGGGTGGACTGCCTTGAGCACTTTTCACAGTGTGCATGTACCTTTGACTGGCCACCAGCCACACATGCACACTTTGAAAGCTCTAACCCAGCTGTCTTAAGACTAAGTGCAGGGCTCTATTGTCCTCAGGAGTGGCAAGAGAGGCCACTACCCCCAATCCTGGGACTGCTCTCAGGCTGGTGAGAGAGTGCCAGGATTGGTTAATGCATGTGCTGCGAGGAGGATGTTGTGTCATTTGTGTAAGTAAGTGGTTTTTATTTTTTCTCATTTTTTGTATTTGTTGTTTGCGTGCGATAGTGCACTACCCACCCCCCATTTGCCCGCCCTGCCGCTCCCCGTAAATGCCAGCACCTACTGCCAGCAATACCAGCCTCCAGGCAGCATCTCCCATCCTACACCAACATTCCAATACCCAACGGTTCTACCCTAAGCCCACAGTCATAAAACCCAGCATTAGAGAAATAATAATAATAAATTATATGACTTACTGGGACTAAGCAGAGCCCTCAGCTTCTCCCGGAACCTGTACAATATACCTTTCTTGCCCTTGGGTTATGATGTTAGAAATGAAGAAGATAAAAAATCATATTTGTACTTCTCTAAAACAGATCACCTATAGTACTAGTTTCAAAACTATCGACTATCGTTGAGTTGCCCATTCTGGTTCTAAAATCCCAATTCCAAATTTCCTTAACGGAACTACATTTGGAGCTAATGCATTGCAGTGAATGATCTTTGATTCTATTATCATTTTCAACCCCCTTGATGGACCAACTCAGTCTCCCTTTTTTGGAATGCATAGATTCTTACTACACATCGCTGCGAGATAGCTTGGAACTGTATGAGCTATATAACCAAAGTCAGAGAGAGAACACGCTAATTACTCATATCATTTATTCACTATAGTGACAGGAGGACAGTCTGCAATGACTTCTTAATTAATCAGCCAAAGCAGTGCCAATGATGAGTAAAATTAGGTAGAGCTGAGCACCTGCCTGGCAGAAACCTGAAACTAGATCACATAATAATATTCCAACGTAAACTAAATGTAACTTACCTCTGAGTGTGAGCAGCATGCTATTTGGAAAAAAAATCTTAGCATTGTAGAACACAAACACAACAAATAATTATTACTAATTCAGCGTCGGAATCTTGACGCCTAGCAAGTCCTATTCACGGTCTAAGATATCCGACAAGCAGTGCGTCGACTGCTGGACAGTGCACTTAACCTGGCTGGTATGCCGCACGCACCGGTGCACCCTCCCATAGCGCATCCCATGCTCCTGCAGGAGGTATCTGCTGCCAGGCCTGCAGCCTGCTAACAGCATGGAGGGGAGGTGGCTCTACCCCTAAAAAACAAGTGCTGTCCCTCCTCCTCACTAAAGATTGCCCAGGGCTACACACTTGGGCAGCACTGCCACCCGCAATGAAGACGACTCTCTGCCATGGCGCTGTGTGAGATAGAAAAGAGGGAAAGGAAAGAAGAAATAAGGAAGTGAAGGGCAGATAAGCAAAATACAAAAGTCACGAAAAACAAACAAAAAGTTCTCCAAAAATTAAAATACACAAAGTCAAAGACCACACTAATATATCAATTAAAAAAGAGGGGTAGATAATTTTAAAGAGGGAGGATTAAAGAGGGATTGTGGAAATTAGGGCCAGTACCATAAACAAAGGGGAGTAAAAAAAAGATGGCCATGCCAATGCGAACCTCGTAGTGCCGTTTGCTTGTGATTTCCAATAGGAGGACGCACATGAGAACTGTGAAGTGCCATTCTAATGTAATTTGAAATGTGGGGACGCACTCCGTGTTGCACATGGAAATGCAAATGGGTGCCTGGCTAACTCCACCTGCACGCAGATCTTCAAGTAGCATGGCAGAGTTTTTTTGCCACTTCGCAGATTTCCACGTAGTAGAACTTCACAAACTCTGCCCAGGCCTAGTACTGATCTGTAGGGCATCTGTAATGACTCCATATAATTTTTCAAAATTGTTTGAAAATCAATAGACTCTCTGTATATCCTTGAGGGACACTGCACAATGCCAAAACTTTGTTGAAAAATAAATGAAAAGAAGACCTGACTGTCCTAATGCAATGGCACTGAAAAGACAGCCTGACAAAGATCAATACCAGTAAACCATTCTGCAGTACATGGAATTTGTAATAATAAGGTGGCTGGATTCGGTACCCATGGACAACATGGGACAACGATCTCATTAACCTTCCTCAAATCCAGCACTATTCTGAATTTTCATTTGGGTTTCTGCAAAACCATGATTGGAGAATTACATCAAATCAAATCATCTTTATTCAATTCACAAAGTGTATCATAAATGGATACATAATAAAATACAATTCACTAAAAGTGAATGGAGGTAATTCAAAAAACAGGAACGATAAAATACAGGCACTGTTTGGCATACAGCAGCTAATGACTTTCTTCTGAAAATGGCAGCCCTTAAAAATCTTACTAATACTATGTATGTATAAGCCGTCCTACATTGTTTAAAATTTAAAGATTTCATTAAAGGCTTAATAAAAGAATTCCTGTGTAAAATGTACAAAAAAATAGTATATGCATGGTAGATTGTTTACATCTTATCGCAAGGACAATACATTAGTTCGTGTGACCAGTTATTAATATTTAGAAAGCTCATCAAACGGTGAAAGATATCAAGCCTAAAACAAGTCAAAACAAACCTATGCTGAGCATTAAGAACACTAGTTAAATAGTGTTGCATCAAAAAGGTGGTCAAAACCATTTGAATTTGTTGGACAGTTGGTTTGACCAATTCCTCAGACAATCCCAGATCCTCCAGTAAGTTTAAACAATCTATCTTTAGCGATTTCCTTGTGATGTTACTCAAGGTTTTTGGTTGGTCATAGGAATTCACGGTGGCTAATATCAGACATAAATATCTTGATAAACTTTAACCATGGTATTTTGGCTCCGAGCCACAGCAGTCCTTTACAATAGCACGATTAAATTCCATGTAATCTGATGTCCAACTCTTGTGCCAAAGAAGAACTGGCTGGACCTTTATCAGATCTACTAAGTATGATGCACTCAGTCCAGAGTGGCATACAAAGTTAGAACAACTATTAGGGAGCACAAGATGGTTTTAAAAAAAGGCATTTTCTGGCAGCTGTGTTGATTCAACGTTAAAATACCACACACAGCTCAGAACCATACATCGCAATAGGTCGAAATTTAGCGTTATAGATAGTTAGCATTTATTTGGGCTGTTTACAACCCAATTTCCCAAATTTGCACAGGGCCATGATTGATCTGACAAATTGCATCCTTCTAGAAGTTAAGGCGCTTCTCCAGGTCTCCTTAAATGAAATCCCCAAGTACGAAAAAGATAGTGTTTGCGGTTGAATGGCTTATTCTAACAAAATGTTATGCCACTTGGATATTCTCTGGCCTGCTTTCATGACAAAGGTTTTACTTATATTAATGAGTAGCTCCAATGTATACATTTATCAAGGAGACGCTGCAGAGCCAATGGGGTGCGGGCCATATTCACTGCATCGTCCACATAAAGCTGAACTGATATAGGCCGGTGACCAATTTGGAGCAAATCCATATATGTGTTAGCAAGAGTGCTACCCAGACTATTAATGTCAAATTAAACAAAAAAGGAGCAAGTACGCACCCTTGAGAAACTCCTTTTTCAATACTGAAAGATCGTGTACATTTGCCTTTCATACTAAAGTGGGTCCTTGCGGATCTGGTTGAGTATAGATATCTAAGAAAGTTAACAATAGTGATATCTATACCCATTGAGATCATAACGGGACAGAGTTTATCATGGACTACACAATCAAAACCCAAGGACAAATCAACAAAAACTATAAACAAGTTACCACATTTTATGTGTACATATTTGCCCATCAGCAGATTCAAATTGATCGCTTGCTCCGTGGTCCCAATTCCCTGTCGAAATCCATATTGTAGGTCCAAAAGGATGTTATTGCAGTCCGCCCACTCCTATAATCAACATTGAAGTATGCAACCCATACACTTTAACTAAAGAGTCTAACAAAGAAATGGTTCTATAGTGCGCGGGACAGTTAAGGTCGCCTTTTTTTAATATTGGCACAACATGAGACACAGACCTGGAATTTGGGAATCCAAAACTCTGGCAGAATCTGAGGATGAGAGTCAAGAGGGAGGTCCAAAACTCAGTGTTAACCTTAAAAAGGTCAATCGGAATACCAACTGGGCCCTGTTCTTTACCTCCTTTACTTGACCTTATAGCTAGATTGACCTCTTTCACAGTGAAATTAAGGTTAAATGAGTAGGGGTAAATGTAGACATAGAAGAATCTACCACAAGCACAGATAAAGATCTGTTCCTGCCCCGCACGGTTGTATCAGCGTATAATTTGGAGAAGTGAGCTACCCAAAACCCATGATCTGGGAATTACATGCACTCCCAATCAACTCCCTTAAAATCCCTTTCTGTATCATGTCCTCTATCACAGGGGTTATACCTGCAACTGCTTCTAGAGTCAGATGGTCAGGTGGTGGTTTTGGATACACTCCATTTGCTTTTAGGGTAACTCAGACTGGTTCTGTGCCTTTTATCAGTCCAATATCCTTTCCAGTGAAATCCCATACTTCCGGATGAGCAGTCTCTCTCAGAACATCAGGCAACTTTTTAATTGTCACTAAGGGAAATAGTCCTGAAATGGTCATTTGTTGAATCATATTAAACTCCATGTCCTCATCATGAGTCTGGAATTCAATGCTATCTGGTGTGCAATAAATTGTGCAATGTAACTTGCACAATAAGTCTCACCCTAGCAGATTTTCTGGGCTTATTATTATTAGCTTTTGTAAAGCGCGTAGCTACCCGAAGGTCTCCCAGCGCTCGTGCCCAGACAGAGGTTTACAGCAGGCTGTGCAACTGGTTGTTGCAAGAACCAGGTCCTAAGAAGTTTCCCCCGGTTCTTGCCCTATTTATTTTCGGAGTAACTGCCAAGTGAAGATTTGGTGGAGCGGAGGCATTTTTGTGGGAAATAAGGGGTGATCAGAGGTCTAATAATAGCTGGGCAACTACCACAGAATGTCCTATGGGCTAAGCTCAGGGACTTAAATTTGACTCTGTGAGAGACAGATAGCCAGTGTAGCGTTCTCAGGGCTGGTTTGGCTGAATTGTTTTTCAGTACCCCCAGCAGTAATCTGGCCTCACAGTTCGGAGCCACTTGCAGTTTCCTTAAAGTTGCAATGGGTGCTCCAAAGTATAAGGAGTTTCCATAGTCCAAGCGTGATAGGACCAGGGACTGTATCAGGATCCTCCTGGCACTTATTGGCAGGAGGGGGGAGAATCTTTTGCAGAAGTCCCATAGTGCCAAAACATGCTCCTGTTACAATTACTAATTGGTCTTCAAATTTAAGGGAGCTGCCCAGCCAAACACCCAGGCTTTTTATCTTGGTCATTCGGGAAAGGGCAGGTCCCAGGCAGTTCGGCCTGAACTGTTTGAGGTCCAGGCCGGAGGTGTTAACCAGAAGCATTAGTTTGGTCTTTCCCCCGTTTAGCTTAAGGTAGGAGTGTTCTATCCATGAAGCCACTTCTTCCAGGCAGGTTTCTAAGTTGGATGAATGGTTACATGGGCCATTAAGGGAGATTACCAGTTGGGTGTCATCTGCGTAGGTGATAATTCTTATCCTGTAAGGCAAGATGATATCCGCCAGTGGCTGCATATACACATTGAATAATGCGGGACTCAGGAAGGATCCCCGGGGGACTTCACAACTGAGTCCCAGAACTTTAGAAGTAGCTTCCCCTGAGAAAACCTGGAAGGCCCTGTTCTCTAGGTAGGACTGGATCCATTTGAGTGCCTTACTCGAGACACCACTCCTCCTGAGTCTCTCCCCTAGTATGTCGAAGTTCACGGTATCGAACACTGAACTTAAATCTAGGAGAATGATGGCCACTGCTCCCCCTTGATCAAGGATCAATTTAGATTCCTCCACCACAGCCAGCAGTGCAGTTTCCATGCCGTGTGGAGGCCAGAAGCCTGTTTGTGTGGCTTGCAAGAGGCCGTTAGTTTCCAGGAATTCTGAGATGGCTGAATTACCATGCTTTTCTAGTGCTTTAATGTTCACCAGAAGCAGAGATATAGGGCGATAGTTACCCAAATCATCCGGATCCAGGTAGTTTTTTTTTAATAGAGCCTTCACCATGGCATGCTTACAAGGTGTTGGGACAAAGCCACTAGTCATGGATTGATTCATTATTTCAAGCATGTGGGGATGAATCACTTTTCCTGCTTTGTATAGTACATGAGGTGGTGCTGGATCTAGGGGTGAGCCGGATTTTATCTGGAGAAAGATTTCTGAGAGCCTTGTTAGAGTAAGCGGGGAGAGTGAGTTGAGCACAAAGTTGTTGCTGGGCCGGCGCATGTCCCTTAGCAGGATGTCACTAGGGCACGGTGGACTAGGAAAGACCCATACCCACCCTAAAACTAAAAAATCCCCACTACTTATCTTATAGTGCGTTATAGTGGCATGATTTGTGATAGTATGCGTTGTAATGGCATACGTTATAGTGACATGCATTGGAATGGCATGCGTTGTAATGGCATGCAATGTAAAGGCAGTTGGGTTGTAATAGCAGTGCGATGTAATGACTGCATTGTAATGGATGTTTCCCTTAAATCTTTTCTATTGCCCGATCCTGTGACAAATATGACAAGGGGTCATTTTCTTCAATGTCTCAACCTCCACTTCTGAACCTGGATCAATTGGGACACCTCTGCCTTGTTGAACACCAAAACCTCCTGGATTACTATGAAAACCTGTTTGTGGAACAGCAATACCTTGCATACCTCCTCAATTTCCTGCAAAAGAAGGATTCTGAAAACCTTTCTGAGCAAAGTTTGTCTGAGCCAACAAAACTTTCTCTTTAATCTTTCTGTTTCATTTAAAGTTCATCACTGCAATATTTTGCATACCTCAGAATCTAGTCAAGTGATTTATTCTGACAACAGATAACACTTTGTGTTATATGCATTCTGATATCTGGTCTCAATCCAAAAACAAACTTAGATATAGAACCCCGATTATCTTTCGAAGGCACTTTTTTCTTTCAGGATAGTAATCACTGCTTCATATTTCTCCATAACTATAGGAGATGGTGTATTTGTGCTTGCCACTCTGGCTGATTCTTCATGTATCCATTTCAAAGCAATTTTACACTAAGCCCACAAAACACTTGGTACCATATTATAAATAAATATATTCAAACCAACCCACAGTACTTTTAAAACCTTTAAAAACGTATCTACTTGTGTATACCACTGCACAGATTTGTCTCTAAATTTTGGGAAGTTGTTAATAAAAGCTGCCAGATTACCTCTACTCCAAGGCAAATGGACAAACACTCCTCCTGATATTTCTCTCAATGTATAAGCTGAAGCCCCTTCTTAATTCTACTCATTATTTTCCCCTACTAATTCAGATTCTTTTTTTTTCTTTTCATGTTTTCTTGCCCATTTAGTTTCTAATTTGTTATTTTCACTCCTGTGTGACCACATTTTATTAGTTCTGTAATATGCTGCTGCATTCCTGAAGAACGCATTGTTTCAATGGCCTCACCAGCTAACTGAATCTTGTAAAGTATTCTGCAAAGGAAAAATTTTAGAAAGACAACCTCATATTTACAAGCCAATTCACTAGGTTTACCATTCGTGATTGCGGCTCGTCTTGTAATTTCTTTGCAAAGGTAAATCAATTCTTTCTCTTGGTATTGATTCAAATGATCTAATTCTAAACATCCCCTAATTAATGCTACTTTTAATTTGGAAATATTTACTGGTCTCTTCCTTTCAGGTTCTATGATAGCTTGTTGCACTGGGCTCTCTGCCTTTGCAACCCTTACAGCTTCTTCAAACCATTGTGGAACAATCCCCTCTTCAAACAATTCTGTTTCCCAAGGAGCTATTGATATTGTGAAAACAAGCCTTTGCCCATCTCTTAATGCTTGGACCATCTGAGGTGGTCTCCTTACAAATATCTGAGAATTCTGAGACGTCGGAATTAATCCTGTCATTGTCAACCAGATTGTTCTTAAAGCAAACATGGGACAGAGGACATAACCTGTGCACCAGTTCTGCAAAATCTTGCCTACACAAGCCCTAAGCCCTTGATACAAAAACAGAAATTGCACAGGTTATGTATCAGCATGTTTGGGGCAGGTGTTAGCAAGATTTTGCAGAACCAACATTTTCACATTTTCACTAATAACCACAAAAACAACATTTCAATCAATCAATCATATCATTTGTAAAGCGCACTACTCACCCGTGAGGGTCTCAAGGCGCTGGGGTGGGGAATGCTGCTTCTGCTCAAAAAGCCAGGTCTTGAGGAGTTTTCTGAAGGTCAGCAGGTCTTGGGTCTGCCGTAGGTGGATGGGGAGGGTGTTCCAGGTCTTGGCGGCGAGGTGAGAGAACGATCTGCCACCTGAGGTAGCTCTTCGGAAGCGGGGGACTGTAGCGAGGGCGGCAGAGCAGAGCTGGCTGGTGGGGGTGTAGAAGCGGAGTCGTCTGTTGAGGTACTTTGGTCGGGTGTTGTAGAGTGGCTTGTGTGCGTGGGTGAGGAGCTTGAAGGTTATCCTCTCGTTGACCGGGAGCCAGTGCAGGTCCCTCAGGTGGGGTGTGATGTGGCTGCGGCGAGGGATGTCGAGGATCAGGCGTGCAGAGGTGTTCTGGATGCGTTGGAGCCGTCTCAGGAGTTTGGCCGAGGCTCCTGCGTAGAGGGCGCTTCTGTAGTCCAACCTGCTGCTGACAAGGGCCTGGGTGACTGTTCTTCTTGTTTCAGTGGGGATCCACTTGTAGATCCTACGGAGCATGCGGAGGGTGTTGAAGCAGGAGGAGACGGCGTTGACCTGTTTAGTCATGGAGAGGGTGGAGTCGAGGATGACCCCTAGGTTGCGTGCGTGGTCGGTGGGTGTTGGAGCGGTTCCCAGTGCTGTCGGCCACCAGGAGTCGTCCCAGGCCGAAGGGTTGGATCCGAGGATGAGGACCTCCATCTTGTCCGAGTTCAGCTTCAGTCGGCTGTTTCTCATCCATTCAGCAACGGCCTTCATTCCTTCATGAAGGTTGGTTTTGGCGGTTTGGGGGTCCTTGGTGAGGGATAGTATCAGCTGGGTGTCATCGGCATAGGAGAGGATGTTGAGGTCGTGCCGATGGGCGACGTGGGCGAGCGGTGCCATGGAGATGTTAAACAGGGTTGGGCTGAGGGATGAGCCCTGGGGTACGCCGCAGATGATCTCGGTGGCTTTGACTGGCCTTTTTACAAATTGCACTGAATTATTGCAGTGTAACTGTTTCTTGTGTGATGCGTGCAACCTTTGAAACTGCATTAATGGCTCATTTTGCATTACTTTGCAAAGATGAAAAAGAATCTATCAGTCATGAACTACTTTTTCCTGATCCCCCCAATCGTTTGTCAGGACAGAAAACTATCTGTATCAATAGTGTACATTTCTACATTTGGTTAAAGAGTGGCTGAACCCCAGGTTATGAAAGAACCAGGTTTCTGCCCCAACTGCCAAGTAGCTCAATCTTTATCGGAATAAAATATGTATTTATTTCATGACTGTATTTACTTGATGACAGCATTGGTTTCCTGTTTGAACAATAAGACACCAACCATTCTTGAAAACACTCTCAGTGGGACATATTTAATAAAGGTTTGCTCTAGAGCTAAACCGTGCAAACGGTCCTATTTATTAGCAGGTTGGCTTCACTCTTGCACCACGCAATGTGGTGTAGGAGAGATGCAAACCTTAAGTCAGATTTATGAAGCCAAGCAAAGGCCACTTTGTGTGACCCTGAGTGGCTCTGTAAATCAGGAGCACGGCAACACAGTGCAAATCACTGCATTACCTTCAATTTAAATCAAATCAAAGATAGCTTTATTCGATTTAGTTTTAAAAATCATAAAAGCACCATACTAGACATTCTTTCTAAAAACGCATTTTCACAAGGAAATGAGTTCATGACAATTAAAAATAGTAATACATCAGCTATTTTCATAAACATTTTCTATAGTTCATAACATTTTTCAGAAAAGAAACAGCAAAAATTGTCAGTTCATCATCTAAATTTTGCATCGCTAAAAACGCTATACGACATTGTCTCAACCCCATCTTTTTTAAAAGTGGTTTTACAAATCATTTTCTTGGGTGCAAATAAAAATGACAAAATAGGGTGAAGTGTAATGTAGATTGTTGTGATATAGCGTCACATGGACAGACACCTAATGTTTTCGACCAATCATTAGTAATGAGGAAACTCACCAATCTATGTATGATCCCCAAGCAAAATCATGTTAAAAGCATCCTCTCATAGGGCCCAGGGACACAAACTAGGTATGGCTGGATAGCATAACATGATAGCATTACTTGGTTCTCCATGACTGATTGTTTAACAGTTTCCGTGGTGAGTCTATTAATTTGTAAATGTGCTAGGCAAAGTGTGTTAAAGACTTACTTGTCAATTTAATGATACTGTCTGGATTTTCAAAATATTCTGGGTAGCCAATATCACATGTGAACTTTTTGATGTAATTTAGCCACGGGATAGAGGACCCTATCTCCATACTCAAGCAATCCCTAATCATCTCACGATTAAAGTTAGTCTCCTCGGTAGCCCAAAGCTTGTGCTACAGTAAAATCGGTTCGATTTTGGCCAGATCTGCTACATAAGTCAGCCCAAGTTCAGAGTCACAAACAAAGTTTGCCGCGCTCGAAGGGACGGTCAGTAGATACTTTGTAAACGCGTTTTCTATTAGTTGGATGGGGTTCACGTCTGTATAGTCCCAAATGCCGGCTCCATACATAGCAGTAGATAGGCACTTAGCTTTATATATCAATAATAATTTTGGGTTTGGCCTTCTACCTAGCCTTCTAGCAAAGTTAGTCAATGCACCAATCGTCTTAATAAACATCAATTTTCTTGCCTGCACAGCAGGTCATCAGGTCCCTTGGTAATCAAATTGAATTCCAAGGTATGGGAAGCTATTTATACAGTCTACTTTTGAATTATCAATAAAAATGTTGCGGCACCTGGCGCTATTTTTACCACATTTCATGATATATGTTTATGAGGTATTTACTTTCAAACACCTTGCACCCATAAATAATGTAAAACTCGTTAAACTCACTGTAGGCCTAATTGGGTACGCGCCATTAAAACCTCGTCATCCGCGTACAACAATACCCACACAGGTTGTTTATTAATGATGGAGATGTCCTGGCATTTTATAGCAAAAAAATGTTCTAAGTCATTTAAGTACACACTAAAAAGTAAGGGAGCATGGACACAGCCCTGCCTTACACCTTTACTAATAGGAAATGTGGCTGTGCATTTGCCCAGCCTACCATAGCGAACTCTAGCACCAGCATCCTTATATAATTGCCTCATAAAAGATGTAATAGGTGGATCCACGCCCATTTCCTAAGTATTCTCCATAGTTTGTTGTGACTCTGGCAATCAAAAGCGGAGCTAAATTCAACAAAGGCTAAAAATATTTTTCCTCGTTTTGTTTGTATCAAATTACCGACCACAAGGTTTAGATTCAGACCCTGTTCAATGGTCCCCATACCCTGATGGAAGCCGTATTTAAATTTAGAAAGAACTTCCACCCATGAGTGTAACCTATTTAAAATAATGCGACCTCTAATTTTAAGAAAGGAATCCAAAAGGAAAATTGGTCGGTAGCACTATAGAATCCGACCATGATGGTAACAAGCTCTTTTGACAACAAGCTTTTAATACAGGGGTTAGCAGGGTTCCCCAGAACAGTAGGTTAGACTTGTACACTTCCACTGGGACACCGTCTGGTCCAGGGGCTTAACCAGCAGCACTTTCATTAATGGCACATACAACATCTTGCAGAGTAAAACATAGATCCAAGGGGAACAGAGAAGAATCTATGTTTAAAATGGGCGAGTCCCACTCAGTTGTGGTCTCAATTTGCTCGACTTCATTATATAGGTTGGTATAATGTTCAACCCAAGAGCTTTCAGTAATAGCTCATTCTACTGAAGGTGCATCTCTAGGTGCTAAAAAAGGAGTATTAACCACCTTCCAGAAAGTGTTATTATCTCTGAACTCACATGCCTTGCGCAGAGCCTGCCAGGCCTGCACTCTTAATGTTTCTTTACGTTCCTTTACGCTAGTTTTTAGGTGGCCCTCGCCATTTATCTTTCCTGTTGGCTACTATTCTGTCTATGTAGGACATTCTTTAGGTTAGTATGTGCTTTAGTGCAGCCTCTATCGAACCATCCATGTTCCTTAGTCGTCCTTTCCCTAATATTCACTGTCTATAGGTCCCTAATCTCTTTTGTAATAATACCAAATGAGTTTAGGACCTCCAGCCAGTATTTGACTGAATAATAAGGTTGGGTCACTTTTTGTCCAAATCAGGGTATACCTATTTAGTCTTTTAAGTGTAGGTTCGAAAGGGAAAAATTCTTCCTGGGGCTCCTTGTACGGTGTATCAAATGGTAGGCAAATTTGAGCAAAGTGTGCAGACTCCACATCTTGTGCTGAACAAAAGACACAAATACCCTTCACAGCATACTGACATACATTAACATTAAAATCCCCACCCCAAATAATGCATAGGTCATCCATAGAGCTTTCTTGTATATTACAGATATCTTTCTGTAGTTCACCCAATACATGGCCTAGCTGCTCTTTGGGAATATTATTGTAAAAGTTTACAAGAGCCAGAGAACGCTTTTTATCCGTATTCGATAGCAAGACTTGGTAAAAATCTTTTGGAGATTTTAAAATCAATCCTGTTGACGGTTATACTACTGGAAATGTAGGTGCACAACCCCCCATATTTCTACCACACACTGAGTTAACCGCTGGAGTGTGGTAGGTTTTATATCCATTTATGTGCACCTCATTCATTGTCCAGGTCTCTTGAAAACACAATATTAAAAAATCTCCAATAAAGGCGTCCCAATCTGGATCTTCCACCTTCTGGCACAGCCCAGCCATGTTCCAAAATATTATATTGGATTTAGGCAACTCCATTTCAGTTTGAACTTTCTGGTTAATTCCATTAGTATTTTGGGTGGTTTCATTCTTGTTTATAGGCATGCTCTTATCCCCACACGGAGCTAAGATGGGCCAAAATATTTGAGGCGGACCTTCCTCCTAATTGGGCTAGGTATTTCTACAATAATTAGAGCAGCCGGGGGCCACTGATTAATGAATCAGTCCCAAGTCCCACTTTTGAGGATGATGAATCTTGGGCTCTTGGTCAATTGATGTCCTCTAATGTTGGGAGGATGTCGAAACAATTGGCAACTGGTATGTTACAGGAGAAAGTTAGACTGTCCTGGGGAGGCATATTTTGGTTTCTTTGTTTGAAAACCATACAAGGTTGTTAGAAAAATCCTAAAGGCAGAATGTTAATACCCGAATATGATATATTCATATTTCCAGCTCTAGTTAAAATAGCCTGTATTGAATACGGGTTACTAAATGTTAGGACTATACAATCTCCTACAAACTTTTTGTTATCCCAGCCAACCCAGGTCAACCTTCTAACCATTTTAAATTTAGCAAACAAAGCTTCAGTTAATCCAGTGTTTGAGCCCAGCCAAAAGAGTGACTTATTCCTCAGGGCCTCCCATGTTTCATTCTTCTTTGATTCTAGAACTGAGACATCTGCTAAAATAATTGTATAGGGGGTCACAGCTGGTGGTAAGTCAAGGGCGGTAGGTGTATTTATTAATGGTTTCTGCAAATTCATATATATCTGTCTCAGAATGTTGTTATCACTCGCAGCAAAACCTATTTAGAGATTCAAAGGGCCTAGTTATATGTACCAGCCCATCAGTGTTACCCACACCATTGGGGCGCTTAGTAGCCCGGGGGATCGGGTCCTCTACCTGAGCAATAGCCGTATCATTTACTGCAATGTGCAGAAGGTCCATTTTATCTATTATAATATCCTCAAGTGACTTTACTCTATCTGTTAGTCTTGATATAGCATCAATTAAGCTATTATGCAGGTTATAGATTTTAGTGGTGATCGTGCTAAACTCCCCCATCTGTCCGTCCATTATTATACTGGTCAAGGATTTCTTCCCAGGCTAAGGTTTACCCTGTTTACCGTTTGCCCTGCTTGCTCCCCTTCGTCTGCTTCATCCTATTCACTTTCTTTAATATTGATGTTGATTGTAATATGGACAAAGCAATAATTGACACCTTGCCCACAGGTTCTGGGTTTTTAGAACTTTTAGGTGGAGGTTGCGGCTCAGAATCAGGATCACTTATATAAATATTGACAGATGTGTTTTGGACACACTGGTACTGGGGCACCTTTTTGGGTGGGTTTCTCCTGGGTCAGAGCTTGTGGAGAACAACCAGTTATTTGACCCACAAGACCTTTAAATGCTGTCCCCTATATACTTCCTTGCATTTACATTTCCTCCACTGTGCTAATTTGTTCTTCTATCAACCCCCATGGGGAAACAACCTTTACAACGCAACTTTTACAACGCTCTACCATTACAACGAAACTTTTACAACGCAAAAACTTTTACAACGCATACCATTACAACGCATGTTTTTACAACGCAAGTACCTTTACAACGCATACCATTACAACGTAAGTATTGGTAAGTATATAATTATATTTAAAATTTTATATGTTTGGGTTTTTTTAAGGGGTATTTTTGGGGTTCAGGGTCAGTTTTTAGTTTTTGGGTAAAGGGGTATTTTTAGGGTTCAGGGTCAGTTTTCAGTTTTTGGGTAAAGGGGTATTTTTAGGGTTCAGGGTCAGTTTTCAGTTTTTGGGTAAAGGGGTATTTTTAGGGTTCAGGGTCAGTTTTCAGTTTTTGGGTAAAGGGGTATTTTTAGGGTTCAGGGTCAGTTTTCAGTTTTTGGGTAAAGGGGTATTTTTAGGGTTCAGGGTCAGTTTTGGGTTTTTGGGGTACAGGGGTATTTTTAGGGTTCAGGGTCAGTTTTTGGTTTTTGGGGTACAGGGGTATTTTTAGGGTTCAGGGACAGTTTTGGGTGTTTGGGGTACAGGGGTATTTTTAGGGTTCAGGGTCATTTTGGGGGACAGGGTAAAAATAATTAAATTAATTTAATTAAATTAAATTTGGGGTACAGGGGTACAGGGTAAAAATAAAATGAAATTAACCTAAATTAAATTAAATTATATTAATTTTAATTAATTTAAAATAAAAAAATAATATATACTTACCAATACTTACGTTGTAATGGTATGCGTTGTAAAGGTACTTGCGTTGTAAAACCATGCGTTGTAATGGTATGCGTTGTAAAAGTTTTTGCGTTGTAAAAAATTTGTTGTAATGGTATGCGTTGTAAAAGTATGCGTTGTAACGTCATACATCCACCCCCATGGCACCTGTCAAATAGCTCAAGAGTGATTGCTACCCCCCCCACAGCTGTATTGGTGACCGAGCACATTTTTCTTTTGCCCATCCTCAAAGCAAGTAAAACAATTTCGGGAGTACAAGGTACAGTGCACTAAGAACACGTATGAACCATAACCATTGCAGACACAGCCCTTGATTTATATAGTCCACACGCATAGGTCGTGCCAATGTTATACCAGTTTATATCAGTCCAGAGTTCTCCAGGAGGTGACTTATGGTATAATGCACTTGCCGAGATGTAGCTTTCAAACTTTATCTAGAAAGTATAAAACAGTAGGCCCCACGCAAGATACTCAAAGACGCCTAGTGGGTGCTTTACAATACTCGCACAGACTCGCCCTCGCTACACCCCAACATCCAGCGCCCAGCGTCCTCCTGTGGTACTTCTCAGATGGATGGCCCAGCCTATTTCAGGCTATGACTGGCTAAGACAGGCCCCTCTTGGCCCAGTCTTACACCACGGCGTGACCTCCAGTGACCTCTAGTGGCCTATACAGGCATCCACAGCCCCTCCTCCTCTCCAGCTAGGGTCTGGACAAAGTGCAATGTGCTGTCAGGAACGGGCAGACAGCTAAAGTGGCGAGTGCTTCACCCGCACGGGGAGACCTCCGGTGGCCTTTACAGGCGTCCACAGCCCCTCCTCCTCCCCAGCTAGGGGTCTGGACAAAGTGCAATGTGCTGTCAGTAACTGGCAGGCAGCTAAAGTGCCTTAATCTTCCCTGGTAAGGCATTCCATGGGCATTGCAAGGGTTTTCCCACGCAACTCCCATGGCTTTTGATGCATTCCCATATTTACCAGACCTAGTAAACCTGGGAATGCGCCTCAAAGATTCTCCTTCCCAGGAGAGGCATAACAAGGAGATATCTCTTAATTTCTCTTCGCTACTTCCTCCTTCTGAATGTGTCCTGCATTCTGCAGAACACATAGAAAAAGGAAGATGCCTCTCAGGATTGTTTTTGTTGAGGAAGGTGTTCCTTCCTGCATAAAAATAGTCCTGCATGCAATGCAGGCTCCCTACAACCAGGGTACAAGGGTGCTTGCATTGATGCGAGGGTACCAAAAGCGCCCCAGCATAGAGGAAAAGCGAGAATGTGCCGTATTACCTTAAATAAGTCACATTCCTGCCATTTCCCTGTCATGCAGTGGAGCACAGCAAGTGACAGAACTTGTATATCTACTTCAAAGTTCGGCAAAGCAGTGCAAACTCTTGCTAGGTCATTTACTTTCTGTGTAAAAGGTTAGTTTGCCCTAGAAAGATGCCCTTTTTCAGGAGTAGCATTGTGCTGCTTTGTGCCATTTTGCGTCACGGGGGCATTACGTAGGTGATACATGGGTGACTCACCAGAAGCACCCACTCTTTTGACCCAAAGCTGGATCCAGTAAGATAGTGAGAACAGGATTTGTGTAAAAAAATAATGCCTCCTTGAAGCAGTTGAAGAAATGTTTTAAATTTCATAAAAATCCACACATTGCATGTTTGTAACACTTAACAGCACGCATCCAATGTGGGGAATGTTATAAAAATTAGAGTAAGTTATTATTCTTTTACAAAACCTATGCTACACTTCACATGCACACCTATGCACAATGACACAAAAGTTGTGCTTGGCTCTAGGCAGCCTGTTTGAGAGTCAGTGCAGGGGATGAGAGCAGGCCATGTTTAGTAAATATGTCTCGTTGATGCTTTCTTCACCTTCTGCGGGTTCCTTCCTCTTTTACAATGTTTGCTGCATTGCACATGTGTGCATATCGTCAAAAAAGTCTATTTTTTTTAAGTTCTGCATTGATATATTATTTTCCATACGTCGGTGCCATTTTTTCCATATATTGTTCTGTGTTAACTGTTGCTACATTCCTGAAACTGCAGGAAGAGTACAATTCCTTATTCTTGCAAAAATATTTTCAGTTCAAGAAAGATTTTTGAATCAATGTATTGAAGCTTTAATCAATGAATTTTCACCCGTTCACCGTCCACAAACACTCGAAGCTGCCGTTTACATACACGATTCAATGTTTTATAAAGTGTAGTGATGGGGCTAGCAAGGCAACCATGCATAATATATATGTTGTTTCATTTATTGTATGGCTGGGAAATGTTTAGTTACGCCAGCGTAATTCATGTAATTTGGGGAATTTTATGTTACACTTTAAATCCTCCGAACTGTCATTACGTCATGTCACATTATTACATGCAATCATTTGTTGTAACAATTTACTGTCACTTGTGAACAACAGAACACAAGCAGCTACTGTTAGCAGCACTTTTGTTTTTTTGGCATAATTTTTTTGTGCAAATTAAGTACTCATGTCAAAAATTGATGGGATGAGGCCTTTCACACTAAAGTATAGTGCTAAATGAAGGATTTGCGTTTCGTGTCATTTTGCCAACGGTTCACATAATTATGCAAAAGTAAATTGCACAATTTTCACACACCTGTATTTAAATAAGGTGGTGTACTTTTTTTTAATGAAAACACAAAGAGCATGTACGCAGCGCTGACACTTTTCAGACACTCACCCCCAGTCACAGAGCTGGGTTGAATCCATTATCATTCTTTTGCTCACTTCGCCACCTCAGTTCAGACCCAGCTATATACTTTTTTTAATGCCCAAATATGCCCATATTTTTTTGTCTCCCTGCTTGCCAATATTTGATCAGCACACTTAAAGTTACCCTTTACCCAAATTATCGAAGCTAGGTTTACAACAGTAAATTAAACTTCATCCAACATGCAGCATATTTCTACGACCCTTCACCCCTCCCCACTCCCCAATTTTCAGGGAAAGAATTTTAAAATGGCTCTATTCAGGAAACACTACCATTAATGAAAGCTCGATGGGTTCGAGTACCGATCTCAGTGAATTAAATGCGCTCATAGGGATCTGCTGTCATCTCCAGTTCATGAGTCTGAGCCCCAACAAAGTCAACTTATCCTTAAGATTTTGTTAAATTAAAGGGCCAATAAAAAGTACTATAGTAGTGCGTTGCTTAGTGTGGTAAGAGAGAGCTAATGTAGCAATATACACAAAATGCATCTAGTGATTTAAAAAAATAAAATAAATTGAGAGTTTTATATAGCGCGAACTAGACCCGAAGATATCAGGTATTAGAGCGCTTTATGTGAGCACCAGTTTCGTTACAGATGGACACATGCATTTTTTTTGTTAGGCATATATTTATAAAATATGGCAGGTTAGATATTTACTTCAGCAGTAAAAGTCTGCTTGTTATCTCTGTCTTCACAGTATTTCAGTTTTCTCCTTTTCTTCGTTTTCTGGGTCGTTTAACTAATGACCTACACAGCTGTCAAAACATTAAAAAAAATGTAACAAAGGCAAATGAGATCTCTAGATTGAAAGAGACACTTCTGTAATTTCGACCCAGAAAACTGAGCAGTGTTCATATATCTTCGTAGCTACAGAGGGAAGCCATAAGCTAGGAGGAGCAGCCAACTGTCGGATAGATATCTGATCTTTCTTGTGATCTACATCAGTTTTATTGTAAAGGCCAAAAACTTTACAAAAGAGGATAGTAAAGGAATACTATTTACAATAGTATAATATATATTAGAAGTAGTCAAAGAAGATTTGGCCAAGTACATTGAAAGTGTGCTGTTAGGAGGAAGGACGGAGATCAAGGACTAAATTAGATCGTCCGATTTTAGATAAACCCAACAGTCACATTTGAATTTTGGTGTTAGGTGTGAGCTTGATCCACCTACAGCAACTTCCACCATGCCAATGCAAGCAAAGAATTTACATTCAATGACATTAAACAGGCCTAAAGTTGACTTAGTTTCTTGAACTCAATTGAATAAGAACTTGGGATCCAGATCTGCTATTTAATGCTCATAAAATGCTAGTCACAATTTGTGACTAGCATTCTTGTGATCAGTAAATAATTTAACGATCTGACTTATGTATAAATAAGTCAGATCGCAAAATGCAGATTCAGAGTGGGTGGGAATCTGACGTACCTTATTAGTGCTCATGAGGTAGGTCACAAACTGTGACTCACATCGATTGGAGGCTATAATAAGATGATGACCTGCTGTAGTAATCAAACCACCATGTGGGTGATTACTTTTCAACAAAGTAAACTTTTTTTAATGCAGCGCTGTTTTCCTCATAGGAAACAGGGCTCCAAATTTCACCTTCCAAATTTTGTGGTGCTGTGGAATGACACAGGATCATGGTCTGAAATGGAGTGTAGTTTATAGTGCGGTATGCAGGTGCAAACAATTTGCCAAAACACATCAGATGTGTGATGTTAGCATCCAGCTTACAGTGACAGGAATATTCCAATGTAGACGATGTCCCACAACAGATTCAGACTAGATTCTTAATGAAAGCTCATTCCAAGAGTAAGTGTTATTTTATATTGTGCACTGCTAATCATGATTTTGCTCACTGCAGTTTAATAGTGGATGACCAACCATCCGAAGATCTTCTAATATATAATTGGGGGAGGGGGGTTAGGCCCCACTGTTGTATATAATAAGACCTTTTATTATTTACGGACTACTTGTTATGCTAACCGTATTCGTGTTAGACATTTTTCTACTTGTTGTGGCACGTAAACTGTTTACTAGAGCACGTTAGTTGAAATAAACATTTGAAACATTCCTCGTGTCTCTGTCTAATCTTATTGTGGGCTGGTACGAGAGTGAGAGCAAAAGAGTGTGTCATGCAACCGCGATTCTTGAGAGGGTCTGGAGTGTTGTGTTCTAGGGTGTCTAACCACTTGCTCCTCTGTGAGCGAGTAGGAGGGCAAGTGAGACACTATAGCTAGTCACTCCCCGGGCTCATGGGTGGTAGGATGACTCAGTCCCTGCCCACTCAGGTTCCATGGTCCCAAGCATGGTTCTGTGACTCCACAGAATCCCTGCAACAAAGCATCACCTGGAGGTCCAGATGACTGGTGGTGTTTCTCCCAGGCCCCGCTTACAAATCATACCCTGGCAGGAGAAGGTCTTGCAGATCCTACATCCTGAAGGTTTGACAGAAATCCCTGGTGGAGTAACCTCAATATATTCTATAACATCTTGTTCGGTTTGTTTATTTGAATGTATTGAGTTGTATTGAAGATAACAGGTTTCAATAACCATCACATTTCACATGATGTCATGTTGCGTGTAAGTGTTTCTACTCCAAATAACAAATGCCCTATATGTGTTTCACGTGGTAAATATCTGTTTTCTGTCTACTGTAGATTTGCACATGGTATATTCAAGTCACAATATTGCAAATGTTGTGAATGTTTCATTAAAATAACTACAACCACCATGATGCCTTGTTTCAGTTTGTGATAATAATATGGCCATTTAATTTTGCTCATTCTACATGTTCTATCATATTTTCACCTATGGCAAAGTGTCATTTATTGATCAATATCTGTTTAATGCTCTCTTTTGAAAAAGTTTTGTGGGGCAAGATGGCGGCGGCATGTTAGACCGCTGTGAGGCAGCTCCCAAGCCAGCGCTTTGAAAACAGCGAAGAGACAGCAAAGAAATGAAATGAAGATGTTTTGTTCAAGTAACTAAATAATGGATGTACAAAGACTTACCCCTTTCCTCGTTGTCGCTTTTTGTCCCGGATGGCGATTTTGGAGTGATGTCTGGGAATAGAGTGGGAGATCGACTCTCGATGGCTGCACCGGATCCGAGCGCTCTGCAGCTCCGCTTTTCATTTTGCACTTCACTGATAGGGCTACTTGTGTTGAGAATAATTGCCCGCATCCAGACCGGAGAGGCAACTACGCAAGGGAAGCAAGATAAACTCCTAGAGCTAAATCAATTGACTCGGCTCTCTGACGCGGCTCCGCCTTCACGGAGTGACCCCTGCGACATGGCGCCGAAAAACGCCGCTACGATAGCTGCTGCTGCAGCCAAGACCAGAGCAGCGAAGCAAGCTCTCCGTGATGGAGAGCTGGTAGCAAAGCGAGGCGGCACACGGCTGGAAGGGAGTGGCGATTTTGCTGAGACCGACGCTTTAGCAGGTAAACCGGCAAAGGGCTCCAGACAACAGCCTAACACCCCCGTAGCTGGTCCCTCGGTAATTGAGCTGCTCCGGAAGACTCCCGCCCCTGCTTCTGTGTCTGCTCCGGTCCAGGCTCCGGACCCTTCAATACAGATACCGGCAGTGCTACAATCAACTTCGAATATCCAGAGTGCTACTCCAAGGTCTACAGCGACACCAAGTGGGCAAACTCAGAATGGCAAAACCGGGGGTATAAAAATAATGGACACTAGTGCAAATACTTCTACAAATATAGGAAAAACCTTTATGATATCCAAGGAATCTATGGCTGCAGTAGCAGGAATACTAGACTCCAATGCTGGGGTAGACCCTAACGCTGGAATACAAGGTATGGAGAACCTTTCCTTGTGTGACACTCCTGTTGTATCTACTGTTTCGACAGCCACATCAACATTACTGACACAGACCACACCGGTAGCGTTACCAGCGCCAGCAACATTACCCGAAGCTGTACCAATGGTTTGTAACACCCCATTGATAGTGGCCGAGCAGGATGGTCAAACGCCGCAATATGAGCTCAACCAGGTCATATGTAATGCTCCAGAGAGCGATTTGGGGGCATTAGAGGCAAGGGATATCTCAAGAAATCTAGAGGACTTGTTGGAGGTCCCTGATGGCAGTAAGAAAGCCAATGGAGATGAGATAACCCCTGACCCTACTGATACCGACAAGGATCCCTCTGATTTTTATTCAATATCAGAAGGGATAGAAGATGCAAGATGGTCAGATGACTCTGAGCTTGATATTGAAACTGACACTGGCTCCGAGACAGAGAGTGACCACAAGGTGAGAACTGCAGAATCCAGGGAAAATAAAAGAGCTACCATACGGAAGAAAAGAGCTCAGGGATTGACATGGGATTACTCCCCTTCCACAGCACTGGGTACTCAAGAACATGCTACCGGCTCTCGACCGACACAACGGTGCTCTTCACATCAACAGGATGCTACGCTCTCCACGGTGATGGATACAGTCCTCCAGGCTATCGCTTCACATCGAGAGGAAACATCAAAGGATGGACGTAAAGCGCAATTAGCTCTACACAAGGTACAGGGTGTAGTGCGTAAACTATCAAGATCAGTCAATACCTTTAACATCAGGATGACGGAAATGGAAGACCGTATAGTCATCAACGAGGCAGAAGCTACAGCCACACAGGAACAAGTCGAATTACATGAAGCGGAGCTAAGCGATGTTAGATGGAAGCTCGAGGACATGGAGAATCGCCTCCGACGTAATAACCTACGCGTCCTTGGAATACCCGAAAATATCGAAGGTACTGATATTCGAGCCTTCATCATCCAACTCTTTAAAGATACCCTTCCTGAGCTCTCTTCATGGAACTGGGAACTTGAGGTGCAACGGGTGCATAAAACCCCATTTACCTTGAAACCGACCAGGAAGCAGGGAAACTATCCACGAGCAGTCCTGGTATTTTTTGGAAACTATCTTCTCCGACAAGCCATTTCAGATAGAGCCAGACCTGAAGCTCGACGGACTAGAGATTCCATCTCCTATTTTGTGAGACCGGATTTCTGCCACACTACGGTGGAAAGAAGGTGGCATCTGCGACCACTTATCAAACCCTTTATGGAGAAGAAAGCACAAGTCTATTTAAATAATCCAGCCAAATTGAAAGTTCTATACAATGGTCAGACCAAATATTTCACTTCTGAAATAAAAGCCAAAGAATTTCTAGACAGTATTACCTAAATGGCTTATTAGTGGTAAAAAACCAGTATAGATGATTCTTCAGTTGCTATTGGTTGAGAAAATGGAGAAAACAAGGAACTTGAATACTAGGACTGGAGAATAGTGAGAGGAGAAAAGAGTGCCTATTAGACATTATTTAGACTATATACGGACATATTAGGTCAATTCGCCTCTATCTGCCTCTATCTATCTCTTTATATTTCCTTTTTCTTTTTCTCTTTTCTTTTTCTATTTTTGGCTGTTTTCTCTATATATATCTTCAGCCTAAGTCTGGTTTGGGAGTGCCTCTCCATCACTAAAGACTCTCATAGAGTCTATTTGCCTCACATTGCGGGTGGGGGAGGGTGGGGGGTGGGTTGCAGGGGTTTGGAGGGTGGGGGAGGGGGAGGGCGAGGGCGAAACGGGGGAAAAAACTGCAAAAATGAGCTTGATCTATAGTATAAGAAACTTTAAAGGTTTATTGGTTACTTTAAAAAATTATTTAAGCAGCTGGAGTCATATATTATCTATTTTGATTAACCAGAACAGGAAATGGAATATCAATGTAAATACCGAATATAAAGTTGGTTGGTGTTGGTGCAAACTATATTGTTTAGACGGTGCCGGCTTAATGGGGAATAGTTTTGAATTGGGAGAGTAAAACTACGAAGCTGGAATGTTGCCGGACTTAATGATGGGAGAAAAAGAGCCCAACTTTTTCAACTATTACGTCAGGATCCTGTCGACATTCTTTGCATTCAGGAGACCCATATAGCTGGGAGTGATAAAAAAAAAATTTAATTCCTGGATATGATCTGATTGCATCAACATGTCAAACGTCTAAAGTACGGGGAGTTGCTATCTTAACAAAACCCGGTTTGGGGAGCCCTAGACGCCGACTTGTTGATAAACATGGTAGGTGGGTTGTGGTTCAACTAGAGTCTGCTATTACCATCTGTTCACTTTATGGTTCTAATTTGGACGACCCACAACTCTTTATCAAACTTGAATTAGAATTGGCTTCTTGGTCTGGTCCACTCATTGTATGTGGGGATTTTAACCTAAATATAGGAAAGTTAGTAAACAATAGACTCCCACAGAATTATAGCAGCCGTAAACCTAAAGTTTATAGGGCAATATCCCATCTGATGGACAGTCATGATCTATGGGATACCTGGGACATGTTAAAGCAGAACGATAACGGCTTCACGTATTATTCTTATCCCCACAATAAGTATGTTCGACTAGACTACATTATGACATCATTACATAAGACAGCTCTAATAGACATAACTAAATCCCCCAAAACCATCTCTGATCACAATGCGCTTACGTTAACTTTTGAATTGAACAGTTTTAAAAGACCTAATATCCAATGGACATTTGACCGTAAGCTGCTTGTTAACCCAGACTACATAAGTCATATCACATCATGGGACCAATCTTTCTTTGATTGTAACCAATATAGCGCACCCAGATTAATTGCATGGGACTGTTTTAAGGCAACAATGAGGGGGGAGACCATAGCGTTTGTAGCTAACCGTAAGAGAATTCAAGATAGTATCGACAAACAACTTAATGTGGAACTCATTAACCTGGAAATACTACATGCTAATCAAATACAGCAAGGAGCTTCAACCTCTGAAACACTACAAAAATTACTGACTTTAAAAACAGAAATTAATAGCTCGTTAACTCAAAAAGCAGCGGAAACATATCAAATCAATAGGAACAGAATTTATGAAGCAGGGGAAAATGTAGGGAGGCAATTAGCTCTTAAAACTAGACAAAAACAAACATACAATAAAATAAAGAATATCGAATATGAGGGTCAACAGTACACTTCCACTCAAGACATTGTAGGAGTATTTCAAAAATATTATCAAAAACTTTATCAAATTGAAAATGAACATCTACCTACAAGAGACACGAAAACCTTTCTCAATGAGTGGTTGTCGGAACTTGAATTATCTAGAATAATCGATCGAGTAGGCAGAGAAGATCTAGAGAAAGAAATGACAACTGCAGAATTAGAGATCGCACTGTCGGACCTAGCTAATGGAAAGGCGGCTGGTCCTGACAAGATCCCTCTAGAGTTATATAAGTTGTTGGGCAAACAGATACTACCCTACTTACTAGACCTGTTTCTAGGGGTACAACATCACTCAACTTCACCAGAGTCTTGGAAACACACTAACATAGCGATATTCCCAAAAAAGGGGAAACCCCCCCAGTTTCCATCTTAATACAGACCCATTTCTCTCATAAACTCTGACTCAAAGTTATACGCCAAGATACTTGCAAATCGGCTGAGGGGGGTCATCGAACATCTCGTATCCCCGTGGCAGCATGGCTTTATTCCTGGGAGGGGTACGACGGATCATACCCGCAGAGTCATCGCCCTATTTGACATCATGGGCGCCACGGGGGGAGAGATGTCGATGATCTTACTCGATGTCGAAAAGGCATTTGATCGAGTGTCTTGGCGGTTCCTATGGGACATCATGGAATTTAACAACTTTGGCCCAGGCTTTATTAAAGCCCTAAAAGCCCTGTATATTAGTCCTAGGGCTAGATTATCCATTGATGGCTTTGAGTCGGAGTTTGTCGAGGTACAAAGAGGCACTAGGCAGGGCTGCCCTTGCTCCCCGATATTATTTGCCCCAGTAATTAATCCTTTAATTTTAAAGCTTCTTAATTCCCCTCAAATACAACCTATTAAGGTGGGTCCATATTCTACTAAAATATTGGCATACGCCGACGATATTGCCGCGCTCACAACCAATCCGGCTGATGCAATAGCAGAAATAGAACAAATAACCCAGGTTTTTGGATCTTATTCTGGCTACTCACTTAATAGGGATAAAACCATGGTTCTTTGTACAAGTAATATCATATACGATAGTCCCTATAAAGTTAAAAACGCGACCTATCTCGGTGTAAATATATCTCCAGAGGTTAAAGAGATTAATCGGCTTAATTATGATCCTTTAATCAAGGTAGTAAAAACTGATCTTAAGAGGGTAGATAATCTACATCTTTCAATAATAGGGAGAGCGAATTATATCAAAATGAGTATATTTCCTAGAATACTCTATTTATTCCGGGCTATTCCATTGATGGCTGACGGTAGTATTATTAAAATCTTCGATTCCATAATATCTAAATTTATATGGAACTATGGTAAAATAAGGAGAGCACTACCATCATTAACTCTCCCCCACATAGAGGTGGCCTTGACATCCCGAATTTGACATTTTATCTTTGGGCGACACTACTCCAGCAAATGGGCCCGCTCTTTAAAGTTAAATCTTCCAATCTACCTAACATAGACTTTAATATCCCGTCTATTTTTGAACTTGGGTTAGGTGTTAGATGTCAAGGGCTATTTTTGAAACAACTTGAAGCGTCATATTATAAAAAGACCAAATTTAAGGTGATTGAAGACTCATGGAAAATTTGGAAATTTGCATCTAAACAACTAGGCATACCCAAAATAACTAGATATACCTCTCTATGGCATAGTAAGATTATATCATCATGTTTGAAAGATAATGTCTCTAGGAGATGGGAGAATTTAGGCATACATACACTAGGTGATTTTTTTGGACAGAATGTTATTCCATCTTTCGAGGGGTTACAGCAGAGATTTGACATTCCATCCACAGACTATCTAAAATATTTTCAAGTCTTTACCAATATCCGTAACTCTAAACTTAATATTAACTTAGATAGCTTTTATTTTTTCTCTATTATTGAGAAACGGGCTACTAGGATAGGCACCCTATATGACATATTCTCTCAATCCTCCAATGATGATCTAGATCGTGTTGAGCGGTCTTGGGCACTAAAACTCGGAAACCCGGATGTGGATATTGATTATTCTCTAACCCTCTACACAACATTATTTTTAGCTCCTAACCTTAAAGCACAATATTATAAAACTATTTACAATCTTTATTTTACCCCGTCTAAACTCTTCACTTGGGGATTACGGGTAGATGATTGCTGCCCAAGATGTAGACAGGAATATTTACAACAAGGGGTGGTGAGGGACAGAGTCTCTGAATTAAGCAGAGTACTCTCACCCAGTCAAGAGATCAGGGCTAGATCCAACACTGTTTTTTAGCTCATTGCACCATCCCAGTTTCAGAACCTGGCTGTATGCAAATTAGTCTGTCCCTGGCCCAGTGCATCTTGGGAACAGGGCAGACCAGACTACAAAAGCCAATTCTTACACTGGGAAGGAAACAAGCTTCCGGGGACCCGGAAGCTTGTTTCCTTCCCAGTGTAAGAATTTGCTTTTGTAGTCTGGTCTGCCCTGTTCCCAAGATGCACTGGGCCAGGGACAGACTAATTTGCATACAGCCAGGTTCTGAAACTGGGATGGTGCAATGAGCTAAAAAACGGTGTTGGATCTAGCCCTGATCTCTTGACTGGGTGAGAGTACTCTGCTTAATTCAGAGACTCTGTCCATCACCACCCTTTGTTGTAAATAAAGATGTATACAGGGGCAAGCAGATTTAATCCACATGTTTGCTGAATGTCCGAAACTAGATAATCTACAGACAATGATTGGAGGATTTTGGGCTCAAGTTTTTGGGCGGAATCTGAGATCTTCCGCTACACTATATCTCCTAGGCCATGACGAATCCTTAGGGCACAATTTGGAGGAACAGAGGATTGTTTTCCTGGGCACTGCTGTCTTTCGTATTATTTTGGCGGCCGGATGGAAAGATCCCAACGTACCCACCTTTCAGATGTGGCTTAGTCGATTTCTTGCCACATACAAACAGGAGATAGCTATATATAGCACAAAAGGTAGAAAAGCTAGAGCCCGGGGTACCCAGATCTGGGCCCCAATTTCCGATTGGTACTCCAATGTAAGATCTTCCCCCTGATAAGAGAGGGACCGACATGATAGGATGAGGCAAATTGTATACATTTTTTCTTTATATTTTCTTTATATCAGCTGTGTACATGTATTGGGTTGCAATGGTTCATTATCTTTTTTTTCTCTTCTTTCCCTCTTTTCTTTTTTGTATATATTCTCTTCCTATTAACTTTCCTGATGTATTATTGCTTCATTAAGAATGTATTTTTTTGGAAAGAAAATATTTGATTGAATACTACAGATCATGCTCAATAAAAAGAAAAAAAAAAAAAATGAAAAAGTTTTGAATTGGATTTTGCATGTTGTCCTTCTCTTGTTGTATAATTGAATTGATGTCATTAGTTTCACAAATCACAAGTTGTTGACCTTAAAAATATAAGACATGTACAATTGTATGCTGAATAAAAATGGCATATATGAAAACTGAACTCTGCACCGTTTATACAGCACTCAACCAACGCACGCCACGACCGAACCACCGCCCCCCACCACCACCCTCCGCGCCTGAACCCCGATCAGCACCGAAGACACCATCCGCACGATGAACTCCATCCACTCCGGATCTCCGACCGACCCCTGCCCTCACCACGTCTTCAACAAGGCCGACGCTGTCATCGCACCCCACCTGCGGGACATCATCAACACCTCCTTCGACATCGCCACCTTCCCGGAGAGCTGGAAGCACGCCGAACTCAGCGCTCTACTCAAGAAACCATCAGCAGACCCTACCGACCTCAAGAACTACCGCCCCATCTCGCTGCTCCCGTTTCCGGCCAAAGTCATCGAGAAGACCGTCAACAAGCAACTGGCCGCCTTCCTCGAGACGAACGGCTCCCTCGACCTCTCGCAGTCTGGCTTCCGGGCCAACCACAGCACCGAGACCGCCCTGATCGCAGCTACAGATGACATCCGAGCCCTGCTCGACAACAGAGAAACAGCGGCCCTCATCATCCTGGACCTCTCCGCGGCCATCGACACTGTCTGCCACCGCACCCTAGTGCAGCGCCTCAGCAACGTCGGAATCCAGGAGAAGGCACTGGAGTGGATCACCTCCTTCCTCGCCGGAAGGACACAGAGAGTCCGCCTCCCCCCGTTCAGATCGGAGGCCACCGAAGTCATCTGCGGCGTTCCTCAAGGCTCCTCGCTCAGCCCAACTCTCTTCAACGTCTACATGAGCCCCCTCGCAGCCATCGCACGCCAGCACAACCTGAACATCATCTCCTACGCAGACGACACCCAGCTGATCCTCTCCCTCACCAACGACCCCGCCAGAGCCAACCTGCACGAAGGGATGACAGACGTAGCCAAATGGATGTCGAACAGCCGCCTGAAACTGAACTCGGACAAGACGGAAGTCCTCATCCTGGGATCCTCACCCTCCGCCTGGGACGACTCCTGGTGGCCCCCCGCCCTGGGCAGCGCACCCAAACCAACTGACCACGCACGCAACCTGGGCTTCATCCTGGACTCCTCCCTCTCCATGACCAGACAAGTCAACGCCGTCTCCTCGTCGTGCTTCAACATGCTGCGAATGCTACGCAAGATCTTCCGATGGATCCCCACCGAGACCAGGAAGACGGTCACCCAGGCCCTCGTCACCAGCCGTCTGGACTACGGCAACTCCCTCTACGCCGGTACCACCGCCAAACTCCAGAAGAGACTTCAGCGGATCCAGAACACCTCAGCACGACTCATCCTGGACATCCCCCGCCGCAGCCACATCTCCGGACACCTGAGAGACCTGCACTGGCTCCCGGTCAACAAGAGAATCACCTTCCGGCTCCTCACCCACGCACACAAAGCCCTACACAACCAAGGACCAGGATACCTCAACAGCCACCTCAACTTCTACGCTCCCACGCGCCAGCTTCGATCGACCAGCCACGCCCTCGCCGCCGTCCCCGGCATCCGAAGAGCCACCACAGGAGGAAGGGCCTTCTCCTACCTGGCCGCCAAGACTTGGAACTCCCTTCCGACCCACCTCCGCCTGACCCAGGACCACCTCGCCTTCAGGAAGCAGCTCAAGACCTGGCTGTTCGAGCAGTAGCGGTCCCCCCCCCCCCAGCGCCTTGAGACCCTCCGGGTGAGTAGTGCGCTATACAAATGTTCTGATTGATTGATTGATTGATTGATATAATGAATGGTTACTTTCAAAGTTCTCCTCTCTACTGTGCTGTGTTGAATGGTTGGTACATTTCATGCATACTCACTATATTATCTTTTTTAATTTCAGGATATCTTCTTTCTTGTTGATTTGACGAAGTTTTGTATGAAACGTAAACTGTTTGTGTAATTAATTACATTTCCATTGAAAGGTCTAATCATGATATTCAATTCCTTTTCCCTATTAGTTTGCTATATTATAGTTGCTTAAAACTCATTGGATTTGTAATCCACACTTTTACAAAATAATATTTCTGTTACATTCATTATAGGTCCAACAGCCAGAGCATGTGGCCGAACATCGGTGTCTCAGGATAACACCACTCCATCTCAGGATCAAGCCTCCAGGGAAGACTCCACTCCTGGAAGGCCAGATGAAGAGGAGCAGCCTCGTCCATCTAGTCTGCCTTGGCTGACTGCTCCAATGGGTCTCCCCCGCCGCAACACCTCAGCAGATGGATACCTCCACTTCCTGTGTCCAAAGCAATATAACACCTATCTTGTGTCCCCCAGCCCCAGCTTGTGGTGAGACAACACCACCACCACCTGCAGATCAGCCAGGATCCAGTGGGATGAGACACACTGGCTGAAAGCCACAAGTTGGTGGGGGTAGGGGTTGTGGGGGGGATTCTGTTGCCCATCATAATGAGGCCACTGGGGTCCCTGTCACTCAGGCCACCATCAACCACGTTTTGGGAGCCCTCCATCAGTTCCATGAAATAATGGACAAGGTCCTTACAGAGCTCTAGCACACGTTCAGCCGGACCACCAGGAGAGGATGGCAAGACCCCCAACCACAACCAAGACATACCAGACCTAATTTCCTCCAGTGTGTGACTACCATTCACCCTGTGGACTATTTTCTGGTCACATGTACCTTTCAGAGGCCAGTTTTATTTTGGACATTGGACTTCAAACAAATATTGGCTCAACAATTATGGTTTCATTCACCAGGACCGACTTTTTCTTATAATGTCTGTTTTTTGGTTTACATCTACTTTTACTTTATTTGCTTTTGTTTAATAAAAGCAAAAAGCAAAGTCAAAGACTGATGTTGTTGTTATCTTATGTATTCATTCATTTTTTCCTATCATCATACATTTCAAAATGGAAACAACCAAAGGATTGTTTGTTTATGAATGGATTGCAAGTAGGTAATGTTTCTCACTATTTTCTATCATGACATCAAAATACAAATACCCAAAAACACATCAGCTAGTATTCCATTACATTTGAAACAGAGTGTTATGTCAATATTTTATTAAACAATACAAACCATACAAAACACAAATACTTAGTGTCATTTTTACATTTCCAGTTCCACACCTTGCCACCTTGAAATAAGAGGATATAATCAAAAGAATCAGATTCAATAGGCGAAAAATATTGCCTATTCACTTTGAACTTTTTGATAATATCCTGTTCTTCCATGGTGGCGGGGTCTGAAAATGGGCTGTACATTTAAGACTGCCTTCACCTTACTCGCCCAGGGTTCAAATGTCTGCATTGGAAGGATTATGAACATTTGTAAACATTTTCCACATCAATTAATTTTGATTACTACCATGAATGTAATGTTGTGCTAAAAATATAAATGGTTTTACCACATACTTCCTTCTAATATTTATTTTGGTCAGTTTTGCTTCACAAATGTCCTTTTGTAGCTGTCAATATTTTAAATATGAAAGAATGTGTAAACAATACACTTCTACTCTATTATGTACAATTGTTTTAAATCATTTTTTCAACCAAAATGAAGTCAAATGAGGTGTAAACAACATTGCGCAAATGTGTTTTTTTATTTTCACAAGTGTCCTTTGAAGTTTGAATATGTAAACAAACTAACCACTATTTTGAGTGGTGGTGATGTACTTAACAGTCACAAACACACTATTTGATCGTCTAAAACAGCCAGTGCCTGACCTCGCTGTCAGGACATTTGTAGTCAGACATCCGCATCAAAAGTTGACCGCATAGTGGGTGTTCAACTCCTTAACAGACAGAGCAATAGGCTAATATGTGTGAAAGCAATGCACAAAGGCCAATGACTGTGTCTGTCACCAGTGATGATCACGTATGGCGCGTACATGTATACGGCGGTTGGAATAAAGCTCAATTGCCTCATAACACTGCAGCCATCAAGACCTCCTCCACTTTTAGTGCTCTGTGTGACCTCTAGGATCAACAATGCCAGGTTGAGCAGGTGAGATGGCCCCTGCCTTCTCCCCAGAGGAGCTGGAGTTGGTGGCAAAGGAGATCTTGTTTCTGTATGGCCAGCGCTATGGCTCATCAGAGGAACAGGTACATGTTTGAAATGTATATGTGAATCAGTATAACAGTTTTTTCCATCAACACAGGCTACAACGGGCCTTTGAGTTATTGAGTGAACTGTAGGGATTGATGTGAAGTCGGATATATTTTGTTCCTTACATAGGACAATGATGTTGGGGATTTGTAAGCACTTTAGAATGTAAAGAAGCAACAAAAGTAGCATGTGCTGTATATTTAAAGCCCTAGATTCTATTTGGTTTGTATTAGGAGGTCTGTCTATGTATATGTTTGAATTAGATGTAAAATTTCGAAATATCACATCATGTAAATTAGAAAACACATTATGCAGTCTTTACAACTGTGCATACATATGTTGTCTATACAAACTAGTTTAGATGGGCACAAGGTCATTTTTCAAATAAAGTTAAGGGAAGGCTGTATTTATTTGACGACATCATCATCAGCCTGCACATAGCAGGGCCTGAGACAGAGCGGTGCACAGCCACAATCATGGGCAATGCTGGGGCTGAGTCACAGGGACAAACCTCTGAAGCACTGAATCTGTCATAAAAACATTCCCTTGTCAGCTCAGATTTGGAGTTGTGTGCAAATAAATGCCCCAGAATGATTTTAAATGGACGGAAGTTGAAATGGGTAGTTACCTAACTTCTTGAGCTAACACTTTGTTTCATTTTACTTCCATTTCAAAGTGGTTCATATTCAAACAGCAGGCCCTGTACTCCCAGTGGCCAGTATTCACTCTACCAGGTGTAATTATGCAAGATACAGTGCTTTTTCACATGTGAGAATTTTAAAGTGCAGAAAAATGTTCCTTGATATGGAGTGTTTGGTAGAATATTTCTCTGAATTTTTAAATTCCCCCAATTCAAAAGGACATACAAAATATATGTTTGTGTCATCCATGTAACAGTGGGAGGGGTGGATATAGAAAACAATGGTCCTAAACTTTCATTACCTGTAATATAAATCAATTATATCAAGGCAATTTTTGAACTCACGTAATGTCCGCTCGTAGTACTTAAAAGATATAAGAGAATGATGTGCCACAACTAGGGCTCCCCAAAATAACATAATGTTTTCAGTCATATTTTGAAAAAGTTGAAATCTTACTGCATTTTCATTTGAGTACACAATAAAGGGAACATTTTAGAGTGGTTGCTCCAGGGGGAACGTGCAGAAGGAGAGTGGGTGCTCAAGAGTGGAGAGTTGGGAAGTATCCCAGGTGAAATAGAAAAAGGGGTTTAAGGACAGTTCAGGTACTCGATTGATAGAGAAATATCAATCACAGCAATGTGGTCATACAGTATCAATATTTTACAAGGTCTATTTACATATTTTTTCACATTCCAAGAATGTATCATTGTTTAGCACGATATGGATAGGGGTATGTTTGGTCCAGGTTTGATGGGGTATGGGCGTCGATGTTTTGACCTGACTTGGGGCACAGGGGGTACTTTGGGACCTCGGCTTGCCGGTATTCCTCAGGACTGGGGTGGGCAACCAATAGGGAGACATATTGCCCATAATTCACGTCCGCAAGGTGTGCGGAGAGGACCAGTAGAGTCCTTACTGGTTCAGGTGCAGGAGGCAACCATCCGCTGCTGAAGGCATGAGATTGTGGGTATATCCTTATACCATAGCTAATGGTCCCTATACAGGATTCCACCCTCACCCTTAGTGTAGGGTAGTTCAACCGCTTATGTCGGTTCTTAGGCACTCAATGCTGGAAGCTGGTGCCTCCATCTCTGGTTTCCGATAAGGCTGTCGTGAGGAATTTTTCTTGTCCTGAATTGGGAGCACCCCCCCACCCATAGTTTGTAGGCCAGTAAACAGCCTTTTACTTCTGCCACCTTGTCTCCCACTGAACCCTGGAATGGCCTTGCAATCAGTATGGCCACCCCTGCTTTCTCATCAGATGTGGAGGAGTAGAACTGTTGGGGGAAAGCTTGGCACCTCATCTGGTGCCGATATTTGGGGAGCAGAGGGGGCTCATGCAATAGACACACCTCTGCCCCTAAAGTCTCTAGGTAGGATAGGATGGCTCCCCCTATTAATGGGGCTGTTTAGCCCTTTCACATTAAGGGTGATTATCTGAAGTTTGGACCACGACATGAGGCAGCCGTGGGCCTAACCTGGTGTTTCTGTTTGAACTTGGTCGCCTTAACTATGGGTATGTCCCCCGTCTCCCTTACGGTGTACGTCTCTGTGTATGACCCTTCCTTGGTTCCCACCCTAATTAGTAAACCGGTTCCCCTTTCGCCCCTTCCTAACCCCAACTGGAAACCCCAATCCCCCAAAAAGTCCAGTGCCCATCACTCGCGAGCACGGGCATTTGGAGAACGAGTCATTTCGGAGCATGTGTGGACCAAGTTTCCCTGCCTCCCTCCCTCAGCCATCCCCGGGGCCAGGAGAAATACAAGGAATGAGTACCCTCAAAAAGAGTCACAGGCAAACAATGGGTGCTGTGTCCTTGAGGACGGAGTTCAGAGCTGCCTGTCTCTCCTGTGCCATTGTGTCTGGGTATTGTATTGGTCCACCAGAGTAGGCGTTCTCCTCTGCCCCACCTTTTGCCATTTCACGCCCGGGGGTTTCCGCTCTGGAGTATGCGCTTCATCTGGTGGGTCACGGTTTTCCAGGTCGAGGAGCTTGTAGGTTTCCTGGAGGGAGCGGAGCTGACATAGCTTGCCATTCCATTTGAAGATCAGTCGAAAGGGGTGGACCTACAAGTAGGCCACTCCATGTTCTCTCAGGTGTGCAGTTACCTCTCTAAATTCCCTCCTTTTTTGTGAGGTGATGGCGGGCAGGTCTTGGAAGAGGGCAATAGAGTGTCCTCAAAATGAGAGCAGTTGCTTAGCCCTGGCCTCTCGGAGGATGCGTTCCTTGAGAGTGTAGTCAGGGTAGAAAAGCTAAAATGTCCAGAGGGGGGGCAGGGGCTCGCCGCCTCAAGCCCATCCGATGAGCTCGATTGATGCGAATGTCGAAGTCCTGTAGGACCTCCAGGATGTCCCCAAACAGCTCTTTTAAGTATTTCGGAATGTCAGGCCCCCCTCACATGGATGTTGTTCGGACTCGAGCGGTTTTCGAGGTCTTTGGTGTGCGCTTGCAGATTGATTTGCAGCTCCCGTAAGCGAAGCACCTCTTGCTAGAGCTGTTCCACTTCCTCGTCTCTGGCCTGGTCACGATCCTCTAGTGCCCCTACTCTTTTACCGATCTCGTCCACATCACAGTGTATCAGTTTTATTTCCCCAGCTACTTCGCTTTTAAGTGTTTGGAAGTCATCTCTCAGGGTATTGAAAAGTGCCTCCAGAAAAGAGCGAGTGTTCGGGACCTCTTTGTCTTCCTGGTCTGATTGCGAGGGTGGAGCTGTGGGCGAGTGGCCCCCCTTCTCAGCTTGTGGAGGGCCTTTGGAGAGCATATCTTTCAGAGTCCGCTCTCTTCTCCCTTTCGCCGAGGACATGGCTCTGGTCTGGACCCGGGGCCACATTGGGTAACCAGGGCACTCTTCTGTGTACAGCAGCACCTGTGACTGTGGTGATCTGAGGCCTCTCTGGATAGATGCATCTATGATGTGTGTTGCCCTGCCTCTGGGAAGTCGGACCGGTCCCTGGCATTCCCGCTGGGCTCCCTTCGATCCCCTGCCTGGCGATGTCACAGGCCGATCCCTAGCGAGTCCTGTGCCATCGACTCTGCAGATCTGCTCAAGGGGTCTCACCGATTGTTGTTCCCTTCCTCCAACAACCGCCTGACCTTCTACACTCCCACCCGCCAACTTTGTTCGACCAACCACGCCCTCGCCGCCGTTCCACGCATCCGAAGAGCCACCATGGGAGGAAGATCCTTCTCCTACCTGGCAGCCAAGACATGGAATTCCCTCCCCATCCAGCTCCGCCAGACCCAAGCCACCTCTCCTTCAGGAAGCAACTCAAGACCTGGCTGTTCGAGCAGTAGCAGACCCCCCTCCCCCAAGCGCCTTGAGACCCTCCGGGTGAGTAGCGCGCTATATACATTTTTTGATTGATTGATTGAATGTCAAGCAAGCCAGGTCGAGAGAGGGTCAACATTTTCTTTAGAGGCCTCCGCAAGCGACCAGTCTCTAGTAGTGGCAGACCCTACTGCTCCAGTTACACCCACAGACACCACACTCACCACCACACCTACATGCACTACCACATCCACATGCACTACAACCACACCAGCACTTCCACAGCACCACCTAGCCACACACACACACACATTAGAATCCTACCCCACTAAACATTAACTCCCGCATTCACCCAAAGAACAGACTTCTAGGAAGCAAGATTCACCAAAATGTGCACAACATACACCAGGCCCACAGGCACCTGCACCCTCAACAGACACAAGCACATCTGCCACTGTCACCCCTCTTTCCAAACCCAGTTTCCTGACAAACATCATATCCTTTTTTTCCTGTCAGTTTGTTGTTTGCCCTTGTCTTAACCCCTTCCAAAGCCCAAACCATCCCTCCAAAATGCAAAGCTACCCCTTCCGCACCCCAACACACCCCTTCCACATCCCGATCCACCACTCCCAATACAGAAACCACCCTTACTAAAACCAAAAGTGCCTCTCCCGAACACAAACCTCCACCTTCCAAACCCAAGCCCACCCCTCCCAAATCCAAACCCCCTCCCAAATAAGATCTTTGAGGTGCCTGCTCTGCCTGCTACGTGCCCCTTCCTGAGGAGGTTCTCCTTGGCAGTGAATTAGAAGGTAAACTTTGTGCCATTGCACAACCGTTCACAGGACTTTGGAGAAACTGAATGCACTGCCATTTGGCTTTTGTAGCATCTTGAGATACTTATCTCATTGTTTAGAATAGATCCATAATTTTGATTTCAACAAGTTAGTCCTAGCATTAATTTTCATTTGCAATTGTTTCATTCTTAGCAATGTTGCTAACTAAAATGTGAAGCACTTATTTTTCTTTACCATGATGGCAGGTAATAAAATATATTTTTTATTGTCTACTTTTTTAAGTACATACACTGGTTTTCATTGTGTGTGATGGTCATTTGAATGTAGGTGCATGCATTCATCATAGTAACAGCCACTTGCGCAAACTAATTGATGTTAAAATATTTTTGGGGATGTGTTAATATAGGTGTGTTTGTTTGAGCTTGCTTACTAATCGGTATGAGCACATATGCATTACACTTTATAAAATGTGTGACTATTGAAATTGTATATAGTGCAGGACTTGCACTAGACATGGGGAAAAGTTACATGGGTATTTATGTTGAATACTTCAAATTTGGGACTGACATTGATTTTACTGGTAATATGAAAGGTAAAGGTTACACCTAGTCAAGTGCAATTTCTTCACCATGTTACATTGCACTTATCCCAATGATGTATGTTGTATATGTTTTTTATGTGACAATTTTGTTATGTATGTATGTATTTAAGCACACCTGTATGTTGATTGTTTGATTTTTGATTTGGTATCCTTTTTTGTGAGTGTCCATTATTTTGAAGCCAACTTGCACCAAATGTATGCATACAAAGTGATCATACAGGTGTGTTTCTTTACATTTCTTTAACGTCAACATTACAGACTCATGCATTGCACATTGGCATGCTATTGCTTGTAAGAGAGATTTAAAAATGCACAAGTCCAGTGCAAATGTTAACAGACAAGTCAAAAGTTAACAGGTCAAAGTGGAGCTTACCATCGATTCCGTCCACAATGGTATTTATTTTGAATGTCATCAAGCTGCAGCGGCAGGACTTGGAAGATCAAGTCCGTGGCAGAAAAGGAAGTGTGAAAGTGAGAAAATTTGATTTCTGCCTTATATCCCTTCCAATCTGCTGACGCAGGTGTGGAGGTTTTACCGCCACAGTCACATTGGTGGGAAGCCACACCGTGATTGGCTCCGCAAACACAATAGCAGTCATCCCTCCGACAGCCACTTTTGCCTATTGTGCTTTCAACAAGTGTGAACATACCTGGCAGAGTCAGCGGCACTCTGACGGTCTTTCATCAGTTGAACTGCCAGCATCTGAATAGAGCAGGTGGACAACCTAGTAGGCAGGCAGAGAAACTTGAAAAAGCAGGCGGGGGACCAAGTCCACCAAGATCTGAATGAGGCCCTATGTCTATTCTTCAACCCATCTATGGCAATCTGCTAGAAATTCACAAGTTGCACGGGTATATTAACCCCTTCGATGCTCATGACGAGCTCAGCTCCTAATGAGGTATACCTCTTGTGTGCTCATGACGAGCTGAGCTCGTCATGACCACACCCATTTTCATTATGGCCCAGCACAGCAGAGGATCTTTTGAAGCACCCAAGGTGATAATTTGTGAATCAAGTGTTTGAGACCTGCAAAGAGCATATGCATGTGGTTGGTTTTGCATTACTTCCTGTGTTGATTTTTCTTTGCAGATTAGAATACAGGATATAAAAAGACAGGAAAATGAATGCAAGTTTAACTGATATTAGTTGGCAGACACCCTAAGTGAGAATGTAATATTCAGTGTATTAAGTGGCAGTGTACCACCTAAGAAAACACTATCATTAGAATGCCACCTAGTTGAGGTTAAGGATAGCAAACACAGTACTGGATATCCTGGTCGGAGCTATTGGAGAAAGCTGCCATTAATTATCATTACCTTCACCAATACAGTGAGAAACAATTAATTACTTATTTAGTTTTGGTAACACATCCACGTGTAACTATTGCCACTTCATAGCACAAGAAGTGGAGTTAGTTGTACTTTCAGAGATTTGATCTTTACAACATTCACCAAGCAGGTTGGGTACCTGAACGGGGAGAGAGGGGCTGCTGGTGTGAGTCACAGATGGGATAGGGTCTGGGAGGGTATCCAGAGTAAGAAGTGGAAGTCACAAAGTGTCATCCTCCTTGGGTAATGCTGCACAGTACATGTGATGAGGGTCTAAGAGGAAATGTTAGGTTTTCTTTAGCTCAATCAAGGTTAGTGTGGAATCTTATATTATTGTAAGTGTTTATAATACAATATTCCGAGAGCAATAACCTTTCTGCTTGATTTTATTCTGTATTGTTTAATATTTATGTAAATCACCTGATAATATATTACATGTGGTCATAGTTTGAATAGTAGGAAACCTAACACAATTAAAACACGGATTCGATTCGTGCACATTGTTAAATAGCGTGTCTCCCATTTCTATGACGTCTGAATTGACAGCTACATTTTCTAAAATTCGGTTAAAGCATTAAGGGCGCCATTAAAACTTTCATTTATTTTCTCTGTTTTCATTTTATGGCCAATAAGGCAATCAATAGGAAAGAAATGTATGAATGTACATTACTGGACAACATTGGAGCAACATAATTCATATTGATTACCTTCTCATTGGTCTCGCTGCGAGCGATAAGAAACAAAGAAGATTTAATGTGATTTAAAAATAAAACATGAAGTAAAAATGCATTCTGTCCAAGAAAGACCTTCTAATCAATATATTGAAACTTTAATATAATTCACCATTTCTGCGTTGTTTCTTTGACAGAAATTATAATATACACTTTTGCAAGTGTAAACATTGTTGCTAGGAAGCAAAATATATGTTATTGACAGTGAAATAGCGTACGTTCAGCCATATTTATATAATCTTTAGGAGTTTCTATTTGTGCTTCCCTTCAGAAACTTTCCATCGTTTCCTTCAATTCAATTATTTAGGGTTTCAGGTATACCACTCATTGAGGTAGAGAGATGTACACTTGAACAATTTATTTAGGGTTTCAGGTATACCACTCATTGAGGTAGAGAGATGTACACTTGAACAATTTTTATTTAAGATAAATG
The DNA here is from genome assembly GCF_964261635.1 of Lissotriton helveticus. Taxonomy (NCBI): domain Eukaryota; kingdom Metazoa; phylum Chordata; class Amphibia; order Caudata; family Salamandridae; genus Lissotriton; species Lissotriton helveticus. The sequence continues at coordinate 650,231,722 of NC_136071.1, forward strand.
CATCTATTTAGTTAAACACCTTAACCACCCTTAAGCAAACCAAATAAAAACATACGTTTTGCCGAGTTCAGGGGCTTAATGTGCGTTGAAAAGTAAAGGAAAACCTCCAATTTCAGTCAGAAGCGATATAATCCACCAGCTGAGTTTTCGTCACCACATTCTTCCTATAACAATAGCTTGCTTTTCGCAGTGCTTCATTTCACCAGTTCTAACGACTCTTACAATTGTAGTCTTGTGTTGCTTTAATTGATCTAGCTAGACTGACACACCCGCTGTTGTGAAATTATCTGCCAGTGTTGTTTAATGAGACTTGGACTTCCATAAAAACACCTTTGGTGGTGCCAGGCACTTCTAGGAGAGTTAAGTGTAGGTTAGATGTTTCCAACTCTCAAGTCCTGTGCTCTCTGTGGGGGAAATCCGTTCCAATGTTTATTTGGACTATTGAAATAGAAGTAAGAATGTAACCATATGCATCGTTGGTGTACTAAGGTAGGGTAGAGCTTTGTATCAACCACATTAATAGTTTTTTCACGGTTCAGAACAAACTCACAGATTGATTTTGGTTAGGTTTAAAATAAATGAAAAGAAAGGAAAAAAGAATAGAAAAGAACATTTGTATTTTATGAAGGAGTTTGTTGCAAGTTAACTAAGTCAGAATTTTGGGAATACAAGATTCTGTTGCAGAGTTAGAGTTACTAGGACTAGGTGGTTTGGCTATAGAAACGAAAACATCCTGGCAAGAAAGAAGTTACAAGAAGATATAGCCCAAACCGTTTCAAACGCAATGAGGACTTTCACAACAGCCCTGTTACAAATGGGGTTTCTGGTTGGCTAGGGCTTGCACCTAAGCCAGGCAGAACCCACCACTCTAGTCAGGGTCAGTCAGATATACACCTAAGATAACCTATGCTCACCTTCTGGTAGCTTGGTGCAGTGCAGCCAGACAGGTAATGTGTAAAGTATTTTTGGTGAATATTAAATACAGTAACACAGTGAAAATACCACAAAATGTCTCCACAGCAATTTAGAAAAATAGATCATTTTCATCTTATTACAATGTGACCAAAACGGAAAAAAATCCAATAAATACTTCTTAATCAATTGATGCAAAATGTTCTGTAATCAGTCACTCTTCACAAAGATATGTGTGTGTTTATTGAAAACACTATCCAGTGCTAGAAGTGTTAGCTGTGTTCAGCAATCGAATGGAAAGGCTGAGATACGTATTTACTAAAGGACAAGTTGGCAGCAAAGAAATAGTGTACCCGTGCTAGCAACGATAGAGTGTGTCCAACAGGTGAACGGAAAGGTTGAAATGCATTGTTAACAGAGAACACGTTGTTAGCCTAAAAGTAGTGTGCCCCTTGCTAGCAGAGCTAGCACATGTCCAACAAGTGGTTGAAAGGTTGAAATGCGTCTTTGCCAGGGAACAATTTGTTAGCCAAAAAATGGTATGCTGCGTGCTAGCAAAGCTAACATGCATTGTGGTGCGGAAACACTAAGCTGGGGATCTCGATGTGGCACCCACAGGACTGGGAGGTCCAGGGAATGGCCCCAGTTGGTGATGTAAGCCCTGCTGTCCCCCGTACCTGGTTCTCTGAGCTGAGTTGCTATGATCCAGGTGCACGCCCAGCAATACAAAGGTCTCACAAGCGTGGAGGACAGACCAGCAGTGTCTGCACCTGGTCGAAGGTTGCTGCGGCTCCCGGGGGCTCCTGGTGAAGTGGTCTTTCCCTTCGAGAGTCTTCAGCAATGCCGACATTGGCAGCGAGGGAAAGAAACACGTGACGAGGGCAGACGATATGTCACAGGAGGCACAGACTCACCTGCGCAACGCAGTGGTCACACACTCAGGTTTCTCTTGGTGCTGTGGCATCTTTAGGTGCACGAAAACTGTGATTTCAATTAGTGCTTCAGCGCAGTCATATTGGAGTGAATATTTGCAAGCAGCCCAGCATTTTATTTGACTCCTTTACGCCCCGTTTGCAGTCAGAAGGGGAAGGGAGTCTTTTCCTGTACTGAGAATCCATAACAGGGAGCAAGCCAACAATCCCGTGGAGTTCTAGTGTGAAGCAGAGGTTGTAGAGGACAGGTCAAGTCCTCCCCTGCTGCAGAGGTAGCCGACCACATACCAACACAGCAGAGCACAGTGACAAGTGGCAGTCCCTTCTGGCAGCACAGCAATCAGCATGCAGCAAGTCAACAGAGCAAAGCTATAGAAACGAAAACGTCCTGGCAAGAAAGAAGTTACAAGAAGATATGGCTCAAACCCTTTCAACCGCAATGAGGACTTTCACAACATCCGTGTTACAAATGGGGTTTCTGGTTGTCCAGGGCTTGCACCTAATCCGGGCAGAACCCACCACTCTAGTCAGGGTCAGTCAGATATACACCTAAGATAACCTATGCTCACCTTCTGGTAGCTTGGTGCAGTGCAGCCAGACAGGTAATGTGTAAAGTATTTTTGGTGCATATTAAATACAGTAACACAGTGAACATACCACAAAAGGTCTCCACAGCAATTTAGAAATATAGATCCATTTTATCTTATTACAATGAGACCAAAACAAAAAGAAATCCAATAAATACATTTTAATCAATTGATGCAAAATGTTCAGTAATAAGTCACTCTCCACAAAGGTATGTGTGTGGTTATTGAAAACAGAATCCAGTGCTAGTAGTGTTCGCGTGTGTTCAGCAATCGAATAGAAAGGCTGAGTTACGTATTTACTAAAGGACAAGTTGGCAGCAAAGAAATAGTGTACCCATGCTAGCAATGATAGAGTGTGTCCAACAGGTGAACGGAAAGGTTGAAATGCATTGTTAACAGAGAACACGTTGTTAGCCTAAAAGTAGTGTGCCCCTTGCTAGCAGAGCTAGCGCATGTCCAACAAGTGATTGAAAGGTTGAAATGCGTCTTTGCCAGGGAACAATTTGTTAGCCAAAAAATGGTATGCTGCTTGCTAGCAGAGCTAACATGCATTGTGGTGTGGAAACACTAAGCTGGGGATCTCAATGTGGCACCCACAGGACTGGGAGGTCCAGGGAATGGTCCCAGTTGGTGATGTATGCCCTGCTGTCCCCCATACCTGGTTCTCTGAGCTGAGTTGCCATGATCCCGTTGCACGTCCCGCAATACAAAGGTCTCACAAGCTTGGAGGACAGACCAGCATTGTCTGCACCTGGTCGAAGATTGCTGCGGTTCCCGGGGGCTCCTGTTGCTGTGGTCTTTCCCTTCGGAAGGCTTCAGCAATGCCGCCATTGGCAGCCAGGGAAAGAAATACGCGACAAGGGCAGACGATATGTCACAGGAGGCACAGAATCACCTGCGCAACGCAGTGGTCACACACTCAGGTTTCTCTTGGTGCTGTGGCATCTTTAGGTGCACAAAAACTGTGATTTCAATTAGTGCTTTAGCGCAGTCATATTGGAGTGAATATTTGCAAGCAGCCCAGCATTTTGTTTGACTCCTTTACGCCCCTTTTGCAGTCAGAAGGGGAAGGGAGTCTTTTCCTGTACTGAGAATCCATAACAGGGAGCAAGCCAATAATCCCGTGGAGTTCTAGTGTGAAGCAGAGGTTGTAGAGGACAGGTCAAGTCCTCCCCTGCTGCAGAGGTAGCCGACCACATACCAACACAGCAGAGCACAGTGACAAGTGGCAGTCCCTTCTGGCAGCACAGCAATCAGCATGCAGCAAGTCAACAGAGCAAAGCTATAGAAACGAAAACGTCCTGGCAAGAAAGAAGTTACAAGAAGATATGGCTCAAACCCTTTCAAACGCAATGAGGACTTTCACAACATCCGTGTTACAAATGGGGTTTCTGGTTGTCCAGGGCTTGCACCTAATCGGGGCAGAACCCACCACTCTAGTCAGGGTCAGTCAGATATACACCTAAGATAACCTATGCTCACCTTCTGGTAGCTTGGTGCAGTGCAGCCAGACAGGTAATGTGTAAAGTATTTTTGGTGCAGATTAAATACAGTAACACAGTGAACATACCACAAAAGGTCTCCACAGTAATTTAGAAAAATAGATCCATTTTATCTTATTACAATGAGACCAAAACAAAAAGAAATCCAATAAATACATTTTAATCAATTGATGCAAAATGTTCAGTAATCAGTCACTCTTCACAAAGGTATGTGTGTGGTTATTGAAAACAGAATCCAGTGCTAGTAGTGTTCGCGTGTGTTCAGCAATCGAATGGAAAGGCTGAGTTACGTATTTACTAAAGGACAAGTTGGCAGCAAAGAAATAGTGTACCCATGCTAGCAATGATAGAGTGTGTCCAACAGGTGAACGGAAAGGTTGAAATGCATTGTTAACAGAGAACACGTTGTTAGCCTAAAAGTAGTGTGCCCCTTGCTAGCAGAGCTAGCGCATGTCCAACAAGTGATTGAAAGGTTGAAATGCGTCTTTGCCAGGGAACAATTTGTTAGCCAAAAAATGGTATGCTGCTTGCTAGCAGAGCTAACATGCATTGTGGTGCGGAAACACTAAGCTGGGGATCTCAATGTGGCACCAACAGGACTGGGAGGTCCAGGGAATGGTCCCAGTTGGAGATGTATGCCCTGCTGTCCCCCATACCTGGTTCTCTGAGCTGAGTTGCCATGATCCCGCTGCACGTCCCGCAATACAAAGGTCTCAGAAGCTTGGAGGACAGACCAGCATTGTCTGCACCTGGTCGAAGATTGCTGCGGTTCCCGGGGGCTCCTGTTGCTGTGGTCTTTCCCTTCGGAAGGCTTCAGCAATGCCGCCATTGGCAGCCAGGGAAAGAAACACGCGACAAGGGCAGACGATATGTCACAGGAGGCACAGAATCACCTGCGCAACGCAGTGGTCACACACTCAGGTTTCTCTTGGTGCTGTGGCATCTTTAGGTGCACAAAAACTGTGATTTCAATTAGTGCTTCAGCGCAGTCATATTGGAGTGAATATTTGCAAGCAGCCCAGCATTTTGTTTGACTCCTTTACGCCCCTTTTGCAGTCAGAAGGGGAAGGGAGTCTTTTCCTGTACTGAGAATCCATAACAGGGAGCAAGCAAACAATCCCGTGGAGTTCTAGTTTGAAGCAAAGGTTGTAGAGGACAGGTCAAGTCCTCCCTTGCTGCAGAGGTAGCAGACCACATACCAACACAGCAGAGCACAGTGACAAGTGGCAGTCCCTTCTGGCAGCACAGCAATCAGCATGCAGCAAGTCAACAGAGCAAAGCAAGTGGCAAAGCGGCAGTCCCTCCTGGCAGCCCAGCTCCTCTTAGTCACAGAGTCTCCACAGGACCTCAAACTGAACTATTTTGGGGAGGTCAGAGGTCCATTACACATCCCAAGATGTGTATTTGAAGTGGGGGAAACATCATAGAGTCCTTTGAACCTCACAAGATCCCTATTTTCCTTCTCTGGCTCCAGACACACTACAGGGGAGTATGAAGCTCTTTGCGTGGGGACAGGCACAGACCTATCAGGTGCATGTGTCAGCCCCTTCCTCCTAATCTACCTCAGGAAGGTTCATCAGCCAATAAGATGCAACTGTTACACCTCAGCTTCCTTTGCATGAGTGTCTAGAGGACATGGACAAAGCCCAGCTGTCACTCTGACCCAGATGTGTTTTCTGAGACAGGCAGAGGCAAAGGAAGGTTAAAAAAAATGCCAACTTTCTAAAAGAGGCATTTTCTGACCTGTAATTTAAAAACCAATTTTAGCAAAATATGTGTGTTTTAAATTGTGAGTCCAGAGACACCAAACGCCAATTTATCATCTGCTCCCTATGTGAAATTTCACTTAAAAGATGTATTAAGGCAATCCCTATGTTAACCTATGGGAGAGATAAGCCTTGCAGAAGTGAAAAATTAATTTAGCAGTTTTTCACTACCAGGATACGCAAAGCTCAGAAGTACATGTCCCATCTTTTAAAAGCACTACACCGCAGCCGCGGCCGGTAGTGGGAGTACTGTGGGGGCGGTGACGTGGGGAGGGGGAGGGGCAGGGTGGGGGATAGTAATGTATGGATTAGGGACTTTAAAAGATAAGTAAACATAAAAATAAATAAAACAAATTTTGTTGCGCGCACTGCATTGCATTTTGTGATGCAGTGCAAGCAACAAAATTTGTTTTTTACTTTTCGCAATTTAAGATTTTGCAAAATTGTGATTTCTTAAATTGCGATTGCATTTAAGAAATCTCAAATTGAGATTCCTTAAATGCAATGCATCAAACTTTAAAAATTAGTGATTTCGCTAATAAGGGGAGCAAATTACCATGAAGTTGACCTTCGTGGTAATTTACGAAAAACTTTGAAAAATGCACTAAAGTGCATTTTTCAAAGTTCCATTTTACACACACACATGCCCTTGGGGCATGTGCGTGTGCAAGATGTACTTATAGGCAGATTTCAGGGGTGCAACAGGGTGTCCTTTTGACACCCTGGCACCCTTGAATTTGCATTCTCAATTTGCGATTCTCTAATTGAGAATCGCATATTGAGAATGTCTTCCCATTCATTCCAATGGGCCTCTAGGCCCATAGTAATGAATGGGGAGGTATTCCTTAATTGCGACTCGCAATTTGCGAGTCGCAATTGAGGAATTTTAAGAAATCGCTATTTTTTTCCGATTTCTTCATGCATGGCCTTTTGCAATTCCTTATTAGCGAAATCGTTATTTTTCGCTAATAAGGAATCGCAAATGGCATTGTTGATGCATGTGGGCCAAAAAGATAGGGGAAAGAACACCAAGGATGCCAGATCAAACAAGTGCCATTTAAAGTAAAAAATACATCTAATAAAAAGGTCTGTTTTGAAGGAGCCGTACAGAGCTGAATGTGGTTCTCTGAATCAGATAAGGCATAGTGGGGTACAAAAAGGAAGAAGAAAGTCAAAGTTAAAACCAGTGTTGTTAGCACTTACCCAAACAAACTAGGGAAAAAGAGCTTCATTTAAAAGAGTTTTATCCATTAAGCAAGGAATTATAAACATACAGTCCTTAGAAGAGCAGAAGCTATTGAATTAGAAGATGAGGATGAGTTTTGGATGCAGAAGCCAACTTTTTTCTTTAGTATTAGAGTGTGAAATTTAACAATAAGTTAAGGATGACATGGTTGTGAAAGATCTTCGAAGCAGTACCAAAGACAAGTAGCAAATGGAGCAAGTGGCATATTAAATAGGTTTAACAATGAAAATTCCACTTGAGGCAGATTAAATTAATATTGTGAGCGTTTGCTAGCTGTCATTACAGACAAAATCTGGATTGCATCATAATTTATTGAAATATATGATAAAACTAGGGAAGGATCCCAAAAGTATTAGATAGTTCCCTAACGGCCAGTCAGGATGAGCTTTTAGATGTTTTGGGTGTGTTGATAAGGATTTTGGATATGATTAATTGGTGTGGACATTAGGGGCCTCATTCATGAGGAATTTGCATAGGCAGTGCCGGAAGTATTCTTGCTGTGCTTCCCTATGCCAATGAGAAAGGACAAGAATGCACTGCTTGTATGAAATAGGGTTAATTCCTGTACTTTTCCCCTGCACTGGTGCATAATTTGGAGCTTAGCCCCAATGTAGGCACCCTTGCACCATGGTGCAAGGGTGTCTCAATTGCAGGCATAGTAGTTTTTGTACATGAAGGGGCACCTTCCTGCACAAAAAACAATCCAGAGAGGCATTTTCCTCTTTCTATGTGTGCTGCAGAAGCATTGTACCACAATGAAGCCGATCCCAGTGGGGTTTCGCTAGTGCTAGTGCAGTTTCGCCTCTGAGTGCAGGCATCTCACAAAAAGTGAAGGACTTGTCTCACACACCGCCTGGTGTCATGCTACATCATAGACCAGTCCTCGCCCTCTAAAAACTTGGGGGCATATTATCAAGAAGGGCGTTAAAATTATCTCCGCTTTAGCGGCAGGAAGCTGCAACTAAAGTGGCAATAATGGGCTTGAGAATTCCAACAGAAACCCATGTTCACACCAGAACATGGGCTTCTATGGGAATTCACTAGAGCATATTATCAAGCCCATTATCGCTGCTTTAGCAGCAGTTTCCTGCCACTAAAGCAGTGATAATTTTAACTCTGTTTCTTGATAATATGCCCCTTGGTTTGATAGAGGGTGGGCATAAACCTGACAACAGGGATGCATTACTAAACTAAGTGGGGGGCTGTGGGAAAGGTAGTGAGTTAAAAGACCATTAAAGATGTAAACTTAAATGTAATAGTGCTAGCATCTACATGGTAGTTAAAACAAAGTGATTAGTGTAATGTTATGTTATGTTATGTTAACATTTGTTAAAGCGCGACAGCTGCCCCAGCGAAGAGGCGTCCCGGCTCTAAGAAGACCGTGTCAGCAACTGAGGGAAAGAGGAGGAGAGGGCCAAGGGGACTAGGGAGAGGGGAACAAATGGGTTTTGACTGCTTTGCGGAAGGCAGTCAAGTTGTCCAAAGAGCGGATGTGCAGCAGAAGGGTGTTCCAGAGTTTGGCTCCCAGCGCCTTAAAGGAGCGTCCGCCAGTGCGGGCAAGCCTCGTCCGGAGGACAGTCAGAAGGTGTTGACCTAGCGAGCGAAGGTTGCGTTGTGGCACATAGGGTGTTAGAAGTGGGCGAAGTAGTTCTGGGAGTCCAGTTTTAAGTATCTTGAAAATCATAATGAGTGTTTTGAACTGGATATGTGATTCGATGGGTAGCCAGTGCAGTTTTCGAATAGTGGCTCTGGCTGAGCATCTGCGGGGGAGACCGACTAAGGCTCTTGCCGCAGTGTTCTGCACGCGTTGTAGTCGTGCGATTTCCGCTTTGTTTGCGCCCAGTAGCAGAACATTGGCGTAGTCCAAGCGGGATAGGATTGTGGCTTGGACAATCAGCTGGCGACTCTTGGGGTCGAAGAATCCAAGTATAGGATTGAGGCTCCTTAGCAATCCCACACAGGTAGCTGCCACTTTTTTTGTGTGGGTCTGGAAGCTAAGTGCAGCGTCCATCCAGACACCAAGGTTTTTGACCAGGGATTTAGGAGGTGGGATAGTGCCAAGTGACGTGGGCCACCAGTGTTCGTTCCAGTAGTGGGTGTTCTTACCGAGGAGCAGCACCTCCGTCTTTCCTGCGTTAAGCTGCAGGCAGTTGTCCGTTATCCATTGGGCTATGGCAGCAAGACCATCTTTAAATCTTGAGGCCGTGGTGGAAGGGCCTTCAGTGAGAGTGATGGCTAGTTGCGTGTCATCTGCGTAAGACACTAAGGAGAGAACCCATGCTTTAGCCACTGCAGCGAGTGGTTGTACATATAGGTTAAAAAGAGATGGGCTGAGGGCAGAGCCCTGGGGGACACCCTGTCCAATAGGGTGGGGCTGGGAGAGAAAAGGAGGAGCAGACACCCTAAATAATCTGTCTTTCAGGAAGGAGCGAAACCACTCCAGGGCAAGACCTGAGATTCCTACATTGGCCAGACGATCTAGAAGAATGTTATGGGAGACCGTGTCAAAGGCTGCGCTGAGGTCTAACAGGATCAGCGCAGCACTTTGACCGGCGTCCAGTATCGTCCGTAGATGTTCCGACGTGGCCAAGAGGGCAGACTCGGTGCTGTGTCCCGGCCGGAATCCATTTTGGGATGGGTGCAGGATTTTATTGTGATCCATGTGCTGGGATAGAATCACGTTAACGTGGGCCTCTGCAAGTTTAGATGTCCATGGGAGCAATGTGATCGGTCTAAAGTTCTCTAACTTGGAGGGGTCCAGGGTCGGCTTCTTAATGATGGGAGAGACCCAGGCCTGTTTCCACGCGGTCGGGACCTTGGCCGAGGAGAAGGAGAGATTTAGTATGGAAGCCAAGGAAGGCAGGAAGAATTCTAGGGATTTGATGAATTGGCCTGGTCTCATCGGGTCTGCAGGGGAGCCCGATTTGACTTTCATGCAGAGTTTCGCAAGATCCTCCTGTGAGATTTCAGGTATGGACACCAAATGGTGCCGTTGCTGATGGAGTTAAGGGGGTTGAGTGCCACAGAGGCGGTCTGTGGGAATGATTTGTAGATTTTTTGCACCTTCTCAACAAAAAACGTAGCAAGGTCTTCGCAGGGTTGGGCGGAGGTGATGCTAGAGGAGGAGGATCTACTGCTCTGCAGTTCTTCCAATAGTTTAAAAACAACTTTAGTGGGGTTAGGGCTAGAGTTAATTTCGTCAGCGTAGAAGGTGGCACGTGCGGATCGAATAGCTTTGTGGTAGATTTTTTGTTTAGATAGGTAGACATTTTTATCCCTATCATTGTATTATCTTCTCCAGACTCTTTCCGCTTTCTTACATTCCTTCCGCATGGATTTTAAGGAGTCGTTATACCATGAGTTGGAAGGGGAACAGTGTCCCTTAGACCATTTGAGAGGGATAAGGGCATCTAGTCCTTTCGTGATCCAATCATGGAAGGCAGCATAAGTAGTGTTGATATCTATGTCTGCCTTAAGCCGGAATTCTACAAGAGCTGAGTGTAGGTCGCTGGTAGAGAGTTTGTGCCATGGCCTTTTTAGTTGTCGAGTGGGTTCGGCTATATTGAATGTTTCTGTGATCAGTATGGTGAATTTAATAAGGTAGTGGTCTGTCCATCCCATAGGTTTGGGAGCTTCAGTCATAGTCTCCAGGATGTTAGTGAAGATGGGGTCTAGGGTATGCCCGGCTGAGTGGGTGGCGGCCTGGATCAGAGGATAGAGTTGTAGGGCTGCTAAGTCCGCCAAGAGGTTTTTAATTGTGGGATCTTGAGTTAGATCGAAATGGAGGTTAAGGTCTCCTAATATGGTGAAGTTGACCGAGCTCACAACTAAGGAGCTTGTTACTTCAAGGAGAACTTCAATAAATTTAGAAGCCAGACCGGGAGGCCTGTAGATGTATAGGCCGGATAGGGAGAAATGGGGGCCCGTTGTGATATTAAATTGAGCACTCTCACAGCTCGAGATGGTTTCTTTGGTAAAGGAACAGGTGAATTGTTTTCTGTAGATGACAGCAATGCCGCCTCCTCTGGCGTCTCTATTTAGCGCTTTCATGGAGTAGCTATCTGGTAGCGTGAGGTTCGGTATAGTAGTTGAATCATCGCGGAGTCAGGTTTCGCATAGAAAGAGGATGTCAGGGTTCTCTTCAAGTAGAAGAGTGTTGACTTCTAGGTGGTCTTTAACGAGAGACCTGACATTGAGTTGGAGGATGGTGAGAGGGGTAGGATTGTGCGTGTCTAAGAGGTGCCTAACTGGGCAGGGACTGGGTGTAGAGAAATGGCAAGACTTACATTGTAGGCCTGTCTGTCCGAGGGTTCCTGATATCTCCTCACAACTCTGTCCCGGGTTCAGAGCGACTAGAGCTTTCCTATCATAGTGACGGGGTTCTTGAAGAGTTTGGCCAGGGGGATAGACGAGAGGCGATGTCCTGGAGATGACGGGCGCAGACGGGCTTGCGCGTCCGAAAGACACACATAATTTATGGGGAGAAGGAGTCGAGGGAGAGGGGCGTGACCTTGTAAAAAGGGGCGTGGCCTTAGGGTGCGGCGGGAAAGGGCGGCAAGATTTGTTCCAACAGAGTGTCCAAAGGTCTTATGTGCTTGTTGCCTAACCTCCCGGCTTCCGCCTCAGGAGATGTGATCTCTAGCAAGACGCTGGGCTTACGCGTCTTATGTAGTACAGGGGGCGTGGCCTCGTAAAAAGGGGTGTGGTCTTAGGGTGAAGCGGGAAATGGCGGCAAGATTTGTTCCAACAGAGTGTCCTCAGCAGCGCTAAGATCCGCTGCGAGGCGTGGCCCAAAGGCTGGAAAAGTGGACGGTGAGGTTATAATGTCAACACACACGCAATCACTCGTGACAGTTTTTTTGTTTTTAAATAGCAAATTATTACAGTTGTGACTCTCAAAGATTAAAATTAGCCAGTGCTAGTTGCCTAACCTCCCGGCTTCCGCCTCAGGAGATGTGATCTCTAGCAAGACGCTGGGCTTACGCGTCTTAGTTAGTCCAGGGGGCGTGGCCTCGTACAAAGGGGCGTGGCCTTAGGGTGCGGCGGGAAATGGCGGCAAGATTTGTTCCAACAGAGTGTCCTCGGCAGCGCTAGGATCCGCTGCGGGGCGTGGACCAAAGGCTGGAAAAGTGGACGGTGAGGTTATAATGTCAACACACACGCATTCACTCGTGACAGTTTTTTTGTTTTAAAATAGCAAAGTATTACAGTTGTGACTCTCAAAGATTAAAATTAGCCAGTGCTTGTTGCCTAACCTCCCGGCTTCCGCCTCAGGAGATGTGATCTCTAGCAAGACGCTGGGCTTACGCGTCTTATGTAGTCCATGGGGCGTGGCCTCGTAAAAATGGGCGTGGCCTTAGGGTGCGGCGGGAAATGGCGGCAAGATTTGTTGCAACAGAGTGTCCTCGGCAGCGCTAAGATCCGCTGCGAGGCGTGGCCCAAAGACTGGAAAAGTGGACAGTGAGGATATAATGTCAACACACACGCATTCACTCGTGACAGTTTTTTTGTTTTAAAATAGAAAAGTATTACAGTTGTGACTCTCAAAGATTAATATTAGCCAGTGCTTGTTGCCTAACCTCCCGGCTTCCGCCTCAGCAGATGTGATCTCCTGAGTGATATTATTGTCCACCCACCGCTATCCATGGTGTCAACATGTTTCTGCCTAAAGGCCCAGTTGGGTCTGCGGCATTCATCAGGACTGTGATAAACAAAAACAACGGGCTCCACTCTTACCAAGCTATGGTGAGAGGATTTCCACTCAGTGGGGGGATGTGGATCACACTCCACTGTGATTTGGCTCATTTATTAAGCCTGAAAGGTAAAGGCAAAAATGGACAAACAAACTGTCAAATAGCATTGGACACACACAACATGACAAATTCAGCCACATACACAAAGGATCTATCGTGAGTGGCTATGAGTGCAGCAGTTTGTGACAGGCTTCTGTGCACCAGTTGGGAGAAATTCTCTCCAAAATGCTTACCCAATAATGAGGACACCTTTGCCCCGTAGGAGGGTCAGGGCAGGAGACCCCTTAAGTCAAAATGCTAGAAAGGTAATAAGGAGAAAACACACGAACACAAGATGTTAAATAAATAAAATGAATTTCGTTGCGCCCACTGCATCACCAAATGTGATGCAGTGCGCGCAACGAAATTCGTTTTATTTTTTTTAATGTTTACTTACCTGTAAAACTCCGTAATCCATACATTATTTTCCCCCACCCTGCCCCTCCCCCTGCCCACGTCACCGCCCTACAGAAACACCTACTGCCGACCGCTACTGCTGCTAACTAGGAAGCTGGAGTGTGGTATCTGGTGTCCCAACGTCACGCTATGATGGAGGTCCGGAGGCTTGCCTAACCTTCCTAATATGGGGTCCGGATGTGTTAGACAGAAGGTATTCAGTATGTGATGGTAGGCAGGTAGTGAGTGTACTGGGTGGGGCCGCGTCCCCTTCGTAGTTTGGAAGATGTTTACGCGCTGCACATGATCGGTAAGATTGTTGTATTGCACGTGTCTGAAAAAATTGTGAACACTACGCCGTGCATGCGTGGTGTAAGGCCAAGCACCTGTGTATAAAAAGCTCCAGTTTCTGAAATAAACGTAGTCCCCTTTGTAGTTTGGAAGGTGTTAACGCGCTGCACATGTGAGCTAAGATTGTTTAATTGCGCGTGTGTGAAAAAAAAGAAAAAATGAACGCTACGTCACGCAAGCGTGGTGTAAGGCCACGCACCTGTATCTACAGGGCTCTGGTTTCTGAAATGCACCGAGGGATAGTGCCATCGTAATATCATGCGACCTGCCACATGGTTGGCAATTTACTAAAAGCGGCTCAAGCATACCAAACAAGGTGGTGGGGTGAAATACACCGGGGGACATATTATATATAGATGTTCATACTGCACTAATAAGGACAGGAGCCTGGTGGTCATGTTACCAGAGATGACCAATACCCCACATAGTATGGGCAGAAGCAGCACACATTGAAAGAGGAGAAATAAACATATTTTTCCTAGCTATACCTGCTATGGGAAGGATGAAGGTTTTAGCGCTGTCCCAGGTTTATGTGATTAAGTAAATCTGATGGGGGAAACCCACCACAACACTGATGGAACTCCTCCTTCATGCAGAGAAGGCAAGGCAACAACTTGCACTGCTTTGTTTTACTCCAAATCTATGAGGCCATGCAAAGCCACGCAGAGTTGATTTGCGTCACCTCATATATATGATTGTGCTGCTGAAAAGTTAAAAAAAGTGACGCTTCGGGTGCACAAGCTACACAAGTAAACCTCTAAGGGGGAGATTTATGAAGGCCTTGCGCCGCCGGTGCGTCACTTTTAACATGGGAAAAAGTGACGCACCGGCGGCGTAGGGCCTTCATAAATCTGCCCCTAAGTGTCTTTATGGCTGAGTCCAGGTCAATTTACTCGCTAGGGAAAACTAATGAATCAATATTGGCAGAGAGATTGAAAATATTTGTGAATAAGTGCTGTACAATATTTAATACAGGAAGTATGGATTCAATTATTCTTTTTTTAAGTTGTTTGTATTAAGAATTTGCCCATTATGGTACATTACATGCCATTGCACATGATATCTGTACAGTAGAAAAGGGCATGTAGCATCTCACAATCAACAATAGAGTTCATAAGCATCCCATCTCAATAATGTCATCTTATAACATTGAACCTCCCATAGAAAACAAAGAAATCATCAGTGGTGGCAGCAGATATTGTGGGTCAAGAACGTCCACAGAGGTAGCCGAGATGGAAGAGAAACAGTAGTTGGGTAACAGAGTCTACAAAAGGGTGTCAACAGTCACCCCTGTATGAGGAGTTATCAGAGTGGGGGGCAGCAGGACAAGAGGTGTAGGGCCCTCCCTCTGAACTGAAGGGCAACACTCACCTAGAGCCATGTAGGTCCTGCAACCCCGTAGAGCCATCTCATTTTGTGTGAGTACCCCCAGATGCCCAATGGGAGTGTAGGTGCACCCACCTGCATAATCCCAGAAGGCGATCCCGCCCCTCCACACACTCCCAACCCCTACAGGCTCCACTGTGTACCATTGAATAATTTGGGGAGTCAACCCCATGGGGCTTCAGATATGTGGTGGGTTCCACAGTCCGAGTGGAAGTAGATAACACAGTCCCTAGCTCTTCAGACATCAACATTTTAAGGAGCATATGCCCCCAAATCTCCAAGTTACGCTCCGCATTCTCATCGGTGTGAACCTGGTGGGGCTGTCGCTCATCAGCAACTCCTGATTCACTCAGGTCTGCCTTCCAATTAACCGGTTGGGGTAATCAGATGCGCCCAGTGTATTGCAAGCAGGCATTTGGCTAATACAAGCCTCAACCGGGCAAACTTATGCTGCATCAGCGACCCAGTTCATGGGGCAAGAAGTACACCTAAAAGGCAGTGTTCAATTGAGGGCTCATTATGGATCCTCGTAACGTCCCACAACCTCCTCAGTATTTCAGTTAAAAAATCCTGCAGTTTCACACAGGTCCAAGTCATGTGAAGGAACGTCGCGGGTTCCTGGCCACCCCTAGAGCATGCCAACAAGTGCGCTGCATTGATTTGTGACAGTCGTTGAGGCATCAGATAGGTGTGATAGAGATCATGGAGCTGCGTGAGCTGGAAGCAGGCATTGCTGGTAACCTCATGGACCAACCCAAATGCTCGCTGCCACTCATTTCACTTGTTCTCAAGGCACACGTTGCAGTTTTTATAAAACAAATATGTCTTTATCATTGAAGAATCCAAATGCACTCAAAATTCCGTTCTTCGGTATGTTCATTTTATTTGTTTCTTTAGCCTTAGCCAACATGTTTTTCTTCATCAGGGCTAAAAACAATAGGAATACCACTTTTGTGATACACATTCCCAATGATCTTACATTAATTTACATAACAATATGTTAATATTCACCCAGTGCAGCACAGCTTCCAATAGGTCATCCTTCATGATTTTTAGTACCCGTTATCTCACTCATTTTAATACAAAGGAGACATCAGTTTAACTCTGTAATGAGCAAAGACCCAGCCCTAGTTTTGTATCAAATCTCCACTGGTGTAACCCACTGAACAATAACTGTTATGAACAGCAACCAAATACTTTTAGGAATAATATTGTTCCTTGCATTAGGGTTTCTAGGGATCGGAGTCAAGAACCTGTCGCTAATTTTGTAAAACTGATAGCAAGAATGCACAAGGACAATTACACTCAGGCCTATTTTCCTTGTATATTAATGACGCGGCCGACATACTTTCGGTTTGTAGAAATGACTCTACTATTTTGACTAGAAAGAAAATACCAATCTTGCTGTTCACAGATGACTCTACTTATTTCTACAACCCCACTGGGCCTTCGGAATCTATTAGATAACTTTCTGGATTTTTGTAAACCAAGAGGTCAGGAACTTATTGTACGAAAAACAAAATTCATGGTCTTTGAGGATGGTATGGGCAGATCACGAGCAGTTATGATTGTAGTAAACCCCTTGAGAGGGTAAAGAGCTTTGATCATTTGGGATCAGGCTGACCGACTCATTAGGATGGGAGCCACAACTTGATAAAAGTTCTCTTACCCTATGCCACGAATCCAAATCAATACTGCGGCTTCACAAACTGACCCAGACGCGGTCGTTAACCCCTGCGTTGGAGGTATATTGTGCCAAAGCTGAAAGCGATGAGCTCTATAGCGCTGACGTTTGTGGACATGTCACACAAATTGACGGTGTGTGAAGAAAATACTTATGCCAGATCTCTTGTTTCTGTACCAGCTAGCACCCCTCTGACCCCTTAATTATTTGACCTTGGGATCAAATGAATTGGGGATGTGGCATCGCTAAAACCTGTAACGCACAGGTTGTGATTGTGGATGATGCCCGAGTTAATTGATTATCGTGAGTCACTGAGGGAACTGTCAACGATTAGTGGTGCTAAAAATAAAATACCATGGCTCATACATGTTGCTAAGTGGTGCAGGTTGCCGTGAATGCCCAGCATGTGGGATAATCCAGAGAAGGCCAGCAAAGAATTGGCCAGAGTAAACTCCAAGCATTGGATATATGAAGAAGAACGGTATGTTGTGAATGTAGCCAATGGTCGCTTAACTACCCAGCTCCTATGCTTTAAGCCTTGCCCCCAGTTTGAGCCTTTTTGAGACCTGATTTCACCTCCATTAGCTAAAAGTCTGTTGGGAGGTTTCCTTTGGGATGCTTACTAATAGGGACTTTTAGCCATTGGGCTAATGACCAAGTCTCTGTAACGTGTCCTTCTTGTGACTTGACACAGGAGTCTGAGGAACAGAACCGATTTCTTGCACTAAATATCATTCAAGTCACAGAAAGGGGATTTGGCCAATATGCTTGAACCTAGCAGTCAGGTAATATAGGGTCGCTCGTAGGATCTTGAATACTGATACTGCTGACTCTATTGTTTTTGCTGTAAGCCACTTTTTATTCAGGGTATGGCTTACGTGTCAGAAGTTTGTGACACATCGGATAAGGGGGAAAACACATCATTGCAAGCTGAACGCGTCTGTAGCCATGACGTAATCGTTCTGAAGCTTGATTCCATTGACTGGTGTACTTTTAATACTTCTATTCGGATTGTGACTATTGCCTTCTGATATAGCAGTAATATTCAAAGGAGCTTATCCATAAGGCTCCTTCAAAGCTTTTGAACCAAATCGTGATTTCTCTGGCTTTATTAGAGATCTAATTTCTACAGTGGACTGCTTTAACAATCTACTCTTTATCCTGAAGATGGTCAGATGGACAAATCTGCCCCAAAAGACTGAAACGTTGACAATTACATCCATTTCCTCAGCATTTGTTGCCTTTTAGGAACTGTTGTCTGTTGTTTTCAGATTAATTTCCTCTGTTAATATTTGGAATAGATTTGTACGCTCATGAGTTGAAGGTTTTTAGAACGTTTTTGTATGTCCTCTATCATGGTGATTTTTTGTTGTTTTTCAATGTACCCTTTCTAACTTTGTGTAAATACAATTATTTTCTTTGAAAAGAAGACATTCCTGTGTTTGAAAATCATCTGTAGTTGAATGTCTATTTTTTGGTTTTAAATAACTGCATTGATGTTGTGATTGTTCAAAAGTTAGCCACCGGTTGGGGTTAGACCAACAAGTGATCATTCTGAATTTGTCTAACTGAGAGTTTTTAACGAAATCCCTTGATAATCCGCTAACCAAACAGGAGGCCTTTTTTCTCGCCTAGGGTTTCTAAAAACATTTACCTCTTCATCACATGTCGAACTAGATGAAGTAGAAGTACCCAAATCTGATGAAATCTGGCCAGAAACATCTGAAACAGGACAACTAGAAGTATTAGACGTCTCTAAAGCATCAGGTGATTTAGTGCAAAGCAAATCCTCTAAATCAAACAAATCAGAAGACTTCTGTGAAGAAACCTGACGAGATGAATCAACTTGAGGAGGAGGACTTTTGGCAATCCTTTTTAGGTTCCAAACTCGTCCATCAGACAGACGAACAGAATTGTTTAAAACCTCTACGATTTGCATAGGTTCATAAAAACCACTTTCCTCTTTGGAAGATTTACTAGGTTTCTTTACTCTTACCCACTGACCAACAACCAAATCAACATCCTTCACCTTATGCCTTGTATCATACAACATTTTGCTTTTAAGATGTGAAGCTTGGCTCCTTTCCCTCACAACCTCTTCAGACCAATTCACCACATTAGACTTAAACAACCATCCTGGAGTAAACTTGGTACGTGGATTCCTGCCACGCATAAGTACAAAAGGAGGAAAACCTGTAGCTTCACACATCGAAGTTCTGTAAGACCAAACCATCTTCAAAACTTGAACTTCCCACTCCTTATTCTTCCCAGACATTTGAATAGTACTTTTAATAACACGGTTAAAGCGCTCAACCATACCATTACTGTTTGGGTTGTATAGAGCCGTGGTCTTGTGTTTGATACCTAACCTATCAAAGTACTCTTTTGCTTTATTAGAGGTAAATTGGACACCATTGTCACTCAGTAAAACTGAAGGAATACCTTCCGAAGTGAAAGATTTGTCCAAAAATTTTAAAACAGTATCTGTATCAGCTTTATTTACAATTTTTACAAAAGGCCACCTTGAAAATAGATCCATTAAAACCAAAATATATTTTTGCTCACAGCCAATGGGACCCATGATATCAATAGCTAAATGTTCCCAAGGAGACATAGGAGCAGTCATGTTGCCCATAGGAGGCTTACACACAACCAGAGATTTGTCAGCTGTTTGACAAGATTTACAGTTCCTTACAAATTTATCTATTTCTGCATCCATACCTGGCCACCAAAATGAGGTTTTAACCGTGCGTTTAGAACGGACTATGCCAAAATGTCCCTCATGGCATAAAGCTATGATGGACGACCGTAAAGTCTTTGGAGGTATGACTCTCTCTCCAAACCAAATGTTGCCATCCTGAACACTTAATTCAAACCTAACTTCCCAAAAAGGCTTCAAGGGATTTTTGTCAACAACTTTCTTCGGCCAGGACCCAGCTAGATGGGTTTTCACTAAGGATAACTCTTCATCCTTCAAATATTCTTCAATCCACTTTTCCTTCAAAATGCCTGCACCTTCCATATCTTGTACATAGGCCACTTGAAAAGAATTCCATAATTCATCTTCACATTCGTCAAGTTGTTTAGGCATTCTAGAAAGAAAATCAGCAATGCAATTTTCTTTGCCAGGTACATACTCCATTACATAACAATAATCTTGCAACTTAATAGCAAGTCTGGCAACTCTCGCTGAGGTGTTAACAGTACCTTCTGTAGTTAGGACTCTGAGTAATGGCTTGTGATTACAGCGTAAAATAAACTTAGTACCCCATACAAAAGCTCTAAAATGATTAACAGCCCATACACATGCCAAGGTTTCTTTTTCAATCGTAGAGTATTTTTCTTCTGTAGGTGAGAGTGACCTGGAAGCATAAGCAACAATTTGTTCCTTACCATTAATACCGACTTGGGACAAAACCGAACCTAAACCTTTAATGCTAGCATCTGTGGTGATAATAGATTGGGCATCAGGATTAAAACTTTTTAAGGAAGCAATATTTGTAATACAGCTTTTGATGTCTTCAAAATCTTGTTCACATTCCACCGACCAAACAAACTTTGTCTTATTCTTTAAGAGCTGTCTTATATTATACGTTCTGGTCGCAAAGTTTGGAATGTATTTTGAACAAAATTCGGCTAGACCAATAAATGATCTGACATCATCCTTTCCTTTGGGAGAAGGAGCACATTTGATAGCATCAACTAAGTTAGGTTTTGGTTTAATCCCATCACAATCTATAACGTGGCCTAGGTAAGTTACGTGATCACTAGCAAAAGTACATTTGGTGTATTCAACAGTCAGACCTTTGTCATTCAGAATACTTAACACTTTATTCAAAGTGTTGTCATGATCTGCCCTCTCCTTACCAAAAATGAGAATATCATCCTGGAAAAACTTTGTGTTCTTGACTGTGGAAAACAACCTGTGCATTAAACGCTGGAAAACAGCTGCGGCCGAAGCTAAGCCAAAAGGCATCCTTTTAAATTGGTAACATCCTTGAGGGGTTATGAAAGCAGTGTATTTTCTGCTGTCTCTAAACAAAGGAATCTGATGGTACGCAGATGATAAATCTATTGTGGTGAACCATTTAGCCCCGTCAAGCAAAGCCAACATTTCGTTAATCTTCGGCAGAGGGAATTGATCTACCACTATATTATCATTTAAGTGGCGAAGGTCCACACATAATCTTAATTTACCATTGGAGCGTTTCACAACCACCAAAGGAGAAACCCAAGCAGACGCCTCAATAGGTTCAATAATGTTAGATGAGACTAATTTCTCAAGCTCTGTTGCAACGTCTTTTCTTAAAGCAATTGGCACACTTCTAACTTTGTGGATCTTAGGTACAGCAGAATCCTTTAGTATTATTTTGTGTTCAAAATCTTTTAATTTGCCTATTGTTTTTTGGAAAACTGCTGGAAATTTTCTTAACAGTTCTTCACCTGTTTTGGTACCCTCGTCCATCACTAATACTTTTTCCACTGAGTTGGGGTCAAGAATAATATGTAAATCCCCTTGGTCTTTCCACCCTAAAACCGATGGACCCTTTTTTGATACATACATCTTGCCATACGATCTGCGGTTTTTAAACTCAAATTTTAGCCAACGAAAACCAACTATGTCAATCTTACCACCATTGTAACCTTCTGGGTCAATATCAGGAGGAGACAGTTTTGGACCAACTCTGTCCACAAATGTATTACGCCATATGTCTTCGTTTACAATTGTATAGGGCGAACCAGAATCAGCATATACTTTGATACGCACACCTCCTATATGAATCCAACATTCAGGTTTGTTATCAACAAGTAAACAACCATCCCTGATGTTGAGTAGTAGTTTCTTCTTTAAGACTACAGCACAATCTGATGCTTGGTCCTCATCACTAGAAGTGTTCTCATCAGAGGCAAGGTCCTCTTGAATACACTTGACAGTCTTTGTCCTTCTTCTACATGCCTTAGTGTAGTGACCATACAGTCCACAAGCACCACATTTACTCTTTTTGGCAGGACACGACTTGGCAAACGCCAAATGTTCTAAACTACCACACCTATAACATTTGGGAGGTTCATTACTATACTTAGGCTTTGCCCATGTTTCATTCTTTTGTTTAAAATTACTGTTTTTCCTTGAACTTGCATCTATTTTAGCTACTACATCTTTATTGACACTTTCTGATTTTAGTGCACTTGCACATCTACTGGATGACTCAGCTTTACGAACTAATGCTAGGATGTCTTCTAAACAAGCATCACCATTCATCCAAAGACGTTCTTGTATTGCAGGATTATTAGCGTGCATCACAACCTGATCACGAACCAAATCCTCCAGCAACCCACCAAAAGCGCAATCATTACCCATTTTTTTTAACTCTCCAACATAGTCATCAACAGATTCACTTTTAGACTGTTTTCTTTGAAAAAATTTGTAACGCGTAATGCCCATACAAACCTTCGGGGAGAAATACTTGTCTAAATTGGACAGGGCTACAGTGAAAACATTACTATCCCCTCCCCCTACAATGGGCTTGTTCATTTGGTTATAACATTTGAGACCTTTTGGACCCAAAGAGTGTAAAAGAATACGTTTCTTTTGATCAGCAGACATTTTTCCATCAGAATCAACAGTCTCGATATAATTTAAAAAATAGTCTTTCCACTCTAGCCATTTTAAATTTGGTTCAGAACCTTTGCACCAAAACTCTTGAGGGTTACTTAATGAAAAAGTTTGTTGACTCATGTTGAGATAATGAGGATGACTTGAGCAATCAGAATAATAAAAATGAAGTATTTCTTGAGGTAAGTTACCAGTGTACAGCAAAGCTGTCCAAGGTGGAATTGTTCAGTGAGAGAAAAAAAATTTTTTAAGTTGTAATAAGTTTCTCTTTTTTTTTTTTTTTTTTATAAAGCACTGTCCAGTCTTCACCACCAATTCCACAGAAATGTTGCAAAAAGTGAAAAGAATTAAAACAGTAGCATAGTTCTAAGCCTTCACTAATGATTACCTGTAACCGCTCTGTAAATCCGACTTGTGGGTGTCAAATCGGTCAAAAGAAGCAAATGAAAGCGTCTTCCGTTTTTTTTTTTTTTTTTAACTGCGAGCAGGCCTGCCCAATCCAATATGGCTGCCACGCATCACGTGATGCACCACGTTCTGGGAGAACGTCTGACGTCAAAGAGCAGCAGTGCGAGTTCCAGGAAGAACTTTCGAGTTTGAGGACGCGCGCTCTGGATCTCTGCCTCAACCCAGCAACGGTAAGCGCTCGAGCGCTAATGTCTCCTTTCAAGAATTATTTCAAAAGTTGTCAAAATAAAATATTCTTTTTAGAGATGAAGCGCCGCTTACCAGGGTATGTAGCGCGCGTATGATTTAGTCCTCAGCGCACTTGTTAAAATGCTCAAACGTCGTCTCTGCTCCGAGTCCAACCATCAAAAAAATCAAAATTCAAACAGAGCGGATTACAGATTTCTCTCCAGTGAGAAAAATAAATATCCCGATCGTCGCCAGTTGTTATGATGATGAATCATGCATCATAAAGGTAGAAAGTAGGTTTATTGTAATAACGAAGCAGGTACACAGCCAGACAAGTTAGCAGTCAGGAGTAACTGAACACATTGGAATATATCAAGTAGGAACACTCGGAATGGAATGTGGAATGAAGAGTGTTAAAGCAACATACATTAATTTCACAACATAACAGTGATCATTCTGAATTTGTCTAACTGAGAGTTTTTAACGAAATCCCTTGAAGGCACCTTTACCTTCTACTTTATGTGTAGAGGCAGCTCCAGGAATTGCCAAGGTCTCCAGACCCCAGGTGCCACTGCCTCCAGCAACATGTCAGCAAAAAGGCCTCAGCAATGCACACCACTGCATGCGATGTCTTGGCAATCTGACAGAGCAGGGGAGGGAGAAAGCCTGCAGCACACAGTCCAGCATGGGCCCTCCAATCCAGGGCCTCCGAATCCGGCCAACGGCCGCCAATAGGAACGCAATTCAGGTAGACGCAGTTGCAGGCCTTAAATGCACCCCAGTGACTATTCAATCAATCAATCAGGAGTTTGTTAAAGCGCGACTACTCACCCGTAAGGGTCTCAAGGCGCTAGGGGTGGGGGGGTTTGGGGGGTGCAGGTTCCATTCCATCAAGGAGGCGGTCTGTCGAAGAGCCAGGTTTTGAGGTTTCTTGCGAAGATGGGGAGCGATGTTGTCTGTCTGAGGTGGAGCGGAAGGGCGTTCCATGCTTTGGCCGCGAGGAAGGAGAAGGAGCGGCCCCCCGATCTGGTCTTTCTGGTGCGGGGGACCACAGCGTAGGAAAGCTGGGCTGATCGTAGGGTCCTTTGGGGTGCGTGGAATTTGAGTCGGCTGTTCAGGTATGCTGGTCCGGTGCCGTGGAGGGCCTTGTGTGCGTGGGTGAGCATCTTAAAGGTGATTCTCGCCTCGACGGGGAGCCAGTGGAGTGTGCGCAGGTGCTGAGAGATGTGGCAGTGTTTTGGCAGGTTGAGGACCAGTCTTGCGGCGGCGTTCTGGATGTTCTGTATCTTGCGGATGAGGTTTTTGTTTATTCCGGCGTAGAGTGCGTTGCCGTAGTCGAGTCTGCTGGTGACCAGGGCGTGAGTGACTGTCTTTCGGTGTTCGAGGGGGATCCATTTGAAGGTCTTACGAAGGAGGCGGAGGGTGTGGAAGCAGGAAGATGAGACAGAGTTGATCTGGCGGTCCATTTTGAGCTCGGAGTCCAGGATGATTCCCAGGTTGCGTGCGTGGTCTGTGGGGGTTGGCGGGTTTCCGAGGGCGGTGGGCCACCAGGTGTCACTCCAGGCGTCGGGGTTTGGGCCAATGATGAGTACTTCTGTTTTATTGGTGTTTAGTTGTAGGCAGCTGTTTTTCATCCATTTGGCGACGGCTTCCATGCCTTCTCGAAAGTTGCGTCTGGCGGTGTTGGGCTCGTTGGATAGGGAGAGGATGAGCTGGGTGTCATCTGCATATGACACGATGTTGAGTCCGTAGGTTCTGACGATGGGGGCAAGTGGAGCCATGTAGACGTTGAAGAGCGTCGGGCTGAGGGAGGAGCCCTGGGGGACTCCGCAGGTGATAGGTGTGGGGTCCGAGAGGAAAGGGGGGAGTCTGACCCGCTGCGTCCTGCTGGAGAGGAAGGAGCAGATCCAGTCGAGGGCCTTGTCCTGGATTCCTGCATCGTAGAGTCTGCGTATTAGGGTGCGGTGGGAGACTGTGTCGAACGCCGCTGATAGGTCGAGGAGGATGAGGGCTACTGTTTCTCCTTTGTCCAGTAAGGTGCGGATGTCGTCTGTTGCGGCGAGGAGGGCGGTTTCCGTACTGTGGTTTTTTCTGAAGCCGGATTGGGAGGAGTCGAGGATGTTGTGTTCTTTAATGAATGTGGCGAGTTGGCTGTTGATGGCTTTCTCGATGACTTTCGCTGGGAACGGGAGCAGGGAGATGGGTCTGTAGTTTTTGAGGTCGGTGGGGTCCGCTGAGGGTTTCTTTAGGAGGGGGTTGACCTCGGCGTGTTTCCAGTCATCGGGGAATGAGGCGGTCGCCAGGGAGCGGTTGATGGTTTGGCGGAGCATGGGTGCGATGGTGTTGGCGGCTCTGTTGAAGATGTGGTGGGGGCAGGGGTCCGTGGGGGCCCCTGAGTGGATTGACTTCATTGTCTTCAGTGTGTCTTCGGTGGTGAGGGCTGTCCAGTCATCAATCGCTGGTTTCCGGGTGTCGGGGGTGGTTGGTGAGGGTTCAGTGTGTTGGTTGTCTTCGTCGAAGTTGTCGTAGATGCTCTTGATTTTGTGGTGGAAAAAGATGCTGAGTTTGTCGCAGAGGTCTTGTGAGGGAGGGATGTCGGTAGACTCGCTGGTGGGTTGGGCGAACTCCTTGATGATGCTGAAGAGTTCCTTGCTGTTGTGTGCGTGGGTGGAGATTCTGTCTTCAATCGCTTTTTTCCTCGTTTCTCTGATGAGTTGATGGTGGGCGTTGGTGGCGGCTCTGAAGTTGTTGTGGGCTTCTGTGGATTTGGTGTTTCTCCAGGCCTTTTCGAGGCGGCGGCATGTGCGCCTGGACTCTCGAAGTTCGGTGGTAAACCATCTGGCTTTCTTGGCACGGGTATTGTTGTTTTTCTTGAGGGGGGCTATGGTGTTGGTGCTGTCCGAGATCCATCTATGCAGGGTTCGGGCTGCGGTGTTGGGGTCGTCGTTTTCCGCGATGGTTGGGGTGGAGTTGTTGAGTGAGGAGGTGAGCTGGTCATCGGTGATTTTGGTCCAGTTTCTTTGTGGAAGCAGGTGCTGGTGTCTGTGGATGGTGGGTGTTCTGAAGGTGAAGTGGACGCAACGATGGTCGGTCCATGGGAGTTCGGTGGTGTGGCTGAAGGTGATGGAGTTTCCTGTAGTGAAGAGGGGGTCGAGGGTGTGTCCTGCTGAGTGCGTGGGCTCGGTCACGATCTGGCGGAGTCCAATGTTGTGGAGGTTGTCCAGGAGGGATGTGGTGTTGGGGTCCAGTTGATTGTCGAGGTGGAAGTTGAGGTCTCCCAGCAGGGTGTAGTTGGTGGATGCGATGGCCTGCGGGGAGATAATGTCCGTAATGGAGTTGGCGAAGGGTCCGCGGGGTCCAGGGGGTCGGTAGATGAGGGTTCCTCGGAGGGCGGCGGTGGGGCTGGCCAGTATCTTGAAGTGAAGGTGTTCCATCAGTTCTGTGGACTCGTCAGGGAGTGTGCTCAGGAGGAGGCTGGATTTGTGGACGATGGCGATTCCTCCTCCTGGGTGGATAGGGCGGTCCTTCCTGGAGATCTTGTATCCTTGGGGGATGGCGATGGCGATGTCCGGTCCTGAGGTGGTGTTGGTCCAGGTTTCGGTGAAGAATGCTACGTCTGGGGTTGTGCTGTCGAGGAGGTCCCAGATTTCTGTGGCGTGTTTGTGGAGGGATCGGACGTTGAGGAGGATGCATTGTAGGGTCTTCGGTTCGGTTGTGTTCTTGTGGACGGGTTGTGCTGGATCCGTGTTCTTGGCGGTGCTGCAGGTGTGCCGGCAGCGGTGACAGCTGAAGGGTCCATGGGTGTCGGCTGGTGATGCTAGCTTGCAGTTGTTGTTGCAGCCTGGGTTGAGTGCGTGGAGTGCTGCTGGGTCGTAGCGTTGGCGGGGCGGAGGTCCAGGGTTTCTGGTGCTGGTCGCGGATGGGTCGCAGACGGGCGCAGACGTGCTTGCCTTTGACGCGCCTTCGGTGCACCAGCGGCGCGCCCGCAGCCCGCGGCCGCTGCGTGGCCGCGCAGTGGCCGCCATTAATTAGGGGTCGGGGAGGGCTGGACAGCTGGGAGGCGGGAGCGGGGAGGGGAGCTGGATTGGGCCGGTCGTGCTAGGGGGGGGAGGGGCCGCGGGGGCAGCAGCGGCGGGGAAAGGTAAAGGGAGGAAAGAAGGGATAAATAAAAAAGGGAAAATAAGCAGAAATAAGGCACAAGAGAGCAGAGATGCAGAAAAGAGCAGAAAGGAGAAAGATAGAAAGGGTAAAAAAACGAGTGAAAATGGGTGAAGGAGCAGAGGGAGAGAAAGGGAAAATGGGCAAAAATAAGGCACAAAAGAGCAGAGGTGCAGGAAGGTGAAAGATAGAAAGGGAAAACAACTGAGTGAAAACGAGTGAAGGAGCA
Organism: Lissotriton helveticus; assembly: GCF_964261635.1. NCBI lineage: Eukaryota > Metazoa > Chordata > Amphibia > Caudata > Salamandridae > Lissotriton > Lissotriton helveticus. The sequence goes on from NC_136071.1 coordinate 650,258,916, forward strand.
GAGGGAGAGAAAGGGAAATGGGCAGAAGTAAGGCGCAAAAGAGCAGAGGTGCAGAAAGTTGAAAGATAGAAAGGGGAGAAAAAGGAGTGAAGGAGCAGAAAGAAAGAAAGGAGACAGAGGTCCACTGGACCACCAGGGATGAGGCGCAGGGAAACCTGCGGGTGGAGGAGGGCCTCGATCACCAACACTCAAGAGTGCAGGGGCAGGGGCACCTCACTTAATGGTGGAGCTGCGAGGGTGGGAGAGCAATTTCACTGACAATGAGTCAGTGGTCCTGCTCGCCTGTCCCCGCAGTGGCCGCCATTAAGTAGGGGTCGGGGAGGGCTGGACAGCTGGGAGGCGGGAGCGGGGAGGGGAGCTGGATTGGGCCGGTCGTGCTGGGGGGGAGGGGCCGCGGGGGCAGCAGCGGCGGGGAAAGGTAAAGGGAGGAAAGAAGGGATAAAGAAAAAAGGGAAAATAAGCAGAAATAAGGCACAAGAGAGCAGAGATGCAGAAAAGAGCAGAAAGGAGAAAGATAGAAAGGGTAAAAAAGCGAGTGAAAATGGGTGAAGGAGCAGAGGGAGAGAAAGGGAAAATGGGCAAAAATAAGGCACAAAAGAGCAGAGGTGCAGGAAGGTGAAAGATAGAAAGGGAAAAAAAACGAGTGAAAATGAGTGAAGGAGCAGAGGGAGAGAAAGGGAAATGGGCAGAAGTAAGGCGCAAAAGAGCAGAGGTGCAGAAAGGTGAAAGATAGAAAGGGGAGAAAAAGGAGTGAAGGATGGTGGAGCTGCGAGGGTGGGAGAGCAATTTCACTGACAATGAGTCAGTGGTCTTGCTCGCCTGTCCCCGCAGTGGCCGCCATTAAGTAGGGGTCGGGGAGGGCTGGACAGCTGGGAGGCGGGAGCGGGGAGGGGAGCTGGATTGGGCCGGTCGTGCTGGGGGGGGAGGGGCCGCGGGGGCAGCAGCGGCGGGGAAAGGTAAAGGGAGGAAAGAAGGGATAAAGAAAAAAGGGAAAATAAGCAGAAATAAGGCACAAGAGAGCAGAGATGCAGAAAAGAGCAGAAAGGAGAAAGATAGAAAGGGTAAAAAAACGAGTGAAAATGGGTGAAGGAGCAGAGGGAGAGAAAGGGAAAATGGGCAGAAGTAAGGCGCAAAAGAGCAGAGGTGCAGAAAGTTGAAAGATAGAAAGGGGAGAAAAAGGAGTGAAGGAGCAGAAAGAAAGAAAGGAGACAGAGGTCCACTGGACCACCAGGGATGAGGCGCAGGGAAACCTGCGGGTGGAGGAGGGCCTCGATCACCAACACTCAAGAGTGCAGGGGCAGGGGCACCTCACTTAATGGTGGAGCTGCGAGGGTGGGAGAGCAATTTCACTGACAATGAGTATATAGTGGCACAGGCGACCCATCTGCTCCAACATGGCACTCCTGCACTGCCCCAGGTTTGCTGGTGATGGGGGATCAGTACCTGGGCTGGTGGGGACTTAATGGGCTGCAGAAATGGAGGATTATTATTGTGCAGGCCGCAGAGCTCCATAAAGTGCATTGAGTGCGTCCGCCATCTTGGCCATTCCCTGTATTTAATTATTCTAACTGATCAAGCAATAGCCAATGAGAGCAATGAAATAAATATTAACATTATCAAACAGAAGGAAGAAATTCAGGAGCACAGTTTGAAATTTGAACTTTCCAAAGCACTGTAAGAAATAGAGGTAAAGTTGCATAAACAAAAGAAAGAAATAAAACAAAGCAAACTGCATAATTTTTAACATGATGTATATGTTTCTAAAAATGATTGTGTGCATTATTGCATGGTTTACTGGATACACAATGTAGTAGGATTCACAAACTAGATGGAAAAGACATTGGGTTTGATGAATCAATTGGGTTTACCCATTCTGAGTACTCGAAGAATACTTTGATACATAGGGCTCATTGTTATTTTCAGAAGAGTCAGTAACACGTGTTGATTAACGGTCAAAGTACACTTTATTTGAAGATCCTCTTCAAAGTCCTTGTAACAACAAAGAGACATATAAAAACAAAGAAAGAAATACAAAAATGAAGCAGTTTCATGTACATAAAACTTAGTAACTAATTCATGGAAAATAAGTTTGGCAAAACCAATTGTAAAAAAATTACAAAAAAATCATAAACTTCACACAACAATTGTTATCTAAACATTTGAAACATAGATTTCATTTATAAAAGTGTTCATGCAAACTACAGTGGAAACCTTTATTTTGAAAACGAAAAGGCACTGAACGTGCATCTGGATGAATGCCATGTTTTCTGGAACCCTGTAACATAGTTGATCCACCAGTATTAAACAGAATGATCAGGCTATTTGATTGAACTACCTTACAAGAAGTTGAAAAGATTTCCTACATATGAAAATCAAAAGGAGTCAACATTAAAAAATCTGAAATAAAAACACTAGAAACAATAGCGTATGATTAAACTATCATTATATGGCTAGCATGGGCAGCTCAATAGTTAATATTTATGTGATGTGTTAAGAGGAGAAAACAGCAGAAATTCTGAATGTGGAAGGACAGTCATATTATAAAGTGATCCCACATTTAAACTCAAACAACATATGGGCCTGACTTATGAGGCAAAGATAGGGAACGTGTCATATAGAAGCTGTGTTTCATGCCTGAATATCCTTGAATATTCTTTCAAGAAACTGAATACTTTCTTGGGGTGAACGTAGATGACGGGCGCACCATAACCTCAAAAATGGCAGCAAAATGTGTGAACCCACTACCTTTTGCCTTAAGAGAGGGGTGCCCATATGGTAAATGCTGAAAAGACAGGAGTGCTTCATGGCCCTGTGAAGGAGCAGCGACGCAGAACCTTCAGGTCCTCTCTTTAGGGAATTAGGAGATAAAACTGGGAATATCTTGCTGAAGGGGATCAGCTGCACGGCCGTAGTTGGGTAGGCAGACCAACTACCGCAGTAGGATTCAATGGTACAGCAATGGTTTGCGTGGCTGCCCCAGACACAGAAGGATACTGCAGGATATTTTTATGAGGGGCGCCATCTCGTAAGGCTATAATAAGGAGACTACCAGACTAGTGAGGGTGGTTTTGTGGGTAGAAGTAAATACATTCCCCCATGGCTCTGAGAGGACCCTACAGTCGAGGTACAGCCAACAGAGGATCCTCTAGGACGGTCCTCTGAGGTAGGAGGGCTGGGAGACAATGTTGAGGCTATTTCTCTCACATACTACAGTCCCAGGTCTTTCTCTCCTCCCCTCAGCTTAGTGACTGAATAGACACTTGGTCGGGTGTGTGATGGACTCTGGCCATTTAATCCAGCTCCCCCTGGGACCTGAGAATTAACTGGCGGCTGGAGGGAGCAGACCAGTCAGTTGCTTAGAGGGGAGGTGCTTGGGGAACTGCCAAATAGTCATGTAGGAGTAGACAAAAAGTAACCTGTGCTTCCACATACAAATTGAACCTTAAAACACACTCTAAATGGGATTCAGAGATGCCTTACTATTGACCACTTCAAATCGCGTGGGAGAAAAGTCAAAGTTAATCCAAGGAAGACATTCTGGTGACCTACTCCCTACAAGAGAAGCCTGTGGGCTGATCGCACAAGTTGGCCCCCTCCCACCTCTCCGTCATTGGCCCTGATGATAGTGGGATATTAAACTACCTTGACTGCTTGTGCCACCCCAAAGTAATCGAATGGTGTCAGGCCAAGTGATCTCATCTGCTCAGGTGGTGACCAGTGGAACCCAGCCAAATCAGCTGCTTCTGACCACTGCCTTTAGAATTGGACAGCAGCACCAGCGGAGAGGGATCTTCTGAAACTTTGAAAGACTGTAGAAAGCAGGCAATGCCACATCTACCATATCTCCCTGGGAGACCTGAAGCTGCTGCTGTTGTCATGTGGGAGAAACAAATACAGATGGCTGATCATCAGAAGACCAAACTCTCTTACTTTGGCACCGACCTGGGGTCTTTCATTTGACCTTAAGTTGTGGTGTTGCAAACAGAGTGGCAAGCTGAATGGTGGAAGCTGACCTCCCCACACTGACATGGTGAGCGACGAGCAGAACTAGGATCCCTAATAGGAAACAATGGACTAATACATACAGATCTGGCCTCCTTAGCCAACTAAAAGGTATCCTGCTTGCTTTGCAAACTTCCTAAAAACAATTAGAATCCAAAATCTGAGATGCAGGTTTTAATGTATCATTAGTGCAACAATTTCTTTGAAGTGCAGATGACAGGATCAGATCTGCTGAGGGATGCATTTCTGACTTGGAGAACTCAGTAAAAAATAGCAGGAATAAGGGGCCCTTCCTGTTCGAGACCTGCCAGCCACTGGGGAAATTAGCCGATGATGCAGAGAGAAGAACCCAAACCAATATGCTCAAAGGAGCTACATTTCTTTGGCTCCCTGGAAAGAAATAAAGGAATGGGTCCCAATATGTTCTTTGAGCACAGGATACTTAGCATTTCCCTAAATAAAAAACGTTGATGTGATTTGTCATTAAACTAGCACACTGGACATTCTCTCGAAATAGAAAAAAAGAGAGTAGAGAGGCGCACTCAATGAAGTCAGTCACACAAAGAGTCCATTAAATATGTAGATCTTCTGTTGTATTCTTAGATATATTCTTTATTTTCTTTCACATATAACGGCACAGCCAACGCGTTTCATTCCCATATGTGCCTTTGGGAATTTCGTCAGGGCATATACTGAGCAATCAAGTTGATGCGGTAGTCCTAGATGGAGTTGCTCTAGGGAAGCCGTTGTGAAGAATGATCGCAGTAGGTCACAGTGTATTCCTGGGAAATGCTTGCCGCTCAGGTCCGAGTGGAAAGGTAGTTCGTGTCCCCCGGGTTAGCCAAAATGTGCAGCTTGCGAAAGTCAAGGTGTCTGTCAATCTTGGACCCCTTAGGAGAACTGCAAGGCGAAGGACATACAGCGTGCTCCGGGAAATAACCGGCGTCGGTAGTTTCTTGTCTTCGCAATATTGCGGAAGGTACCTCTGATAGGGTGGCCGTTCTCCGCCGCTCCTCCTCATGGAATAGTGGAAACATTCTCTCGAAGGCTTTCCTTGGTGACTTACCTATGCATCGGATTTCCTGCCTCTTGAATTGCAAGGGTGTAAAGAAATTCTTGGGCCATCAAGGGAAATGGACTTAATTCACTATGAGTCATATTGCATGGTGATATTTTCGGATTACATTAGACTTGTACAGCACCAGTGCAAATCCTTAGAACAAGTGCGTTAGAAACCCCTGGCAATAAACCATTGTTACATAATGTTCTATCAAGCTAAACAAGCGATCTTGCTCCAGTACTGCACCTTCTTCTTTGACTCACTAGAGGTATCATGGGTGTGGGTTGAGGAAAGCCATAGCATTAGGACAGACAGGCTGTGTCTCCTAAGAAACAATAGCACCACAAATGAAGCTTGTCAGCCTAATGAGCAATGCAGAAGACATCAGAAAAACACTATTCCAGATCAGTGTCTGATTTAGCAAGAGGCGACCAACTCTTGTGTGGCCTTGGTGGTGTCCTTGTCACAGCAGACATCAAGGGATCACCTGCAATCCAACTACCGTTCAAATGCTTCACCTGGAATGTCAGTGTTCATCCTACAGGAGACATGCTTTCTTTGTAAGAACTGCATAGAGTACAAATATGTGGATTCACAACTGCCTACCATGTTCAATGACACCTCGAGGTGACCCGTACATGGATAGACTGGCTAGGTTGATATGTATTCGGTAACAGAATCCCTCTATGATAAACATATTATAGGATTCCTATTTACCACCAGCTCTATCAAAAGCCTTTCTTCAATTAATTAAATGGATCAGTCCTGCTGGCAGCCAGCCTCAAGGTCTAACAATAGAAGGGCGTGAGCTTATTGGGCTTAATGTATGTTTACTTAGATAGATTTTGACCCCATTTTAGATCTTTCCCGGCCAATTACCACTGGCGACTGCAACATACTCATTTGAGCTATGTAATGTTTGGAGACAAGCCTACCCAACCAAAGGTAACTTCACCTTCCTTTTGGGAGCTCAATGGTCCATCCCCTATCTAGACTATTTTTTTGCCACAGAGTCCAAATTAGGGATGGCCAGTTCACTTGTGGCCTATCAGACCATGTCCTTTTAGGGATATGGATTCAAGTGGAGACTCCAGTGAGACATATGCCCTTGGGGCTTAACTTCTGGTGGCTAAACAAGGTGGGATTCAGATAAAAGCTGCAGGAGGAAACCACTCAATAATTTCAAGCTCACAAAGAGACTGTAGACTCTCCTATCACCCTCTGAGAAATGTACACACTGGAATTATGGAGCTTTGTTATCACCATAGGTTTGTATTCTAAGTGTGAATAGGCTAACAAAAATTCCCACCGAAAGGTGATGGCACTACAGTCCAAGGATATATACAGAGAAAATACATCATCTAAGTAAAACCTTCATAAACTGACATTGGTGAAACACCAACAGACGCATGCAAATACATTCAAAAGGATATAGTTTGCATTCAAAAGCATGCTCTAAGGCCAGAAAGACAACAAGGAAATCTAATGGATAAGCTGTAGGGAAGAAGAAACTAGACATCAGTTGTTTGGTGGAGAACTCATTACACACCCAGAACACACAGCCCGAATATTTTCCTGATACTACTGGACCCTATATTTCAATTTTTTATTTATATATTTATCAAGTTTTGTATAGTGTGAACATGAGCCTGGAGGGTATCAGAGCACTTCACATTATCGGGTAGGTGGAATACAGTTGCAGGAAAAGGACAATCATTACATATATGGGAATAGCATTGTAAAGCTGGAGTTCAAAGTTGCACAACAATGTAGTGGTCAATCAGGGCAGCAGAATAGAGGGCAGGTAAGTCAAACAATAGAGTCAATGTATTTTAGGGCAGACACTTGTTCATTAGTATTTGTTTTACTTTCTTTTTGAATGTAGCAGTAGATGTGATTAAATGAACACCCGGTGGCAGAGTTCCAAATCTTCGGGGCTATGCCTGAGAAGACTCTGTAATTCATTCTCTTTTTGTGGAATATCTGTGGTTTCAGAAGCAGTGAACTTGCACTTTGTGAGGGTCTGCCATCCCCTGATAACTCTAGCTTTTGTGCCAGATATATGGGGGTCTTGAAATATAGGGCTTTATGAGTCTTGGAGGCAATCTTTAGCTGTATTCTTTTTCCGTATGGCAGCCAGTTTAGGGTTTTCAGGGCTGGAGAAATGTGATCGTTTCTTTTTGTACCGGTTATCATCCTGGCCACAGCATTAAGGGTAGTCCTTAGCAGGGTCAAGTTATTTGGTAAGACCTCAAAGAGTGGAGCTTTCGTAGTCTAACCTCGGCAATACAAGAGCTTGGACCGCCAGCTTAAAGTCATCCAGTGGTATGAAGGGCTTGAGTACCTTAGTATACTAATCTGGTATTTAGCTGCCATGGTGGCATTGCTGGTATGATTCTGCATGTTCAAGTGTTTGTTTAGTGTGATTCCAAGGGATTTAGTGGACTCAATAATGTGGGGAGAACAGTTGAAGGCTCTCCATCCAGAGGTCGATCTTGGGAGTGTGATTAGGAGGAGCGATGAGGAGGAATTCTTTTTTGGAAGTGGTGAGCATGAGGTGGTTATCAGTGATCCAGTTTTGAGTGTTCAGCAGGGTAGAGTTGAGTGAAATGAAGTCTTCTGGGGAGGAGATTTTCAGATATAATTGAGTGTTATCTGCATACAAGTGATAAAGAATGTTCGCAGAGTTCAATGCATTTTTAAGTGAAGTAACAAAAATTATTGTGTATGATTAATTAAAAGTATTACAAAAATGCACTCTGAAATTCATATAAAAGGAAAAGAAAGGGGAGAGAAGAACTGTATTAAAAAGACCATAAGCTTGAGTATTGTGCAAATTTAATATGGGCACAGATGATAACAATCTAGGCGATCCTTGGGGGCTTCTTCTAGTGAAGTGAAGTCAGCCGTGTTTCAAATTATTACCTCCGCCTTGTCAGTTTGATTTTAGGAGTGCATGGTTGGAAGAGCTATAAAAGACTCAGGGCCATATATAGGTAATCTCTATTTACCGATTCTTAAATACCGAATTTTACCGATTCTGTATTTAAGAATCTGTAAATAGTATGTAGGTAAAAATTCGGTAAATTTTACAGAATCAGGAATATTCGGTATTTAAGAATTGGTATTTACCGATTCGGTAATTCCCATTCATTCCTATGGGCCTGGAGGCCCATAGGAATGAATCTGAAGCCATTCACCATTACCGATTCGGTAAATACCGAATCGGTAATAGGGGGAACATATTCAAGGGTTGCTGGGTGTCACATTGACACCCTGTTGCACCCCTGAATCGTGCATGTGTGCACATGTGGCACACATACATGCCCTAAGGGCATGACACACATACATACCCTAAGGGCATGTATGTCTGCCACATGGCACTTTTGAAAAAGCACACAATTGATTTTTTAAAGGTTTTCAATGCTTACCACCAACTTGTAGTTGGTGGTAAATAACGAATCCTTAAATCAAAAAGGCACTCACTTGAGTGCTCCCTACATATGATTTTAGGATTCGGTAATGTACCGATTCGGTATTTTAAGGAATCAGTAATTTACCGAATCCTTAAATTACCAAATCGGTAAATTACCGAATCCTAAAATCAATCCACCTACATTAGAAAAAGATAAATACTGGTCGGTAACGGCAAATTTAACGATATTTTCGGCCGTTACCGACCGGTATTAAGCTACCTACATATGGCCCTCAGAGTTTGCAGTTGCTGGCTTGGTGTGTTCCATTTTTGTTTGTTCATATGCAATGCTGAAGTCTGTTCCAAAGACTTCCTGCAACTGGGCATAGAGTCTTAGTTATGGAAGTTTGGAAGTTACAGCTGCTTGTGCTGGCAATAATGGATATTAGCAGGGCTGATGGTGAGCATCTCTCCCCAGCTTGAGTTCTACTTGAGTAAAAAATGTAACAAATTTCCCGTTTGACTGCGGGTCTTCGCATGCAATCACTGCCTGTTGCTGGGTGCGGATCCCTCGGAGATTGAATTGAGGTTTGAGTAAGTAAACCCTTTCATCCTTAATTTGGTGCAGGAGCAGATTAAGTGTGCCATGTTCTCAATGCCATTACTGCATAGTCGAGATACACAGAAAAAATACCTGGATTCCCACTTTTTGTTTTTCAGAAACCACACTATATTCTTTTTGTGGTTAGGTTATTTTATTCAACCTCTTATTTTTCAGTTAAAATATTTGTTCTGAATAGGAAGTCTCTTCTATTCCCAGAAGGACATGTAATTTACACCACAAGGACACATCAAATTCAAACATGTATAAATGACTTTGGACAAAACCAATTAAACAAAATAGACACATATATATACAACAATTGCTTCAAAATTGCAACATACAATTCAACGCACTATCTTTAATTTATACCTGCGTAACCAAATTCATTTTTGAATCAAAAAACATGCTGCTCAATATAATTCATCAAAAAAGCAACACAGCAGATAAATGCCTATTTGTAAAACACTATGAAAAGGTTTTAATCAATTCCATCAATTTAAGAATATGCCAAGGCGTTTCCAGGCACGTTTAAATTCTTCGCGGGCTTTCATCAGGGCTTCTGATTATGGACATAATGTGGCAATCTATGTTGCAAATGAATAAATAAATAAAAAATGGTCAACAATGGTGTCTCTAACCTACCCTAGCAGCCTTCATCAGTTTCTAATGGCCACAAATCATACCTTCTAGACGATTCTTAAATGGGGAGCGTTTAGTGATTTCCAAAACATGGGTGGCGGCCACAAACGTAGTAATCTGAAAAAGATAATTACCTGATTCAGTGCTCGTGCCTCCTATGCTCAATTTCATAGATCTAGTGACAAGTACTGTATCAAAGCATACCTTGCATTGATTTGTATCTGGTTCGTGCAAGCGATCTGTCATTCCAGAATGTGTGGTTTCACGGGGGACCGGGGGCTAGGGGCAACGCTGTAGGAGAAAGAGTATATATCATTGGGAGATACTCCCTTTTACAATGTTTTATTCCCATTGCATATAGTTATTTTATGGCAGCATACCTGTATCTAATTACGATGATATTTCAGACACGGCTTTCATCTTCTTTGAGCCGATCCTATTATAAAAATGCCAACAGTCATATGAGTGCACATTCTATGTCTTGCACTACGGGAGATTTATACAACTACTACGGTGTCTTCTCACCTATTGACTTCTGAAATGCCCAAAGAGCAAGTCCCCGCGTTATCTCTAGTAGCGAAGGACCCGCCCGGATTCTTCTTCCGCCATTCTGATACCTCGCACTCTAAAACAACCGGAGATATGATTACTCTCGGGTTCCCGGCCTCAATGACGGCAGTTTCCAAATGTTATTTGGCGCATTCTCACCTATTCCACTACATTTCAGCCAACTAACAAGGCGTCTTCACTGCAGTCAACCGCTAGTTTGTTCACTCGGAAGTGGGACCTTGATAACCTGTACGTTGCACCTCTAAGAATGCTGGGGATTGTGGTCCTGCGTGTATTCACGCCGCTTTTTTTTAAGGTTGTTAGCACCGCGCTTTTACGTTATTTGAATGCGAATGCCTAATTTCCGTACTATAATCATTAGCGAGCTATCATCTTACCCCTAAGGAGTTTCTAAGTTCTATACCAATTAGCGAACAAGTTTATTTTGATGTCTCGAGCCGCCTCCATTGAGGTCACTTACACTACGTGTCCATCATTCTCTTACTATAAGAATCTTCATTAAAAAGTCTCACTGACAAGTTATTTTAACCGGGCTTATAGTTACAACATATTTTAGTCACATACATTCTTCTGTTCCCCGTGTGGAAAAGTAAATTTTGCCATGTTGTATGTGCCTACGTGTTCCTCATCTTATGTTATATGTGCATGATCGATATGCATATGTATTCCCTTCTGATCGATTAAAGACGCAATTACAGTTGTGTCCATCTCTAGTATGTCAGTTTCCAGTCTTCGTGAAAGCTACGAACATTAGGTCTATGTAAACCTACGTTGCCACATTTTACAGTGTGCACGTTAATTCATTGAATTGTCCCCGTTTCTAGGCCTCAAAAGGGCCCGGACTCAGATTCAGCTCCTGTCTCCTGAACCCTCTCCGAGGAGCGATACAGCCCCCACCTGTATCCCTGACCCTTAGCTTACTTCATGCTTCGCAGTGCCCCGCTCGGCCTGGCTCTGCCTCCCAGTCTGCCAAGAGTATGTTATGTTTCTAGTTATCAGTCCAGCCCTCCTTCTCTGCATTCCTAAGCTACTGAATCGCATCAATAGTTTCCGTCATGGTCTAGCCTTTATGTCTCCATGTAAGAGAAATACTGTATTAATATTCATAGAATATTCCTCGCACCCGCACTACATATAGAATTATGCATGCACCAGTCTTAGTATCTGTTAGCCTTTACCCTGATAACTTTTGGATTCTATCAACATGTTCTCTAAACACCAGATACTAGATAGGCTTTAGGTACATGTCGCTCTGACACTCCAGACTTTAGTCTCCTCTTCTAGCGCAGAAGTCATAGCCCCCAGTTCTCCCTGGTAACACGTCATTGCCAGTTTGCGCGCACCACTAGGTTAGAGGTCCCAGCTGCTCAGGTAGCCCCCTCCATGTTTCCGCCCCATTTATGACATATTCTGTTACGTTTACATCACATGTCTATGTATACGCCCTGTACACGCCTTCTTGTTACATCATTTTGCCCTTATCTTTCGCGACTGCTACAAACTCCGCCTACTGCTACGCCTACTGTATTGAATGCAATGTATTTTGTTTAACTATATATACTAATGTTCTGTTATTAAATGTGATGCGCATCATTCCCAGATCCGGCCCCCGGCAGCTGCCGGGCCCTGCCATCCCATTCCCGTACAGGCTGTCCTGTTCCTGTCCTTTATGCCTGATTAAAGCCTGTAAACTTCAGCTACCTCGAATCTTGACTCTTATTTATTGAGCTATCTGTTTATATTGTATCCAGTCAAAAATAGATCCGGTAATATTTATTTATTTACCACATAATGGCGCCCGAACAGGGACTTGCCCTTTCCCCACGCGCCGGAGAAGCCACGCAGGCCCCCTGATCCTCTGCAGCCGTGACGGAACCATACCGTGCACGTGCAGATATTTCTGCTTCAAGTATCCCTCAGGCCCACGGAGGAGACGGAGGTTGCGGTCCAGCGTCCAGACGAGGCGGTGGAGGAACGCGGCGAGTCCCGACCAGAGCCCAAGCCGAGAGTCCAAGGTCCGAGGTATCCGGAGGCCCACCTGTAACTGAAGTCCGAAGTTCGTCCGTCCGTCGTCGTAGCAGTCCAGTCCAGTCCGAGGCCTTCTGTTCTTGCTGCCCGGTGAGTACCGTTGCTGGGGTAGTATCTAGACAGGGTCAATTAATTTGTCTCTGGTCCGTGGGTTTGGGTACACAGATCCAACACGAAGTGTCCACCTAGGTGGATGCGGGTCCTGACGTGTCTCTTTATGGGACCGGTAAGTTTCGTACTGTTTTAGCAGTGCATCTAGTCATTCTAGTAAGTTTCTGTTCCAGTAAGTTCTGTTCTCGAGAAATTCATGTATTTCTGTCCTCAGTATTCCAGGTAATATTCTGTCCGAACTGTTATTTTAAATGTTATTCCATGTGTTTTCCATGTCGTGGTATGAGTGATTTGTTTTCAAGTTATTATTGTGTTTATTGGGTATTGTAATTGTGTCCAGACTCCAGTCTAAGTCATGCCTCTGTTCTCGAAGTTACGTCAGTTAAGAACTAGAAAAGGTCTGCTCGAGGAAGCAGTTCCTGTCCCGCCTAGGGACAGTCCAGGTCATTTTATGTATCATAAGCATGGCATAAGTGCCATATTATATCTAGACTTATGGGTGGAGTACACCAAGGAATTAGAAGAGAAATATAGATGGCCCGTATCAGGTACGTGGGATGCCGAGTGCATCATGCGAGTAGAAGAAGCATTATGGAAAAAGAAAGCCAGACAGTCCCAGAAAGATGCCATCGAGTTATGGCGCAAAGAATCTCATAAAAGAACCGAAAAAGAAATCAGAAAGTCAGAATTAAGTAGAGAATCCTCAGAAAGAGCCCAAGAAAGGGAATTAATCGAAATAGGTGAACGAGTTAAAGCCGAACAGTCAGACAGACAGAGAAATGCCCTTATTAAGGGTATGTATCCTCTTCTTGCCGAGGGCTTGCCGAAAGCAACCCCGGAAGCACCATGTAATTTTCCGCCGCCATTAGTTCCGATTAAGCTACGTCACAAACCGACCGCAGCTGATATTTTTCTCTCGTCCTACTTGGACGACACAGTCCCAGAATATGCAAATCCTGTTCCGCCAGCTCCAGCAAATAATGTAATTCCTGTTCCTCCAGCCACCGGGGCACCTGTTACAGCACCTGTTACGGTACCCCCGGTCCAGCCCACAGTACAAGTACCCGCTACATCAGTCACTCTGCCCGCCCGTACAGTACCCGTCGACGATTCCAGTTTAGGAGCCGCGGGGGGAGATCCTCCTCGTACCCCGCCCCAACACAAACGTGTGACACTACTTGAGTTACATGAACGTGCGTTACAGCGTACGCCCAAACAGCAGTCCGTTGCAGATATCAAACGAGCTCTCACCGAATGCCGTTATGATCCAGTCCCAGGCGATGATAATATGGTCATATATTCATTGCGTGTAAGACGGGTGACCGAGTATTTGGACACCCTACCGAATATGAAAGAAGATCTAGACAGAATATATCGTTTCATCCGTACAGGAACAGACCCAGAAAGTATTGGCGAAGCCATGTCTCAAAGGAAAGCTGAGACTCAGCTCATGCTATTAAAGTTTCTAATTAATTGTTTAATAAGGGAACAAGATTATCCAGATAAAGATCCGACCGGAATGAGAGTTCTGACAAAGTGGAGTGATCATATAGCCGAGGGAAGACACAGGACACTCAGTTGTATAGAGAGTATGTACAAGAAAATTCGTAAGGAAATAATAAGGTTACACGAGAAACGTAAAGCCGCACAAGTGTCCGAGAAAGAAGACGACTCTGATACTGAAGAGGTAAACGACGAGAATCCCTCTAGAATAGCGTATGTAGGTAGAACTAGACTTCCCGACCGACATTCACGCCTAGAACACAAGAAAGTTTTCTCTCCTCCAGCACTAGAACAAGGTTCTCTTGAGCAAGTATTTCAAGCTACCGATCACATTCTGAAATCACGAATCGGTTATAGTGAACTTAGTACCATGCATGAACAAGAACTAGCCCGATCAGCGGTCCGATGGACTACTGATTCTACCACTTTTCCAGACGAAATAGTGGCACAAATGTTTCTGAAACTGCCCCCAGCCGAGCAGCGACTGGTGGGTATGTATATGATCCAGCACCTCATTACATTATATGAGGGTCAACGTTCTGATCCAGGTCCGTTACATGATGTTCTGAACGAGTTACTCCAGTATAAATGGAGAGGTTTAGGTACCGATTTAATTAGTGTTATTCTAGAACAGCGCCACAAATATCGAACGTTTCTGAATCCGCATTTTGTTCATGTCTCACCTCCAGAAAGTAAACCATTTCATATAGATAGACAGCACCCGTTACGAGAAGTACACCCAGTTAGGACAGCGGGTGGTGAAATGCAACGAGTATTTGTTTACACCCCTATCACCAAGATGGAACTCTTAGAGATGAAGAAATTAATTCCCTGTCACGACAAAGATCCAGCAGGGTTCCATCGAGAATTAAAAGACATGCTCCGTATGGGAGAATACACGTATCCAGATATAATTAAAATGCTAAAGGTCCTGTTGCCCGCAGGGGTATATGAAAAACTCAAGGAAAAAGAATGGGAGGTGGGAGAGAAAAAGATTGATTGGACAGCTCTAGAAGCTGAAGATAAAATACGAGTACCAGGTACCGGTCTTGGGGACAAATGTAAAGAATTGCCCGAGTTATTGATACAAGTTTTGCCAAGGCTACTAGCCACGAAAAAGGAAGATTGGGATGCAATCTCAGCATGCAAACAGAAACAGGATGAAGACACCAGTGATTTTTATTCTAGATTTGAAAAATGTTTTATTATTAACAGTGGTTTGAAGACGAGTAGCGAGTCATACCCTCATCTTTTTGTTACCAAACTAGTCGAGAATTCAAGTCCACAAGTTAAAAATCGAGTTTTGAAAGTCGAAAGTACCTGGCAAGCTAATACTCCGTCCCAAATGCTCCAGATGCTTCAGTATCACCAGAATAGAATCAGGGAAGAGCAAGAACACGAAAGGAGACGTATGAAAGACACGAAAATGAAAGTACTAGTTGCACAATCTGTTCCACAAGACAGTCAGAAGAGGGGTCCGAATCAAGCCAGTCATCCTGCAGCTCCCGTTAAAGGGACATGCAATTATTGTAAACAGCCAGGTCATTTTATAAACGAGTGTGCAGTTCTGAAACACAATATAGCAACTGGTAAGACTAAAGAAAGACCACGTCCGCCTAGACAAGAACAAGTTTCACAGACTTCTCAGTCACCACAGAATGCACAACAGACAGTTCCAGTACCGCAGCCTATTGCTGCAACACAGCATGTTACACAGCAAATGTACCAGTATGCCCAGACAGAGTATCCAGAGTATCAACAGTATTCATGAAACAGCCTAGAGAGGGAGGTAGGCTTGCCTCTCATCGAGATACCTGTAGATCAAGAGGGTCCCTATGTACACAGTCAAGTATTAGGGAAAGACAGAAAGTTTCTGATTGATACAGGGGCAAGTAGGACTACTATCAGTCGTGACGAGGTTCCAGGGGCTCCGCTCTCAGGCTCTAGAAATGTTTCCCTTGGATTTTCAGGAAAGCCTATTGTTAACGAGATTTCAAAACCAGTTTCTCTAGAAGTAGGTCCATTGTCCCGAACTACTGATTTGTTACTTACGAAATCATGTCCAGAAAATTTGTTAGGCATTAAGACACTGAAAGAATTAGGTGCAGTTATTTGCTGCTCCCCAGAAGGAATCCGATTGTTTTTGCGTGACTTTAAAGGTCACTATGTATTACGTGATTTTGATCCAAGATTAATGAATGTTCCACAGCACTTATGGGCGCAAGGTCCAACTGATGTAGGTTTTATGCAAATCACACCCCATCGTGTGACTCTCAAGCAAGGTATAGTCTTGCCACGAATCAGACAGTACAGATTGCCACCTGAGGCTGTAGCAGCCTTATCCAAAATTATTGACAAGCTTATTGCTCAGGGAGTGGTTGTAGAAACTGACTCCAATGTATGTAATTCTCCTATCATTCCAGTCATGAAACGTACTGATCCAAATGCACCTCCAGTATATCGATTAGTGATTGACCTTCGAGAGCTTAATAAATGTATCATACCCCAGTATCCAGTAGTCCCAGATATTTCATCCCTCTTCACAGCCATTGATTCTGAAGCTACGTTTTTCACTGTCATAGACCTCAAGAATGCATTTTTCAGTGTCCCCATTCATCCAGACAGCCAGTACCTTTTCGGTTTTTGTTTAAATGGAAGGAGCTATAAATTCACACGAGCTCCTCAAGGTTTCACAGAAAGTCCTAGTATTTACAGTCAAGCACTTAAAAGACAACTAGACAATATTCACATGCCAGCTGACACTGCCCTGCTCCAGTATGTCGATGATCTACTGATCACAGCCCGTTCTGAACGTGACTGCGAGCGAGCGTCACTTACAGTTCTGTATTTTCTAGCCGAGATGGGGCACAAGGTGTCCCCTTCGAAGCTTCAGTTCTGTGTCCAGCAAGTGATCTACTTAGGCCACTTACTGTCCAAGTGGGGTAGGCAGTTGACACCAGACCGTATCCAGTTAATAGCGAGTCTTCCACAGCCCAAGACACAGAAGGAGGTACGTGCTTTTATTGGCCTCACTTCTTATTGCAGACAATGGATTCCTCAATATGCATTTCTAGCTAAGCCACTGATACAGTTAACGACACAGGAGGCAGCCGTATCGACTGTCCTCCCTTGGACCCAGGAACATACACTTGTTTTTAATGAATTAAAGAAAGCCTTATGCCAAGCACCTGTTCTAGCTACACCGAACTACAGTAAGCCTTTTACACTTTTTGTCACAGAACGTGATGGTACTGCATTATCTGTTCTCACACAAGATCAAGCAGGACAGTACAAGCCCTGTGCTTATTTTTCGAGCACATTAGATCCAGTAGCCCAGGCTCTGCCTGCGTGCCTCAAGTCAGTTGCAGCTACAGCTCTAGCTATCAGACAAAGTGATTCCATAGTATTAGGACACTCCCTGACAGTACAAGTTCCACATTCCGTGGAAGTTCTTTTAAACCGAACACAGACTCAGCACTTGACAATTGCACGTTTAACAGGTTATGAACTGACACTGTTCCAGCCACACATAGAAATCAGACGCTGCAACATTCTAAATCCTGCTACACTGTTACCGTCAGTTACTTCAAATTCTGCCACACATGACTGTGTGGAAGTTATTAACACTATGACCAAGCCAAGACAAGACCTGACAGACATTGCATTACCTAATCCCGACCTGACACTTTATGTGGACGGTTCATGTATGAGAACTAGTACAGGAGAACTAGTAGCCGCGTATGCAGTGACTACTGAAACCGAAGTTATAGAAACACACCGTATTGACACCCTGTCTGCTCAAGCAGCAGAGCTAGTTGCTCTGACCCAAGCATGCATACGTGCCAAGAACCTGAAAGTAAACATATATACAGATTCACGTTACGCATTCGGAGTTGTACACGACTTCGGAGTGCTCTGGCAGGAGAGAGGTTTCATGACTTCTCATGGAACCAAGATTCAGCATGGTCTCCTCATTCAAGCTCTGTTAGATGCAATACATTTACCGACAGCTATCGCTATCATGAAGTGCAAAGCACATACGAAAGTTACTGATATCATTTCCCAGGGTAACGATCTAGCAGATCGAACAGCCAAGCTTACAGCTCAGACTCCAGACATTTCAGTTAACATGACACAGACACTCACTCCAAATCCGACTACTTGTATGACAGTTAAGGACCCTACACAAGATGTCATAGACATACAGTTACATGCTACTCCCGAAGAAATAAAGAAATGGTCCGAACAAGGAGGGGTCCAGACAGATCAGGGATGGGTGACGAAGGGAAAAGCCACATGGTTTCTCCCCGACTCTATGGTTCAAGTCATTATTAATACCGCACATAGTCCAGCACACCTAGGAGAAAAAGCTATGTTAGACAGTATTCAAAACCTTTGGTTCAACAAGCACTTACGAGCTGCAGCCAAGCAGAAAGTCCGTACTTGTATGATATGTTGCCAGTTCAATCCAGGTAAAAGTGTCCCGGTGGAACAAGGTGGATTCCAACCTCCTGACCACCCTTTTGAAGTCCTCCAGATGGATTATATTCAGATGGAGCGATGTCGAGGTTTCAAGTATGTCCTCGTAGTTGTATGCGCTTTGTCCAGGTGGACAGAAGCATATCCAGTTCCAGATTACACAGCCGCGACCACTGCCAAGCAGTTGGTTCGTGAATTCTTTCCCCGTTATGGACTCCCTAGGGTCGTGTATTCTGATAACGGCCAGCCATTCTCATCTGAGTTAATGAAACATGTTTCCCTTCTGTTAGGGTACCAGTGGAAGTTCCATTGTGTGCGCCATCCTGAAGCAGCCGGTCTCGTAGAGAGACATAATCAGACCCTGAAAATCCGTATTGCCAAAACATGTAAAGAGAAAGGTGTAGACTGGCTAGTTGCCCTGCCAGTTGCTTTATTCTTTATGAGGATGGTTGCACATTCCAGATCAGGTCTGTCCCCTTATGAGGTCGTATTCGGCCGCCCCCCAAATATGTGGGGTACACCTAGACCCCGCAGTATTACAGATGTTTCCAGTAATATGTTGACAGATTACCTAGCTTCCTTGATGTCTGCCCTACACTCTTGTCGTTCACAGGTTGCCGCTGCATTTCTAGACAATACCGAGGTGAAACCGCATGAGGTCATTCCAGGTGACCTAGTTCTCGTCAGGAACTTTGATCGTTCAAGTCCGCTGGAGCCCCGCTGGAAGGAGCCACGACTTGTTCTTCTGACCACCCGCACGGCCGTGAAGTTGGAAGGCCGCAAGGGGTGGGTCCATCTGTCCCAGACAAGACTTTTTCAAAGGACTGTTCCATTTCTAAAGACTGCCTGAAACCAGACTCTGAAATTGATTCGGAACTGAAAGTTCCTCTGTTAGAGAAAACTCCGCAGCAGGAGTATAAAGCAAAGTTGAGGTCTAGTAAAATAAGTCAGCCAGTTTAATTGTCTAAGTCCCTCTCGGGTGAAACGGTTAGACAGGTTTCTGACATGTATGAAATAGACCCCCATAGTGAGAGAGTTAGTCAAAACTCTATACGATGTATCGTCATTCTAAGTTTCTTATTGTTTCTAAGTTTAATGGTTACCTGCACAAGTTATGCATTACATTTATGTTTTCCAATTTCTCATGTAAATATGTTTTCTAATGCTACAGTAGAGCACACATTTAGTGATCTGCCTCCTCACGAGCTATCCTATCGTCTTGCTATGAGAAATAATACATTCATTAGAATGTTACACTATTCACACCAGACCAGCAATGCCACTAATTGTTGGGTGTGTGGTCGACTCCCCCCTTTCCAGACACCGAAGGGAGTTCTGCCACTCTTTCCTTATCCATTTTCACATAATGGTTCGTGTGGAGCATGGTCCACGTTAACGTCATCTTCCAATGATATGTCCCTTCTGAATAGAACATGTTTCCCAGACAAGCAAGGTCTCCCCCATAGAACAGGGTTAGATCTAGAAAATGAAGTATATGATTTAGGTAATTATTCTTCGAATTTTATGGTCCTGAATGTTCAGTCTGATACTACTCCAGATTTGCCTGCTATTTCAGTACTACCAGTCAAAGGCGAATTATGTGTCAGAAAGAATGGTTCCGCACATGTAGGACATAGTGATTGTACTACTATTGTCGAGTATAGTGACAGTGGGAAATCTATTTTCAAAGCCTCACGTCATTCTTATTTTGTTTGTGGTCAGACCGCATATGTTCGTCTGCCCCTCGATTGGGATGGAACATGTTACATTGCCTTCCTACTGCCACCAGTTTTTCTAGCCCCATCAGATTATCACAGAAACACACATCTAGTACACGTCAGACCTAGAAGGGAGATCGAGTCCCACATAGTCGATCAAACTGAAACTACTCTAGAACAGTATCAAGACTTTAATAAAGGTTTCTTCTTCTTTATAGGACCTATCCAGAATAGTAAGTTAATACGTAGGTTAACCAGAACCCTTGAAGCAGTAGTGAATGAGACTACTTCTGCTCTAGGTAACTTGACTGAAGAGCAATCTGCTATGAGATTTGTCGTGCTCCAAAATCGTCTCGTTCTTGACGTCATACTGGCCGATAGAGGAGGAGCATGTAGAGTCATCGGATCTAGTTGCTGCATTTTCATTCCTAATAACGCGCCGTCTGTTTATTCAGCTATAACCAGACTTCATGAAATTGCCCATCAGTTACACCAGAATCCAGGCACCTGGACATGGTCCGGTTGGCTCTGGAGTATTATATCTGCCTGGGGATGGAAAGTATTGTCATTTCTAGGTATTGCAGTAATGGTCATATTCAGTTGCTGCCTCTGTATACAATGTGGCCCTGCGATTTGCGGCATTTGTGCTACCTCTTGTATTCCTAGTCCTAAATCCCGTTCCAAGACAATTCGAGACGAGCAAATGATGCTATATGAAATGATAGATGGTATCATGAATATTGATGTTTCCTGATGGAAACGTAGGGCACAAGGAGGGAATGTGGAAAAGTTAATTTTGCCATGTTGTATGTGCCTACGTGTTCCTCATCTTATGTTATATGTGCATGATCGATATGCATATGTATTCCCTTCTGATCGATTAAAGACGCAATTACAGTTGTGTCCATCTCTAGTATGTCAGTTTCCAGTCTTCGTGAAAGCTACGAACATTAGGCCTATGTAAACCTACGTTGCCACATTTTACAGTGTGCACGTTAATTCATTGAATTGTCCCCGTTTCTAGGCCTCAAAAGGGCCCGGACTCAGATTCAGCTTCAGTCTCCTGAACCCTCTCCGAGGAGCGATACAGCCCCCACCTGTATCCCTGACCCTTAGCTTACTTCATGCTTCGCAGTGCCCCGCTCGGCCTGGCTCTGCCTCCCAGTCTGCCAAGAGTATGTTATGTCTCTAGTTATCAGTCCAGCCCTCCTTCTCTGCATTCCTAAGCTACTGAATCGCATCAATAGTTTCCGTCATGGTCTAGCCTTTATGTCGCACTCTAAAACAACCGGAGATATGATTACTCTCGGGTTCCCGGCCTCAATGACGGCAGTTTCCAAATGTTATTTGGCGCATTCTCACCTATTCCACTACATTTCAGCCAACTAACAAGGCGTCTTCACTGCAGTCAACCGCTAGTTTGTTCACTCGGAAGTGGGACCTTGATAACCTGTACGTTGCACCTCTAAGAATGCTGGGGATTGTGGTATTCACGCCGCTTTTTTTTAAGGTTGTTAGCACCGCGCTTTTACGTTATTTGAATGCGAATGCCTAATTTCCGTACTATAATCATTAGCGAGCTATCATCTTACCCCTAAGGAGTTTCTAAGTTCTATACCAATTAGCGAACAAGTTTATTTTGATGTCTCGAGCCGCCTCCATTGAGGTCACTTACACTACGTGTCCATCATTCTCTTACTATAAGAATCTTCATTAAAAAGTCTCACTGACAAGTTATTTTAACCGGGCTTATAGTTACACCATATTTTAGTCACATACATTCTTCTGTTCCCCGTGTGGAAAAGTAAATTTTGCCATGTTGTATGTGCCTACGTGTTCCTCATCTTATGTTATATGTGCATGATCGATATGCATATGTATTCCCTTCTGATCGATTAAAGACGCAATTACAGTTGTGTCCATCTCTAGTATGTCAGTTTCCAGTCTTCGTGAAAGCTACGAACATTAGGCCTATGTAAACCTACGTTGCCACATTTTACAGTGTGCACGTTAATTCATTGAATTGTCCCCGTTTCTAGGCCTCAAAAGGGCCCGGACTCAGATTCAGCTCCTGTCTCCTGAACCCTCTCCGAGGAGCGATACAGCCCCCACCTGTATCCCTGACCCTTAGCTTACTTCATGCTTCGCAGTGCCCCGCTCGGCCTGGCTCTGCCTCCCAGTCTGCCAAGAGTATGTTATGTTTCTAGTTATCAGTCCAGCCCTCCTTCTCTGCATTCCTAAGCTACTGAATCGCATCAATAGTTTCCGTCATGGTCTAGCCTTTATGTCTCCATGTAAGAGAAATACTGTATTAATATTCATAGAATATTCCTCGCACCCGCACTACATATAGAATTATGCATGCACCAGTCTTAGTATCTGTTAGCCTTTACCCTGATAACTTTTGGATTCTATCAACATGTTCTCTAAACACCAGATACTAGATAGGCTTTAGGTACATGTCGCTCTGACACTCCAGACTTTAGTCTCCTCTTCTAGCGCAGAAGTCATAGCCCCCAGTTCTCCCTGGTAACACGTCATTGCCAGTTTGCGCGCACCACTAGGTTAGAGGTCCCAGCTGCTCAGGTAGCCCCCTCCATGTTTCCGCCCCATTTATAACATATTCTGTTACGTTTACATCACATGTCTATGTATGCGCCCTGTACACGCCTTCTTGTTACATCATTTTGCCCTTATCTTTCGCGACTGCTACAAACTCCGCCTACTGCTACGCCTACTGTATTGAATGCAATGTATTTTGTTTAACTATATATACTAATGTTCTGTTATTAAATGTGATGCACATCATTCCCAGATCCGGCCCCCGGCAGCTGCCGGGCCCTGCCATCCCATTCCCGTACAGGCTGTCCTGTTCCTGTCCTTTATGCCTGATTAAAGCCTGTAAACTTCAGCTACCTCGAATCTTGACTCTTATTTATTGAGCTATCTGTTTATATTGTATCCAGTCAAAAATAGATCCGGTAATATTTATTTATTTACCACACCCGCCAGATAAATGCATTAAGAGCCTTTTGTTGGGTAATCCTAGACAACTCTAGATAACTCAGACATTTCATTAAGGCCTGTTAGAATGCTGTTAAATTTCATGATCAGGTATGCTTCTTTAGTCAGTAATATGGAGTCGATGTCTGCAGTAATTGTAGATGTGTTTACCGCCATCAAGACTGTCCATTTAAAATCATGCTCATAATGATTTTCTTTCACGAAATGGTCAACCATCGGGGCTGTAGACACTTTCTTTTTAATTCTGGAACGATGTTGTGTGATTCTTTGGTTAATTTGTTGGTTGGTTTTGCCAATGTAGATTTTTTGGCATGGGCAGACCACAGCATATATGACATTTCTTGTCTTGCAGTTCGTGAATGTTGAATGCTTCCATTTGACATTGTCATGATTAAAGACTGTTCCTTCTATTGTACTTGCGCAGGCAACACACTTTCCACATTTGTGGTGTCCCTCAACTGGTTTTAAACCCCATTTAGAGAGTAGATCTGTTTTCACATCCCTAGTGAAGATGTCAGCTCTTACCAATTCCTGCCCAAAGCTTTTGCTCTTCCTCATAGCAAACATTGGGCGCGGTATTTTGACCTCCATGTTTTCCAAGAGGTGCCAATTTTGCGTTATTATTTGTTTGAATTTGTTAGTCTGTGGTCCAAATGTGGTCACACAGACTAGCTTATCCAATGGTGACTTCTCTCTCTTTTCTAACAGTATCTCTCTTGGAGGATTCCATGCTCGTTTCTTTGCATGCTTAAGCATTTTTTTAGGGAAGCCCCTCATTAACATCTGGTCACAAAATACATCTGCATGGTAGTCAAAGTCATCTCTACATGAACACTTCCTGCGAATAGGCAGTAGCTGGCCGTAGGGGAGATTTTCTTTTAGACCTTTGGGGTGTGACCTCCCAAAATGTAGGATAGTGTTTTTGTCTGTCACCTTCCGGTGTAAAGTAACCGTGAGGTGCCCTTCCCTAGGGGCTACATCTACATCCAAGAATGTCAATTTAGTCTGGCTTTTAGAACAGCAAAATTTAATGCCCTTGTGTCGTTGTTGTTGAATTTGAAATAATTCATTTTAAGGGCAAGTGTTGCCAAGCTGAGAATGGAATGAACTCTGTTAGAACACTGTTGGAACTCTGTGGGGTCTTTCTCTTTTGTCCAAATACAATTCTATAACTTCAAGAGCCTCGTCTTGTGGTATTTGAGTATACAATGAGGTGACATCGAAGGTCACCATCCATGGTTCTTGGTCATTAAAGTCCACCGTTTCCACTTTGTGTATAAAGTCAGTGGTGTCCCTTAGGTACGAACGCACCCCTGTTAAAAAGGGTTTTAAGAAAACATCGACATACATTGATAAGGGATCTAGGGCGGAATCACACCCCGAGACGATAGGTCGTCCAGGTGGATTATTTAACTCTCGTGTATCTTTGGGAGGAAGTATAACACTGGCCCTCTGGGAAACTTCTTTGATAAATACTCAAATTCTTTGGGGCCCAACCAGCTTTGATCTAGGCCATGCTTGACAATCCCCGAAATCTGCTCTTGTATGTCTCTAGTCGAGTCATCATTGATTTGTCTATAGCACTCCTTGTTCTTTACATGGGACATCCCTTCCTTTATATAGATTTCTTTCGGCCAGACAACCAAGGCTCCCCCTTATCTGGCTGTTTGATTACGACAGAGTTGCCATTCTTCAGATCTACGAGTGCCTTTTGCTGCCCTGCTGTTATATTTCTCTTTAAATATTTAGATCGTTTCTCTAGTTGTGTCAGTGATGACATCACTGCTTGCTCGTACGCTCCAACTGCTTCTGGGACACTAGATGCAGGGGGAATGAACTTAGATTTGTTAGCCAGCCCTGTTGTTTAAGGTGTTGTTTGCATTCTTTATCCGCAAAAAAAGCCTTTAAACGGACCTTGCGGCAAAATTCTAATGTTTCCAATTTCAACTTTGTGAAGTCCATCATTCGATTGGGAACAAATTTTAGACCTAACTCTAACACTAAACGTTCACTTGGGGTCAGTATTTTTGTTGAAATGTTTACAATCAAACTTTTTTCTAAGATTTGTAAAACTGCCTCCTTGTTCGCATCTCCCACGGGACTTGCTTGTACCTCACTTTGTTTTTTTGCTGGCCCTTTTCTAAAAAATCAATTACTGCATAGTCGGCAGGTGTTCGCGGGTTGCACCCTCAACCATGATCGGCGGTTTATAATTGCTGGCAGTATTCCTAGCCTGCATTTTATGAATTTTACTTTTTTCTTCCTAGAGTATCCCAGGCTAAAGTATGCCTGTGTGCCAAATGAGTTGTATCCATTGATTGTCGTCCAGGCATGGCTTCTTTGAGCAAAGGCTGTGTTGTCTTCCCCAAAGGAGAGTTTCCTTATTGCCTTCTTGACTGCTTGCTTGAAGACTATATGAGTAGGATGAGTTTCCCAAAGGTCGGAAAGACCAGTGGTAGCCAGAGAGTCCTTTAAGAATTGTCTGGCTAGCGATGATGCTCTGAGCCAAAGCTCTTGCCAAAGCTGGTGATTCAATGTATTTGGAGGTGCATTCCTGCTTTTATGACAGCATATTAAGTAAGACCCTTGCCTTGCCAGAAGTTGTTTGGTTAAGGCAAACTCTAACAGGATCTGCACTGGAGAAGCGTAGGTTGGGATGTTAAACAAGACTCTGTAGGCCCTGGTCACGGTGGAATCCAAGATTTTTGCGTCCCTTCCCCTCAGGGCTTCACTCCCATTGGTGATGGTTGGTAGGATATTAACTCGGGCTACTCGGAGCAGAGGGGAGAAAATAGGGCCAGTTAGATTTGACTTTAACTGCCTTAGTGTTGTTGCTATGACCACCCCCTTTCTTCCGATCGTCTTGGGTTGGCTGGCAAATTGACCTCCTTGATGAGTACCCCTAGGTATTTGTAGACTGTGGTGTTTGTGATTGGAGTTTTTTTCAGGTGCCAGGTGAGGTTTCATAGCATACCATTGTTTTATTGCTAGGGTTTTTGTTTTCTCGTGGTTCACTTCTAGATGGTTTTTCACTGCGTATTCTCAATTTTATTGAGAAGGTGTTGCAGGCCCACTAGGGTGTGGTTTGCCATGACCACATCATCCAGTATAAAATACTTAGAAGTGGCTTTTCCCCCTAGTCGAGGGTCATGCGCATTGCATGAACGTAGGGTTGATGTCATGTCTGCCATGTAAAGATTAATCAGGGTTGGGGCAAGCACACAGCCCTCTTTGAGCCCCTTGATGGTTGGAATGCGCTTTGAAAGATGTGTGCCGTTGCCTAATTTCATCTGCACCAAAGCCATCTTCAGCCAGGATTGCGTGAATCCAGTGGCAAAGTGAGCAAGAGACTCACGTCTGAGCATACCCTGCTAACTTATGGTGAACAAAGCGGTACAAAAGGGGGTGGGGATGGACGGAGCATCTGAACGAATCAAACACTCACACCCAGTCAACAGATCTGGGTTTAATCCATCACCGTTCTTTAGCCCACTCTGCCACCCCAGTTCAGACATGGCCAAATGCAAATCAGTCTGGCCCTGTGCCTCATGGGAACATTCCAGCCCGAACTGCCACGCCATGCCTTCCCTGGACCGCTTTGTTCATCATAAGTTGGCAGGGTATGCTTAGACGTGAGTCCCTTGCTCACTTTGCCACTGGATTCAAGCAAGCCTGGTTGAAGACGACTGAAATGCCAGAAACCAATCCGAGGAAGATAGTTTCCGGTCCAGGGAAGGCATGGCTTGCCAGTTCGGGCTGGACTGTTCCCATGAGGTACAGGGTCAGACTGATTTGCATATGGCCATGTCTGAACTGGGGTGGCAGAGTGGTCTAAAGAACGGAAATATGGTTTCGCACAGAATTTTTTCACCTCTCAGTGGACCCTCAGGGTAATATACTTCCAAAGAGCACTATTATCTTTACCATATCAGTAATTCCAGGTGTAGGGAAATACCTCTCTATTGCTAGGGCCACATGCCATGAGGACCTTATTGATGTATCCATAGTTCCACTTGTGACAAACTGAAAATGTTTGTTGTGGTGGTTAATACAAGATCCTAGACATCAAAGTCTGCATCCTGGAAATAAGAGTAAGTGGAATATAAGGGGACAGGAGAACTACTACAGTTTGTAGACCCAGTCTGAGCTTCATGTATCTGGGGCAGGTACTTGGATTGAAACTCGATCTAGTCAATTTTTTCAAAAAAATTGTAATGCAGGTTTAAAACAAAAAATGTGGGAAAATTCAAAATATAATTATGCAGTCAGATCACGCCCACTGAACACTGTGCACCCATAACTGATTTTTAACAGACTTGAGTTGACAGTGTTAAACATTTAAGCGAGGAGCATGTCAAATTTGGTGCAGATTTTTGAAGGTCTATTAATACATTTAACAAATATTTCCACAGTAAACCTTTGCTGTATTGAATTATGAAAATGATGGCTGAATGTAAATTGCACGGCTGTTTTCCCAACATGTACTGCCTTATTTTGGTCTGGCAAATTATTCCAGTCATTTTAGAGATATAAGAAAATTATTAATTGTTTAATGAGTATTCACAAGAGTTGCATTTCTTGTAGAATGTTCATGATGCCTAGAAACAAATAGGTTAAAGCTCATTGCATACACCTACATATCTGCACCTAAACCACCAGACTTTTTTCATCTCAGCACCCAGGAACAACATCCATGTATCCAGTAGTACCACCCCAATGCTGCTCCAATTTAGAAAATAGTTAGACTAACCTCTCTAGATAACACCACATCACAAAGATGCAACTGTACACAACCTGCTTCCTTTTCTAACTCTTGTAGACCTTATGCTTGTAGTTGACCCTATACAGCTCTCAGCTGTCTTTTGGCTGGGATTACACTTTAGAAATACCATATACATACAAACATAAGTGCTGCATGTGCATTTCAAAACATAATTCAAATTAACGTAAACCTTATCATACACACACAAAACACATGTGCAAAAAAAAAACACACCCATAATGTCGGTGATTGCAGACAAACAAAGATGTAACATACACAAATACAAACACATGAATAGAAATTCCCATACATAGAACATAGTTACATACGAATTGCCACTAACTTTACTTCTAAAAAAGAAAACATCTGCACACAAAAGTCATAATGTGCACGTTGGATGTAGAATCATTGTACACTAACATTCCACAAATTGAGTCAATGTTGTTCATCGAACAAGTACTCATTCAGCGGCCTTGCCCGCGCGCAGTACCCACAATATTCATTTTACAACTTCTAGAAATATGCCTAACCAAAAACTTCTTCCTATTTAATGAGCAGTTTTACCGCCAAGTGCGGGGTACTTCAATGGGAGCAGTTTTTGCTCCCAATCTAGCTATCCTGTACATGGACGACCTCGAAATGAGAAGCATCCTTCATTCAAATTACCCCTTCCACAGTGGCATTACCCTGTGGAAGCGATATATAGACTACATATTTATGATTTGGAATGCCTCTACTGAGACACTTTTTCAGTTTCTTCACTGGCTCAATAACAACTGTAGCAGACTTAAATTCAACCTATTTGAAAGTAAGACCAGTATTGCCTTCCTGGATCTAAAAATTGAACACCATGATGGACAACTGACTACTAGTTTGTACTGTAAACCTACTGAGCGCAACACTTTGCTTAATTACAGCAGTCACCATCCCCGCGCCTTACATGACTCACTTCCCTATTCACAGTTCCTCCGAATTAGAAGGAATTGTTATTATAAAGAGGATTATTTTTGTGAAGCAAAAACATTAAGTGATAAACTGTGTAGCCGTGGATATCCACGCAAATTGGTTCACCGCTCCTTAAAGAGGGCTTGGTACTGTCCCAGGGATGTCCTACTGACACCTAAACCCAAAAAAGCCCAGGACAGACTGGTATGTGTCACCACCTACACCCGTGCATCCAATGCCATACGAAAGAGTGTCCTAAAACACTGAAAGTCTTAAATGCAGGGGTCCTGAACATTGAACGACCAATGTTTGCATTCAAACAAGCAAAAAATATCAAGGACCATCTGGTAAGGGCTGCTCTCCCCACCAATCCCCCTAAAAACACCCTCAATGACCTATGGGGTCTTCCATGCCTCTCGGGCCGCGCTAGATGCGGAGAGTGTATTGCATGTGACGCCACTGTGGAAGGCAAAGATTTCACCTTCAACCACATACAATTTGAAAGGAGGTACTTTTCGAATTGTAGCACTGCAAATGTTGTGTATGCCGTTTTTTGCCCCTGTTCAAAAATATATTTGGGACAAACAACTCAAAAGATCAGACTACAGATTGGACAGCATCGCAGCAGAATCCGCTGCAAAACTCCAAACGCACCACTTGTGGATCATTTCATGGAAACTGGACATAGCAAATTGGATTTCACGTGGACAATCATCACTCTAATCAAACCCCCACCAAGGGGTGCGGACATCAACCAACTACTTAATAAGGAGGAACTTAAGTGGATACTAAGAACTGACAGTATAAATAATGGCCTTAACCGCCTTGAGGATTGGACTTCACTATTTGTAGTACTGTATAAATAGTGGACCATCTTGGAAAATTGCCCTCTCTGAATGTATTTTCTGTTTTTAATCATGTCACTTCACTAATTTCACTGTTTTATAGCACTTTACTGCCTAAACGTCCATGCACTATTTTTCATAATACCCATACCTTCGGGTTTTCTAACACGCTTTATACCATGCCCTGGATGCCTTGACACCCCCTCCCCTTTCTTGGTATAATTTTATTGTTCACCTTCGCATCCTTATTGGAAGCGCTATGTAGTACTCCTTGCCCATTGTCCTGGATTACATACAGCTCCCCTACAAGATGGCCGCCTCATTCTCTCACCCCGGCCAACCTCTTCTCACCACATCATGTGCTAAGTGCCCTGACTTCATCATCCGGTTCGCCCTCCATGATTCACTCCCAGATCGACATCCGGCTGAAGTAGTCACTAATGGAAGTTGCGCAAGTATTTACTCGATGAGTGGTCAGATGCCCCTTTTGGCAGCCCCTTGGCCATGAATTTTCACCCGAGCCCTTAATTAATTCATCCCTTGTTGACCCTTAGGTTTGCCGACATCACTCTCTAACGGAAGCGGCAACCAACATCTAACCGTCCCACCTTCATTGTTAAGGGATCATATACTAACCTTTGCAGACTCCCGTTTTTTCTTCTTTATTTCGGCACCCCGGTAAGATTTACTACTTCGAATCTTGGGCTCCTTATTCTGAATGCGCCTATTCCCCTCCCTAACCGCCCTAACCTTGTAATTTCAGGCTTCCGATTCAGGCTTGGGAAGCTTCATTTTCCAATTGTTTTTACATTAACCCCTGGATTGACACGGTAAATTCCAAAGTTTAACTCTTAGTTTTTCACACTTGCCGTGCATGGCCACAATACACTCTATAGGCATCACCATGCTCTGTAACCTTTCCCGCGTTTTGTTTAAAAAACCCACCACCCGTCCTTTAAATACCACCACCACTCCTCACAATCTGTTCAAGGCTATCTCCCGCATCACGCACACTACTTGACTCAAGACTGCATGAATTGAAGTATGGTTGCTTCACTTTAGTGCCTCATTTGTTGGTCTCGTGACTCAGCTCACCATTTAGACTATTGACATCACCCATTGAGACTATTGACATCACCCTGTGCAGATGCCATTTTGTTAAATCTAAATCCCAAGTAGCTACCAGGCTTGCAAGAAAGGATTACTATCGGACATTGAAGGTAGCGAAAAAGGAGTGGGAGGAAAAGTTCTGGGCGGAACTTTTGCCAGCTAGTACAAGAAGGGATGCCAGGGGTTTTTGGAGCCTGGTCAGGAATAGGGATATTCCGGCAGCCACGTTGGTCACATGTACTATTCCAGCCCAGAGTTGGTACAACCATTTTGAGGCCTTGTATTCCATACCTGGCGGGGCTAACAATGATACTTTATCCACGGTGGTCGAGGCAATGGTTGACCTCCCCGATGCCTTTACCGCTAGGGAGGTCGAATCCGTAATAAAGACCCTGGTCCCGCTAAAAGCTGCAGGACCAGATGGGATTCCTGGAGACCTGATACGAGCCTTCCCCAAGGAATGGGGCAAGCTGGTTGCCTCCCTACTAAATGCAATTCTGGGGGGAGGTCCTGTACCCGACTCCTGGAAAGTGGCGGAGGTTGTCCCGATATTCAAAAAGGGGTGTCAGGACACCCCCGCCAACTACAGGTCCATAAGCCTCATAGACTCCTCCCAGAAGGTGGCAGGGAAGGCGATCCTGGGGAGGCTTCTTCAATGGGTAGATGATAATAAGATCTTGTCAGACCTCCAGGCGGGTTTCCGGTCGGGAACTGGAACCATCGAACAGGCCTTCAGATTAATGCTCCTGCACTGGAAGGTGGTGGTGCTGGGCAAGGGCAGTCTTCATCTGGCCTTTATAGACCTGAAGACTGCCTTTGACCTGGTACCTAGGGAGGAATTGTGGAGGGTCCTGCAGAAAATGGGGTTGCCCCCCTACCTTTTGTTGCTCCTAACCAAACTACACTCAGGAAACTATGCACAGGTGCGATGGGGCACAGGGGGGGGGAAAGACTGATAGGATCCCGGTGCGCAGGGGAGTCCACCAGGGATGTGTGCTAGCCCCCACCCTATTCTCTTTGTATGTGAATGGGGTGGTGGAGTATCTACAACAAGAACCGGCCGATGCACCCTCCCTGGCGGGCAAATGGATCCCTACCCTGCTTTTTGCGGATGATACTCTCCTCATTTCAAAGACCCCCCAAGGTCTGCAAAGGCTTCTCGATCGCTTCCAGGAGTTCTGCTCCCTGAGGGGACTGGTGATCAATATCGACAAAACCAAATATTTGGTCATGAATCCCCCCAGGAAATTAGGGCGTCCACCGGTGTTGAATAACTGTTCATTGGAGAAGGTAGCAGAGTTTGACTACCTGG
Organism: Lissotriton helveticus; assembly: GCF_964261635.1. Lineage (NCBI taxonomy): Eukaryota > Metazoa > Chordata > Amphibia > Caudata > Salamandridae > Lissotriton > Lissotriton helveticus. The sequence goes on from NC_136071.1 coordinate 650,291,043, forward strand.
GTATCCGGCTTAGAGATTCTATGAGCTGGTCCCCGCATATTAACAAAATGTTACTTAGCCACAAAAGGGTGGGTGGTGCGCTACTCAGGGAACACTGTTCTTCCCCCAAACATTGTTTGGCCCCTGTCATTGACATATATAAAGCCAGAGGGGTCACTGCTGCACTATATGGGGCTGAGCTGTGGGGTACTTGTAATTTGGAGGTACTAGCCAAAGCGGAGAGCAAATTTTAGAAAGACCTAATGGCTCTCCCTTTGAGCACACCCACAGTCCCTGTATTACTAGACCTGGGATGTAGATCGATTGTAGATCAGGCACGACTACGGCCCCTGTTGTTATGGGCTAGATTGTGGAGGGTCCCAGAACTCGCCTCATATGCTGAGGGCCTGTCCGAGGTGATGGCCATGGGGGGTTGGCATAGTATAAAGTGGTTAAGGGACGTCAAAAACCTTTTGGGGGAGTTGGGACTGGCCGAAGCTTGGGTTACTCGCTCCGCCCCACCCAAAGCCACCCTGAAGAAAGTGTACTGGGAGTGGGTTTCTTCTAAACTTATTAGTAACCCACAACACTGTAATTCCACTGCAGTTTTCTTACGAATCAAAGACGTGGTGGCTTATGAACCCTATCTTGATTTGATTTTCATCTCATTTGATAGGGGTCTGTACTTTAGGTTTAGGGTGGGTACCCTACCCGTAGGCCATTTGACATCGAGATGGAAATCTACCTCCCAGCTCTCCCCCTATTGTGCTTTATGTCCCTCGAGGGTGGAGACGGTTGCCCACATCCTTTTTGAATGTCCAGATTATTGTAACCCAAGAAAGCGCTGGCTTAAACCTGTGTGCAGATCACTTGGCACTCGCCATTATTCAGTAGCCCTACGCATTTTATTAACAGATACATCCCCTCTTGTAGTTTGTGGCGTCTCAAAATTTTTAAAATGGTCTTGGTTGATCCGATCAAATAGGCTTTCTGTATCCATTTAATTGCTTTTTAACTGTATATACTAATTCAATTCCTTTTTAATTGTACATATCCTAATGTTTTATTGTCCTTTTTATCTTATGGATGTATTGCTATGTGTATTTGCTGTATATCTTTTTTAACATACCTATTGCATGTATTGCTTTTAAGATATTTTCATGTATCGAAATAAAGCATATCAACCAAGATGCCATTTTGTAATGCTGATTGTTTGGTATGTCTCAATTGTGAGAAGTTGGCCTGGTATATGATGCTCACTAGTTCTAGTGATCACCTTGTACCATGCCAAGCAACCCTTATGGTGCAGGTTGTAAAGTCAACCTTATAGACAAGCTATCCTAGGGGTAGCATGGACTAAGCAGTCTTAGGCTAAACTCTGTAAAGGCATGTGAAGCAAGCTGTTTTACCATACACAATCCCTTGAATACCAAATGAAAGGACACCACACAGATATATATTGAAAATATATATAGATTTATTTCTACAATTAACCCTGATACTCTTTATGAGCACAGAAGCATATGCGTTAAAACAAAACACAGTTTAAATACACAAAAGTTGCACAATTATGGATGAGCCCTAGGGGCCACCTAAACCATATACTAAAATAGTGGTATAAGAACCAGTATGGGGAAAGTGAAGAGGCCTAGGGCCTGGGGAATCGCTGGAGCTGTTCGGGACTAGCAGTGAAGAAGTCGGGAAAGGCCCGCGGGACTCGGGTGCAGTGCGGAAAGTGCACGCAATACCAATGCAATGTCAATGGTGCGTAAAAGTTACAAAGTTAGTTAAAAAGGAACCTTCCGAGTGACCTAGAAGGATGAAACTTTAGACACAGACCCTAGAGGTGTGTACCAGTGTGGGAACACTGGCGGAGCTGAGTTACCTCACCCACAGGAAGCGGGTGCATAGGGTCGAAGTAGTGTCGGGTTTCGTCACGCAGGTCGATGGTGCTTGGAGCTGAAGATGCTGCAGGCGACTCGATGTGAAGAGTTCCGGTGGATCCAAGGGTGGATCTGAAGAGGTGAAGACCTGAAAGCAGAGGGGACAATGTTCAAAGTCACTAGCCAGTGACTACCAAGGAACCAGAGTGGAACCAGGCGATGTCGGGTGCAAACAGGCGTCGAGGTGTAGCTTCTCTCTGCAGCCACGTGGACACGAGGGGTCGTGGACGTCCAGGAGTCAATCACGAGCTGTCCCACGCAGGCTTCTCGCTGTTGGCGGTGTCAGCAACTTGATTGAAGCAAACAGGCCTTGGCTAAAGCAAGCCACGCAGGAATCAAAAAAGTCTTGTTACTCGGACCAGCAAGGTCAGAGCAGGGGCTCCTTTTTACAGGAGCGAGGGCAAGTCTGGAGCAACCAGACCCGCAGTGTAAGTGGAAGGTTTCGTCGCCAAGATGGCCGCTAGCCACGTGGCAAGTGGACGGGATGGCGCGTCGAGTGGCACGATGCAAAAGGGCCCCACGCAGATCGTGGAGATGCTGGGTGGCTGATCTTCGGTGCAAGGGCTGCTCGAGGTTGGGGCTTCTTAAACCCCAAAGCACAGCATCGAGGGTGCCTCTGATGCTGCGCAGTCAGCGTTTCGGGGGTCTTCCAAGAGGTCCGGTCCCACGTCTCTCGGTGCCTCCACGGGTCCCTTCTTTGCAAGGACTGTGGATCGGGTGGTGAGAAGTCTGGGAGTCTGGGTCTTGTCAGGCTCTGGGCTCGGGCTCCGACGGGAGGTGGCGGCAAAGCAGACGTCGAGTTGCTGGTTGGTGCCTGTGTTCACAGGGTGGTCACTCCTTGGCCACAAGGGAGATTCTCTTCCGTCTTCTGTGCAGCAGAATGTCGAAGTCCAGTCTTCTTCTGTATTTCAAGTTGATTCAGGATGATCTGAAGTCTCAGGACACAGCTCCCACTCTTATTCGAATCTGGGGGGCCGGATCACCTACTAGGTCCCTCCTCTGGGTGGAACCAGGAAGGGGGGTGGTTACACCCCCTTTCCTTTGTCCAGTTTCGCGCCAGGACTGGGGCTGGAAAGCCCCAGCACCGGTTTGAACTGGCCTATGCACAGGGACACCTTGTGTGCCCCAGGCATGTCTGATTCTATTCAGCCCTGTCCTACCCAATACACAAAATCCTGTCTGGAGTGGTGCTAGCACCTCCCCAGGCAGGAAACCCTTTGTCCAAGCTGTCCTCGCTGGAAGGACTCCCAGCAGCAGGAGGTCAGACTTGTGTCTGTGGTGGCAGCATCCATTTTGGGATGCTAAGGCTCTGTTTAACTTTAACCGGGGTTCAGGCTAGGTACATGTCGTGTCCCTCTAGAAGGGTGGAATGCTACCCCCGTCGCCAGAACTGGCGAGGGGGTAGTATTCCAATTCGTATGACACCTTACTCGACATGTTTTGATAAAGCCAAACCCAAGATAGCATTTAACCGCGAGGTTCATAATGCACTTAAGAGTATATGGTATGGCAGTATCATGAAACAGCTAAAGGACATGGTTCCGAAAGCTGCAGACAGGCTCAGCTCATGCCAGAGCACCATCTCACATGTTTCCAAGCACTCTGCCTCCAGGATTGATGAGGCCTTCCATAGGAGTGACTGATAGGAACATATGTGTCCATTTTAGGTTAGGTATAGGCATACTACACGTAAGTAAGGGGTGGTTACACCGACTTACCCCAGCTGAGTGATCAGCCAGTTGTGTCAAAATATGGAGGCCAGGCCAGGGGTGGCATAATACATGTTGCAGCCCCTGGTAGGCCTTGGAAGCACCTATGCCCTGGGTACCTGGGTACACTGTTACAGGGGCCAATAAGGTGAGCCAATTCCAATTGTGTATGTACCTAAGGTACATGGAGTCCATTTTAAGGAGAGAGCAATTAGCCTGGGGCCCTGAACAGCAGGATCCCAGGCCAACTATGTCAAAAACCAGCTAAACACCAGGCAAAAAGTTTGGGGGTAACCATAGTCAGATATCCACCTTCCTACATCAATGTCCACGCCGCCCTTTTTAATGGATTGTCAGTCATTAATTACCTACATGTTATTGCTGAACTGCACTTGTAATGTCTAGATGATTGTGTAACGGATGTTTGCGACACTGCGCCGTACTTTCCACACTTTCGTAAAAAATGGTTAGCCCTCACAAAACGAACATTATGAAATGTACAATGATTGAGTCACCTGTTCCCAACACTACGCCGCAATTTTTTCAATTATTCGCACTATAGTCACAGGAATTGTAAATATATGACATGCCCATAACATGCTTTAATGTATTATTTCTTCTACGCTTCTCTCCCCCTTATTTTTCCCTCTGTTTATAAATTGTATTTGCTGTCACACAGTAATTTGACAAACATGAATTACAAAGTTTGCACAAAGGCAGGTTTATTTTCACTGTCCTGAAGATGATCCCATGATTCTCCTTTAAGGAATCGAAACATCGTCGAGATCATATGTACCATATGTTTCCAATAGTTCTGGATTTCAAAATGCAATGGTACTCTTCTGTAAATTAAGTCTAAAATACTAGAGTACAGAGACTTTTCGTTCTTGCCTCAAACCCCACCCCTCCCCTCATTTTATGTTCCCCAAGTATGTTCTTAAGGTGGATGCAGGTCGCGTGTTACTTGATCCTTTTGTTTAAACAGTAATTAATGAATAACTACTGTCTGGCTGGACAAACAACATATTGTTCATTGAGCGTATGTTAACCGAGTGCACTTTAAAACTCTTTCCTGTCTAGGGACCACTGTCCTAAGTAAAAAAAAACACAAAAGTCATATAGGCACAAAAAAACATACACAAGCGCATAAATATGCATTCACCAATTGAAAGAATACACAAGCACAGTGACACACATACTGAGACATACAAAAACCCACACACAAAAGCTAGGCCTGGGCTAATTTGCAAATATGGTGTAGTATTCAGAGAGATTTAGGAAAATCCTACTCTAACAGCACATTTATGAGCACACACAAGTGGCTGCTCATGCTGTTGTGTTCTGTTTCAATTAGCACTATTTTGGGGGGCATTTCTGTGCTCAGAAATACAGCTAATTGCGGAATTATTCTTCTCGCGTAATACCGCAGAATCTTGCAGAATTCCAGGGGAATTCAGCATGATTACGCTACAAGGAATTGCACATGTAATGCATACCCCTAATAAAAGTATAAACCCACACAAAAACACAGACACAAACACAAAAGCATATACAGATACACGTATACACAAAAAATATACATAGAAGTACAAATGCATGCAGCCAAAAGAACATATGTGTATAAGATACACACTCCTCCACATGCGTTTACTCTGAACGAGCATGAATATAATTTATTTTTTAATAATAGACTTTACAAACATTAGAAACAATAACAAGATTTAACACATACATAAAATATAACAACTGTCCAGGGATAACAGGGTAAATGTGAAATTACATAAGGAGAAGACAGAACTCAGGAATGTGGCCCATATTCACTGTTACTGCATGTAGGGCACAAGAGCCAATGCCTGCCCAAAGCACTTTCACACATATTATCATTTTCAGCTGCTGAGCTGAGCTCAGTTTTGCAGATGTCGCAGACACATCGAAAATAGGCATCTTGGTCATCTCTACACCTGCAAGGTTCAGCAGAAGGCGTCACTGGTGCTTGGTTCACTGCATGTGCAGTTAGACATAAGGGGGCTAAAATAGAAGAGAAAGGACCCGCTTTTCTCTCACAGTTTGATTTGATTGGCCTAAACCAACCTGACAATTTCATTCAGGAAGAACCATCCTCTGCCCATTTGATAGCTGTAAGGATACATTATGTGTAATGCTGTTAAGCATTAAGGCATTAAGCAATGCAGTTTAACAATTCTCCACAACTGTCTTCACAATTGAGATACTCTTCTGCTTTGGTGACTGCCTACCATCAATGTCCCGCTTTCAAAAAACGCCTATACTTCCCTCTTCAGATAAGAACAAAATAAGTATTCATTCCTATTGTGTGCTACTCTAAAATTGACAAGTCAATTCGATTCAATTTCAATTTCAAAAGGCTTTATTCGGTTTGTGTAACAACCATAAAAGCAAAACAACATGATAATATAACATGCATTTAAAACGTTCATTACATATAGTGGTCCTCTAATAGTGCACTATATATATTCTAGCAGCAAATTGTACATAAAAATAATACAGGTAATTGTCAAGTATAATGGATTTCCTAGCAGAAAACTGTTAATAATAGTCTCCGGTTCATAAAATATTACAATTAATTGTCAAGTATAATGGATTTCCTAGCAGCAATAGATTTTAAAATATAAGAAGCAGTATAAAAACATACACCCGAGTTATTAAGCATCGCTAATAGATTCATGTCAGCGTGCGATGTTCTCACATTAAATTTAAAAAAAATTGGTTTTAGATGAAAACGTCTTAGATAGGAAGAGAATTTACAAAATAGTAAAAAGTGAAAAGTGCTTTGTTTAGAGATCCCGTTGCATGGACATAAGGTCTGTGGACACATTTTAAAGGTGGGAAAGGCAACAAGGTGATGGACAATACTTAATCTCAAACAAATCAAAACAAACCGATGAGATGGACTGGTTACTACTGACAAGTAATCTTGAAAGCCTCTTCTAGTCTCCAGCTGGTGATAAAATACAAAAGTTGGTTGCTTCCCAATTACTTTGTAACGATCTTCATTTTGTTGGGGTAAGAAGGAACTTTTGATCTCCTGTTTGGATACTAGTGCAATACACCTGGGATCATCCTGGTTTGGAAAATTAAATCAATTATTACACCAGTTCCGAATATTCTTCGACCAGGGGATCTTGAGACTTTTATCCAGAGATAGACAAACATTAATGATAGATTGGGTGAATTTAGTCTCCTCTTTTGCCCAAATGGATCTCCATAAAAGTTGTGGTCGTAAACCAATAAGATCTGATAAATAATTAATACCTACTTCACTGTGAATAATTTCAGTTGATGCTGATGGGGGTAGGCACAAAAGGCGTTTTAGAAACACATTTTCTTCTAGCTGGAGTGTCTGTACATGATTGTGGCCCCAGACACCTGCGCCATACAGGGCTATTGCGACACATCTGGCCTTATATATGTGACCATATCTTTAATGCGGCGGGAACCTACCTTGGCTGCAAATCTAAAAATCCCATGGGCACTCTTGACCATCTTAGAGCATACATTCATAAGTTCGTTTGACCAATTCCCATTTCCTGAGAAGGTTATGCCCAGATAACAAAAAGTATTTACCAATTCCACTGGAGAATTATTTATATAAAAAGATTTTTTTTTCTTTGTTTTTGGGCCACATACCATAACAAAGGTTTTGGTCTTATTTATTAGCAGCTTCCCATTCTTAATAAAGAGGTTAAACCTATCCATTAGGCGTTAAAGGCCAAGAGGGGTTCTGGAAAGCAACACCGCGTTGTCCGTGTAAAGCAAGACGGGAACGGGGTTTTCCAGCTATATGTGGTGCATCTGCCTTTATCAAACTTAGGGCTGTGTCTATTTCATTAATAAATAAGGAAAAAAGTAACGGTGCCAACACACAGCCCTGGCAAATGCCTCTTTTGACCTTAAAATATGGGGTACATTCTCCCCGTTGCCCATATCGTACCTTACTTGAGAGTTTCTGGTACAACCTGGCTAGGAAAAAAATGATTACTTCAGGAGCACCTGTAATAAGTAAAGTTGGCTATAAGATGGAGTGGTCGACAAGGTCGAACGCACAGATAAACTCTGCCCTCTTTGGTCTGGGTGTATTTCCCTATTAGGAGTTCTAAGTTAATGCATTGCTCCTGGGTTCATAGCCCTTTTCTAAAGCTGCACTGAACTGGGAGAGAGAATCTCTTTTTCAGTGACCCATTCTTCAAGTCTTAGCAAAAGGATTTTACTCATCACCTTGGCAGAAGAATCCAAGAGTGAGATGGGACGATAATTGTTTGCCTCGGTCTTGGTGCCTTTTTTAAAAATGGGGATTATAACAGAATGTCCCCATGACGACGGAATAGACACTGTTGCTGCAAAGTTAAATACTCTGGTTAAAATGGGGCTCCATAGAGCTATTTCACTTTTAAAAACATCAATGGGAACCCCATCAGGGCCAGGTGCTTTTCCTCCCTTGCTGTCAGTCAATCCTGCTCGAATTTCCTCTATAGTAATATTTAATGGCATCACCGGCCACTGGCTTCTATGTAAGTCTTGCGAGCAGGGTGAATTACAATCAGATGGATTAAAAATGCTAGAAAAATGTTCCACCCATGCCTCACAACTAACATGTGAGACTAATTCTGGGTAGGAATCATTCTTTAGGAAAGATGAATTAATAGTTTCCCGGAATAGCTTATTATTAGCTGTTTCAGCTGCCATGGCTAAATTATCCCAGGCTAGCTATTGGAGCTTCTTTTTTCTAGCCTTAAGAACCACCTTAGAGTATTATTCATTGTATCAAAATCTACAGTCGATTTTGGGCCCCAGCAAAGTGTTGACATAGAAATACTGTTATGGTAACTTAGTATCTGATTTGCGATCCATGGGGTGGAGCACAAATAATTGAAATGAAATAAGCATCTGATCAATAATAGAAGCAGCATTTCTACCAATAAATGTAGGAATTGGTACTCCAATTAAATCCCGTACACATGACAGTAATTCTAAATCATATTTAGCCATCATTAAGTTAAGAGCTACCCCATAATTGTTATGAATAAAGTGCATACTTTCAACTTCATCTCCATGGGAGTACCCACATACCTTGGTCGGTGAGAATGGGCAGTGTTGGATGTTAAAATGCCCTACCCATATTATAGTTATAGATGTTCTAATAATGCTTGTTAATTTATCCAGCTCTTTATCCAATTCCAACACCACATTGCTACGAGTAGAATCAAAAACATTATTATAATAATTGCCCACAATCGTGTCCCTTCCATCTTTACAATACAACCATAAAATCTGGGTGTGAGTTCCCAAAGCAACAATTCTTTTTACTCCGAGTACGGTTATTTTATTTGAAATAAGGGTCAGGAGCCCCCCCTTTTGCTCGACCCGCTGGCGAGGGTACAGCCGGTAGCCAGTATTTATTTTTATTTATTTATTTTGGGATTTGTAAAGCGCGTAGCTGCCACAGCGACGAGGTGTCCCAGCGCTATCAGAAACCCCAAAGGACCCGGGCCAATCAGTAAATGACAACAGATTAGACTACTTACAGGGAAAGAGCCAGGTCTTTAAGGCTTTACGAAATGCCAAATGATTCAACATTACTCTCATGGTGAAAGGGAGTGTATTCCAGAGTTTTGCGGCAAGATAACCGAAGGAACAACCACTGGCCTTCGCTCTCCAGATGCGTGGGACGTGGACCTAAGCAAGGTCAGCAGACCAAAGCAAGAGGCCCGGCTCATAATACTCCGGCAGATAGAATATCCCTGGAGGGGCCTGTCGTGACAAAATCTTGTGAGAGTAACAAAGTGCCTTAAACTCAATATGCTGATCAACTGGCAGCCAATAGAGTCTAGGAAGCACATGGGCAACTGAGTGAGATCTAGGCAGAGCAACCAAAAGCCGAGCCGCCGCATTCTGAGCCCTCTGAAGGCGTTTAATGCTCACTTTATTGGCGCCCAGGTAGAGACAGTTGGCGTAGTCCAATCTGGACATGATAGATGCCTGGATGATGGTCTGTTGCACCTTAGGGGGAGAGAAACCGAGCAGTGGCCTGAGAACACGTAAAAGTCCAAAGCAAGTCCCCGTGACAGCCTTCGACTGTTTATCAAAGGTCAGATTACTATTGAACCATATGCCAGGTTTTTCACTGCCTCTTTAGGGCAAGGGGGGGGCTTAAGGCGATCTGGCCAGCACTGGTCAGACCACAGCTCACGATCCCTGCCAAAGAGGAGAATCTCAGACTTGCTGGGGTTCAACTGTAAACAGTTAGCCGCCATCCAGTCCGAGATGGCCAGGAGGTCGTCCTTAACCTTGACCAAATTGAGAAAGCAAACACCAATTGGGTATCGTAGGCGTAAGACACCAGGGACAGCCCCCTGCTCTTAGTCACCTCGGCCAAGGGTCTGACGTACAAATTGAACAAGAGAGGACTCAGAACGGAGACCTGTGGGACTCCCCGATGTAGAGCATCCTCCCGAGAGTGGTATGGAGGAACTAGGACCTGAAAGGTCTTGTCTTTAAGAAAAGACCGAAACCAGGCCAGAGTCAGGTCTCTCAGTCCCACTTCCTTAAGACGTTTCAAAAGGATCTCATGGGAGACCGTATCGAAGGCGGCACTAAGGTCCAAAAGGACCAGTGCCGCAGAGTCCCCCACATCCAGACTACCTTGGATGTTCTCTAACACAGTGAGTAGCGCAGACTCAGTACTATGCCGCGGCCGAAAACCATGCTGAGTTGTATCAAGAATAGCATTCTGCTCAAGGATTTCGGACAGGATAGAGTTCACATAGGATTCCACCAACTTGGCAGAAAGGGGAGCTGGGAAATCGGTCGATAATTCCCAGGGTCACTCGGGTCCAGCAATGACTTTTTTAGTAATGGGACCACTTTAGCATGCTTCCATGCCCGAGGGACGAAAGCTGAGCTCAAGGATAGATTGGCAAGATCGAGACATACCGGGGAAATTGAAGAGTGTAGTTGACGAAGGAGGGCAGGTGGCAGAGGGTCCACCGGGGAGCAAGATCTAATTTTAGAACTCAAAGTCTCGTATCCTGGCAGGGTCAGAGGAGGGGAAGAGGACAGACTGACTGCCCCTGGGTTGCCAGGTGTATTTAACAACCCACCTTCCGAAGGGAAAGACATCGTCGGTAGCCCCCTATAGATCAACTCCACATTATTCAAAAAGTACTGACATAAACAGTATGACATAAACCCATTAACATAAATTGGTTCGGTACACCACGTCTCTTGAAGACAAACTATGTCTTGGTCGGAAGCTATAGAATCCTGCCAGGATGGTAGGTCCAGTTTTCCCCTTAGGCCTGCGATGTTCCAGGTAGTAATAATATACCCATTTTCTAGACTTTTACCAATGTTACCTCCTACTGGCTTGCTATTACTTCCTTTCATTATAGTTATTGGGGCAACCTCAGAGGACATAGACTCTATATCAATGAAATCTATGTACTCATTCTCGGGAAGTCGGGTATTACTAGACACCCTGCATAGTTATCTTTAACACATTCTTCATTAGGCATTGTTTCTAGTCTAAGATGGTTAGTACCCTTATGTCAATCTTTCTGGTCAAATGAACTCAGGGCTTGGTATCTGTTTCAAACTGGTAGGTCTTGATGGTATAGGATTGGAGTAGGTGAATTTATACTCCGGGAATTTATATCTTCACTCCTATTTTGTCTGTTCCTTAGATGTCTATAAAAATAGCCAAGTGGTAACAGTGTCATACTTAATTCAAATGGTAGCAATGGGGGTGTTCATGCCAGGGAATTTTTAGCCCAGCTAGGTTTTCGGAAGTTAATAATTATACAATCCCCTTTCAGGTTCTTAGAAAGGGGGCCAATCCAACCCACCCTTTGTGTCAGGAGAATCTCATTTGCACCTACCACAGGGAAATCGCAGTTCTTGTCGAGCCAGTGTACAATTTCGTTCTTTAAGGTATCACTGCTCTCCGTAAGTCCTGGTTGCAAGGGTGGTACGTTCACCATGACTGCGACATACGGGTAGCATTCTGGGGGGAGGTTAATGGGCGCGTCTGTTCTCTTCTCTTGGCTGGGGTTATGGCGTACATTATTTGTGGTAGCACTTGGGTGCTCTACCCCCGACCCCTTATTCTGGGCCCCACGGGATGAACGATGAAGATTACTCGGGGCTTCCGGACTTAGCGGTAAATGTGCTCCTAATTCTTTTACTCCTAAGCTTGTCATGTCCTTACATCCCCCATGAGGAACACGTCCTGATTCATTCATTGTACTATTTACACAAGTGATGGCCATCCTATTCTCCACCTTTATAGTTCCTCCCCGGGAGGCATCCTTCCTAGTCCTGTCACTGGTATTAAGATCCATGAGGGAATCACTAAGCTTGGACACTTCACAGGATAATTAGTCAATTCACTTGTGCAGCGGCCTTAGTAACTCCTCTATCTTGGTGGAAATTGTGGTTATGATTAATAGAGTTAGTGGATTGGCAGTATTATCTTGACCAACTTGAGTGTCATTTGTCAAATCTATGGAGTTCTGCATGGCTCATTTCTTGCCTTTCGAAATGCACCCTCCTGCTTGTCTCTTCTTACCGCCTTTCTTCCTCTTCGGTGATGGTGACCTGTCTGGGCTATGTATGGTGAGGCAATCAGATTGGGTGGGCAAATTGTGTGCAGGATCTAGAGCATTTATATGTGGGCTAGAAGTGTCAAGGTGAACACTAGGGGCAACTTCTACAGTTTGCTTAGGACCATCTTGATGAGAATTGCTATCATTACTTAATTGTTCGCCGACCACCATGCTAGAACCCGGCGATAAGCGGTGTTCGGTCCTGTCAATTTCATCGGAAATAGCACTAACCGCTCTCACTAAGAACCAATCTATTTTGTTGCATGGTTTATCGATTATAGTCTTAGGAATTCTGTGTCTTGCCTTAATACCTTCTTGGCAGTGTTAATATTAATATGAGTTGGTATAGTAAATGTAGCTGGGTATAGTTTGAGTAATCTTTAATCTGGCACCCCCTCAGCTAAGGAATAAGATGCAAAGTGTCTAGTACAATAGAAGGTGCTAGGAGTTATCAAAGTTCTAGTGCTAGGGCTATTATATGGTATACGGTACCAGCCCCTCTAAACAAGGATCTACACTCCGAAGGTGTAAAGTGCAGTATCAAGAGGCCCCTCTGTCTTTGAAAAGACACACAATACAATACAATACACAACACCACACAACCGAGCCCTTGAGAAATGACTCTGTAAGTAAAATACTTTCATTAAAAGAGAATTAAAAAAAATAGAATTTACATAAACCACGTCAGGTTTTAAAAAAAGGGATAATTGTCACTCAACTTGGCATCCTGATCTGCAATAATCCATAATGGCACCTCAGTATGAGGGCACGTAAATGAAGGTCCTCTCTGGGCCCATTCCACTTCTTGTAGCCGAACCACACTCCACCGCAGTCGGACATATTTTTTTACTTTGAAACTGTTATCACGTGACTAGATGTCTGTGGCTAGTTTTTACTAAAAGCTTTAATAATTCATAACTATGGTTCTACTGATTGGATTTTTGTCATTTTGGTGTCAAATAATTTATTAAAATGTACTCAATTGTTCATAAATGGTGTTTACACTTTATTACTGTGTGTGTGCTACATAAATACTTTGCACATTCCTTCAAAGTTAAGCCTGCCTGCTTTTTGTGCCAAGCTACCCAGGGTTAAGCACAGTTCAGTTTAGTGACTTTTGCGGTTCTCCCTGCAAGCAATTGTGGCTGTTGCTTGACCAGGGCTCATACTCTAGTCAACCAACAACACAATTTCTCACAAGAACTAAGTATCAGTAGCGGTTTAATTTTAAAAGGATGGTTAATGCTGCACATTGGAGCACTTATGAGACACTTGATGGGGAGCAGAGTTTGAAGGAGGAGAGCAGACCCTTGCACCAAAGCTCTCATACTAGCAATACAGTGTGGCTTTCTGGAAAAGGGCACCCTCTGTTGTTTAACAGGCAGAGGAAAAACAAGTACAGTACAGTGCAATACAAGGTTCAGCACATCTTGCAAGGCTTTGAATTTTTTGGTAGCTATTTGGTTATTTTGGATCACTCAGCATTTGCGTGGCTATTTCTCTCCAGCAGCTCTAGAGGCAGATTTCTTGGCAATAGATTCCAGGTCCTGGTCTCTCTTTAGCTTGATCTCTTCCTCCCAGTGTAGTAACAAAGACACTGTTAGGACACATCCATGTAATATGCTGAAACCTTTCAGTAATTTTGTGCATTATGATTTGAAAATCCTGGTAAGAATTAGAAGATTGGTTTTATAAGACTCAAGAGGTTGCCGTCACTTGACAAGCATTGGTCTTCATGAATTTTGTATGAGACTTGAGAGATGTGTGGCCCTGAACAGAGACCAGCAGTGAAAACAATGTGGAAGCCCTCGCCTAAGTTTAGGCTTTTTAACTGTAACTGCGGTTTTGTTTCCAGTTTGTAATTCTTCAAAGAATGGAGCATCAGAATGCCAGTGAGACAACGTTCTTCACCATTGCTCTGATAGTAAATATGTACGTTTCAGATTATGACAATATATCTGAGGCAATGTTTCAGTTACAATACCGTTTCTGTATTGCCAGAAAAAGAGCTCATATATGTATGATTCAAATACCTTGTGAAAATACAGAGGTATTCTACATTCCTTTTACTGTGGTATTATTTGCATTTCCCTTTTAAAACTGATGTGGTAAGTAGCAGACAGTAGAACCCACACTAACAGCCTATTCCTGTCATTCCTTATTTCCTTGCCCACAGTAACATCCCAGGCACACTTTCCCTCTTATGGCCACTCCAGTCATCTGGTGAGAATATCACAAAGTCAGTGCTGTCTGAAGTTGGTTTCCGTATGTGTTGCTCCCACGTAACTGAAGCCTGACACTTTCTACCACACTGTCATGGCCCAAATGATGCAGGGATTACTAAACATCCAAAACACGCCAGATGTGGCTTAAGTCATTCATTTCATTTCAAAAACTTTATTTCGATTTCGCATAGAAACCATAAAAGTAAACATAGCAAAAAAATGTTTAAAAGACAAATAAAATTAATCAAACATTTTACATATTTTACATACTTTTCTGAAAAACCAATTGCCATCAGTATCTGTTCCTAATCACCAGAGCTGATCTGATAAAACTTAGGACAGAATTACAAATATGTACAGTTGATAGGGACAACAAACAATCATACGCTTCTTTATAATAACGTGTATGAAATGATGCCAATAAAGGTTTAAGAAAAACATTTCTTGGGGCTTTATACAGAGTACAAAAAAACAGAAGATGGAGAGTATTTTGCGACACCTTATTGTTACAAGGGCAGTTGGGCAGCTTTTCCCACCATCCCCCCTGTTTAGGGAAAGCAAACAAAAAATGTAGGGTACCAAGGCGAAGTCTTGTTAAATAAAAGCGCCATTGTGTGTTCATGATATATGACAAATAAAACTGGCGGGCTGGTTTTCCTTGTACGCTCAGTAAACGGTCATTTGTCACAGGAGAACCCAGGCTAGATTTAAAAGCTTTCTTAATAATCTCCTTGGTATCCCTGCCAAATAGTTCTGGGTTTGTATACATTTTTTCTAGACCTATCTTAAAGAAGGTCTCTTTAACATATCGTAGCCACGGGATTTGGATAAAATAATCAAGTTTTTGGCAATCTTGAATAATGTCTTTTGTTAATTTCAAATTTTCTGATTGCCAAACCTTTGCCCATAATATCAGTGGGGCAACGTGAATAATATCACTTATAGACTCGATACCAACTTCCTCATGGCAAAATGTATTCGATGTACTCAATGGCACACATAACAAACGTTTAAGAAACTTATTCTCCACAATTTGTATTTTTCCGCATTTGTCCGAACCCCACACCCCTGAACCATAGGTCAAGACGGAAACACATTTGGCCTTATATAGTGATATAATTTCTGCAATGCGTCGCTGGCCCAGTTTGCTAGAAAAACGGAAAAGAGCTTCGATCAACTGGGCAGCCTTCTGAACCCTTGCTGTTGATAATGGTTCCCAGCTCAATTTTTTATTAAAAAGGTTGCCCAGATAACAGAAGTTATCCACCTTCTCAATGTTAGCATTCTTTACCATATATTTCCGTATCTTCACATTTTTTGGACCACAAGTCATGGCAAAGGACTTAGTAAAATTTACACCTAAATCTAAATTGCCCATGAATGTATCAAAAGCATTCAGTGAGATCTGCATGCTGTTTGGGGTGAGTGTCATTAGAACAGTGTCATCAGCATAAGACAACATTGGGATTCTTCTTCCATTTATTTTTGGGAAGTCAGCAGATGTCTCTAGCAAAAAACCCTCTAATCCGTTTGTATAAATCAAGAACAAAAAGGGTGCTAAAATGCATCCTTGTCGGACGCCTTCAGTGGATAAGATTGGTTTAGATTTTTCCCCACCACGGCCATATCTGACCTTTACCATTGTAGCAGTGCTTAAGTCATATCCATGTGCCATTTGCAAAACTGAAACAGAGACAATAAAGCATTTTGTCTATGCTCCCTAATTAGCAGTGCTACAGCTCTATTTTCATAAAAATCATGTGAATACCATTGAAATATCCACATGTGATGAATCACTCATTGAAACATTTGCAAACATTAAAATAATCGGAAAAGGTGCAGTCCTTAAAATAAATGACAATAAACATTAAGTGGCATATTTACAAGGAGCTTGTATCACCGCTGCATAATTTCTTTTACTCAGTGGCATAGCTTTCTTTGCTCTATATTTACAAGATGATGCATATAGGCAGTTGCGTCACTTTTCATAGGCCTACGTTGGTTTTAACCTCTATCAGAATTGGCTGTATCACTATGTTTTAATATATGAAAGGTAGGCATTCCCACCTAACCCCTCCCCTGTAAAACTGACGTAGGTGCTATTTATGACATTTTGCTAAAGTGACACATCCCCAGGAAGTGGGCCGTTGAGCTTGAGCTGCGTCAAAATTCTTAAGTCTCTAAAACCCAGGCATAGAAATGACTAATTGGGGGGCGTGGCTTGGCGCCCGATGGGAATGGCGGCTCCTGGGTGACGCTCTTCGGAGACCTTGGCAGGCTGTGTACTTTCGTGCCTCCTCAGCGCTACTTTTCGGATGTGAGGACGTCGGAACATCTACTCCTCCCTTTTGGATCTTTCCGGCTCTCCTACACGACGAATAAATACCTTTATCGACGATTTGAGTTTCTGCTTGCGTCGCTCCCGTGCGCCCGCCATTTTGTTTTTACTTTGGCGCTGAGATGCTGACCTTTCATATTTTCTGGAAAGACTGTGGCTTTTTTCTATCACGCTCATGTAACCCTTTCTAACTCAATTACTCCTCTTCGACCTGCTGGGCTTTTCTCCGAATCTACAAATATATCTATGATGCCTCTTCTTTGACTGACTTTGTTACGGCGGCCATTTTGTACTATCCTGCTCTTCGCAATATCTGCGTCATTTTTGGCCGTGTTTTTGTTTTCTCTCTTTATGGGCAGACTGAAAGGCACTCCCTCTTCGAAAGCTTCCACAAAGCATATTTTCATCAAGAATTTGAAGCTGTTTACCGAATTCTCCCGTTTACAGGACTCGCTATCTCCTCCTCAGGCAGACGATATGGGGGCATCGGATCCTACTACGGCGGCTTCAGGGAAATCCCTCACTAAACGCCTTAAACACAATCCTCCTTCCCCGCCTAAATCTACCTCCTCTGTCTCCATGGAGATTTTATTGGAAGAGATTAGGGCTCTGCGCCCTTTCATGGAAGAGACGAATGCAAAATTACAGGTTCTCACCGACAACTGGTCACAAATTGACAACAGGGTTACTGCGGTGGAACACTCTATTTCTTCCCTCACGGATACCTGTGCGAAGCTTTCTCCTCTTCAATCGCAAGTATTTACTCTTCAGCATCAAGTCGAGGAACTTGAAAACAGTAATAGACGCAATAACCTCCGTATTTATGGGCTAGCTGAAGGACAGGAGGCATCTGACCCTATTACTTTCTTCAAATCTTTCATCCCCAAAGTCCTTCATATGCCTGAAGATACCAATCTTAACATTCAAAGAGCGCACAGATTGGGTCATCCTTCCTCTCCTGCTTCACCCTCACAAAAACCAAGAGGAGTAATCCTATATTTTCTAGAATATACGGACTTATTGAAAGTTCTCTCTGCAGCTAAATCATCTCAGCGAGTTACTTGGTCCGGTTCTACTTTGTTTTTCGCCCAGGATTACGCCAAGGCTACTGCAAACAGAAGGAAGGCTTTCCTCAACATGAGACCCGCTCTTCGTGCCATGGGCGCTCGATACGGACTATTTCATCCTTGCTCCTTCAGAGTCACCTTTAACAACAGGACAACGACTTATGAAGACCCCCTTCGCCTTCAAAGCTTCATCAACGCCCACCATTCAAGCGACATGGATTCTTCGTCCTCAAATGCTGGCTGATATTTGTTCCTCATGTTTCTTTGTCGTACTACCTTGTCAATTTGCTAACTGAATTTTAACCTTTTGTGTCTTCACCGTTTTTTTATTACCTCCTTTCATGTTGTTCCCTTTCCTTCCACAGCTCTTCCCTTCTCATGACATGAAGCCTCCCGGTCCTCCGTCCTGTTCGTTCCCGGTTATACCGTTCATCCTGTCTGGTTCCTTCCCTCCCCTTACCTCCTTAAATCCTCCCCCTGTAGGTATGTTTTTCGGTCTGTTTTTCCCATGGTTGCTCATTTGTACTGTTTTTGTATTGTTCTCTCTCTTCTCTTTTACTTCTGCCCTTTCCGTTCCCTCTCCTTCTTTCTCTACCTTCTCTTCTTTTCCTTTTATTTGTTCCTCTCCTACACGATACTTCTATTCTTTTTCTTCTCCTTTATCTATTTTCTCCTTACCTGTTTTTCTCCTTTTTCAGCTTCTTTTCACCTTTCCCTTTTCCTTTTCTTGCATTTCTTATTCCACCTTTTCTTATTTCCTTCAAAATATTCCTTTATGGTTCAGTATTGCATTGTATGCAGCTTATGATTCTACGATTGCTTTTATTCTGTTACATTCAAAGTTACCTCATAGAATGTTAAAGGATTGAATAATCCCATTAAAAGACAACGTGTTTTATCCCACTTGGCCCGCTTAAAAACAGACATTGCCATGCTACAAGAGACCCATCTTTCGGACACTGAAGCTTCTAAATTGAAAAGACTTTGGGTCGGAAATGTATGCTTTTCTCCAGCCGTACGTAAAAAGAATGGGGTTGTTATTTTAATTCACAAAAAGTTTACTGTTTCTATTACTCATCAGGATGTTGACTCTGATGGTCGCTGGGTCATTACCAGACTATTGATTGATAATATACCCTTGGTTGTTTTTAATGTTTATGCACCAGTTTCAGTTGATAATACCTTTTGGCCACTTATTTCTGACACATTGGTTTCTCTTGACGATGAGTATATTATTTTTGGTGGCGATTGCAATCAAGTCCTTGACCCTATCCTTGATAGACATTCCCCCGTGAAATTTGTCCAGTCCAGAATGCATTCCCAATTTACCACTGCAATACGCCGCAAATCCCTTACTGATGTCTGGAGGCTCTGCCATCCTACCCTCCAGGAATTTAGTTTTTTCTCTCCTCCTCACAAATCTCAATCCCGCATTGATTATCTCTTTCTCAGTAAGTCCCTCACCCAGTGTACCCTTGCCTCAGACATAGGTTCTATCCTAATATCCGATCATGCCCCAATCAGTGTTGACCTTGACCTCATCCCCTTCTCCTCTTCTCAAGGCAGATGGCGTTTCAATAATTCTCTCCTAGCGGACCCTAAGTTTTCAGGCCAATTCAGTTCTTTCATTGAGGACTTTTTTCACACTAACACTACTTCTGACTCTTCCCCTTCTATGATTTGGGATTCCTTCAAGGCGACTGCCAGAGGATTTATAATGAATTACGTCTCCCACAAGAAAAAAGACTTTGAACGTCAATCATCCCAAATTCTTTCCAAAATTAAACAACTGAAATATTCCTATTATCGCTCCCCTACCGATTCCTCTTTAAAGGAGCTTATCTCTGGCAAAATTGATTTTAATAAAAAATCTACCGACGCAGCGGCTTCTTATCTTTTGAAAAGTAGTGCTAGGTATTATGGTGGCCAAAACAAAATGGGTAAGCTCTTGGCTACTTATCTAAAAACTCGTCGACGCAGATATCTTACAAGAATTCGTCACATTTTATAAACAATTGTACACCCCTGAATCCCTACCTCTTTCTTCTGAGCTGTCTTCCTACTTTCACTCCATCGCCCCTCCCTCGTCCTCCCATATTGACTTCACTCCGCTTGAGAATGATATCACTCTCAAGGAACTTTCCCATGCAGTCTCTGTCTTGCGACGTGGCAAGGCCCCTGGTCCTGATGGCTTCTCTATCGAGTTTTATGATCATTTTTCCAAACCTCTTCTTCCCCATATGCTCCTTCTATTTAATTCCTTTATTGCTCATGGTTCCTCCCTTGGCACTTTCCAGGAAGCCATGATCTGCCTTATCCCCAAAGATAATAAAGATCCCTCTTTTTGTAAGAACTATCGCCCCATTTCCCTTGTAAATACGGATTATAAAATCTTTGCTAAGTTGCTTGCTTTGCGTATTGATCCCATCCTTCCTGAACTCATTGGCCCCGAACAATCCGGTTTCGTCAAAGGTCGCCTGTCCTCTGATAACTCTAGAGTCTTCTTTAATGTGCTCAGTAACGCCTCTTCTTTATCATATCCGCTTGCAGCCATTACTCTTGACGCCGAAAAGGCTTTTGACAGGATTAGTTGGGATTTTATGTTTCGTGCCCTTACTTGGATTGGCGTCCCTCCTAAATTGATTTCCCTAATTTCCCTTTTATACTCTGGCCCTAGAGCTTCTATTTTCGCTAATGGGAAAGTCTCTGACTATTTTTCCCTCTCCAGAGGCGTTCGTCAAGGTTGCCCCCTTTCCCCCTTGTTATTTATTGTAGCGCTGGAACCCTTTCTTACAAAATTGCGACAAGATGCCCAAATCACTGGCTATAATCCTGGTCCCAACCAAGTCAAATTGTCTGTTTATGCAGACGATATTCTTTTATATTGTTCTAACCCAGAGTCCTCTCTACCTGCTTTTTTGCGTCAGGTTGACGCCTTCTCTATGGTCTCCGGTTACCGCCTTAATCGTGATAAATGCGAAGTTTTGCTCCTGAACCCCCTTTGCCTTCGACACTATTTTTCTCACACTGGGTTTTCCTGGCAACCAACCAAAGTCAAATATTTAGGGTTGTGGTTTTCCCCTTCTATCTCTGATACTTTAAAAGCTAATTTTGACTATATCACAAAAAAACGTACCGACTCTATTGCTAGATGGAATCCTCTCTTTCTTTCATGGTGGGGCAGATTAGATTCGATTAAAATGATGCTTGCCCCTGTCATCCTTTACTCACTCTCCATGATCCCTGTCCGTATACCTAATTATTATTTTAAAAGACTGGACTCACTCCTTCAGAAATTTCTTTGGAAAAACAAGCCTCCACGCATTGCTTTGTCCTCTCTAAAAAAGGATAAGATGGTTGGTGGTCTTAAGTTCCCGGATTTTAAATTCTATCACTGCTCTTTTACCCTTAAACAAGCTTCTCGTTGGCTTTCTTCGGACACTCCCACCCACCCTCCAGTCTGGTTGTCCTTGGAAAAATCCCTTATCTCGCCATTTGACTTTTCTGAAGCTCTTACTTTCTCTGCTAAATCCTCGATTCTCCACTCCCCAGTCATTGCTCATTCTTATCATCTCTTGTACCCACTTTTACCCTCTTCCTATCCTTCTCTCCTATCTTTATCCCAACAACCCATTTGGCACAATAAGCTTCTTCGTATCAAAAATCGTTCTTTTTTCTGGAAATCATGGAGATCCAAGGGTTTATTCTGGATCTCTCAACTTCTTTCCGATAACACTCCCTTATCTTTTCACGATCTTCAAACTCAATTTCTTCTTCCCACTTCTTCGCGAAAACAGTATGATCTTTTACTTCCCTCTCTTCTTCAATACCTTCACTCTCTAACTGCTTCTTCTGTCTTGCCTTCCTCCTCCTCCACACTCTTTCCTCTTTTGGATACCTCTCCTCCGGCTTCTCGCATTTACAAATGTCTTATCTCCTCCTCTGATCGTCCCAAATCAAAAACTGAGTTGGCCTGGGAACGGGATCTCTCAGTATCCTGGCCGGTCTCCTTGTGGGACAAAATGTGGTTAAAACTCCATAAAACGTCAAGAGCTGCCAATACTACCCAAACTCTCTATTTCCTTTACCAACGTTTACTATTTACCCCAACTAAACTAGCTTCGTTCTCCCCTGATCTCTCGCCCAAATGTTGGTCCTGTCCTTGTCACTCTGCAGACCTCCTCCACATGTTATTTTACTGTCCCCTCATTGCAACCTTCTGGAGTTCAGTTTGGTCCCGTATTAACATTATTTTTAACATATCCCTCCCCTTCTCCCTCTCTAATATTTTCCTAGGTTCCTTATCTCCAGATTTACCGAGGTCCCCTTCCCACTTTAAACTCCTAGACCTTTTTCTTGCGGTTGCTTTCCATTTGATCACCTCCAACTGGAAAGATCTCACAAAGGTCAATTATTCGGCCTGGTGGAACGGTATTTGTTTTCATCATTGCCTTGATACCAACTATGTCACCCCTGTCTCCGTTGAACTGTTACACGTAAGCCTCTCTCAATTTGAACTACCTCTAAACCTCCCCCGTCTTCGACCCTTTACTTTTTCTTCGCTTCGATCACCCTTTTTCACCGATCCCGGTTAAGGTTCTTTCTTACTTCCAACCACACCCCCCGGTCCCCGCTTGTACACGGGTTTGGTTTACTTGCATGCGACCACGTTTTCCAGCACGTTAATTTTCACTAGTTCACTCTCCTTTATTCACCATGAACCGTTGATCTAAGATGCATTTTTTTGTATCCTCCCCCGCAGCGCTCCTTGATAAAGGACTCCCGTAGTCCGAAATGCATCGGAGGATTCCTTTAAAACTTTGGATTATGTTGAAATCATTGAATTGCGTGATGTAACGCCATACTACAAGAAACTTTGAAATTAAAAATACAACAAATGTTGAAACTTCTTTATTGAACTTGGTTATTGAACTTTTTTCATTGAACTTCGTCAGAGTCAGCCTGTCGCTGAACCCCACAAGTGTGCCCAACTTACAGGGATGCGCCTACGCCTAAGTAGCGCACTCAACTCTGTTTACTAGTCAGACGCATTTGGACAGTTGCGTCACCTGTAGGAGCACCTTTACTTCCTCCAAACCAATCAGTACCTCCTCTCCTGTGAATTTGTTTAACTCCACGCTGTGCGCCTGTGCCTAAACACTTTGTTTCATTCACCCCTGTCTCCCTTGCCATAAAGAGAGATCTCCTATGGATTCCACTTACCACTTACCTTTCACCACTCTCCTCCCCATCTCCCATCACAATTGTTTCTCATGCCATGATTTCTTATTAGTTGTCTTTTTTCCTTTCAATTTTCCCCATGTATGATCACTGCCATGTATTTTGCCATTTTATGCTTTTCTTTGTTCTGTTTTTATATTGCATACGATGTTATACTCTTCAGATGCCTTATTTAGTTTTGTTTATTTCCTTGTTTTGTTTCCTCCTTCTCCCCCCTTTTTTCAGACTTAGATATAAGCGTTTATTGATTCCATTTCTATGCACCTTCTCTTTATTTCGACTTTGTTTTGTATCATCTCATTCTGCTTTACTGCATTTTCTCCTGTTTTTTATTATGCTTGGTTTCAATAAACTTGAACTTAAAAAAAAAAAAAAAATGACTAATTGGCCTTGGCATTGATATCTGACCAGCTGAAGTGACTTGAAACAATGCAATCAAGTCACATCTCCTCAACAAGTAAGTGCACACATAAAGTAGGTAACACAGCAAATATCACATCACACACCATCACAGACTTGTATGAACTCACATTGTACTTTCACATATGTCATTCATATGTAAGCGTAGTGATACACAAAAGTACACCATTCCTACTTGTATGCATGACATCCAGGGCCTATGTAATAAAATGCAATGTGAGTTTTTCACCTTTTCGTCCTATATTACATTGGTTCCTTGTGTCATTCAAAACTGATGCATCACCTCTGATTTCTGATGCATTGCTGTAGTTGCATCAGCCGTATGACCAACTACAGCAATGCTCCACTTTTTGACGGGTTGCCTTGCGGCATCCTACCCACAGATTGGGCACATTTACAAGGCCCCTATACCACCAGAGTGTCACTTTATTTGACACTCCGGTGGCGCCCAATGCTGAGCCATATTTACAAGGCCACACAAAGCCACCCTGCGTGGCTTTTCATGGCCTTGTAAATATGCCTCCCTTTCATGCTTTACTCTGCATGAAAGGAGCTTTTCATGGGTGTTGTTGTGGGTGTTCCCACGCAACACCCATGGATTCTGATGCATTCCCAGATTTACAAGGTTTCATAAACCTGGAAATGCGTCAGATTCTAACGCCTTCCCATGGGTAGTGTTAAAGTGGCACAAAAAGGAGAAATACCTTAATTTCTCCTCTTCACACATGCATCTCAAATTCCTTTAAAATAAAGGAGAAGCACCAATCCCTTGGTCCAGGTGGAAAGATAAATGTTTAACTTACATGAAGCCATAGAGACAGACAAAATACCAGTTATGAGCTGCAAATGTATTTTTCTTCATTGTCTCCACTCAGAGGGTAAGTGCTGACTAAAAATGACCACAGATTGTACCACAGAAAGGACAGGGGATCATCAATGAGTTTGATGAGGCACTACAGGGAATTGATAGGAGGTTTTAGCCTGATGTTAACATTGCATTGGATAGTTAAACATTTTAGACACAGGTGCAGAGGAAATGATAATGGCATTACAATTTCATAATTTTTGTGTTGTGGCTGACAACATGATTAGCGATCAAGGGCCAGCTGTAGGTGTCCAAATACCGGTCGGAAACGGCCGAAAATACCGATTTTCGCCCGTTTCGGACCGGTATTTGGACATTGCTATGTAGGGCTTTGAAAAACATACAGATTCGGTAATTTTACCGAATCGGTAATTTTACCGATCGGTAAAATTACCGAATCTGTATTTTCCTATGTAGGTAGCACTTTTTACATTGCAACAGGGCCTTTAGGATTCGTTATTTACCATGCAATACAATTGCATGGTAAATTACGAATTCATGTGTACATGCACATCTGTGCATGTACACCTGTGCCATGTGGCACACAGACATGCCCTAAGGGCATGTATGTGTACCACATGGCGCACAAGCCAGTTACAGGGGTGCAACAGGGTGTCAAAGTGACACCCTGTCCCCCTTTGCAATTCTGTATTTTTACCGATTCTGTAAATACCGAATCGGTATTTGCTATTAAATCCTATGGGCTTCAATGCCCATAGGATTCAATAGCAAATACCGATTCGGTATTTACAGAATCGGTAAATACCGAATCTTACCGAATCGGTAAAAATTACTGATTTTTTATCTACATCTGAGGTACCGATTCATAAATACCGAATCGGTAAAATTCGGTATTTATGAATCGGTAATTTAGATTGACCTTTATCTAGCCCTAGATGATTGTCAATGTTAGAAGTATAATAAATCTGGAGAAATTATAGGTAATGGGAGATCCTAAATTTCAATATGCTGTAAGCAAAAGAAGAGAACTCTGAATGGGGTGGAGGTGAAAGACATCTAGCTTGTTTAAAGTGTGTCCTGCCATTTGAAAGGAATGTAAAGATTGTGAGAAATATAGCATTTTCCAGAGTTTGTAGATAAATTAAAAAGGTGGTTAAGGGAAGATGGCCAAAGTTGCTTGTGTCTTCGGAAATAGGGTCAGCTGCTTGTATTGCAATTTCAAGCTTGAACCTGCACAACAGTGGGGAAAATGCTTGCACTCAACAACTTAGCAACTTAGCAGGCCTGGAAAAGAATCGTACTAAGTGTCCTCCATTTTCTTAAGTTTGAAACCTTAGGTAGATCTTTATAGCTGTTGGCAGGTTGCCTTAGACTATTATCAACAAAGATGTTTTTGCAGGCTCTTTGGAATGCTGATCCGAAAAAATAACTTTAAATCCTCTAATATTCAAACTATATATTTTGGTGGTGTCAAAATTGAGATGTTAGCTTTTGCCAGAGTGAAATTAATGTTCAAGTGTGGGAGTGATGATCTTAATTTACATGAAGCAATAAAGGGAGTCAATATACTAGCATAAAAATCTCAGTGGAAATTGGACATAATTCTTAATCCTAGAAACAAGGAGAGAGTAATTGGGGTGCAGGAGACTGAAAAGAATGAATAGCTCACAGAACAATCAAATACATCCTGGCTGTGTTTTCAGAAGAGTCAGGCTTACTGACTGGGTTTCTTGAAAGATGGCATGATCCATAGCTCTGACCCTCAAATTTGGTAACAAAATAAGATTATGTGTCAATCGGAATGTCTTAATTTCCACCACTGTTATCCATTGCCACCCACGTCCTAAAATTAGCAAACTGGTGTCCGTGCTGAGGGTGCTAGAAAACGTGCCACTTTGGAAGACTTTATGTGAGACTTCAACCCTCTGTCGAGTAAATTGGAAACAACATTGTCTTGAGAATATCTATTAGGATATAGCTTTAATTTTCTCAGTATGGGATAAGGCACTCAATTCTAACTATGCTAGCAACAAACAGGACATGCAAAAACTTCTGTCAAAAAAGAACTATAGGAAAAAAATCTAAGACATCTAAAAAAAAACGTGGTGCACTAATAGGAAGTACAAATATAAGCCTCTAAAACTCCATCGCAGAACAAATTTTACCCATAATCATCTAAGATAATTCAGAGGATCTCAAGTCCTCTGCGACTCCCTCGCCTCATTCTTCCATGACAAAATCGCCGACATTCATAACAGCTTTGACAACCAACCCGTAAACCAGTCTACCCCACTCACCTCCGTTCCTGTACCTCCTCCGAATAACCTTCTCAACTGGAACCCAATCACCACAGAAGACACCATTCGCCTGATGAACTCCATCCACTCAGGATCCCCCACAGACCCATGCCCTCATCACATCTTCAACAAAGCAAACTCCATTATCGCACCCCACCTCCGAGATGTCATCAACTGCTCCTTTCACTCCGCCACATTCCCAGAAGGCTGGAAACACGCCGAACTCAGCGCCCTTCTGAAGAAACCCACAGCTGACCCCACCGAACTCAAAAACTACCGCCCCATCTCGCTCCTCCCATTCCCTGCCAAAGTCATTGAGAAAGCCATCAACAATCAGCTCGCCGCCTTCCTCGAAACCAACAAATCACTCGACTCCTCACAATCTGGCTTCCGAGCCAAACACAGCACCGAGACCGCCCTCATCGCAGCAACAGACGACATTCGAACACTACTGGACAACGGAGACACAGTCGCCCTCATCCTCCTTGACCTCTCCGCAGCCTTCGACACAGTCTGCCATAGCACCCTGATACAACGCCTCAGAAACATCGGAATTCAAGGAAAAGCACTGGACTGGATCATTTCATTCCTCGCTGGAAGAACTCAGAGAGTCCGCCTCCCCCCTTTTAAGTCAGAGACCACCGAAGTCATCTGCGGCGTCCCGCAAGGATCATCACTCAGCCCCACCCTCTTCAACGTCTACATGAGCCCCCTCGCAACCATCGCACGTCAACACAACCTCAACATCATCTCCTACGCTGATGACACTCAGCTGATCCTCTCACTCACCAAAGACCCAACCACCGCCAAAACCAACCTACATGAAGGGATGAAGGAAGTAGCAGAATGGATGAAGCACAGCCGTCTGAAACTGAACTCAGACAAAACGGAAGTTCTCATCCTAGGTTCATCCCCTTCGGCCTGGGACGACTCTTGGTGGCCAACGGCCCTAGGAAAAGCCCCCATTCCGACGAACCACGCACGGAACCTGGGCATCATCCTGGACTCCTCACTATCGATGACCAGACAAGTCAACGCCGTCTCATCATCATGCTTCAACATCCTACGCATGCTCAAAAAAACATTCCGCTGGATCCCCACCGAAACAAGAAAAACGGTTACCCACGCACTAGTTACAAGCCGTCTTGACTACGGAAACACCCTTTACGCCGGTTCCACCGCAAAAGTGCAGAAAAAACTCCAATGCATCCAAAATGCTTCAGCCAGACTCATATTAGACATCCCCCGCACAGACCACATTTCCGTACACCTGAAAGACCTTCACTGGCTCCCCGTCAACAAGAGAATAACGTTCCGTCTCCTCACCCACGCTCACAAAGCCCTATACGAACTTGGACCTGATTGTCTCAACACGCGCCTCTCATTTTACACCCCCACCCGCCAGCTGCGTTCATCCAACCAAGCCCTCGCCGCTGTTCCGCGCATCCACAAAGCCACCATGGGGGGAAGATCCTTCTCCTACTTAGCTGCCAAAACCTGGAATTCCCTTCCCATCCACCTCCGCCTTACTCAAAACCACCTAGCCTTCAGAAAACAACTCAAAACCTGGATATTCGATAAGTAAACCTCCCCCCTTCCTCATGCGCCTTGAGACCCTCTGGGTATGTAGTGCGCTATATAAATTCTGACTTGAAATTCTGACTTGACTTGACTTGACAGATCTGCATAAACCAGAACTTAAAGTAGCCACAAACTGTGGCAATGATTGGGCCAAGAATCTTAATGATAAAAAAAACATGTATTTATGACATCATATATTAAGATTGGAAAAAATGCATCAGTGAACTATGTAATTATTCCCTAACTTCTGCATTTCATCTTTTATTTTCTCCACATGAATCTTGCCACAGTTCACAAAAAGAGATTTCTGACCTTATTAAAAAAAGAAAGCTGTAAATCATCTTGAGCACTATGACCCAATAGTATTCCAAAAACCTGAATAAGGAAAGATCTTGGGGGTCTGGAGTTATATAGTGTGATTTTTATTCATCATCATTTGACTTAATCGCTAAATCCCATATTACCAAAAGGCTCCTTTATCCAGCCATCTACAAACATGGACCAAACTAAGATCCAGATAGGTATTGACTAATTTAATTATTCAATGCAGATAGTAAAATTGCTGTCAAATTCTTCTTAAAAAAACAAGCAGTTAATAACAATTCCATGACCTTCTTCCAAACAGGATTAGTCAAGAGATCTGGGTTAGATCCATGATTCTTTTGCTCACTATACCACCCCAGTTTAGACCTGGCCATATGCAAATTAGCCTTGACCCTGTGCTCATGGGAATAGTCCAGCTCGAACTACCAAGCCAGGCCTTCCCTGGACAGCAAACAAGCATCCTAGGACCGGTTTCGGGGTGGCGTAGTGGGCAAAAGAACGATGGATTTAACCCAGATCTTTTGACTGGGGGAGAATATTTGCATTGTCAGCATTCCGTCCATCATTTTGTTACTGTAACACTTTTCGCCCTAAGTCGGATGGGTATGCCCAGACGTGAGTCCCTTGCTCACTGTGCCACTGGATTCAAGCTAGCCTGGTTGAAGAAGGGTGACATACCCTGAAATTGGTCCCAGGATGCTTGTTTCCGTTCCAGGGAGGACCTGGCCTGGCAGTTCGGTCTGGACCATTCCCATGGGGCACTGGGTCAAGACTGATTTGCATATGGCTGGGTCCAAACTGGTGTGGCGTAGTGGGCAAAAGAACGATGGATTTAACCCAGATCTTTTGACTGGGTTAGAATGTTTGCATTGTCAGCATTCCGTCCATCATTTGTTTGCTGTATATAAAATAAAGCTTAAAATTCTGCTTTATACGGGGTGGAACTGTGAGGTCACTCAAACTGTACATTGCTAACTGTGGTAGAGAATTGTTTTCTTAGACAACTGTTTAACTTCCCACAAAGCACTCCAATACTCCCCTTGCCACTGGACTTGGGCTCGTACCCAATACCCTTCACAACCCAGGTCAGACCCTTTTTGTTTTGGCATAGGCTCTGGATGACACCCGAATTGGACTCCTTTAGGGCCTCCGTTAGACATTTGCTGATGTCTCCAGATTACCTGAGAATTCCTTGTTTGTCATAATTAAAGAGGATGTTCAAATCTCTCTCCCTGGAAGCTTTATGGACTACTCCTGATGAAGCTGCCCAGATTTCTAAGCAGTTAATCAAAGATAGGTGCAGGGATTACCTTTGGGGTGAGCAAATACAAAAATGTTCTTTAGGAAGCATAACTGATATGTTTATAGATCATAAAATAATCCCCCTTTATGAAGAGTCTTTGAGTTCTATTCAGGGCTCTCTTTTAAAACAGCATTACGTGAAGCTTCGCTATGGAACACTCCCAGTGGCTGAATTTGTAGAGAGATGGAGGGATTCAAGTAATGGTAGTTATCACTGTCCATTGTGTAATGCTGGCAGCTACTCTATTGTCCATATTGTCTTTACATGCCCTGCCCTTAGACTGTCATGAAAAGAATTAATTTTCCCTGTGTGTCAGTTGCTTGGTTTAAGATTTCCCTAGCTAGCGTTAAGGATTCTTAAATCCGACACCAGGGAACTGGCAGTGATTAGTATCGCCAAGTATCTGCACTCAGCTTGGATTTAATGAAGTCATGTAGGCCTAGTGCCCGAACCAGCTCTTGTGGGTATGCAAAACCGTGGAATACCATTTGGTCAACTGTAAGCCCTAGCTGGCTATTAGCTAGGAAACATGGTTGTAATTAATGATGTAGTTTTAACTCATATTTATATTTTTTGTGGATTTTAACCGATTTTTAACGTATTCATCGTTTGAGATTGTCGTATTATTGAATTGTTGATGATGTATGTGTATGTGTTTTATGGATTTGTAATCCGAAATGAACAAATTTGAATGAATGAAGCAAAAAATAAAATTGTCCCCTCATAATGGGAGTCCTCTCCCGTGGCCAGGGGAGCATTTAGCAATTTTCACTGCCCCTTACCCCCAGGGTTTTTCTGTCAGCTAAATCTGACCTGTAATTTTACCCATATAAATCAGGTGAGTGGAATTACAGGTCTGCTTCTGATATCCCTTATTCTTTAGGGCAATCAGAGGCATTTAATCAAGGCAGAGATGGAGTAGTCTCCACCGTGATTAACCCTCTGGTCCAAATGCATCTATATTGGGTCGGTGGACTATTATTTTGGCGGATTGTATACACCATCGCCATTGCGACGAAATATACATACTGCCAATAAATAATATATAAATCAGGCCCATAGTTAGTGTGAAAAACATAAAAAGGTGCATAATTTAGATGAACACAAGCATAATTGGAGTATATGCATAGCACTATGTAGTATGCAGGTTTTGTACGAGCACTTGTGATAGTTCATATTTTACAGCACTATTTAGTTTCAGCCTTATCCTTTGTATTTATGTGTGATGTAATAGGTTTGTACTATGGAATTCCATTGTTTGAAACCTAGGCAGCATGAAATGTTATGGTTTCAAAAGGAGCAGTTGTTAGTGTCCAGCAGAGGAGATTGTACTGTGGCTTCTCAACCATGTGTGCTTCCTACAATAAAACTTGTGAAGTTAATTCCGCCCACCTCTGAGTCCTTACTTCACATATGTGGCGACGATCCGGCCACACGGTGGAACCTGCATGCCTTGTCCATAGAGCAGAGCTGCTGGCTATGTGGTAAGCTACGTGCCTGGTCCCCGGAGCAGAACTGCTGGCGAGCCGATGAACTGTCTTGCTTCCTGGAGGGTCCCTTTATTGTTTCCTGCCACAGCCTTGCATCTGAAGCAAGGAGGGGATTCACTGTGAGTACTTCCCTGTTCGCTACTGTAGCAACGTCATCCGGCAAATGTGCATGTGTGCTCAACCCCACCACCATATTGGGTGTACATGTTCCTGCTACTCTGTGAAAGTCGCACGCATTGGAATTTAACCTCAGTGCATCAGAGCAATGCCGCTTAGTCGTAAGGCACTGGTCAATGACTGGAGCTACGAGCAGTAGGCTTTACGTCAGTCTACCATACTCAAGTTTGAGTGTCTCTTCATTCAGGTATGCAGTGCATGCCACTAAATTTGTTTGACCATTTGTTTTCTCTTTGCTGTGTTTTCATGGTTTTGTTTCACTTGTGCCAGTCGACTCATGGTGATGTGCACACCCATGCTTTAGATCGTTAAGGTATACATCTAGGGACATTTTCATGACTAGTCCATCTTGCAGTCAGAGAATTCAGTGCATACACAGTGATATTCACACCTGCTCCAAAATATAGACATATTGTCTGTTCTTTCTTTGCTTCTCTTCCATTTGCATCTATGCATAGGCAGTGATGTGCACCTCCATGACTTAGATTGTTAAGGTGCACACCCACCTACATTTACGTGAATTGACGTCCCCTTTCTTTCTCTGTGCTATCAGCCTTGTTCAAGGGAATGTTCAAGTGCACATCTGCAGTGATGTACACACCTTTGTAGTTGGTCAAGTATTTATTATCACTTCACTAGTAGTTCTGAATTTGTTTAATTTTCATCTCGCAACATTTAAGGTCTAATTTTCAACATTTTTCCTTACATCTTTGTGTTCTGAGCCATGTGTACCATGTAGGGTGCCAATCCTCCTACTACGTTTTTTGACTGTCTGAGAGAACCCCCCTGTAAGGTGGGAGATTTGGCATGACACTTTTGAGACTTATCTGGGAACAATTGGGGCTCTCAGATTAGGAGCTGAAACAAAGAAGTGTTCTTCACTTGCTTGGATTCGAAGGCAGATCAATTTTTAAACATTTGCCAGATTTACCGCAAGATGATGTGGGTGATGTTGATGAATATCATGAGACTGTCCTGAAATTGAAGAATAGATTTGACAACCAACCAAACCTGATAGTCCTTAGACACACATTTTTCAAAGGAAGCAAAGTGATGGCAAAGATGTGGATGCTTACATATAAATGCTATGTAGATTGACCATCGATTGGTGTTTTGAGGCATTTTATGATTAATTGATCAGAGACCAATTTGTGTGTCACTGCAAAGACAAACAGATCAGGGAAAAGCTGTTGAAAATGGGCAATCCCACACTGCATGATACCATCAAGGTTAATAAAAGCATTGAGACTTTGTTATTATCTTTAAAAGAGCTAGATAATAAAACCATAGAAAGTGTGAACGTGATCGGGGGTTGTAAATCTAAACAAAAGACTGGACGCAGTATTAATATAGGTTGTCCCAAACCCATTAAAACTGATAGTACTTGTTATGTGAGTGGTAACAAGTGCATATGTTATGGCAACTTGCCTCACATCAAGGGTGGAAGGTGCCCTGCAGTTAGTGTTACATGCAGTTACTGTAAAAAAAAAAAAAGGAAATTTTGCTGAGGTTTGTTTGAAAAAGAAATCGTACAAAAGAAATGTTGCACTTGATTCTGAGGAAGAATCTGACTCTGAGGTGATCTGCATTATATTGGATGAGAAATTGGTCACAATTCAAGAAGATTGTTCTAGGCACACAACGATTAAGGGTGATTCAGCCTGTTGTGTGGATCCCATTGTGAAAGTTGCTGTTGGGGGCAAAACTTTGAACATGTTAGTAGATTCGGGAGCCAGAATCAGTATGATAACCCAAAAGTTCTTTGAGGAAGTGTGGGTTGAAAGACATTTGCTGCCCCCTGACTGTGCTCCTGTATTGTATGAAGTTCGTAAAATTGAACTGTTGAGCTAGCTTGAGGATGAATTGGAGTTAAAGTAAAAGAAGATCATAGGGAAGGTCTTTCTGGCTGTGAAAGGCCTCAACATCCTGGAGTGGTTCCACTAGGGGCCTTTTGAGATGATCTTATGACTTGGGGCAAGAGACCAATTCCTCGTAATTGACTGTGATGATGATGGGCAGAGATGGAGGAGTACGTTTCCCATGGTTTTTAGTAATGAATTAGGTGGAATTTACGGTTTCAAACACAAAATAATTATGAAAGAAGGTTCTCTCCCCATCAAACACAAACTCAGAAGGGTGCCTGTCAGCATAAGAGAAGATTTAGACAACGGGGCTAATTCCCCTGCCGTGCTCATGACGAGCTGGGCTCGTCACGACTCCGCCCACTTCTGTAGAACACCCGCACAGGCGGGGAATTAACCCCGCATGGACCATCTGCAGCAGTTATGACGAGCTTAGCTCGTCATGAGCACAGCTCCATTGTGCCTTATGACGAGCTGACCTCGTCATAAGCATGCAAGGGGTTTTAAAGGATGATCAGGAAACTCTTACAGTATCAGTTTGATGAAACACATATTTCAGGGGGCAAGAACAGAAGAGCAGATTTTCTGTCCCGTTTCCCTCTTGGAGCACGATGATGTCCAGTTGTGTGATTTTCTTGATGAAGATTGCAAGGATAGCTTGGCCTCAACCTTGGAAGTACCAGAAATCGATTGGGTTCAGAAAACAATTGGCTAGCTGCTTCCAACAATGACCAGGTTCTACAGGATGTGTGTGAGTTAGTCCAGACCGGTTGGCCCAGAGAGAAGGTTCTGTCTCCTCTTATGCAGCCCTACTGTAAAGTTGGGAGTGAGATTTCCTTAGAACGTCATATATTCTAATACCACCTCATTGTTTCAGATATGTCATAATCAATAAGGCCTATGATGGTCATTTGGGGGGCACCTTAACCAAACATCGTGTCAGGCAGATATTCTGGTGGCCAGACTTCGACTCTGAGATTGATGAGGTGGTAGCTTACTGCTGTGTGTATTGTTTGGATGAGTTTGAAGGGGATGACTCCTCCTCCCTTACATATCAAGTGTCCTGAGGGACCATGGGTAAACTTGGCATGGATGTGAAGGGGCCATACAACTCTCTGCCTGGAGGTTGCAGGGATATTCTTGCCCTCATGGATTACGCCTTCAAATGGCCTGAAGTCATGATGGTGAGGGAGTCCACTGCCAGTAATGTAATACAATTCCTTAATGAGGATTTCATGAGGGAAGGGTTTCTTGAGGTGATCATTACTGATAATGGTACATAATTTGTAAGCAGCGAGATGCGTGTTTTCCTTGAAAGTTGTGTGATCACTCATCTCAAGAGTTCCTTATATCATCCACAAATGAATTGCCTTGTAGAAAAGATGAACAGAGTTGTAGGTGAGGGTTTGAAGTGGACAAAGGTGTGTAATCATGATGTGTGCAATGCAATGAATAGCATGGTGTGGTACTACAGAAATACTCCCCATTCGGCTACTAAAGTTTCTCCTATCGAGCTGCTGAGGGAAGGAAAGGCGAACATCACTTTTAGATGAGGTTGGATGTCCAAGTGGCTTGAAACTTAATCTGATGTCAAACAGATGATGTTCATTGTGAGGGAAAACATGCCTCTGTCACAATAGAAACATAAAAAGTGGTATGATAGGAAAGTGGGTGCCAAAGTAGTTCCATTGGTCCCTGGAGTCAGTGTTCTGAACATCAAGGGTAATGCTGCACAAGCGGATGGAGGTCATTGGTGGAATCTGTCTAAAATTGACAAACTGAAACCCAGTTATGACCATGTGATGGCTAGGGACTGTGTGATATGCAACAATGTATAGGTATGAAGGAAGGTGTGTAATTCCAAGAAGAAGTTCTAGAGTCAGGGTCATTCTGAGTCGTTTCTTTGTGTATTTATTAAGTTTTCTTGTGTTTCTTTTTTGGGGGGCTCGGAAGAAGGATGGATATGTAGTATGTAGGTTTTTTACGTGCACTTGTGATAGTTCGTATTTTACAGCACTCTTTAGTTTCAGCCTTATCCTTTCTATTTTATGTCTGATGCAATGGATTTCTACTATCAAACAGTACATCTCAACAATAAATTAGGAGAACTGGTTATGACCTCATTTAAACAACATTCAAAGGGTTCAAATTCTTCTTATGTATACATATATGCATGTTCTTCTGACATAGTTAGAAACATGATTAATACTCTACTAAAATTCCTTCGCTCCTCAGCTCCAAGCCATGGGCGTTTTAAATAAAGAATATATTGTCAGTAATATATTGCACTGACATCCATGAGGTACACATCAAGACCCCATCAGTATCATCATACTAGGTATTTTATTAATTATTAACCACATACAACCTCTATAGTTGCATAGAATGCATCGTAACATAAACTATGTTTGTACTTCTAGTGCTCCCAGGTATGCCCAACAAGAAAGACGCTGCTGCAACAATAGTAGATTCAGCACAGGTACATTGGACATAAAATGAGTAACAAAATTATTTTAAGCCTTTTACTGGCAAACACCACATAGACCATTATGGTGAGTCTGTAACACTTTCGGAAAGAGTTCTATGACTATCGTCTATTTCCACATGTAACATAGGGTCCCTTTAATCGCTTTTTCTTTTTTCTCTACATAATTTCTCAACTTTTTAGCTTTTCTGATTTATTCATCTGCCCTAACTGCATCTATCTGACTAAACAAACTGTATATTATAAATAGGTGTATTTTACTCTGTTCTCTCTACATGATTTTAGAGATCAGCATTATCAATTTCAGCCATTAGATACACATCTTTTCATTCTTCATCACGCCCGCTCTCGGAATTTTGAAGTGGAAAATTTAATTATCTATTAAATGCCTTGCGCTAGTTTCATGGAAGTTACCAGAAAGAACCGAACATCAATGATCATGGACAGTGCTTAGAGTGCATGAGACTGTATGAATGCATACATAGATGGATTAGCATGATTGAGTCATTCCATTTAACTTTTTGTCAAATGATTCCCAATAAAATTACTTTTGTAATTTTCTAAGAAACACAGTTATGTTGGTTCTTTCTTCCCAATATTTGCCAATTGCATTACATTGACTGTAATATGATTGCTTTCTATATGTTGCCTTAAGTATTTACATTTAAATCGATTTCTACTGTAGCATTTAATTTGTTTATAACCTAGGTAGCATGGAATGTAATGCGTTGAAAAGGAGCAGTTCAGTTGTTAGTGTCCAGGGGAGGGGGTTGTACTGTGGCTCCCCAACCGTATAGCCTTTCTACAATAATAATAGTAAAATAGTAAATAATATGTCCATTTGTAAAGCACAATGGTTACACTAATGCAAGTGTGTCCCCACGCTGCGGTCAAGTCAGTCGGCAATCAGAAATCCAGAGCCCTAACCCACCTAAACTTGGGGAAAGAGAAAAGTTTTTAACTTTTTCCTTAAACATCTCGCCTGGGTCTCCATCCGGAGCTCCGTCGGGAGGGCATTCCATTGTTTAGCCGCCAGTAGTCGGAAAGACCGACCACCCATCCTGGCCTTTTTAATAGCAGGAACGTGTGGGAACATACGGGGAGAGGTGTTCAGACAGATACAGAGGGGACTTTCCCTGTAAGATCCGGTGGCAGATGCAGAGCGCCTTGAAAGTGACTCTTTCTTTAATCGGGAGCCAGTGGAGCGCCACCCGAGCTGCCCTGGCCGATGACCTACTCGGTCGCCTCAAAATAAGGCGGGCTGCTGCATTCTGCACTCCCTGTAGACGAAGCAGGCATTTGGTCGGTGCGCCTAGATAAAGAATGTTATCATAATCTAGGCGTGACGTCACCAGCGCGTGGACCAGAGTCTTCCTAACCGCCACGGGTAGGAGATCCAAGGTTTTACGCCCGCCTCCCAGTCCTTACTTCACACTGGTATTTGAATCATTCAAATCCAAACAAACAATTTAGCAAAAAACCTAAACAGAGAGCTGAATCATAACATCTAAGGCAGAAATGTAATCTGTAGTTGCACCCAGGTGAGACCTTAAGTTGCTCAAACCAATGGACTAACACTGGTTTATGGAATGAAAAATAACACACACATCACATAAATAAAATCACAATCTCAAGTGAGCCAAGTGAGATAGACAGCTGATTATCCAATGGGCAAAGAGGAATACAATTACCAATTGCAACCTAGAAAACAACTTCTAGAGAAGCAAGGACGCCTTTTACTGTGCTCCAATTAGGACTAAAGCTGGGCCCCTAGAGGGGACTCTATTATCCTGAGGCTTACCTTGCATATCTTGTTAGGTTCAAGGAAGTCCACTTCATTGCTGCCCCACTCATGTTGTGATCTGCAAAAAGCCAATTATGAGCCGATGTTCTTTATGTGTCCCGTGTGTTTTCCACCTCTATTCGGGCCACTATTAGTGAGCGAGTTCTCTTGCGACGTTTAAGATTTTGGTACCTATCTTGGGCTTTGCTAGTTATTTAATGCATGCTCAGGAGCTGAATGTATGACGTTACAACACATAAATTTACAATGCATGCCTTTACAACACATTCTTTTGCATAGCATGCCGTTAACTCGCATTTTCAGAAGCTACCTTTATAACGCATTCCATTATATCACATTATACCTTTACAACGCATACCATTACAATGCATACCATTACATTGCATTTAGGTAAGTGTTGGATAGTATAGGGGTAATAATTATTATTCTAACTCTAGTGAGTGCAACAGTAGGGTAAGTGTTGTATGGTGTAGGGGTAAAAATTACTATTCTAACTACAGTGAGTGCAACAGTAGGATAAGTGTTGGATGGTGTAAGGGTACTATGTGTTGTAATGCTATGCGTTGTCATGACTTGCGATGTAATGCCTGCGTTGTAGTGACATGAATTGTAATGACATGCGTTGTAGTGACATGCAATGTAATGGCTGCGTTGTAATGACATGCGATGTAAAGGATGTTGCGATCTAATGACTGCTATATGTAAAGGTAGTGCAATGTAATGACTGCGTTGTAAAGATTGTTTTCCTCAGGACCTAGACTGAACTTTCCTTTTAGGATCGAGCACTGAGAAGATAACACACTAATATGAATTGCTTGATTGTGAGAAAACAAGTAAAATAATGATAAATTAAAAAAATATTGAATGAATATGTCTGGGTCAGACTTGTTTGGATTAGTCCCAATTTTGTTATGATAATAGGTTAAGCTGGGCTTGTCTGTACTGACTGTGGTAAGAAACAACCTATTATAGTGGACTAATTCCAGAAAACCACATAAGTGTGGCATACAACTTTGCCTAAAAAAGAATTTGAAGCAAAAGAACAACACAAAATAACAAAACAAACACTGCAGAAAGATGCCCTGATTATAAATTCTGGTGATAAAATAAATTATATGAGCATGAAGGCACTGAGTTTTTTCAGAGAGACAACATCATTGTGTTTGCACTATATTAATACCTCGTTGCTATGTGATGGTAACAATTATTAATGATTTTTGTATCTATTTCAAAGAAGTCATAGTAGAACCGATCTCATGACACCAAGAAAAAAAATAATTGAATGCCAGTCAGGAGATATACTGCACAAATGCTCTGAGGTATCATCAGTACGATCTGTACATCATTCCCTTACCCTCTCCCCCTGATTCTTTGTTAAGTTTCCCATTTTTGAAGTGAGATTCAGACTGATGGAATGGGGCAAGTTGGAATCCACATTACTTTTGCATTGTCCTGGAACACAGCTTAGTTGTTTGATTGTGATATTCACAGTTTACACTAAGACCAGCATGGTCACTTAATATAAGTCTGATAGTAGAAAACAACAAAATAACTTATATTATAATAAATATAAAATAAATCCTTATTCGAGGAGCAGAGACTCAGTAATAGCTATTTCAAGCCAGGCTGCAAACAACTATTGTTACAGGCCCTGGTAACTGCATGATGAAATTAAATTGAATTTGGTATTCCAATTCCCGAGTTAAACTTTCATAAAGGCCTTGAAAAAGCCGTTCCCGCCACACTCCGTCAAGGTTTCAAACCTGAGAAGAGGGATGTGTGTGAAGGACCAAACCATAATGATCATGACATTAGAAAACCTGTATAACTGCACTTCTTTTTCAGAGTGGGCTGAGCAGTAAAGCTCTCATGAGTCCCATTCCTCTACCAAATAAGTACCTTTAAAGAATGATTTAAACAACTGCCTCAACTTTCTATTCCAGAGAAGGTTTTGTGTACCATCGCATACCCTGTGGATTTTAAATGATAAACCACTACATTCAGAAGTGAAATTATAAAAATATAGGAGAGGAGAAGCCACTCAAACAAACTGCACTGCTAGGTCTTAACTCACAGTTAATTGAAAACAAAAACACAAACCCATTAAAAAGGGAATACGAGAGGAAATACAGGTTGTTTGTCACTCTGTGTGCGCCCTGAAAATGGTATTAAGAGAGAGCTGGCAAAAATCTGCAAGGAATTGTGTTTCACTACCGTTATTATGGTTGCCCACGCCATCAGTGGCAACACAAAACCACAATAGATGCTAATCTGCTGCCATCCACCTTCTACCACCCACATGCCACCCGTTGCAGTGGTCCCAACCCTGGAACTCTGGCAGAGGGAAAGTTATGTGGTAAAAACAGCGGTTATGCTAAGCAACTTTCATGCAGTTTGTGTTCCTCCTCAGGGACAGCCATATTATTCAGTGCCCCCTCTTTTGTCCTCGCTTTTCATGGGGCAGCTGTCCCCAGACAATTATGTGATCATTACTAGAGAGGGGCTTTGACTTTTCCCATATGTGGGGAGCAGGGCCGGCGCTAGGCATGGGCAGCATGGGCAGCTGCCCAGGGCCTCGCACTCAGCCCACCAGCATGGGGTCACACACTGGTGAGGTGTCGCCTTGCAATTAAGGTCCTTCAGAGGGGCCCCTCTCCCCGGGACTCTCAGGGATGGTGTCTAGAGGCATAGGGGAGGGAGAAGCTCCCTTCAATTGCAAGGAGACCCATTCACAGACACGGTAGGAGGCCCATTATCCAGCATTTTTTGCGCCCCCACAGTTTTAACTTTTAGCCCACAAGCAATTCTCACACCTATCAACAGAAGGTGTGGAAAATGCTTGTGGGCTGAAAGTTAAAACTGTGGGGGGGGGCAAAATGCTGGACAATGGGCCTCCTACAGTGTCTGTGAATGGTCTCCTTGCAAGGGGCCACTTATCTACATTAGAGGGGCCTTGCAAATTCCATTTTAGCCCAGGGCCTCGCAAATCCTAGAACCGGCCCTG
This sequence comes from Lissotriton helveticus, assembly GCF_964261635.1. Lineage (NCBI taxonomy): Eukaryota > Metazoa > Chordata > Amphibia > Caudata > Salamandridae > Lissotriton > Lissotriton helveticus. The sequence goes on from NC_136071.1 coordinate 650,331,757, forward strand.
GTGGGGAGCCAGGAGTACATGTTTTGATTGGGCAGACGTTGTATACTTCAACATAAAAAGTGGTTGCCCACCACACAACTGTAATAAGTTGCACCTGTTGGCATTGCCAATGCTTGTTTATTTTTAGACTTTGCCAACTCTGTACTTCATAAAGTCGCGATGTTATGAAATGTTAAACTTTTCAGGTTTTTGGTTTGCACACATCTACCAAGGAGAAATTAGGAAAGAGAAATGGCATTATAGGCTTGTTGACTAAATATCTGTAAAATGATAAAACCATGACACTGCAAGAGAACTGTTTGTAAGTCTTATTCACCAAATAGCTCTCCTGCATTGGATGTATAAAAGATGCTTCAAATCAAGTGCATGGAAACCACAAATATAAAAATGTTGTAAAAAGAAAAGAAAAGCAGAATCTCTTTCAGGGTGCAAGGTGTGTTTGATTTCATTTAATCACAGCTTGCTGCAGAAGAATCCCATCATGGGTAATTTAATACATTGCTGATTTCTAAATGTTTAAGGACAAGCATGTTTTTACTCATGATTTCAAACGGAATGCATTAAGCCACGTTTTGTTTGCACATTGACATTTCAAACATTTTGAATATTTTAGCATGAAAAGTTGAAAACAAATTACGTAATTGACTCATTTGCTCCCAGGAAGAAAACGAAGTGAGAGCCCTTTTGTTTGGAGGATGAAAACAAAATTATTCGTGGAGTATGGCTGAATTAAGCTTTTAAAGTTCAAAGTCTCGAGCGTGCTGACGATGCAGGCAAGGATCAATACAGAAACAATTTACAATCTGGAAAGCCCAGCTCTGGCTATTAACTGTTAATTATACCACGTTTGCCGTTCCGTTGCGTTAACTGATTCCTGGGAACTGATGTGTAAGTGCTAAAAGTTATTAAGCTCAGGTAATAAACAAAGTTCCTTCTGAAAATACAGCCCTCAGAAATCTTGCCTCAAAAATAAATAATTGGAAATGTAGACTGTAAAAGCAGGCAATACAAAATATTCATCTACAAAAATACCACCCTCCTGAAAACGTTGAGACTGGGAAAAGTTACTCATCTAATTCTACTTCAAACACATTCGGAGTCAAACACTTGATGATGGAATTCGGTGTATGTCAATGTTGGATATTTTTGTACCCTTTGCTTTTAGGTCTTAATTTTTGTAATTTATGTTCATTACTCACATGCTACAGAGTAAAATTCACAACCCCACATAAAGAGAATTGCTCCTCTCCTATCTTTTCGACAAAGTTGTATGCCAGGGTTTGAATTTCTCCTCACACAGGAATATATTTTAGCAGCAAATGTGGCAGGAATCTAGGGCCGTATGTATATAACCACAAAAACTGGATTTTCTTGTGGACAAAGAACAAATTGCGAATCGGTCACATGTTACTATATATAAATATATACTTATATAAACACATATATACATGAAAATATATTCTATAAAATAACTAAGAAAAAATATTTATTTTACATTATATCAATTTTAAATATTTTAAAGTTTATACATATTGGTATATTATGCTACACTATATATATAGACGTATGCACCCACACATATATATTACATACATAATAAAACCATTATTACTATAAACAATATATTAATTCATGCACCCAATAAATAAAATATAAAAAATTGAAACATCAACAAAACATATTTACTAAAAATACTATAAACATAAAATACCGTATTTTCTGGAGTATAAGACGACTGGGCGTATAAGACGACCCCCTACTTTTCCTTTTAAAATATAGGGTTTGGGCTATATTCACTTGCTTATTAAATGATACCGGCGTATAAGATGACCCCCAACTTTTGAAAAGATTTTCAAGGGTTAAAAAGTCGTCTTATACGCCAGAAAATACGGTAAATATAAAAGTAGAAACAAATAATATAATTCTTTTTTTTTAAACAATCAATGTTATAAAATCTATTTAGTAAATATTAAGAAACTTTTGAATCCAATAATATTAAATATACTATTATAATTCTATTTTATGCAACAATAGGAAAAGTGTTGGACTTCGGAGGGATTAGATTTACTATTCCTAATCCAGTCACTTCAAAAATAGGGAACTCTAGACTTTAAAGGAGTTAGATTTACTGGAGAAGTGTGGCTCAATGGTTAGAGTGGCAGACCTTGATGCAGAACGCTGGCCAGGGACCAGGGTTCGATTCCCGCCTCGGCGGGGTCGGGCTTAAATTCCTCTGACCGGATATTCTCGCCTCAGTGCCGAATCTAAGCATGGGCCCCATGCTGCAACTCTGGGCAATAGCTTGCTTAGTCTCCACAACGGCCCCCGATGCACAAGGGATGCCTGGTTTCACCATGGGATGCCCAGGAGTGGACACCTCACAAGGAAAAGCCAGGAGGGGTTCCCTTGTGGTAGGAGTACAAGTGCAGGGATGCCTCTGGGTTACTGTTCGCGCTATACAAATACAACACATTTACATTTACATTCCTACTCCTGTTTGTGCAACGTAGGGAAAGCAATGGATTTCAGAGGGGTTAGATTTACTAGTCCCCCTCCAGTCTAAGTAACAGTTGGGAAAGGGTTAGACTGCGGAGTTGTGACATTTAGTATTCACACTCCAGTCTAAACAACAGTAGGGAAAACATTGGATTTCGGAGAGGTAAGATTTACTATTCCCACTCCAAACAGTGCAACATTAGGTAAAGTGTTGGACTTCAGAGGAGTAAAGTTTGATATTCCCACTTCAATCTGTGCAGTGCGAGGGTCCTTTGCCATGTGGCGTGCTGAGACCAGCAGGGAGCGCCAGAAGAATTCCCCAACATGGTAGGGCTTTGCTGCCTGGTGGGTCCTGGGTAGAGTCTGACCCACACAGTGGCAGTGAGACTGGCTGTGCAGCTAGCAGGCAGATTTGTGAGGACTTTGGCTGAGGCAATGTGCAGAGCCCAGGTCCGAGGACATTGAAAGATCCAGGCACAGTAGTGAGCTGCAGCGGTGATATTCTGGGCAAAAGCACAGTGGGGGTGATGAGAGCCCGCATCTCTGGGTACGGCTGGGAGGTCAGGTGAGCATTTGCACTTGTGAGGTCTGCAAGGAGGAGCAAGCCTAACTAGGTAACTGTGGAGTGCCCTTGGAAACTGGAATACTGTGCGGCATAGTTCAGCGTCTCAGGACTGAACAGGGCATGGTTGGGCTGTAAATAAGCTTGGAGGTGTTAGGAACATTAAATGAGCTTGGCCTGGCACTGAAACCTGATGGATGGTGTTGGGGGTGGACCATGAGGTGAGGATTCACATATTCATCACACAGTGTGTGGAATTAGAAGATGAGTGATAGACCAGAGAACCCTGAAAGAAACAGAAAAATCCAGGTGGGAAGTTAAACAGCGCAAGGATTGGAAGGGGGATACTGGGGAAGGCTGCCTGTGTCCAATGCCTGACACCCTGAGAGGGATGTAAGAAGCATAGGTTTGGTAACACATCATGGCTGAATTATGATGGGGAAAGACAAAGAAAACGCAGGACACCACAGCAACCCAATAGCCCAATATGCACAGACGCTGCAGCAGAGGATCACATGACAAGAGCAGGTCATGGAGAGAGAAACTGAACCATCGAGGGCGGAATTCTTGGCAGCACTACAGGGCACTTGCAGTTCTCTCAAGGGCAAAATAGACACTGTGCCAATAGAAGTGAGACTGCTTCAAGTGAACCACCGCAAGGTATCTGAGGAAGTGGCAGTGCAAGAACAAAGGATCGACAATGTTGCCACGGAGGTCAGCACTTTGAAAGAGCAGGTGGTGAAGTTGACAGCCATGGCAAAAACACCGGAAGATAGGATGGAGGACGCTGAGGGTAGGTCACACTGGAAAAATGTGTGCCTCTTGGCATTCCCGGAGAGGGTGAGTCTACTGAGTCCTTTCTGCATAATTGGATAAACAACATCCTTAGGCCTAAGCGACTGTCCCCAATGTTTGCGGTTGAAAGGGTGCATAGAGCATTATTGAGGCACCCCCTTGCCCGCGGCGCCGCCGCGGTCACTCAAAAGGCACATTTTTTACTTTCATGATAGGGACTGTATCCTCAGAGCACCAAGAGAAACTGGCACTCTTACATTTGAGAACCATAACATCATGATTTTCGCATACTACACACGGAAAGTACAAGTACAAAGGAAGTCCATTGTGGAAATAAAACAGAAACGTAGAGCAATGGGGCTGCAGTACATGCTTATATTCCCGGTGAAACTCTAGGTGGTAGCACAGGGGAAATCCCCTTTCTTTGAGAGACCTGAGAAGGTATGGGCATGGCTGGAAACCAGGGACAAGCTGCCACTGCGGGAGAGAGGCACCCAGAGAACCGGCAGGAGAATAACTGGGGGAGCATGGCGGACTGCCAACTGGAATATGTCACTGGAAAAATCGGCCGAAGAAGACACGTAAACACCCCGGATTGAAGTGCAGGATGATGGCTCACTGGTGGTGGTGCGGCCTAGGGATGATGATTCCTGTGCTGTGCAGAATGGTAGCGGGGACACTTTAGCCTCAGAGACATCAGGAACGGAAACACCAGAGGAGGCCAGTTGAAAAAACTCCATTACCCTGAAACCACACGGACTCTAGTGGAGGTACACTGGAGACAGGAAGGTGGGAATCCTTATATATCAGAAATGGGAGGCAGGACAATTGCACACATTATGACAGTTGTTGATTATACCATCAGCTAACTGCAAATGTAGTGGTAATGTTTGTTGAGTATCTTGCGTGTGAAAAGGGTAGGATAGCTGAGGAGAGACCCAGTGTGGTTACTTAGCTTTTTGGGGTAGGGGTGCCTGCTGGATGACACACCTCTACACAACGAGGGAGAATTTAGTGGACATTTGTAGTGGCTTAAGCTAACTGAGAGAAGTATGGGGTACCCTGGACTTCTCTCAGCCGCATTTGACACAGTGAGCTACATACAGTTGTTAGCCCATGTCCAGCAGCTGGGAGTCACTTGGATGGTCCTCCAATGGATTACCTCCTTCCAGGAGGACCGGTCCCAAAGAGTCCAAGTGGGAGATTGTACATCTAGGCAGGGCAGCCTACAACTTGGGGGTCCCACAGGGCTCCGCGTTGTCTCCTCTACTTTTTGATATCTACCTGCAGCCTTTGATAGACGCACTAGCTACAACATACTGTCAGGTGTTCAATTACGCTGACGATACCCGGCTAATTGTGCGTATTGACAACTCTCCTGCCTCACAGAGTAAGGTCCAAAATATCCTCAGGTTCACCATGAACTGGATGATTTCTAATTCTCTGAAGGTAAATCCAGACAAAACAGAAGTATCAGCTCTGACCACAGGGGTTTCGCCCTGGTCCAGTCTTTATTGGTCTCAAGAGCTGGGCTCCTCTCCAACTCCGGTGCCAGCAGTGAAGAGCCTAGGCATAAAGCTGGACACTGGACAAACCTGAAAAGCCAGGTATCTGCTGTTGTAGGGAGTTATATTGGCCAAATGCGGCAACTTCAGAAACTGGTGACCCTGTTGTCTTTCTCCACCATGCAGACTGTCGTGACAGCACTAATCCTGACACGCTTAGATTATGGAACGCAGTTTACATTGGGCATCCCGATATACTTCTGGGTAAGCTACCAGTGGTTATGAATGACGCAGCAAGGTTGATTTATAAGTTGCCAAGAAGAGCCCATGCTACCCCTCTGCTGCAGCAGTTACACTGGCTTCCCATCAAGCAAAGGCTTACATTCAAGGGGCTGTGCATCGCGCATAATTCCCAGTTTGGAGAGGCACCTAAATACATCAAAGATCACCTGAGACCTTATGTGCCCGATGGCACTCTCCGGTCTTCAGGTTCCTGTTTGTTACCCTGTCCACGTTTTAATAGAATGACCCTAGGGGGCCAGGCATTCTCGGTCACCATCCCCCAGATTTGGAATAAACTACCTGACAGTATGCATTAGGAAATCAGGCTATTACCATTCAGGAAGAGACTTAAAACCCTTCGGTTTACAAAGGCGTTTGGATAAGGTCCTTCCGGTGTGTGTTGTGGATAGTTGTTCGTAGGGATTCTGGACCTCTTGTTTCTGCTATAGTGCTCCGAGAACTTCCGATGATAGGCGCTCAACAAATACAATCTAATATTAACATTAACATGCCCAGGATGGTGTGCGACGTTAAAGTTACATTATTGTTCAGGTATGATTGTCCGGGGACTGATGGGGTGGGAAGTTCATCTGATGGTTATAGTTTATTTTCCTACAGTGCAGTGCGACACAGATTACATTTGGCAGGGCAAGAACTATGGGACCCATGCAGATGCAGTGTGCTGCATGATGGGAATCCACTACGACCAAGAAACAGGACATCCATTGCGTCGTTATTGCACAACACTTTAAGATAATCTCATGGGATGTTAGAGTTTTCGGCAGCCGTGGAACGAGGTACAGAATATACTCCTGTCTGAGACAAGCTGGCGTAAGAATAGCCTGCCTGCAGAACAAGCACCTCACAGATGAGGAAGCCCTGAAACAAAAGAAAAATGGAGGGACAATTATATACATCTACATTTTCCTTTCCCGCCGTAAGGGTAGCAAGATGGGTGGCCCTGGTATTTGGGTCCACCAGATCTATTCAGAGGCAGAGCCAAAGGACAGATACGTTCTGGTACAGGTGATGTTAGGTGGTACTGATGTGACTATACTTAATATATATGCACCCAATTTTGATGACAGAGAGTTCTTCCCCATAGTACAAAAACTGATCACTGACAAAATGATAGATAGACTGCTTTGAGTAGGGGTTTTTAAATACATGCTAGATGCTGCTATGTGCCTCCCTGCACAATCCAACTAGCAGGATATGGTGGGTAACCTTAATGAAGTCATGCTTTTTGACTGGAGGGAATGTTATACAGCACACAAGGAATATTCATGTTATTCGGCGATGCATGACACCTATAGTAGACTGGATGGAGCACTAGGCACCGCACATTTACAGGCAGAGATCCATAAGGCAGGTTACCTGGGCAGATATTTATCGGACCATACACCATTGTTTTTTTAATAAGGTGGGAAAACACACGGGCAGGGCGACAGATTTTCATGGTTATGGACAAATGTGCTGATGGATGCACCCTTCCTAGCAGGAGGTGACTACAAAAAATCACTGGACATATAGAGGGAAACGGGGGCACTGCCACCAGTACGGGTACAGAATTGGATGCATTAAAGGCCATTGTGAGGGGGGAATGTATGAGTAAATTCTGTGGAGTGCGGGGCAGCCTCAGTCTGAGTTGAAAGATTTGGAAACTGAACTCACTGAGGCTCAGAGGCAGGGAGAGAATAAACAGGAGAGTGCAGTGGTGCATTTTAAGAGACAGTTAGAACACACGTGGGACATACTAGAAAAACACAGAGATTACATAGAGAGGGGGATAAACCTAGTAAAATGTTGGCCTGGCTGCTCCAACGAGAGGCAGTTAGACACCCGATAGTAATGTGCATTTGCAGATGGGGTGGGACAACGGCCCCCACCCAGAAACTGATTAATGACACACTTTGAGATCATCTTCAAGAGGTATACACAGGGACATGGAACTGACGGGTCGGAGATAACGGAGTACATGGAGGGATCAGGGCTCCCTCGTATGGCTGAACTCACTAGAGAAGACATTGTTGCAGACTTCACCTTAGAGGAAGTAAATGGGGCAATCAAAGGTCTAAACAGGGGAAAGACACCAGGAAGCAATGGATTCCCTGTAGAGTTTTGACAGACATACATGGAGAAGTTGGCCAACCCACTGTTGGAAGTGTATACTAAAGCTAGGAGGAAGGGAGTTCTGCCTCAGACATTCAGGGATGGAGTGATCTCTATGGTGCCTAAACCAGGCAGGGATATTGCATACCCAGTAGCCTACCGACCCCTCACCATGCTAAATGTAGATGTTATGATGTTATGCATGACACAGGTGGGCAGCTTGACAGCAATGGTAGGGGCACTGGTACATCAGGATCAGTGTGGATCCATTCGGCCCTTAACCTGCCTAAACTAATGCATGTTATGCATGGGTGAAGGACAGTCAAGAGGAAATGGCCCTCCTGTTAGTAGATATTACAAAAGCATCTGATACGGTAGAATGGAGCTATCTGCAGCAGGTGTTAAGGCTCATGGGTTTTGGCCCAAAATACTGCCATGGGGTCAGGGTACTGTACATCTCGCGAAGGGTATGCAGTGGAGGATTCATGTCAGAAGAAGTATGAGGCAGAGTTGCCGACTCTCTCTGCTATTGTTCGGACTCAAACACCTGGCGTCCACACTTAGGAAGGAATGCAAGATAATGGGAGTGAGGGTGGGAGAAATGACACATCCGATCTCTTTGTATGCAGATGATGTGGTGTTTTACCTGCAAAGGCTACCAGAAAGAGTTCCACAGCTCTTGCAACATTTAGAGCTGTTTGGGAGAATTGAGGGGATTTGCGTTACTAAACATAAATTGTTGTTGTTCCCCTTGGGAGTGCTGGAGAGTGCTTCGGTGATGCAGTTGCCACAGGTCGGCCTTCACGGACATTGTTGTCCATCAGGTACCTGGGTATCGCCGTTGGCCACAGTCTGGAGGACAAGAAGCATTGTCGGATGAGTTCATTGGTGAGGAGACTGACAAGGTGAATCCAGTTCTGGTACACACTAATGCTCTCCATTATAGAGAGTGGAGATAGCTAAGATGGTGTTCCTCCAGAGGTGTCTTAATATTGTCGAGAACATAGTGTTCACTCTGCCCTGCAGCCTATCCTGGAAATTAGACAGTCTCTTGACATTGTTTGTGTGGGCAAGGAAGAGGAGGAGGGTTGCACTTTTACAGCTCATTCGAGATCCACAGGATGGGGGTGCAAGGCCTTCCAAACCTGGAGCTGTATTGCTACACTTCTAAGTTGCAATACGTGGCACAGTGGATGGGGGAGTAGGATAATGGTGAGGGGAGACTGCTGAGGGGCACACATGGTACACTCTCCTTGATGGAGCTGCTTATGCTTGTGAGGAGGGTCCTTCTAGGATGTCAAAGTGTGGAAATATGGAAGCGAGCAATAACAAGAGCATTTAAGAAACCACCCTTTGCTCTGGACCTGGATATATGGACCCTGCTTCCGTTCCGTCGTATTGACCAAGATATGACTATGACTCAGTGGAGGGACAGCGGCAGCTTCACACTGGGATATTTTTACCCTGGGGATATATGCCTGACATTCGAGGAGGAACAGGAGGTATTTGGTGTGGGACAGGGTTAGTTCCTCCAACATGGCAAAATAACACATACAGCAAGGAGAATATGGGCTTCATTCCCAAATGAAGGAAACTGTCACCTTATGACTATTATTAGTGGCAGGAGCAAGGAGACACATTGCAACCTTCCTATACAAAACATTACAGGAAGATAGGGTACAGAGGGGGACAGCTGCTAGACATGTGTGGGAGGAGGTCTAATGAGCCCAATTGGAGGATAATGCCTGGAATGCTGCATGCAAACTAGTTCCAAAAGTATCTTGCAATGCCCTTTTTAAATTGACTCATTTCAACTACCTGCACTGCACATACCTAACATCAATGAAACTTAGCAGGATGTAGATGGGATGAGGAGAAACTGGTCCCAGGTGTGGTGTGAATGGTGCAGCAGTCCTTCATATTGCTTCGGAATGCCTGGCAGTTCAGCAATTTTGGCAAAAAGAGACAGAATGGATGAGGGAAATGATTGGTCTGGTACAGACAGAAACCCCACAGGTGTGCTTGTTGGGTATTGTTAAGAACCCCAATGGGGGCAAGATGTGCAGAAAGTTCTTTGAATTGGCATCGGTGTTGGCATAATGGAGGGTGGCCATTGGATGGTCGAGGGCGAGGACACCATCTATAGAATTATGGTACAAAGACATGATGGAATGGGCTCTAGCAGAGGAAGTACATATGGAGCCGGCCTTTAGGTACAATAAACCGGAGAAGGATCTGGTAGATCAGGTAGTTCCTATGGGAAATATGTGTTTGAGCATGGGGAAAGAAGAAGATGAATTAGCAGAGAGTGCAAGTAGACAGGAAAGAGGCACACAAGACGTGTAGGCCAGTGAACTCTGACAAGTACTCCTGATGGTGTGATGGAAATAATATGTATAGAAGCATGGTTGAGTGGAAACTACATGGAGTGGATATGATGCTGGGGTCAAGCGGAATATATATGACCATCATGTGACCCAGGAGGGCGCTAATTGGGGCTATTTGATTGCACTGAACTTAATGCTGGCTTGGAGTATGCCTTTTATTTTAGTCTTGTTACTAAGCATGGGCGGCAAATCCGTTACATCCGCGGATTTTTCGGATTTTTGGTGAATACGCAATCCGTGTATTTTACGTATTTTCCACAAAATCCGAAAAAATCCACGGATGTAACGGGTTCAAAAGTTGAACCCCCACCCACTCATGTAATGGCGCTAGCAAGCTGCCAGCGCCGTTGTAAAATAGTTACAAAGTTAGCTTGCACAGGAACCACTAGATAAAACGAAGCAGGTGCTGCTTTATTTTATCTAAGTGCTTCCTGTGCAAGCTAACTTTGTAACTATTTTACAACGGCGCTGGCAGCTTGCTGGCGCCATTGTAAACACACACATGGTCGCTGGAACTAGTTGAAGCTCAAATGCAGTGACTCATTCATCAGCCCAGAAACAATCGAGAGCGTCGTCGAGGCTGGGCAATGTGCCTTCTTTACCACATCTACCGTCGAAAGTCAGCTGTGATGCTGGATAGAGGCCTTTGCATCCTTGACTTTCACGAGCACAATCCCTGTGCTGTTCCTGTGACCTGGAGTCTCTGTATCTTCATCTGCTGCTCTGATCGGCCTCTGACCTTTTATACACACAAGAGGCATGTGCAGCACAATCCCTGTGCTGTTCCTGTGACCAGGAGTCTCTGTATCTTCATCTGCTGCTCGGATCGGCCTCTGACCTTTTATACACACAAGAGGCATGTACAGCACAATCCCTGTGCTGTTCCTGTGACCAGGAGTCTCTGTATCTTCATCTGCTGCTCTGATCGGCCTCTGACCTTTTATACACACAAGAGGCATGTGCACTCGCATGGAAGCCCCGTCCGTTTGGCCATGAGTAGGCACATTGTGTTCGCACGGGTTTCTGCACGTTCGCGAGCGTTTTGTACAATAAAACCCTCGCGAACTTGCAGAAACCCATGCAAACACGCAAAAAAAATACGCTAGGATCCGCGGATTTTGCGTATTGTCGCAATCCGCAAATACGCAAATCCGCAGATCCGCGGATTGCCAATACGCAAAATCCGCTCATGCTTACTTGTTACTATGCCTTTGAGGTGCGAGCTTTTACAGGAAGAAAGTGGTATACATGTATGACAACACAGACTGCCAATGTATTACGCTTGTTACAAAATGCTGTATGATATGATATCTAATAAAAAGATTACACAAAAATAAATTTTTCTGAAAAGAACATCCCGGTTTCTGTATGATGGATTTTTATTGTTTTGGTTAATTGTATACATTGGTGTGAGCTTATTTTGGAGTGTTTTCACTGTATTACTGTGTGTGTAGTTACACATGCTTTACAGTTTGATTCTGAGATAGGCCTGACTGCTCGAACCAAGCTACCAAGGGGGTAAGGAGGGTTTATCTTAGCCGTGTGTCTCCCTTGCCCTGACTGGAGTGAGGGTCCCTACTTGGACAGGGTGCAAACCACTTCCAACTAGAGATACAATTTCTAACATTAGTTGTCAACAGTGAGGTTAGGGCTTGTGTTTGTACTTTACATACAGTGTTTGGTGTACACTAATCTATATCGCAGACCATTACGTACCAGCATACAGTTCTTGATTTTTCTCTTTTATTTCTTGCTTCCCTTGAGAATGATGCACAATTATGTCTCAGTCTGGTGAGCCATCAGCAGTATCTGCAGAGTTGATGTTTTGGGCAGGACAGGTTCGTGACTCAGATCAAAGAGTTCTACAGGGATTCCAAGTGTTCCTTTAAAGACCTCACTAGAGAGGTGAAGCTGCAAAAGGTACTGAATATTTACAACAAGGGGTGGTGATGGACAGAGTCTCTGAATTAAGCAGAATACTCTCACCCAGTCAAGAGATCAGGGCTGGATCCAACACCGTTTTTTAGCTCATTGCACCATCCCAGTTTCAGAACCTGGCTGTATGCAAATTAGTCTGTCCCTGGCCCAGTGCATCATGGGAACAGGGCAGACCAGACTACAAAAGCCAATTCTTACACTGGGAAGGAAACAAGCTTCCGGGGACCGGTTTCTGGCATTTTAGCCGTCTTCGGCCCGGCTTGCTTAAATCCTGTTGGTGCAATGAGCAAGGGACTCACATCTGAGTATACCCTTCCACGCTTAGGGTGGACAAAAATATTTACAACAAGGGGTGGTGATGGACAGAGTCTCTGAATTAAGCAGAATACTCTCACCTAGTCAAGAGATCAGGGCTGGATCCAACACCGTTTTTTAGCTCATTGCACCATCCCAGTTTCAGAACCTGGCTGTATGCAAATTAGTCTGTCCCTGGCCCAGTGCATCATGGGAACAGGGCAGACCAGACTACAAAAGCCAATTCTTACACTGGGAAGGAAACAAGCTTCCGGGGACCGGATTCTGGCATTTCAGGCGTCTTCGGCCCGGCTTGCTTGAATCCTGTTGGGGCACGTAGCGTAAGCGCGTCGGGTCATGTGACCTGAAAATAACACTTTCTATTGGTGCAGAACAGTTTTGGTTTCCAAATGAGTAGAGCCCGGGTCATATGACCTGAAAATAACACTTCTCATTGGTTCAGGACACTTTGTTTTTTGCAAATGATGAAAGACCCCACCTTCTTTCCTTATTCTGACTTTGTCCTTTGACTGAGGAAGACCTGTTTCAGCAATAGAGAGAGAACTATTTGGTACTTTCAAATGGCTACTGTAGCTGCAACAGCTGGAGCATCTGCACCACCACCACCACCACCGCCACCAAGAGGACCACCACAACAGTACATTGGTGGTCAAGAAGAGGAGGAGGAGGAAGAGGAAGAGGAGGAGGGGAGAAGATGGCTGGCTGAAGACAATACCCATACCAGCCAAGGCCACACATTGTATGGGAGGTTTTTTTCAATCCCAGAGGGCAAGAAAAAAGTGAATGCGGCCAAGGTAACTTGCCAAATCTGTGGCGAACAACTCTCAAGGGGCAACCCAAACAAAAAATATTCCTTTGGTAATAATACCATGATCAGACATATGACCCGCAAGCATCCAAACAACTACTCTGCTGCAGAGATGAGGGAACTGGCCAGTAACCTCCCCCAGTATTCAAGGACCTCCTCCAAAAGAAAGCAACCCAGTCCATTGGGACCAGAAACAATGGAGACGATGCCTTGTATTCAACCTCGATTTGCAAAATTTAGAATCACATGTATTGATTGTGGCAAGCTCATCTCCTATGGTGAAAAGAGCGTAAAGCTTGTCGTCCTTGCTGGAGACAATCACAAATGCCCCAAAGAAAAGTAATTTTTTTCATTTTTTGTTTTTTGCTCCAGTTGAGCCATTTTCAATTCCCCTTTTTTTGTTTTTCCCTATAAAAAATACAAAAAAATATAAAACTGTTTTGAAAAGCCAAAAAAGTACAAAATGTTCAAAAAACATTAGAAAAAATATAAAACAACAAACAGAAAAAAAACCAGTTCTTTTTAGAACTACCTTTAATGAAGGAGTTAGCATGAGGGTAGAACACAAAGAGAGTAATGTTAAGAGAAAGACAGCTACAGGATGAACACAGAGGGATTGTTTATTACATAGTAAAAAACAGAGAAGGTGTAATAGCATTAAAAAGTGAGAAAAGTAAAATGACTAAAGGAGCGAAAGAAGGGAAGAGAGAGGAAGAAGACTAAAGTAGAGATAGTGGGAGAATGTGAGTGGGTGTTGAAAGAAAAAGAAAGGACAGTAAATAATTGAGAATGAAGGGTAGTGGCGTAACCGGGATAAATGAAGAACGGTGAGTGAGGGTAAGAAAAGACCAGTTAGTGTAAGTAAAGAGGGGTGAAAGAGGGTGAAAAACTGAATTAGGATAAGACATGGGGAGTGACAAAGAGAAAGGACAAAGAGAGTAAAGAAAACAGTACCTGAATGGGTTTGAGTGAAACAGCAAATAAAGATAAGTAATGCAGTGTGTGTGACTAGGGAGTCAGTGGGTGTAGGACGGGGTGTGGCTGTGTGGGGTGTTTTGGTGTGGGTGGAGGTGAGGGTGTGTGAAGTATGTGTGAGGAGTGTATGGGTGTGGGGGTGTATATGTGTGCGATGTATGTGTGTATATGGAATGTGTGTGTGTATGTGAAGAGTGTGTGTGGGGGGATTTTTTGTGTGTATGAGGTGTGTGTGTGGTGTGTGTGTGGGGTGTATGTTAGAGGTGTGTGTATGTATTGAGAGGGGGATGAGGTGTGTGTGTAGGAGTAAGGTAAATAATTAAGAAAAACAGAATGAGTGAAGAAGCAAAGGAAGGGAACAGAGGGTAAGTGAAGTAAAGAATAGGGATTGAAAGAAGTTGAATATGAGAGGGGAAATAGGGAAATTGGAGTAAACATGGAGAATAAGAATAAGTGAGGGAAGCAGAATAAAGACACAGGAGTGAGGTTGGTTGAGAAAATATTAGTGAGCTTAAAGCAAAGGGTGATGACAAAATACATTTTTATAGTCATACTTACCATATAATAAATGTAACTTTAATTAATTTTTTTTACTACACTTTTTATCTGTGAAAGAGAGAAGAAAAATTAAGTTATAATTAGTAAAATGTGTATAGGTGTGTGTAGCTGTGCGGGGTATGTGGGTGTGGGTGGGGATGTGGGTGTGTAAGGTGTGTGTGTGGGTGTGGGTGTGTGGGGTGTTTGGGTGTAGGTGGGGGTGTGGGTGTGTGAGGTGTGTGTGAGGTGGGTGTGGGGGGTATGTGTGTAGAATGTGTGTGTATGTGTGGGATGTGTGGATGTGTCTGTGAGGTGTGTGTGTGTGGGGGGGGTGGAGGTGTGTGTGTGGGATGTGTGGGGTGTGTCTGTGAGATATCTGTGTGTGCGTGTGTGTGTTGGGGTGAGGAGTGTGTGTGAGTGAGGGTGTGTGGGATGTGGGTGTGGATGTGTAAGGTGTCGGTGTGGGGGTGTGGGGTGTTTGGGTGTGGGTGGAGGTGTGCGTGTGTGAGGTGTGTGTGGAGAGTGTGTGGGTGTGGGGGTGTGGGGTTGTGTGCATGTGGGTGTGTGTGGGACGTATTTGTAGGTACCTAAAACAGCCACAGAACCCAAAAGCTCTTTTCAGAGCTACCCTACCTGTAATCACTCAAAATGATTATTTTACACTATTATTTTCACTATGTTTCACCAAAGTACGCTCCCCGGTGAAAATCGAAAAAAAAAAAGAATTGTTTTTTGTCCCGCGGGACCCTTTTATGGCCCCCACATCAAACCTACAGGGTCAGGGGGGTCTACCCTGCCCCCTTATGGTCATTTCCCCCTTTGTTTTTGCCACCTCTTGTGTCTCTATCCTACCGAGACACAAGATGGCGGCCACTGCGGACTGTTTCGAATGTTTACAGACACCCGAGAGCCAATCAGCTTTCCGTGCGCAAGTCGCATAGTGCGCCCGGTGCGCTCCCAGGTGCGCGTACCGGGGCGTGGCTATAGATATATATATTTTTTTTAACCT
Organism: Lissotriton helveticus; assembly: GCF_964261635.1. Classification (NCBI taxonomy): domain Eukaryota; kingdom Metazoa; phylum Chordata; class Amphibia; order Caudata; family Salamandridae; genus Lissotriton; species Lissotriton helveticus. The sequence goes on from NC_136071.1 coordinate 650,347,478, forward strand.
AAATTACTCAAAATCTTCTGGAGCACATATCTTGAGACATAGCAAAGGCACATCGGGCTACCAGTCCCTACAATTTTGCCAAGTTTTGTGAAAATCCATTCAGCCGTTCGAGCTGAAAGTGAGTTCGACCGCCCTATGGAAATTAACATGGGGGAAAACACGTTGTGGGATCCCCCGTTTATCTCGGCCCCCGCTTTACAAATGCCTCCCAAACTTTCAGGGAAGGAGCGGGGCGCCGCGAGGCAAAGTTGAGGACAATTTCAGGCACATTCCTCCACCGGCGCCAAAGTTATTCCCAATAGAATGTTACGATTTCCCTATGGAAATCAATCCTAACTATAACTACCTACTGGCGACGGCCAGTAGGTAATATATATATATGTATGTATATGTATGTATATGTATATATATAAATATATATATATATATATATATATATATATATATATATATATATATATATATATATATATATATATATATATCCCGGACTAAAATGATTGCTTCTTCCACGTAAATAAATGTTGTAGTGCAACTTTACCAGGTTTTTGTGTGTGGACTCATTTACAAGCAAAAGTTGGGATATATATATAACTTTCCTGCTTGTGGCTCTTCTGAATGGGGTAACTCGTTTTTGGTTGGATGTTTTACGGCCTGTCCCGGTCGTGGAAGAGCCCTGCCTTCAAGTTTGGACCGAGCTGCAGTCAACCGACTAGCAGCTCAATGGGCAGGAAAGGTCGCCCTTTGCAAGCGTTTACTGGCAGCCTAGAGTTTGTGTGACACTTTCCAGATCCACATGGATGTTATTTTTTCACACTGATGCACGGCGCAGGAGCAGCTCACTGTAGCGCTATTCTAGGCACTATGAATCCCAGCAGGCTGTGAGAGAGCCAACGCCCACTGAGGCAGGTGCCAAACACTATTTAATTACCAGTGCTCCGTGCTGTGCTCGAATCAAGCCTCTGAAGAAATGCTTCACAGCATGAAACGCGTCAGGCTCTTTGATTATTTGGACAGTTGTTTCCTTCCCTGCGCTGTTACTTGCAAATAAATGAAGACTTAACTTTCCTGCTTGTGGCTCTTCTGAATGGGGTAACTCATTTTTGGTTGGATGTTTTACGGCCTGTCCCGGTCGTGGAAGAGCCCTGCCTTCAAGTTTGGACCGAGCTGCAGTCAACCGACTAGCAGCTCAATGGGCAGGAAAGGTCGCCCTTTGCAAGCGTTTACTGGCAGCCTAGAGTTTGTGTGACACTTTCCAGATCCACATGGATGTTATTTTTTCACACTGATGTACGGCGCAGGAGCAGCTCACTGTAGCGCTATTCTAGGCGCTATGAATCCCAGCAGGCTGTGAGAGAGCCAACGCCCACTGAGGCAGGTGCCAAACACTATTTAATTACCAGTGCTCCGTGCTGTGCTCGAATCAAGCCTCTGAAGAAATGCTTCACAGCATGAAACGCGTCAGGCTCTTTGATTATTTGGACAGTTGTTTCCTTCCCTGCGCTGTTACTTGCAAATAAATGAAGACTTAACTTTCCTGCTTGTGGCTCTTCTGAATGGGGTAACTCGTTTTTGGTTGGATATATATATATATATATATATATATATATATATATATATATATATATATATATATATATATATATATATATATATATATCCAACCAAAATTGGCTCAACACCGTACCCGTGGTGCTTCTCCTTTTGGTGCGGTATTCACGGCAGAGCCACGCCATAATCATATATATCCAAACACTCCCTCACATGGAGAAAGTAATAAATACCGCACTCGCAGGTCTCACATTGTGTCCAAAACAACTTCTTTATTGCATTGTCCATATACAAAGCAACTCCCAGGTCTACTAAAAGAACCGACACGTTTCGTTATGCCCTGATAACTTGCTCACGGTTAACGAAACGTGTTGGTTCTTTTATATATATATATATATATATTACCTACTGGCGGTCGCCAGTAGGTAGTTATAGTTAGGACCTAGTTTCCATAGGAAATCCTCAACATTCTATTTGGATTAACTTTGGCCCTGGTGGATGAATCTTTGCGAATTTCTCAAAGAAGATGGCTCGGTCCGCTGCGCTCCTTCCCTGAAAGTTTGGGGGGGATTGGTGAAGTGGGGGCTGAGATAAAAGGGGGTCCCAAAACGTGTTTTCTCCATGTTATTTTCCATAGGACGTTTAGACACGGCTACAGGTCGAACGGCTGAATGGATTTATAAGAAATTTGGCAAAACTGTAGAGTCCGGCTCGCAGATTACGCTTTTTTGGAATGGTGTAAATCCGTTCAGTAGTTGATGAGAAAATTAAAGTTAAAGTCAATTATATATCTGTAAGCGCGGACGGGTGCGCGCACTCAAGCGGCTGCGCGCGAGCGGAATTTTTTTTTGCTGCGTGACGTCTGTTAACTTTCGATTCGAAGGAAATCAGGAAGTGTTGACCGCCATTTTGTCACTGCGAGTAAATATATTGTCATTTCAAAGCGTTGGAACATGGAAAGGGGAGAAGGTAGAGATTGTTTTGCTGCATAGGTTCTCTCAGGGTGTGCAGTAAGGCCCTTAAACGCGAAAATATATATATATATATTTTTTTTAAAGTTGCGGGGTGCACGCACCCGGGCGCGCACACCTATTTACAAGAGTGTGAAAATGGAGATAAATCAGAAGTTTGAGAGCTTTGATATAAGGTGGCTCTGAAAAGAGCCCTTGTGTTAATTGAGTTTTTTCTGCATTTATAAGTAAGTACCGATGCAGAGTCTGATGTTGCAAAGGAAGATTCTGTTTCCCTCATCCGTGAAATGAACACCATCTGTCCTATAGATGTCTTGCATGTGGTAACGCAAGTTGTTGTGGTAAATAGAACCCATGCTATAATCTCTGAGGAAAGCAGAAACAGATTTATTAACATGTCTCCTTGCTTTCTCAATTTGTGCACAATGTTGATTGGACTAATTCCATTTCTGTCTTTGGCATATATTGGAATATACCAAGGCAGTTCTGGCTTCGTTATTACGAGCACTAGAAAACAAGACATTCTGGGCAATACCATCCTTGACGCAGCCTTTTATTCTACAAGATGGTGTCTTTCAAAAGCCAGGGGTATAGGAGTATGTAACAAGCGAGCCATTTAATTGAAAAAACTAAACGTGACAAACGGTTGCAGGATCAGTGAAGGTTGATTTTTTAATTGAAAGTATAACAGGATCAGTTACAATAAAATCGTCAATACGCATACCATGGGCGAGTATCATGGGTAACATTATTTCGAAGCTTTATTAATACAATAATCAATAATGAAAAATCGACATCAATAGGGTTGTCCGTATTCCTAGTCAGTACCCTTCCCCGCCCGCAATGTGCATAAAGACCGCATACATCCCCCATAACATCAAGGCTAAGTAACTAGAACGTCATAAGGAGTTGCAATTCGCTCCCATACTGGCGCCATTTTGGTCGAGGTCAGGCAGGACCAGAGTATAGTTCAATGTGTCCAATAAGTAGCGGCAGGACCAGAATCCCTTTCGGCAGTTCTGGCTTCGTCATTACGAGCACTAGAAAACAAGACATTCTGGGCAATACCACCCTTGACGCGGCCCTTTATGCTACAAGATGGTGTCTTCCATTCAGAAAATATTGTTGGCAGCATTTTGAAAGGAAAGATAAACGGCCGTTCTCCTAGTGAGTCTCACATTGTTACATTTATGAAGAAAAAGCCTGAAGAATGTACAAACTGAAAACCAGTTTTTGTCTGCATAGCTTCAGCAGCAACACTTGAGTCAACTTTGTGCGAAGCCGCCATCTTGATGCAATCAATACCGTCCCCCTGCACACATTCAGGGACCAGGCCGCATTGCGAGGGCACCGCAGGACGTGTCTTCAGGTCAAACGGATTGTGGGACAAGGTCCAGAAGACAAGAGTCACCAAAAGGCTAAAAGTCCCGCCGGACCCCGGGAGCCGGCCGCCTATGTCGGGGGCGATCTCAGATGGTGTCTTCCATTCAGAAAATATTGTTGGCAGCATTTTGAAAGGAAAGATAAACGGCCGTTCTCCTAGTGAGTCTCACATTGTTAAATTTATGAAGAAAAAGCCTGAAGAATGTACAAACTGAAAACCAGTTTTTGTCTGCATAGCATCAGCAGCAACACTTGAGTCAGCTTTGTGTGAAGCCGCCATCTTGATCCAATCAATACCGTCCCCCTGCACACATTCAGGGAGCAGGCCGCATTGCGAGGGCACCGCAGGACGTGTCTTCAGGTCAAACGGATTGTGGGACAAGGTCCAGAAGACAAGAGTCACCAAAAGGCTAAAAGTCCCGCCGGACCCCGGGGGCCGGCCGCCTATGTCGGGGGCGATCTCAGATGGTGTCTTCCTTTCAGAAAATATTGTTGGCAGCATTTTGAAAGGAAAGATAAACGGCCGTTCTCCTAGTGAGTCTCACATTGTTACATTTATGAAGATATAGCCTGAAGAATGTACAAACTGAAAACCAGTTTTTGTCTGCATAGCATCAGCAGCAACACTTGAGTCAGCTTTGTGTGAAGCCGCCATCTTGATCCAATCAATACCGTCCCCCTGCACACATTCAGGGAGCAGGCCGCATTGCGAGGGCACCGCAGGACGTGTCTTCAGATCAAACGGATTGTGGGACAAGGTCCAGAAGACAAGAGTCACCAAAAGGCTAAAAGTCCCGCCGGACCCCGGGGGCCGGCCGCCTATGTCGGGGGCGATCTCAGATGGTGTCTTCCATTCAGAAAATATTGTTGGCAGCATTTTGAAAGGAAAGATAAACGGCCGTTCTCCTAGTGAGTCTCATATTGTTACATTTATGAAGAAAAAGCCTGAAGAATGTACAAACTGAAAACCAGTTTTTGTCTGCATAGCATCAGCAGCAACACTTGAGTCAGCTTTGTGTGAAGCCGCCATCTTGATCTAATCAATACCGTCCCCCTGCACACATTCAGGGAGCAGGACGCATTGCGAGGGCACCGCAGGACGTGTCTTCAGATCAAACGGATTGTGGGACAAGGTCCAGAAGACAAGAGTCACCAAAAGGCTAAAAGTCCCGCCGGACCCCGGGGGCCGGCCGCCTATGTCGGGGGCGATCTCAGATGGTGTCTTCCATTCAGAAAATATTGTTGGCAGCATTTTGAAAGGAAAGATAAACGGCCGTTCTCCTAGTGAGTCTCATATTGTTACATTTATGAAGAAAAAGCCTGAAGAATGTACAAACTGAAAACCAGTTTTTGTCTGCATAGCATCAGCAGCAACACTTGAGTCAGCTTTGTGTGAAGCCGCCATCTTGATCCAATCAATACCATCCCCCTGCACACATTCAGGGACCAGGCCGCATTGCGAGGGCACCGCAGGACGTGTCTTCAGGTCAAACGGATTGTGGGACAAGGTCCAGAAGACAAGAGTCACCAAAAGGCTAAAAGTTCCGCCGGACCCCGGGAGCCGGCCGCTTATGTTGGGGGCGATCTCAGGCCACACCAGGGCAACAAGACTGAGATCAATTTGCTCATACTGATCCATAACGCCCTGGCCTCTCCATGTCGTAGGCCGCAAGAGTGGGCGAAACTCAGCTGGCCGAGCGAGACTTGGGGAGGGCGCAGGAGCCAAGCGCCCCATCCCAGTCCGCGCTACCACACCGTCCCTCGGGGGCCTCCGTTAAGCTGTTCAGGGAGGCATCGCAGGCAGCGGTTCTTTAGATCAGTGGATCTCACCGGCAAGGCTCCCCTCCGTCAGCAGCGATCGTTGGCGCTGTGGTTGTGGCCGGAGGCTCCTTCTAGTCAACGCCCCGGCCTCTCCATGTCGTAGGTCGCAAGAGTGGGCGAAACTCAGCTGGCCGAGCGAGACTTGGGGAGGGCGCAGGAGCCAAGCAACCCTTGTCAGTCCGCGCCACCACACCACACCGCCCCTCGTGGGCCTCCGTCTAGCGGCTCATGGGGGCACCGCAGGCAGCGGTTCTTCAGATCAGTGGCTCTCACCGGCAAGGCTCCCCTCCGTCAGCAGCGATCGTTGGCGCTGTGGTTGCGGCCGGAGATCCCGCCTAGTCAACGCCTCGGCCTCTCCATGTCGTAGGCCGCAAGAGTGATCGGAACTCAGCTGGCCAAGCGAGACTTGGGGACGGGGTAGGAGATAAGCGCCCCCTCCCAGTTCGCGCCACCACACCGCCCCTCGGGGGCCTCCATTAAGCGGTTCTGTGAGGCACCGCAGGCAGCGGTTCTTCAGATCACAACAGAGTCTCATGCTCGATCGATTGAGCTGGCCGAATCAGGCAACATGAAGATGGGGAGGGGGGGCACCTCTTGCTCAACCACCACCTGAGGAGGTGTGGTTTAGTTCTAAACCAATGAAAAGTGTTACTTTTAGGTCACATGACCTAGCCTACATCATTAGGAAACCAAAAGTGAAATGAACCAATGAAAAGTTTTATTAACAAGTCACATGACCTGTTATGCTTACGTTACGCGCTTCGCGCCACGCCCCGGATCGCTTCCGGGAAGCTGCGCTACGCGCACCGGATGCGCTAACGCGGCGCGTCATATGACGCATTACGCGACAACGCGATACTACAGTGTTTCTGGATGTTTCAGACTGAAGCTGGCGTCAGCATGAGAGCACCCTGTGGCTACGTCGTGGCCATTCTGCGAGCAATCATGGCAGAAGCTCCCCACCGGAAGTCTGCGGGAGTCGGGGGCCCCGGTGACTCTTGTAGTATCTTCAAGGCTGAGGGGACGCTTTTGGGAATGGGGCCCATGCCGTAGCAGTCAAGCGTCCGAGTTCCAGGGTTGTCCAGAGCCATCCTTGCAGGCCAGGCCCAAGTCTGTGGAGCCAACCGCCATTTCCTGAGCTCCGTGGCAGCCGCCTGTCGCTGTACCGGAAGAGTGGGTGCAATTCAGCCGGATGGCGGGTGAGACGCTGTAATAGCAAGAGCAGGCGTAATTCAGCTGGCCGAGCGAGGCACTGTGCCGCAGGAGCGGGCGCAACTCATCTTGTCGAGTGAAGCGCTGGGGTGCAGCTGAGAAACCTCCACCTGGGGAGGTGGGGGAGGCTCGTTCGCGCCGCCTCTCCCTTCCAGTGCACCCCACGCCGTCTCCTGGCGCAGGTATATGTGATGGTTGGACCAGGGCACCGCAGGACGTGTCTTCAGGTCAAACGGATTGTGGGACAAGGTCCAGAATGGAAGAGTCACCAAAAGGCTAAAAGTTCCGCCGGACCCTGGGAGCCGGCCGCCTATGTCGAGTGAAGTGCTGGGGTGCAGCTGAGAAACCTCCACCTGGGGAGGTGGAGGGAGGCTCGTTCGCGCCGCCTCTCCCTTCCAGTGCACCCCACGCCGTCTCCTGGTGCAGGTATATGTGATGGTTGGACCAGGGCACCGCAGGACGTGTCTTTAGGGGTGTAGCTGAGAAACCTCCACCTGGGGAGGTGGGGGAGGCTCGTTCGCTCCGCCTCTCCCTTCCAGTGCACCCCACGCCGTCTCCTGGCGCAGGTATATGTGATGGTTGGACCAGGGCACTGCAGGACGTGTCTTTAGGTGAAACCCTCAACTATGGCACCCAACATCCAGGACTTATGACATTTATGGAAGGCAGTGACATCGAAGAATCTCAGGGACCAAGCATATCCAGAGTCCTCCCCGGGGTATTTGCACAACGGTCCTCCACCCCTAGGCCGCCAGCTATGCTACCTTGACAGGAACAGTGTCATGCATTTGGATCGATGTTGCAGCAGGCTGCCATGTAAATAGTTATTTAATTAAACGTTTTACCCTGTTACTTTGTTGGTGTGTTGTATATATTTATAATATTTGCATAGGGTTTCTCGTTATTTTGGGCGGGGTGGGCGGCGGAGGAATTTCACTGAAAAAACCATGCATTTGGATCGATGTTGCAGCAGGCTGCCATGTAAATAGTTATTTAAATAAACGTTTTACCCTGTTACTTTGTTGGTGTGTTGTATATTTTTATAATATTTGCATAGGGTTTCTTGTTATTTTGGGCGAGGGGGGCGGCGGAGCAAATTCACTGAAAAAACTATAGGTTATAGACCATATATAGTTAAATATCTCAAGTCCATCTCTGCACTCGATGGAGATACAGGTCGTCGATCAAAAAATGTGCTGGCCACCTCTAATGGTAATAGCGTGGCCAGGGCTTTTGTCAATCCCTCTGCAAATTGCACAGGGTGCTCTTGTTTGACATGCCGCACCATGGTATGTATGGAAAGGAATATTTTTTTGTTGGATTTCCTCTTGAGAGAAACGAGTCACATATCGTGCAGGTTACTTTTGGTGCATTTACTTTCTTTTGATCTTCAGGATAAGTGAAAAATTGCCAGATGAAAGATTCTTTTTTTCTTCTTAAAGGTAGTCGATCATTTTGTTCAGATTCGGAAGATGAATGAGATACGGTAGCCATTTCACCAAAGTCTTCCGAAAAATGTAGGACGTTGTTCTCTCTTGAGAGTAGAAAAGATAGTGAGAGAAGTGGGTGGAGTGCTGCGTGTAAATTCCAGAATAGAAACTAGTAAGAACCAATTGGAAGTGTTGTTTTCATGTTGCAGCAGGCTGCCATGTAAATAGTTATTTAATAAAACGTTTTACCCTGTTACTTTGCTGGTGTGTTGTATTTATTTATAATATTTGTATAGGGTTTGTCGTTATTTTGGGCGGGGTGGGCGGCGGAGCCGAGCTATCTTGCAGCCATCATGGCGTCGAGCTCGGTTTATCTCACTAGTTTCATATTTCTCATGAGGGGTTGTTCCTAATGTTTCTATTTTAGCGAGGTGAAAAAGAGATCCTATCAGTGGCCTACTGATTTTGCTCGATTCCTTTTGTTTTTTCTAACGATTTTTAAGTTAAAGTTTGCTAGCACGATACAGTGGCTAGTCCGCATTTTATATATGTCTTTTTTATTAGGGGTCTCCTCCGGTGGAGTCGGACGATCTACCTCTAATAACCGGTAAGTGTTCCTCTGAAGGAATGTGTCTTGAAAGTGGCTGACTGTAATGTATGATATTTCACTCAGTGACTTTCAGGCCCATGCTGTTTCAAAACTGTGCATGTGCTTGAAGCAGGCGTAGGTATTGATGTAGCATTGTGAATATAGTGCATTGGTGAGCCTTGCTGGAGCTGCATCACAGTTGTGATGCAACTCTAGCAATGTATTAGTTTTTGAGCACAGATGGGTTACGCATGTATGGTGTTTTTGTACCATGGTGCGCCACATTTCAAATGTGGCACACCATGGGTAATGCAGCATTACCATACTGTGGTGCACATTAACTGGTGCATATCTGGGTATGAAGTAGTTAACATGAATCTGCCCCATAGGTTACAAATCCGCGTTTAGTAGACTGTTTGGCCTTTGTAGTTTTCTGTTTTTTCTGTTATTCTATGTAGGTATGTAATATTGCAAGATTTTTGTCACGAAAAAGAAGCCATGAGTATTGGGTTTGTAAAAGATTGCAAGATTTTTAAAATTAAAAAGGAAAAATCATGGCATTGTTTAATATAGTTTTGTAAATACTTATCTTTACCAATGATGACAGAGTAAAAAAAGGTTAACCTGATGTTCGAAAGTTATTCACAGGCTTCTTTAGAGGAAGTATTCTATATGATTGTAGCTTGGGTGTTTCACTTTTTTATAGGTAATAGAATGCATTCTGCAAGCATGTAGTACTCCTCCTGCTACAGCATAAATATTCTTCAGTGCTTATTTTCATTTCGTAAGTGGTATTGAGACCGACACAGAACTTCAATGGATCGGAGGGGCTGTTCCTGTGCATCTGGAGGACTGCCAAGGCGTTGCAGCAGTGGGAGTGAGGCCTCTCACGACAGAGAACTTCAATGGATCGGAGGGGCTGTTCCTGTGCATCTGGAGGACTGCCAAGCCGTTGCAGCAGTGGGAGTGAGGCCTCTTACAGGGGCGTAGCGCAGCTCCTTTTGAAGTTCACAATTGCAGATAACAGGGTAGAGATGTGAGAGAAGTGGGTGGAGTGCTTCGTGTAAATTGCAGAATAGAAACTACTAAGAACCAATTGGAAGTGTTGTTGTGAAGTCACATGACTTCACATGCGCGTCTCAGGACGTGTACGCGGTGATAGTATCTGGTCACGTACGCCATTTGGAAGTAGCGGTCTAATTCAGCGAAGTTTCAAAACGTGAAAAGGAGTAAATCCAAATATATCCGGATTTAATATATGTTCTGAGCTGGAATCAAGCATACAATTGTTAAAGTATAAAACCTTTTATATTTTTTTTAAAAATACCAAGGTGTGTACATTCGGTCACACACGAAAGTTTAAAAAGACATTCGGCTCCATTTAATGAAAATTTTCATAATAATAAAAAAGAAGCCTAGGTTTACTGTCTTTGACGTAGTATAAGTTCTTTGATGGGTCTATGAAGAAATTTAATAAGTTGCAATCGCGAAGTTTTCCCGAAATATATAGGTGGGTGCGCGCACACGGTCGCGCACGAACGAATGCCAAAAAAGGGGAGATAAACCCCCTTTATAATATGCTCCTGGAGCTGTTTTTGGTACAATGAGTTAGTTCTGAAAATAACTTTTTTTTTTTTTAAAAACAAGTGTTATGTTGTTTGATTTTGGACCAGGGCACCGCAGGACGTGTCTTTAGGTCAAACCCTCAAGTATGGCACCGAACATCCAGGACTTATGCCATTTGTGGAAGGCAGTGACATCTAAGAATCTCAGGGACCAAGCATATCCAGAGTCCTCCCCGGGGTATTTGCACAACGGTCCTCCACCCCTAGGCCGCCAGCTATGCTACCTTGACAGGAACAGTGTCATGCAGTTTTAGATTTTTTTAACTTGCAACAACATTTTCATGTGTGACACAGGATCAAAATGAAATGAAGAAATGTATCTTTTCTCGGGGCATTTATGAGTCTCAATTTTTAGTTTAGTAAGAATGAGGCTCTGCTCTCCGTACAGAAGAATTTCTCCACACTCGTTGCATTTCATGTGCACCTTTGCAAGCTATGGTCTCAAGTCCATCACAGTACTCGATGGAGATACAGGTCGTCCGCCAGAAGATGTGCTGGCCACCTCTGATGGTAATAGGGTGGCCAGGGCTCTTGTCGATGCCTGTGCAAATTCCACAGGGTGCACTTGTTTGACATGCCGCACCATGGTATGTATGGAAAAGGAATATTTTTTTCTTGGATTTCCTCTTGAGAGAACCGAATTGCATATCGTGCAGGTAACTTTTGACGCATTCACTTTCTTTTGTTCTTCAGGATAAGTGAAAAATTGCCAAATAAAAGATTCCTATTTTCTTTTTAAAGGTAGTCGCTCATTTCCTTCAGATTCGGAAGATGAATGCGGGGCGGCAGCCATTTCAGCAAAGTCTTCCGAAGGGTGTTGAACGTTGTTCTCTTTTGAGAGTAGAAAAGATAGTGAGAGAAGTGGGTGGAGTGCTCCGTGTAAATTGCAGAATAGAAACTACTAAGAACCAATTGGAAGTGTTGTTTTCAAGTCACATGACTTCACATGCGCGTCTCAGGACGTGTACGCGGTGATAGTATCTGGTCACGTACGCCATTTGGAAGTAGCGGTCTAATTCAGCGAAGTTTCAAAACGTGAAAAGTAGTAAATCCAAACATATCCGGATTTAATATATCTTCTGAGCTCGATTCAAGCATACAATTGTTAAAGTATAATACCTTTTATATATTTTTTTTAAATACCAAGGTGTGTACATTCGGTCGCACACGAAAGTTTAAAAAGACATTCGGCTCCATTTAATGAAAATTTTCATAATATTAAAAAAGAAGCCTAGGTTTAGTCTCTTTGACGTATTATAGGTTCTTTGATGGGTCTATGAAGAAATTAAATAAGTTCAGATTGCAAAGTTTTCACGAAATATATAGGCGGGTGCGCGCAGTCGGTCGCGCACGAAAGCCTGGAAATGCGCTATCCATTTTATTGAGAACTGTTGCCGAGAGTGCGCACACCGGGTCGTGCACGAAAGTTTAGAAAGGCTATTTTTATTTACAGGCAAATTTTAATGCGTTGAAAAAAAGGCAAGGTACAGACTTTCTAATTCTGTATCGCTTTACAAGGAGTCTCTATGCAACTTGAACAGTGAAGAAAACGGCTTGTTTCTGAAAAAAATATTGCCAGAACTTTATTGACAAAAGTATAGGTTGTATACACAAGATATTTCTGAATTAGCATTTTAAAAACCTATGAAATTCACTGAAAAAACCATAGGTTTTACACACGTTATAGTTAGGAAGTAGCATTTACAAAACCTATGAAATTCACTGAAAAAACCATAGGTTTGACACCAGTTATAGTTAGCTGGAAATTTTACTGATATAAAACCAATGAAATTCCACGTTATAGTTAGTTGGACTCACTATAACTTGCGCGTGTAATGCACTGCTGATGACGTCACATATTACATCACTCATGACATCACTGATGACACCATCCAGTGAATGTGTGTCTTTCTGAAAAATAAATATGTGTTATATATGTATATATTATTGAATATCTTAGTGAATACATATATTACTGAGTAATGCTTAAATATTTAAATATATGTATTAGTGTTTCACTTTGTGTATAAGTGGCTGCATGGGTTGATGAGTAGCTACATGTGTATGTATATAGGTTATTAGATGTTTTTCTTAGTATCAGTATGAGTGTTTGCATAGTTTGGTGGGGGTATTACTTACTACATAGATTCAAGAATGACTGAGTCTCTGTTTGTATGTGTTTTGAAGACAGCATATGTGCACGACTGTATGGGTGGATTAGTGTGCATATGTCTATTGACATCTATACTGCTGCTTAGCGCTTCGCGCGCATGCTGCTAAATGCTATTTTAAAACGACCTTGTTTGTTTAGAATATTTGTTTCTTAGTCATTTGTATTGTTTTAAATCAGCCCTCTTACCTGCAGCCTAATTGTTATACCACCGCTATTAGAGCGGGTCCGGTTCTCGGGGTGGGCTCAAATCGCGGTAGACATCCTGGAGTGGGGTAGTTTGGTGTTGTTGCTGTTTGCTGGGCGCCATCTTTTAGGAAGCGCTTTAGGGCACTCTAGTGCGCAGAAGCACACGGGGGACGCCTATTTAAGGCGAGCTGCCCCAGGGTCAGTCCTACTGACATCTATACTGCTGCTTAGCGCTTCACGCGCACGCTGCTAAATGCTATTTTAAAACGACCTTGTTTGTTTAGAATATTTGTTTCTTAGTCATTTGTATTGTTTTAAATCAGCCCTCTTACCTGCAGCCTAATTGTTATACCACCGCTATTAGAGCGGGTCCGGTTCTCGGGGTGGGCTCAAATCGCGGCAGACATCTTGGAGTGGGGTAGTTTGGTGTTGTTGCTGTTTGCTGGGCGCCATCTTTTAGGAAGCGCTTTAGGGCGCTCTAGTGTGCAGAAGCACACGGGGACGCTTATTTAAGGCGAGCTGCCCCAGGGTCAGTCCTACTGACATCTATACTGCTGCTTAGCGCTTCGCGCGCACGCTGCTAAATGCTATTTTAAAATGACCTTGTTTGTTTAGAATATTTGTTTCTTAGTCATTTGTATTGTTTTAAATCAGCCCTCTTACCTGCAGCCTAATTGTTATACCACCGCTATTAGAGCGGGTCCGGTTCTCGGGGTGGGCTCAAATCGCGGCAGACATCTTGGAGTGGGGTAGTTTGGTGTTGTTGCTGTTTGCTGGGCGCCATCTTTTAGGAAGCGCTTTAGGGCGCTCTAGTGCGCAGAGGCACACGGGGGACGCCTATTTAAAGCTCCCTGCCTAGCGCAGCGGGAACGCCTCTCGCTTAGCCTGAGTCGTGCCAGAGTCCTGCCCGTCTGCGCCCGTCCGCGCCAGACCGGGCTTGACTGGGCATAGGGACTCGGTTTACAGTTATGTCTACTTCTGCACTTCAGGCTGCACCTATAAGATCTTATACAGGTGAGTTTCTGCGATCTCTACGTTCTCCCTCCTTTGACTCATGCTCATGTTGCGTCTTACCGATCCACAACTTCATCTGTGTAGGCTGTAAATTCCGTACAGGTAAAATGTCCACTTGCAGGGCCTTGAAACCGGTCCATTCGCGTGGTCGAAGAAGGACTAAGGTACCTCCTGTTAAACACTCTGATCTCCAGTTCTGGAATATTAATTGCCGGTCCCTACCCAAACATAAATCAAACATTTTTGATTTTTTGGTCACTGAGCAACCCGACGCCTTGTTCCTAACGGAAACTTGGCTACATGGTAGCTCTGGACCGGATATTGCGTGTGCTGTCCCGAATAGTTATGTCATCCTGAGACAGGACCGAAACTCTGGCAAAGGAGGGGGTATTGCAATAATTTTTAAGTCTTGCTACGTCTGCAAACTGGAAACTTTTCCTCTTCCTGGATGTGAGGCGGCGCTTTTTAAACTTGCTATTAACCCTCAACTTACTCTATCTGGCCTTTTAATATACCGCCCTCCCGGGAATGCTCAAACCTGGATATCTGCGCTCAGTGACTCCATAGCCCCTCTACTTCTCAAAGCTGCAAACTTCACCATTCTTGGTGATTTAAACTTACATCTCGATGATTCTTCTTGCGCCATTAGTAAGAGTTTCTTAAATGACCTCGAGGTGTTGAGTCTGACGCTGTGCAACTCGGGTCCCACTCACTCTGCGGGGCATCAATTGGATCCAATCCTTTCCAATCTTTCCTTTGATTGCTCACAGAGTGCTCGTCCTTTGGACTGGACTGATCATTATGCAGTCCACTTCGCCCTATCTGACATCAAATTGCCTATCTGGAATAGACAGGGTAAGGGCGAATTAGTCCACAGATGGGGTAAATTAGATATTTTAAAATTCAATCAGTATCTTTTTGATACTCGTCCTCTGAATGACGAAGCCCCTCTTAAAGATCTGAACTCGGCAGTTGCATCATGACTCACGAATGCTGTAAATATTGTGCTTCCCCCTACTCCGAGACTATCCAAACTTCATCGTTGTCCGGCCCCATGGTTCTCGCCCGATTTAAAGGTTCTGAGGACTCACTGCAAGGTCTTGGAAAGGAAATGGAGGCGCACCTATTCTGCTTCTCGGAAAACCGTCTACAAAGAAGCATTGAAAGGATACCACTCTAAGTGCAAAGAGGCAAGAGCTATTTACACGACAAACATAGTGTCGCAAGCTCAGAATTGCCCTCGCACTCTTTTTGCAGTGGTCAAAAAACTGACAGGTGCCGACACACTACCGACCCCCCCCAGTTTTGGAAGAAGCCCAATGTAATTCCATTGCGGAATTTTTTATAGCTAAGGTTGAGCGCATCAACAATTCCATGAGTGCCTCTAACACAGCAGTTCAGTCTCAACTGGGGTGTGTGACTACGACCACCCCTTCACCCGCGATGCCATTGATAACGAATTGGCTCTTGTTTGACGATGACTCGTTTTTTGCCTGCTTGAACAGTGTGAGATCTGGTTCACCACGCGATCCGGTGCCTGCTAAAATGTTAACGTTGCTCGATCTTGAGTGCCGGCGCCCTCTCATGAGACTCCTAAATACTTCTTTAAGTGAGTCCCGTGTGCCACAAGACTGGAAACATGCGATGGTGATCCCACTCCTGCAGAAGGCTGGTGCGGATACTTCTAACCTCTCCAATTTTAGACCTATTTCCCTATTGCCTATCTTCTCTAAGATACTGGAGAGACATGTCAACACGCAGCTTACTCTGTTTATTGAAAATCAGGGCTTTTTACATCCATCTCAGTCCGGTTTTCGGGCCCACTATTCAACTGAGACCGCATTATTAGGGGTGACGGAGAGACTTCGGCACGGCATCGATCGCGGTGAAACTTCTGCTCTCATCCTTTTGGATTTGAGCGCAACGTTCGATACCGTGTCCCACTCCATCTTACTAAATTCTCTCCGCTCCCTTGGAATAGCTGGCCCCGCACTTGCTTGGTTTGCCTCCTATTTAAGTGAGCGCACATTCCAAGTTTTTTCCCAGAAAGCTGCATCTACAATTTGCTCTTCGGCGTATGGTGTCCCTCAGGGGTCTATTCTCAGCCCGTTGCTTTTCAATATTTACATCAAACCTCTTGCTACCATCGCAGAGGAAGCCGGGCTGAGTATTTTTTCGTACGCCGATGACACGCAGATCGTCTTTTCCCTCTCCAGTGCCGAAGATGGCAACGTGTCTGGTCTAAAAATTGGTTTGTCACTTGTGGCTGAGTGGATGCAGACATGAGTCCCTTGCTCATTGCACCATCAGGATTCAAGAAAGCCGGGCCGAAGACGGCTGTAATGCCAGAAACCGGTTCCCGGAAGCTTGTTTCCTTTCCAGTGTAAGAATTGGCTTTTGTAGTCTGGTCTGCCCTGTTCCCATGATGCACTGGGCCAGGGACAGACTAATTTGCATACAGCCAGGTTCTGAAACTGGGATGGTGCAATGAGCTAAAAAACGGTGTTGGATCTAGCCCAGATCTCTTGACTGGGTGAGAGTATTCTGCTTAATTCAGAGACTCTGTCCCTCACCACCCCTTGTTGTAAATATTTTTGTCCACCCTAAGCGTGGAAGGGTATACTCAGACATGAGTCCCTTGCTCATTGCACCATCAGGATTCAAGAAAGCCGGGCCGAAGACGGCTGTAATGCCAGAAACCTGTCCCCGGAAGCTTGTTTCCTTTCCAGTGTAAGAATTGGCTTTTGTAGTCTGGTCTGCCCTGTTCCCATGATGCACTGGGCCAGGGACAGACTAATTTGCATACAGCCAGGTTCTGAAACTGGGATGGTGCAATGAGCTAAAAAACGGTGTTGGATCTAGCCCAGATCTCTTGACTGGGTGAGAGTATTCTGCTTAATTCAGAGACTCTGTCCCTCACCACCCCTTGTTGTAAATATGAGTGGATGCAGAGGCATCTCCTCAAGCTTAACGGTGACAAAACCGAGATCATCATCTTGGGGAAGCAGAAGGATCTTTGGGGCCCTCAACATTGGCCCAGCACCATGGGTCCTACTTCTCTTCCAGTCCAGGTGGTACGTAACCTGGGTTTCCTTATTGATGACAAACTGTCCATGAGGCAACAAGCCACCAAGGTGGCGGCCATCTGTTTTACCACCTTAAGATGGCTCCAAAAAATTCTCTGGATGTTGCCCCTTGCCACGAGAAGAACAGTAGTCCAGGCTTTAGTAACATCTCGCCTGGACTACAGAAATGTTCTTTATCTTGGTGCAGATGCTGCGACTGTAAGGAAACTACAGGTCATACAAAATTCATCAGCCCGTCTCCTCTGCAATATCCCGAGGAGGTCTTCGGCTGCGCAGGCTCTTCGAGATCTCCACTGGCTCAAGATCTCGAGTCGAATTAAATTTAAAGCTTTATGCTACATTTTCAAAATCAAGCAGGGCTCTGCCCCATTATATCTTCAAAGCTTGGTTCAACCCTACAGGCCCTGTCGTACCGTGAGATCTTCGGCTAACTGCGACTATGTCATCCCCAGATTTAAGCTAGTGAAGATGGGTGGAAGATCTTTCTCCCATCTTGGCCCCAAACTCTGGAATGCCCTGCCCATTGCCATGAAGACTGAGAACAACATGCTCAGTTTTCGAAAAAAACTGAAAACCTTACTTTTTTTTAAAATTACTTTTTTAGCTGTGATTGATGTCAGTTTTTCTTCTTCAGTCTATCCCTTGCGCCGGGAAACCCACTGCGGGTAGCTGTTGCGCACTATAAATTTTAAATACATTTTTAAATAAATAAATAAATGTCTGAGTTAGTGAGTGAATGACTGTCTTATTAGTGTCTTTATCAGTAACTACATATGTTTTAATGTAGTATATGTGAATATTGATGTATATAAGTGACTATATGTGAGAGTGAGGGATTGTAAGAGTTCCTGTTTAAATTAGTATGTGTTTCTATAAGTGATTTTTTAAGAGAGTAAGTATGTGTAGTTTCCTTAGAAGTAAAGTGGTAGTGTGTGTATAGCTGTTTATGCAAATAAATGGATGTTCAATAGTTTATTTGCATGTGTGAGTATGTGTGTGAATAACTTTTGGATGACTGTCGGTGTGTAACAGGATGTGTACGTGTATCACTACATATGATTAGTGAATATATGTATGACTGACTATATAGAACTGTTGGTGAATTAGTGCATGTATATATAGATGGTGGAATTATTGAATTGGTTGTTGTAACTGGTATGGGTATCTCCATTTTTTTTAACATTTTAGTTTCTATTTTTGAATATGCGTTTCAAGGGTTAGATTACAGTGAAAGGAGGTCTGTCACTGTGTCACAAGGATGGTGTCATCAGTGATGTCATGAGTGATGTAATATGTGACGTCATCAGCAGTGCATTACACGCGCAAGTTATAGTGAGTCCAACTAACTATAACGTGGAATTTCATTGGTTTTATATCAGTAAAATTTCCAGCTAACTATAACTGGTGTCAAACCTATGGTTTTTTCAGTGAATTTCATAGGTTTTGTAAATGCTACTTCCTAACTATAACGTGTGTAAAACCTATGTTTTTTCAGTGAATATATATATATATATATATATATATATATATATATTCACTGAAAAAACCATAGGTTATAGACCATATATAGTTAGGAATTAGCATTTACAAAACCTTGAAAATTCACTGAAAAAACCATAGGTTATAGACCATATATAGTTAGGAATTAGCATTTACAAAACCTTGAAAATTCACTGAAAAAACCATAGGTTAGAGACCATATATAGTTAGCTGGACATTTTATTGACATAAAACCAATGAAATTCCATATATAGTTAGTTGCACTAACTATATATCGCGCACCCGCAATCCACTGCTGATGATGTCACATATTACATCATTCATGACATGGTCAGTGACATCGCTGATGACATCTCTGATGACATCTCAAATGACATCACTGATGACATCACTGATGACATCATCCAGTGACTGTGTGTTTCTGTAAAGTTTAAATATGTTTGATATATTGAAGAATGAGTGGATGTATAAGTGTCTGGATGAAGGATTTAGTAGGTGCGTGACTGACTGTATGAGTGAGTGAATAAATGTGTCGTACTAAATGCATGGGTTAGTGACTAAACTGTCTGAATGTGTGCATCAGTATGTCTGTTGTGATGTAAACTGCTGCATGTGTTGTTCATTAGCTATACGAGAGGCTATATGTGTTATTGATTGGTTGCCCAAGTATTTGTATGGGAGATTGAGTTTGTGTGGGGGTGGCTGGGAGGTGTGTGACTCTGTGCATAGATGTGTGAGCAGTTGATTCACTAGGTGTATGAGTTCAAGAGTGCATGTGGAAACAGCTACATGGGCAGTTGACTGTGTGCATGAGTGTATTGATGAGTGAATGGATATCTCAATGCTACATGTCATAGTAAGTACATATGTAAAACACAATACATGTGAGAGTTGGCATATATAAATAACTGTGCATGAGAGCCACTGAATGTGTGAGTGGCTGTATGGATCATTGTGAACTTGTATCAGGGATTGTATAAGAGAGTAAATATGTGTTAGTATATGTTTGAATAAGTAAGGTGTGTATAACTGTATAGTTGAGGAAATGGAGGTGAGATTGTTTCTTTGCATGACTGACTAGGTGTGTGAGTAACTCCATGGATGAGTGACAGTGTGTGAGTGTCTGTATACACTGAGTGTATCTAAGGTTATATTAGAGTCTGAAGAGGTTTATCGTATTAGCACAAGAATGATGTCAAATGAGATGTCATCAGTGATGTCATCAGTGATGTCATTTGAGATGTCATCAGTGATGTCATCAGTGATGTCACTGACCATGTCATGAATGATGTAATATGTGACATCATCAGCAGTGGATTGCGGGTGCGCGATATATAGTTAGTGCAACTAACTATATATGGAATTTCATTGGTTTTATGTCAATAAAATGTCCAGCTAACTATATATGGTCTCTAACCTATGGTTTTTTCAGTGAATTTTCAAGGTTTTGTAAATGCTAATTCCTAACTATATATGGTCTATAACCTATGGTTTTTTCAGTGAATTTTCAAGGTTTTGTAAATGCTAATTCCTAACTATATATGGTCTATAACCTATGGTTTTTTCAGTGAATTTCAATGGTTTTTTAATAGCAAATATCATAAGCTGTCGAATGTCAAGTACGTGGTAAGTAAAAACATTTTCGTGTTTATGCACACTGATCTGCTTTGAATGCTGCCCCCCACCCCTCATTTCTATTAGGAGTACTCTCTCTTTGCAGATAGTGAAGGGTAGTTAACGCAGGCCTTTGCCCCCGTTGTAATCCGTCGTGCCTGCTTCTCTCTCCATTTGATTGATTGTTCTCTTTGGTTCATTCTCTATTTACAAACAAGCACAGAGTTGCAATACTCTGTTTAGTCTTTGCAGATAGCGAAAAATCGTGTAAAAAAACAAAAGGAATCGAGCAAAATCAGTAGGCCACTAATGGGATCTCTTTTTGACCTCGCTAAAATAGAAACATTAGGAACAACCTGTTGAAAATAGCAATGTGTATGTACATAAGCGGCGTTCATTTGTGTTCACAGTACCCCTTGTTGATTGTTTGAATCGAGCATTGAATTGTTCGAAGTTGGTTCTCTTAAGGATCTTCTCTGCCTGCAAACGAGGAAGAATAGGAATATTCTCTCTCCCTTTGCAGATAGTGAAGGGTAGGTAACGCAAGCCTTTAACACGTCGTACCTATTTCATTCCTCATTGATTGATTGATTGTCCGAACATTGACTGTTTGGGAATTAGTTCTTTTTGGAGGTATTCCCTGTTTGCAAATAAACGTAGGAAAATCTTTGCAAGTAGTGAAAGGGTAGGTAATGCGGACCTTTCTCCCCCGTTGTAATCTGTCATGCCTATCTACTCCCCACTGATTGATGCACCTGTTTCACCCGGACCATTTACTAGAGATAGGTCATCTGGCCCAACAAGAGAGCACCCCTAGTGAAAAGGACATATGCAATAATAACGAAGTGATCACTGTATCCTGTTAACAGAAACTTTAGCATGAAACAACCTGGAAAGAAAAGAATAGGAAAACGAAAATCAGTAGGCCACTGATGAACTTTTTATTAAATAACAAACAAAGAAACGATAACAATACGTAATGATAAAACCTATTATTGTCCTAGAAACAAGAAACGTTAGAAGTAAGCCCGTAATAAGAAACCTGAAAACATCGTCCCTCACTGCCCCAAAACGTGTCTGTCCCACCGCCTGCCACGGCCAAATAACGGCAAACTGGGAAAGATAGAAGTCAGCAGACATCCGCCCCATTCTAGAAACTTCCAAAGGGCAACAGGTTTTCGGCTACGCCCAGCCGGAAGCAACACATATAAGGCGGGTCCTGCTGCCACGCCTCGGAGATCATCACGTAGGGTGTAGCCGGAGGAGAGGCCGAGGCCAGCGGGACCCGGCCAGGGGGATTGACAACGCTGGAGAGTTGCAGGGGGGGAATGTCCGTGTCCTCGACCCTCCCCTCTCTCTCCCAGTCCGGCCGCGGTGGCCCTTGACAGTTTCAGGTAGTCCCGCCACATTCTCTACCGGTCCGGCCACCAACGGCCGGGGCCGATGGGATCCGGCTGCAGCCGATAAACCAAGGAACCCGTTCATGGGGCCAGAGCAAGGGGCGTCCGGCCGACATCCACCGGAAGCCCGGCCCGAAGACGGACGGGACACTTCTTCTTTCTTGAATAATGGCTTTGACAACACTGGGGGGGGATGTCTTGCACATGCCTCCGACCCCCCCCCCCTCGTCCTCATCGCCTGGTCCGGCCATAACAAATCTCAAGCGAGACGCCGTGGGGTGCACTGGGAGGGAGAGACGATGCGAACAGGCCTCTCCCGCCTCCCCAGTGGAGGCTTCCCACCTGCACCCTCAGCGCTCCAGGCGCCCGGAAAAGGGTTCTTCCACTGTGGCGATGCTGCAACGTCTCGCCCGGCAGGGTGGAGCCCGTCCGCTCATTTGACCCCGCGATCGCCAGTAGCTACCGAACTCTCAAAATGGCGATCGACCTGGCAAGAGCGGGCCCAGCATAAAGAAATGGCCCGGTCACTGGTTGACTCCACCACCGTAGTCCTCCACGACCTTGAAGATTCTACAGGAGCCGCGGGAGTCTCCGACCCCCGCAGACACCCCCGATGGGGAATGACTGCCATGATCGCCCGTGGAGTGACGAAACTGTATCCGTGGGACGTCGGCGCTCCCATGCTGGCGCCAGCCTCACTTTGAATTACTAGAATCCTGCAAACCTCAGTTCCGGTGAAAGCACACTGTGACCCGGTAGGAAAAATTGTTGCACCCCCTCCCCTTTTTGACTGATAGTTCAAACCACCGATCCTTTCCTTTGCCCTTTTACCAGAACTTTGGACTGCCTCCCCCTCTTTTACATTTTCTAGAGAAAACAAAACATTAACCACTACATTAGCATAGCAGTTGACACCAGAACTGTTTTCAAATTGAAAACCAACAACATCTTCAACAGAATCCTTTTTGTTTCTGCTGTGACCCTGCTACAGCACAGGCATTGTCCCCAGCAGTAATTCTGCAATGCCGGTAAGAATAGCTGTGGTGCCTACTGGACTCACTCACCCCCGCGGCGCCCCACGCCGTTATTTGCTGGGCGGCAACTTACTAGACATCACCTTCGTGCCATCTAGATTTCAGCGCGTTCTGCTGCCTTGGAACTATTCGCACAACAGACTGCTACTGACGACCCACCCCCAGGCAACATCTTCTGAATTTTCATAATTTGAAAGAACTAGTAACATGTCCTCATCAGGAATTTCCTCATGAAAAGTCTGCAATGATGATTCTTGTAACTCTATGGTCTCCAAACATTCGATAAATTCGCCATCAAGAGATTGATCAAAAAAATCATTCAAGTCATCTCCTCCTTGTGAGAATATTTCATTATTGGTGCTGTCAATTTCAATAAATGTATTGGATAATTCAAAACAAATTGCCACGGTCTCTTCGTTGTTTAAATGTTTTTACTGTTTTTGTTTTGTTGTATATATTTATAAGTTATTAAAGTTTTATAATCCTACTACTTTGTTGGAGTGCTATATATTTTTAATGTGACACATAATTGTAAAAACTTTGATGTACAAAGAGTCATCCCTGGAATCTTCCGCTTCAGGCTCGGTCCCCTCCCCAATCACAATACAGGATGGTTTTCAGATAGTAGGAACGCGTGTGGTTTGACGGATCTCATCGGGTGGGGGCCTTGATCTACTATAACTCCTTTGAAGAGGGGTGATTCTTTACAGCTGGGGCCATAAACTACATCTGCAGGGCTAGCTGATAGCCTGGACAATCGGACACAGAGGAAGAGGAGTGTCAGAGGGTGCGGTAGTGAATAGGGCGAAAGGGAGGTGTCGGGCGGGCACAGAGTGTGATTCTCAGGGAAGAGCAGCGCAGATGGGGAGAGGTTTATTGCCCATGCATAACACAGAGAGCGGGGGTGACCAGTGCCTGGGGAAGATGCTTGCGAGGGTGGGGAGCCATGCTACGAATCGACAGCGTGCAGAGAGTGGGTCTGGTCAAGGCATCTAAAATGGCTGCTGTGCACGACAAAAGTGTGGCATTTCAAAAAAGGCAAGATGGCGCAAACAATGTTTTTCAACACTTCCTCATTTCCTTCGAATCGAACGTTAACAGACGTTGGTGCATATTACCAAAGTTAAGCGATATTTATCTCTAACGATGCTTAGCAACGAATTTTTTACCGCTAAGCATCGTCAGAAATTATCGAAGATAAACCTTGCTATTATCAAGGTTTATCGCAAATGCGATAAAAAACGACCGCAATGCATTAATATCGCTGAAAACTCAGCGATATTCATGCATTACCGAGCTAATGCTCTTAGCCATGTTATCCACCTCCCATTGGATAACATGGCTAAGAACTGCTCAGGGCAGGTGTTAGTTTTTGGAGATATTCGCGCTTAGCGCGAATATCTCCAAAAGTTGGTAATAGGAGATATATATCTTGCATGTTGTAACGCAAATTATTGTGGTATATGGAACTCATACCATAATCTCTCAGGAAAGCAGAAACTGATCCTTTTGGGACCGCCTGAGAAGGCCTAGGGGGTGAGGGGTACTCTACTTTGCCCCCTTTTCACGTTCCGAACTATTTTATTTTACTCTCTTCTGTAATTACACAAAATAGCAGCGATAAGATGCATCAGAGACACACAGTGAGAGAAAGGAGGCCGGAGATGAAGAAGAGATGTCAAATACACATTGGAGATAATATAGTGGGAGAAGGGAAGTAAATATGAGTAAACTTACCATGTAACATAAAAATGTTGCACTCTATACTATAAGTCTCATTTTATACTACAATCACTTCGCTACAACCTCATAAATTAAAAATAAAAATGAATAATGTCTCAAACAATTTTTGATTTCTAAATATAAATTTATTCTTCTGAATTTTCTAAATTTGAAAGAACTACTAACATGTCCTCATCAGAAATTTCCTCTTCAATCATCTCATCTGGAATCTCCTCATTAAAAGTCTGCAATGATGATTCTTGTAACTCTATGGTCTCCAAACATTCGATAAATTCGCCATCAACAGATTGATCAAAAAAATCATTCAAGTCATCTCCTCCTTGTGACAATATTTCATTATTGGTGCTGTCAATTTCAATCAATGTAGTGGAATCATTCAAGTCATCTCCTCCTTGTGACAATATTTCATTATTGGTGCTGTCAATTTCAATCAATGTAGTGGACAATTCAAAAGAAATTGCCACGGTCTCTTCATTGTGAGCCATTTTATTTTGAAATTGCTTGCTGTAAATTGCAGAAAAAAATAATCACTTTTATTTATCGTTTTTAGTAATACATAATATAAAACTAACTTTATCAAGTATTTAGTATAACAGAAGGACTGCAAATAAATAACAGAAAACATTTTTCAAATTATCTTCAAGTGTACAACATAGTTCCCCTTACAAATTAACAACTCACCTTTTTAAAAGTAGGAGAAGTGTTAGTACTGTGTAAATCAAACACCAGAAATTCACCACCAAAAATTCCTCACAAATGTACCTCAGACAGTAGTATCACAAAATGGCTGTGGTTTCCTCTCATTTGAGATATATACATAACCAATTAACTTTCATCACACACAAATACAAAACCAAAGTAACATTTTAATTGGTTCTAAATTTCAACACTTTCAAATGTGTTTTCCCCATGCAATTTTCCATAGGACATTTACACACGTCTACAGCCTGAATGGCTGAACGGAATTACACCAAACTTGGCAAAATGGTACATCAAACCTAAGAGGTCAGGAAGGATCTACTATGCCCCCTTATGGTCATTTGCCCCTTCGCTTTGGCCTCCTCTTGTCTCTCGATCCTACCGAGAGACAAGATGGCGGCCGCTACGGACTGTTTGGAATGTTTACAGACGCCGGAGAACCAATCAGCTTCGCAAAGCTCCGTAACGCGAACAGTACGCGAAGCGGAGCGCTGTTACAGATATATATCTTTTTCTGAACATTAATTTATCAAAATCCACTGGAGCACATATATTGAGACCTAGCAAAGGCACATCGGGCTACCAGTCCCTAATATTTTGCCAAGTTTCGTGAAAATCCATTCAGCCGTTCGATTATTATTATTATTATTTTTTTTGCCCCGCGGGGCCCTTTTAAAACCTCCACATCAAACCTAGGGGGTCAGGGAGGATCTACTATACCCCCTTATGGTCATTTGCCCCTTCGCTTTGGCCTCCTCTTGTCTCTTGATCCTACCGAGAGACAAGATGGCGGCCGCTACGGACTGTTTGGAATGTTCACAGACGCCGGAGAACCAATCAGCTTCGCTTCACAAAGCTCCGTACCGCAAAAAGTCCGCGAACCGGAGCGCTGCCCGGTCCGCTGTTACAGATATATATCTTTTTTTGAACGTTAATTTCTCAAAATCCACTGAAGCACATATATTGAGACCTAGCAAAGGCACATCGGGCTACCAGTCCCTACAATTTTGCCAAGTTTCGTGCAAATCCATTCAGCCGTTCGGGCTAAAAGTGAGGCCAACCGCCCTATGGGAAACTCAATGTTAAAAACACGTTTTGGGACCCCCCTTTTTTCTCGGCCCCCCCTTGACGAAACCCCCCCAAATGTTCAAGGGCTGCTCAGAAACAACATGTGCCATTTTCTTGAAAATTTCAGCCAATTCCGTCCACAAACGCCAAAGTTATTAGACATAGAATTTTCAAAAATCCCATAGAGAAAAAATCCTAACTATATATACCTACTGGCGACCGCCAGTAGGTATATATATATATATATATATATATATATATATATATATATATATATATATATACATATATATACATTCCAGCCCCTCGAACCTCCCAAATCAACAGGAAGTAATACTCGCGAGGTGAATCAAAACGGCATTTAATCAGCAAAAAGACAAACGCGTTTCGGAGAAAGCTCCTTCGTCAGTGTCAGTACATTGAGTGTGACGCGGCGCCATTTAAACCAATCGCTATGCATAGCTTGAAACAGAGAGGGGACTAGCGCGAGATTGATGTGACACGCGCCATCTTAGACAGGTTTTGTTTATACATAAACACAATCATCTTAGTGGATCACCTTAGTTACACCTTTCTTTACAATTTGTGACGCTAGCAATACATTGATCCAGCGGCCTATAGGAAATATGCCATAAGCAATGCTACCCAACTCTATAACCTACTTCATAAAATACTACTCTAACTCATGGACCCATTAATCAGACATGACATATTTTGACCTACTGAATCAGGTGATCAAATTAAACCTATATACACCTTATTTACAAACTATATACAAACTATATACAACCGCGGTAAATAATGACGTCATTTGAACAAATCCTAACTATTTAAATGACCACCATGGCGATGGCATCTAGCTAATAGTAACCTGCGCTTCTGAATAACCAAGACCAGCTTGTTTTCAAAAGTAAGATTTTATTAACTAATTTTAGAATATTCAAAATATAGTTTTATAAATGCAATTTTATTAGAATTATAGCAAGCATGTTTGAAAAGTGTCATAAGAAAAATACAGTTTTAAGCAAGAAATTATAAGTTTAGCATTTCTAAAATCCTAAGTCCCTAGCTAAGCTAAATGAATGAAAAGTAAAGTTCTTTGAGGATTCTTACGTGCTCCACGCAAAGTCCAGCAGCACGACACCCTCATCTGAAAGTCAGAAAGCAGCAGCCAGCCCATCCCTGGGGCATGGACTTTTTATACCTTTCTATGCTAGCTAATCTAAGTAAAGGAAAATTTTCTGCAAAAGTCGATGTCTCATTGGTCCGAGAGTGACAAGTGACATGTCACCTACATTTCAAAACTTCCATTCGGTCATATTCTTTGGGACCATTGTCTTTCTTGTACGTGTTCCAAAGCTTCCTTGATTTGCAACAAATTTGAGCAAAAGTTCTCACTGACTCTATTTCACTTCCTCGGATGCCAAGTTAACAAATCTTCTTTCTACCGGTTTCTGACCTTGGCCACGTCCGACAGAATAATGACAACACTTCATCTTTGTTCAGTGAATGTGATTTTGACGGAAACTTTTTTCAACATGGACATCTCGTGCTCCTTGCAGAATTAAATTCATCTTTTAGCAAACTCGAGCAAACTAGGCCCAAAAGCAGGCAACTTATTTTTCTAGTATAAAACAAACACAAGAAAAGTATTAATGTAAGAAATATTATTTATTCTGTTTCCACCCTTCGTTTACTAATTGATTAACCCTCCCAATTAGTCTAATGTTACCTAGCACAAAGCAAACAAATAAAGCAGCATTTTATATCTACCAGTCTTCATGAATCCATGAAACCTTATGTGCACCTAGAATAGTAGAAATGACATCACATAGACAAGGAAAGCAAAATAAGCACATGCTTCTTTTAAATCCGCTGCAGTTAGTAATGACAAAAACGAAAATGACAAAATTAATTTATTATTTTTGCACGAACAAAAGATGCAACAATTATGCACGTTTATGAGCACACATGTTAATGTCCCCGTGTGTAAAGTTTAATCTAGGTTGTGTTAGCATAACACATCACAAATCATTAATATTATTATTTATGTTATGGAAATGTGACTTCACGAGTTTAAACAGATTTCTGTTTTCTATCTCGCTCCATCAACTCCCTCATCTGGTGATTAACAAATCACCACACCACCACCCAACATTTGGAAATTTAGACTTTTTGGAAAATGATTCAAATTCATCTGTGTCAGTATTTCTAAAAATCTGTTTCTGCAAAATCCTTGCAATTGTCATAACGTGCTCTGTGTAATTCCTGCAACTCAATCTCCCTTTCTTCTTCTTTTTTGATTTTATAAATTCTTCTCTTTTCCTTCATTTGTTTATTTCTCTTATGCAACAAACAACCAATTTTTGTCAAAATGAAAATGAATATTATCACAATCAAAGGTGCCAAAATCTTGCCAAGAACTGAACTTCCAATGTCATGGAACCAATTTTTGATTGATTGGAATCTTTTTGAAAGTCTTTCTGTAAATTCTTCTTCTTCTAATGGAATTATCTCTGAATGCATCTCTGTGATGTTCTTAATGTACATCTCAATGTTCTTACTTTCATCAGGGATATATGTGCAACAATGTTGCACATGTAAAATGCCACAGACTCCTCCCTCTTTTGCTAGGAGTATGTCTAAAGCAAGGCGATCTTGAATCACCATGGATCTGATTGCAATGACCTCAACATTCACTAATTGGAAACCATCAGCAGTATCTCTTGACAATCTGTCAACAATTGTGGACAATTTTCTGATTCTTCCTGCGTTCAGGGTTATACCTACAAAAGGTATCACTGCTTGAAAAATATCTCCCAAAACCTCTGTGAAAGTTTCTCTTTTAACCCTATTTACATAATTGTGAATTTTGAACAATCCTTCCGAATCTCTGTCAACATGGAACATTTTAGGAAAAACAATCCCAACATAACAAGTTCCATACCAATGATCAGGAAGGTTGTAGTAAGCCTTGTCACCACAAACAAAATAAATCCCAGGAAAAATTGGATCTTTTCCACCTTTGAATCCCCAACCTCCCATGATCTGATATGTATCTTCACAATTACTTGCACCCACAAAGTAGTTATCAAAAAGTGTATTGTCTCTCCTAATGCAAAGCTTACCACTAATTGGTTTGTCTATGTGAATTGCAACATTATCAAGCATTTTGCCATTAAGCTTCTCATCCTCTTTCTGCCAGAACCTGGATTTAGTATGCTT
Source organism: Lissotriton helveticus (assembly GCF_964261635.1). Lineage (NCBI taxonomy): Eukaryota > Metazoa > Chordata > Amphibia > Caudata > Salamandridae > Lissotriton > Lissotriton helveticus. The sequence continues at coordinate 650,376,802 of NC_136071.1, forward strand.
GACTATCTCATTTCTCTTGTAAATTGCTCTCCTTTCTTCAACCAGGTTCCAAAATGTCTTTCCTTCAGCACTAAGTTTGCAGGTTAAATTATTCTTGTAAGCATACTCATAGGTGAGTTCATTAGTAACAAGGAAAAATTCCCTCATCTGTTTGGCTTTCTTATGCTTATTCAAAGCACCCTCAATTTTTAAAATGGCAAAAATCTCGTCAAAATCTGAATAATAGTATTCTAAGCGTCCAGTCTGATAGAACAAGCTAGCTAACACACTGCATGTCACACCATATGTAAGAGGAAGCATATTGTATGTCACTCCCTCAGAAACAGAAGCAGGTAATTTAACGCAGACATAACAATCTTTTGCATCCATTACCTTGACATATTCACTCAAAAGCTTTGTGAATGTATTGCTTGAAAAATCACTAATAGATTTGTCCTGATGAATGTTAGGTTGATGATCAATAACTTTGCCAGTTGCACTATGTTTGTTTTGACTAACTGAAGCTTTGCTTGTCATGTTGGCTTTGTGAAAATCCTTGTTAATTTCAAATGGAATAATAACAGCTAAAACTAACCAGAGCAGAATTAAAATGAGCAGACACACCAGAGTCATCTTACAGCATCTCTTAAAAATGGAACATCTTGAAGTACTTTGTTCCATGACGTAAGGCATCTTTGGTTAGTTTTGCCTTAAAAGAAAAAATTTAAAAAACTATTTTAAAAATTATATTTTAATGAAATTATTAATTATTTACACCCCCCTTTTAAAATATTATTATTATTTTTTTTGTTTAAACCCTAACAGTATTTCTTCGACCTTATGTCACAAGTAAGTCTTCTTCAACTAAACAACTTTTCTTCGACCTTGTGTCACCTAACAAGATTTCTTCAGCCTTTTGCCAAAAATTAAAAACCTAAAAATCCAATTAAAAATTCTGTACTTCAATCATTGTCACTAATTTCTTCAATTTCTTCTTCCTCTTGACTACTATCGTAAATATCAATGACAGGTGGAATTACTAGATAAGTCCACTCAGGGGATTTATATTTCTGATTTGGCCTTATAATCCTCTTTCCTTTTCTTGTCACTACTTCAATTTTTCTCCCGACTCCAACTTCCTTTTCAGAACCCTTTTGGCTACTGATTTCTTCCACCTGCTCCTTCGGTTTTTTGATCAACCTGACTCTCAATCTTCCACCAGGCCAAAAATCAGTTTTCCTCACGAATCTTCTCTTTGGTTCTGAAGCACTTGTCTCAGACTTCCAAGATCTTTTCTTTGGACTTCTACTTTCACCATCCACATCACTTTCTTCAGTATCACAGTCTGAAACTTCAATTATTGACTCAGGAACTTCTCTATTCGGCAGTTTCACTCCTTCAGGAACTATACTTTGTCTTCCATCACTGGTACTCAGTAATTCGTCTTCCTCCTCCTCTTCAATTACCTCCAACTTCCCAGATTCTGGATTTCCGTTCCTTACTTCAGAGCTTAACTTCTGCTTTTCGATACTCTCCTGGTCAGAAATTTCTTTTGGTTCAGCCTCTCTGTCCTCAATGGAACTTACTCCATTAATCTTCTTTACTGAATCTTCAGTCGTTTTTCCTTCTAATAGATTCTCTTCTTCTCCAGAATCTATTTCAATTATCTCAGAGCCTTTTCTTGTCAATTCTTCATTCACAGGCACAGGTTCCAGATGTCGACCTCTTTGTCGATCTTCAGTATCTGGATTTGTTTCACCTTCTACTTCTGAATCAGAATCTTCTGTAGTATCACTTTCTACATCAGAACTCTCAGGAGTAGGCACTGGAATAGTATGACTAGGATGTATCCACCTTTTCAATCCTCTGCATTTCACTGCATTTGTAGTGACCAGAATTATTTGTCTAGGCTTCTGCCACCTAGGAGCCAAACAATTTCTTCTTCGATGTACTTTTGTTCTGACCCAATCACCAGGTCTCAAATAATGTGTCAGAACTTTCTCATTTGATTGTGCTTCAGTTCCCACCTGATTAGACACAGTACATCACTGATAATATTGGCGGAAGGAAGCCATGCATTTTTATCACCTACCAAAGGTGCATAAAGATAAAGATAGCCCACCCGGACAATTACATTACAATGCCTAATGTCCAGGATACAGAAACTAGGAATTATCAATCCACAAACATCTCTATGCTTTGTTGCGTGTTTTTAAGAAGGTCCTGCACAGCTTTGAAAAATGTGCCTGCTCTTGCCAATTCGAGGGGAACCATGGTACTAAAAGTCCAGTTCATTGTGTTGTGGCATGTTCTTATGCCGTGAATTAAAAAAAGTGGCTTTAATAGTGTTCCCTGGAGATCGAGCAACTTTGGACAGCTGTAAAGTAGGTGTAGAAAGGTTTCAGATTTGTAGCCACAAAGTCTGCACTTGACAATCTTAGAAAGCATTGGACAGTGGGTGATGAAGTCTTTAATGTGTAATTCCAGCATCCTTACTACCAAAATTTGGGTCAGGCAAGCTTTCCAGATTGTGCAATTGAGATAAGATTGAACCTGGAGGCCAACTTGGCTGTCGTTGTTGTATGATTGTGCCTTAGTGGCGGTGTGGACATTGGACAGATTCTAAACTCCCTTAATGTTCACACTGGTGGCAGTATAGGTTCACAACAAAATAAGATAATAGATAAAAAATAAAAAAGAGAGTATGGCGTCTTAACAAACAAGTTGTGAGGGCCTCAGAATGCACAATACTTGGGAGTAATAATTTATTCTAGAGGAACATTCCTCCCACATAAATAGCTAATTCATGCTAAGGGTTGAGATTTAACATCCACATGTATTACCTTATTTAAAACTTAATGGGTCCAATACTAGACCAAATGCTAAAAATCATAAATGCCAAGCTGTTGCCCACCATCATCAATGGCTGTGAAATACTGTGAGATAGAGAATCCATTACAATGTTTTTTCAAAAAACGTTTTATTTGTGTACATTTAGAAAGACACAGCCATACGCCTTCAACCCTGAGGCCGGCGGCATAAATTAGCCCAATATTGTCTTAAGTAACACAGCCCTAAAGCCGACATCCCAAGGGCCGGGCGGCACATGTAGGGCAAGTCTAATGGCAACGTCCTTTATGGCTCAGATATCAAGTGGCATACGGTGTTCGAGAACTTCTTTTCCATGATATTTAATAAACAAACATCAATGAGAATACAACACAAATAACAATGCCAGTACATTTCTGCATTCTTCATCCATAAGTGCAAGTCACGATTAATGGTACGATTTGCATCATCAGGACACATCTTTTAGAGAATATCAGTATGTAAACATGCATAAGTGGGAGTATCCGTATCGTGGCGTGATACCCCTAGTATCTTAGGACATCGTGTCTACGTCACTGCTTTTCAGGAAATCAGTCAAGTAGCACCAATAATCCTTAGGGCGTGATTTGACCGGCATTTCTTCCTCATAGGTGAGTAGTCTATCTTTGCAATAAGTCATATCTTTCAGCCAGTGCTTAAGATTTGGAGCCAGTTTGCCCCCCCAACATTTAGAAACCTGCCGTTTGGCAATCAAGAGGGCAACAGCACAGAACTTACGTCTCCCAGCTTTTACATTTGAGACTAGCACTAATAAACACACTTTCATTGAACAGTCAATTTCGACCCCCACCATGTCACTTAGGGCACCAGTAACTTTCACCCAATTGTCATGTATTTTTCCGCAGTGCCATGCTAAATGAGCGAAGTCAGCCTCTTGTGCCCTACATCTTTTACAATTAGCGTCTTCCCATAAACCATACTTATGCATTCTATGCAGTGTATGATATGTTTGATGTAGATATTTTAAGTGCTTGATTCGCAAATTACCGTTTGGTGTTAGCAATCTGAGAAGTGTGCATGCGGCATACCATTCCTTCTCAGTAAGCGCCTCTGGCAGGATCTCATTCCAATGTTGCATCGCTTTGTGTGAGTTGTATGGGATTTCATTCTGAGCCACCGTGTACACCGTACACTTGATACTAAATGTGACGTGTTCGCTGACGTTAAAATTAAATGTAGGGTATGCAGGCTAGGCGGTTCTACCGGGTAATTTGGATAGTAATCCCGGATTGCCCTTTGCAGTCTATAATAAGTAAAGCGAAACATTACGGTGGGGTTACTAATGTACGAGAAGTCATCTGGTTGACGAAAGGATCCGTCACAGTATAAATCCCCAAACTTGTCTATCCCGATCTGCCTCAGGAGATCCATACCCACTTTTTCCGTGGTCACAGATATCTCGGGATGGTGATGAAGGGGGAGCTCTGGTGCATACAAAGGTAGCTTATGTGCCAGCCGTCCCAGTGTACGCCATGCATGCGTTGTTGCATCTATAGTGTTAATATCCGTAGAATGCAATGGGGGACGCTTGTGTGTGATAATTGCCGTCAGAGGTATCGGGAAGGCATCTCCCTCCTCAACCGCTGTATGTGTGACGTAGGGGGTGGGATGATACCAATGCGCAGCATACTGAGCTTGTGCGCATATGTAGTAAAGGAAGAAGTCTGGGACACCGAATCCTCCCTTCTCATAGGGTAATGTGAGTGTGCGCAATTCAATGCGTGCTTGTTCACCTGCCCAAATTAGTTTCAAGATTAAGGACGTTATGTTTTTGAAGACCGCTTTTGGTGGTGGAATCGGTATATTATTGAATAAATATAGGAACTTAGGGAGGACGTTCATCTTTACAATGGCAATGCGGTCCGCCAGCGATAATGGAAGCCTTATCCATCTACTGACCTTTTCTTCCAGCTTAGTGAGCACCTTGCCATAGTTGGAGCGTATAACCTCCTCAGGGTCCCGACTGTACCAAATCCCCAAATACCAAGGGGTCCATTATGATGACGGGCGGATTGCCTCCGCCAGGGTGGCGGTGGCCACCGCCACCCTGGCGGAGGCAATCCGCCCAACAAGCACTCTCGTTTTCCCCTTCGCCAGATTAGGATGGGGGAGGGGACAGCGCCGGACGCAAAGACCGTCCGCCGCTTGACCGCGGCGGTAATGGATTAATATGGTGGCGGTGTCCAATGGACACCGCCAGCCATATTACAATGGCACCAAGTAGAGGCCTTTCCGCGGCGGCAATGCCGCCACGGAAAGGCAGGCAGGGATTGCTGCGGGGGCCCCCTGCAGGGCCCCCAGATTTCCACCACTGTCAGGGGGCACATGACGGGTACCTATGGTACCCCCCCACATTTGCATATGCAAAGCGGCAGGCACCGCGCGGTGCCTGCCGCTTTGCATATGCAAATGCAAAAAAGCATTTTTAGCATTGTGGCGGGCGGTGCAGAGTGCACCGCCCGCCACAATGCTTAAACTACAGGATGTGCCCGCCACTGTGGCGGGCACATCCTAGTCCCCCCACGGGACCCCCGCCCTTATGGCGGGCGGTGCCGTTCCCCACTATGGTGACGGGCGGACAAAGTCCGCCCGTCATCATAATGGAGCCCTTAGTGGGGTCCGTTTGCCAATCTAGTGGAAAGTCAGGAACATGTGGCGTCGTGGAATCGGTAAGAGGAATAATTAACGATTTGTCCCAATTAATCTGCAATCCGGAGTGGTGACCAAATTTAACATATTCCCTCAGCAGTGGGCTCAGGGTTTGTTCGGGGTTGTGTACATATAAAAGCATATCGTCCGCATATAATGAGATGTGCAATGGACGGCCGGGGAAGTGTAGAGCAGAGTGGTTGTGCTTCTGCCGAATGATGCATGCCAGAGGCTCAAGGGCGAGGGCAAAGAGCAGCGGGGATAATGGGCATCCCTGCCTGGTGGCCCTTGCTATGTGGAAAGGCTCCGAGATATAGCCATTGACCCGTACTCTTGCCGTCGGGTTAGTGTACAGCAGTGTTATCCATGATACAAATCTAACAGGAAACCCCATTCGGTGTAGTATCGTTTGTAGATAGGACCATTCAATTGTGTCGAATGCTTTGGCAGCATCAAGCATCACTGCCGCCGCTTTGGTGTGTGGGTAGAGATAGTCGGAAAGTGCAAATAGAGTTCTCATGTTGTGTGATGTAGCTCTATTTGGAATGAACCCCGCCTGGTCGAGTAAAATCAAATTAGTCATCAGTGGCTGTAATCTAGTTGCTAAGAGTTTGGCCAGTATCTTTGAGTCCACATTAAGTAGTGACAGGGGCCTGTACGACTCGCACATTTCCGGATCTTTACCTGGTTTGAGGAGTGTGATCAGAACTGCTTCGCGCAGTGAAGGGGGTAACACTGCCTGATCAAACCCGGCTCCATACATGGCTACTAGATGAGGGGACAAGAGGTCCACATATGCCTTGTAAAACTCACAAGTGTAGCCATCGGTTCCAGGCGCTTTCCCATTTGGGAGAGTTCGTATGATCGCAGTCACCTCCTCTACTGTAATAGGTTGTGACAAATATTCCCTTTGGTGATCGGATAACCACGCAATGGCAATATCCTGTAAATATCGAAACGTTTCCTGCTTTGGTGCCGTACGTTGAGATTGATAGAGGGTTGTGTAATTATGTACGAAACTGCTTAAGATTCCCTCAGGTCGTGAGTGTAATGTGCCCGCTTTGTCTCGCACTTGCTGTACTGTTTGAGGGCTCCTCCCTACACATATCGTCCGTGCTAGTACCCTCCCAGGCCTCCCTCCCTCCCCAAATTGCCTAGCCAGTGGCCTTTTGGTGACATATTTCAACTCATCCTCTGCATATATCTGATGTTCAGTGTATACCTGCCTGATCTCACCCAGCAACTCGACATTGTTAGTACGGTCATATTCTGTTTCCAAATCCTTCATTCTGTTTTCAAGCTTAGTTATTTGCTCCCTTATATCCCTTAGGATCCCTATTGTTGTGCTCATGCATACACCTCTCAATGTGACCTTGAACGCCTCCCAGAGTGTGCCTGGGTCTTTAACCGTGTTAATGTTCAATTGGAAGAACTCTTTGATCGCAGCTGATATAGTGTCAACAAATAGTGGATCTAAGAGGGCTTGTGCATTAAATCTCCAACTGAAGGGAGGGGGTGTGTAATGAGGTACCTGTGGAGTTAATAGAACCGGATTATGGTCGGACAGGGTTCTAGGCAGCGTTTTCATCGTTGTAGTCCATAACACAGCATTATCCGAACCTAACCAAAAGTCTATTCCAGACCAGCTTCCGTGTGCCATGCTCACGTGTGTTGCACCAGTTACAGTTGGATACTTCACTCTCCAAATGTCCTTAAGGGACAACTCCTCCATAATATCATTCATTTTACCTCTCGCCCTTCTGTGTGGTTCTGAGGACGCTGAGGAGCGATCTAGTGCATTATTCAGCGCTATATTAAAATCCCCCCCCAGATAATATTTGTCTCCGGAAATTCCAGCAGATGAGACCATATTTCTTGGAAAAACTCAGGGGAATCGACGTTCGGGCCATATACATTTACCAGGGTTACATTCTGCCTTCGAAGCATACCAGAAACAATCACATATCTCCCTTGTGTGTCAACAATTGTACGGTCAATAGTGTAGTTGACCCCTTTCCTAATCAAAATCATAACTCCTCTCGAATAAGAGGAGTAATCAGCCGAGTATCTGGATTCCGCCCATCTCGCCCCGATGTTCCTGCTCGAGTGTGGGGCCATATGTGTTTCCTGCAACAGTGCAATATCCACATGATTCCTGTCTAGGCTAGCGAAAATTTGTCTAATTTTTTGGGGATTGGCAAACCCCCTCACATTCCATGTTAAAAGGTTCAACTTATCTTTACTCAATGTACCTGTTCCTAATAATCATATACAGTCTACTACGCTTCGCAACTTGGAACATCGTTCGGTTCAGTTTCGTGCCTGTTGACTTTGTCTCATGTTTACTCAGCACCGTATGGAGGTCAGTAACGCATCTTAAGTGTCCTGGCAATTTCAAGTAAACTAAATCCCAACTAACCCTAATCCCACCCACTCCAGCATCCCAAATTTGCCGAAGCCATATTCCCCTCAAAACAGCAAACAGGTACATAACTTTTTGGGGACCACCCATGTGGAGGTCCGCCGAGGGTACACTTCACCGTCCTCCGTAAAGGACGGGGGCAGATTAATGATTCACAATACAAATCACAGTCGGAACATTTTTAGGCTAGCAATGAGACGTATGAATAATGAATAGTCTATCACGCAATCACAGTCCCATCACTCATTACCATTGCAGGGGGGTACAGGGCGCTGCCTTCACCCACTTGACCATCCCCACCCCTTCAAATATTTGCACATGTCAGCATGTTGGAACACCCAGTACTATAGGTAGTTAAATCATGGCTCCACTCAGTCTGTGGCTCTGTGATACACCATCACAATAGATAAAGTTCATCTTATAGTTCCTAGAGCCATCTACCAATGCAGTGGTTAGTAGTCCATGGCTCGCACCAGCCGGGACCACGGCAGCGACCCAGAGTCGATCCTGCATTCAATAGTAAGGCACTTCGCGCATCAGCGTCTTACATTCAGTCTGAGTCAGTAGGCTTATCTCCCCACTCCCCTCTCTTACCCTTCGGAGCAACTTTTTTGATGAAGTCCAGAGCGGCCTTGGGGGTTGCTAGGAACACCGGTTTGTCCTTCCACATGACTTTCAGTCGTGCCGGGTACAGCATGGCATAGGGAATACGTAATTCACGAAGTTTCGCTTTGGCATCGTTGAATTCCCTTCTTGCCTGCTGCACGGCCACCGTGTAATCCGGGTAGAATTCCAGTTTGTTCCCTTGATGGTGTATTTCTCCTTTCTCACGTGCAAGTCAGAGGATGGCATCACGATCCCTGTAGTTTAGGACCCGGGCCACTATTGGCCTAGGCGCCGCACCTGGAGGAGGTCTCGGCGCCAAAGACCTGTGTGCTCTCTCTATGATAAATATGGGGGAGAACGCCTTTTCGCCAAAAATGTCTTTGCATAATTGCTCGATGTAAAGCTCCATATGGCCAGTATTTGTGGATTCCGGCAGGCCGGCTACGCGAATATTATTACGTCGCGATCGTCCCTCCAACTCCTCCGCCTTAGCCCCGACCATAGCCAGCATTTTCTCCAACCCAGTGCATTTGGCCGTTGTTGTTTTGGATTCGTCCTCCACTGTGGAGATTCGCGGTTCAGCCGGGTCTAGTCTTTCACCCTGCTTGTCGAGTTTGGTGGCCATGGAGTCCATTCGTCCAGTTAGATGGTCTAATTTGCCATTTATTTCTTGCAGGTTTGCTTGTATGGCTGTAAGAATACCCTCCAGCTTGCAACCAACCGTCGATTCCACCTCTGGTTCTTCTTCCGTGTGTGCACTTTGGCCTTTCCGAGTCTTGCGCGCTGTGAAGGTAATCGTAGGTTGTTCCCTATCCGGTTTACCCATGACTCAGATTGCAGCAACTGGTACGCCCCCGGATAATGCAAGCCGTCGCTCAGGAGTGGCTTGGTGCGTTCACGAACTGTTGTTGTGGCTCCCGGTCTCCCCAGCTAGTCACCTGTGCAGTAAGGAGAGTGTAGTGTCGGTTTTTACCCCAGGCAAACAGGGTGAGTGGTCGTCTTGTAGATTCCCTCTCCCGTCTAGTAGCACGGCGTTCTGGCGTGTTACAGTTTTGAATGCGGGGGGGATGGGCATCGGAGCGAGTGACCGTGGGCACCCTGCTGTCTGTTTAGAGTTTTAGCCCCGGGGGCCGCAGCAATCTGACTTGTAAGGGCATCAGTGGTAGGCTTGTGCAATATTCCGAGCTTGGGACCAACTCGACGTCTTATAGGCCTCTGTTGTTAGCGCCATGATGCCACAGAGTCTAAAGCGTGTTATGGTACAGTTCCGCTGGCCCTGGCATTCTTATGTCAGTTGCTGCTACAAGTGTGTAGTCCATGTCGAAATGTTACAATGTGTCACTTTATCTTTTTAACTTTTAAGAAATTCTGGCTTTTTGTATTCATCATGCAATGATTTTAAGCAATTAAGCATGAATGAAATTATTTTGAATTTGAGTAGTTTTTAGCATTTTCAAAAGTAAATTTTACACAACAGGAAGAAGTTGCCCATTTTTGGCATTTTTTTACCCATCCATCAGCTAATTTGCAAAGTAAATTATTACAAAATTGTTGACATCTAAGACTTAATTATGAGCACAGTAGCTTACTTCAGAAAGATCCAGTCAATTATCTACATGAAAATAAATGTATTTCCTGACATTTAAGTGATCATTATAAACCCAAAGTTATACAACTCATCCAATTTTAAAAATCCACCCACCAATGAATGCTGGAGACGTGTGGAGAAGTGTGGCTCACTGGTTAGAGGCGGCAGACCCGTAAGCAGAGAACGGCCCGGGACCAGGGTTCGATTCCCGACGCGGCAGGGTCAGCGGACTCGATAATTCTCGCCTCGGTGCCTACTCTAGTCAGAAACCACACTCGGCAACTCTGGGCATCAGCTTGCCTCATCTTCACAACGGCCCCCCCAGACCGCCGGGGATGCTTGGTCGCACCTTAGAGATACCCATCAGGGACCATCTCTCAGGGTGAGCCAGGACGGGTTCCCCAGTGGTCGAAGCGTGGAGATACTCCTCCGGGAGTTGATTCCTAGCGCTATATAAACCCACAATTAAATTAAATTAAATGCCTTTTTGTTTGCGGTATTACCAGGTGTAGTTTTTCCATATATCAAGGAGACCTTTGTCTTTCAGAATATTAATGTGTTTTCCACACAATGTGATGAGCCTTTCAAAGTTGTTCTTTGTGTTGGCTTGCTGACAAAATATTGATGTTAAAAATATAGAAGTAAAAAATATTAATGCAAAAATATAGAATGCAAAAATATCGACTCCCTATACTTAGACAGGGAAGAACAAAAATATCCCCAAAAATGATCGAAGTAAAAATATAGTTGTACAAAGTATCGAATTTTATATATATATATCTATAAAATAAAATAATAAATATGTTAAATAATAAAATTAATATAAAAAATAAAGCAACATTAATATAAATTAAAAACATGTAATAAATAAACTAAATTTAAAAAGTTAAACACGCATACATAATGATTCATATATATTGACTTTAAAACAATTAAAAAACTATTAATTTTAATGTATTTTATAATTTTAAAATGATATAAAATATATATATATATATATATATATATATATATATATATATATATATATATATATATATATATATGTGTGTGTATGTGTGTGTGTGCGTACCAATAACATAAAATCGATTTAAAAAAACATTGTATTATAAATTAAAACATTAAACTATTTAAAAACCTTCAAACCTAAATTTCCCATTCCAGTGAGTGCAACAGTTGGGAATGTGTTTGATAGCGGAGGGGTTACTATTCCCACTCCAGTGAGTGCACAGTATGGAAAGTGTTGGATAGCAGAGGGGTAAAATTACTATACCCACTCCAGTGAGTGCAACAGTAGGGAAAGTATTGGATTGCAGTGGAGTAACAATTAATATTCTCACTCGAATCAGTTCAAAATTTAAAAAAACAAAGTTTTAACAACAATAAAAATAATTAAAAAACTAAATAAATAAAAAATTATATAAATATGTTAAGAAATTCAAATACAAATATATTTAGTATTACTATAAAAAAATATTATGATGTTAAATACATATAACAAATACCTACAAATATTATACTAAACAAAAGAAAATCCAAACAAATAAATATTTTGTAATTAACAATTATTTAGAAAAAAACATTAATAGATAAATTAACTTTTTTATTTCCTACCCTATCACCCCACACAATTCACAACCCAAATCTAAATTTAAAATAAAAATGTACTTCCTCAACTAACATAATTAATACTCATAAAATGTATTTAACTTTTCACACTTTAACCCCATACTCCCCACAGCCCACAGCTTGAATTAAATTGTCCAAAAATTAAATACACAATTATAACATCCTTTCAATTAACAAACTAATAGTATTTAACAGCGAATTATAAAGTAATTCAATTTTATTTAGTCCCCCTACTGTACCACCATAACAATAAAACCCAAACACAAAAAATGTAAACAAATAAACTAATTAAATATAAATTAATTAATTAATATTAATGATCAACTAATTTTTAATTATTTAAAAAAAATTACTCCCCACCCTTTACCCCTATAAACTCCACAACACACACCTAAAATTAATTACACAAATTCCATATTTAATTTTCAATTAATTAATTAATTAATATTAATTAGCAACTAATTATTAATTAATTAAACATAAATTACTCCCCATCCTTTACCCCTATAAACCCCACAACCCACACCTAAAATTAATTACACATGTTCAGTAATTAATTTGCTATCAATTAATTAATATTATTAAGAATGAACTATTAATTAATAATAAATTACTTCCCACCCTTTACCCCTATAAACCCCACAACCCACACCTAAAATTAATTACACCAGGACCAGGCCAGAAAGGGAAAATGTGAGGGCCCTCTAATGTTCATCGAACGTGAAAACAGTTGAATACTTGAATACTTGGGGGAAAGATGGCGGCCGGCTAGGACGCCAGGTCGAGTGCTCCGGTGAGACTGCCCAGCAAATGTGAGAAATCACGAAGTTAGTGCTCCCAAACCGATTCCCTCCTCTGAGCCTAATGCTAGTGACCCGGTGAAAACCCGGCCCTGGACCTGCCTCGGTCCCTGAGCAGCATAAGAAATTAGGAGACTAACCTCCTTGGTGCTCGTGGCTGTTCTCGTCTCGTCTCGGGGCTGTGCAGTGCTGTGCTGTTTGGCCAGCGGCCTCCGGAGGTGAGAGGAAGGGTGGGGTGGGGTGTATGACGCCGCCCGCTCAGACGAGTTGGTCAGTGGAGCCCCGCCGGTCAGTTTCAGAAGCATGTTTGGTGCAGCCTGCTACACGCTCGGCTCGGCAAGGGCTGTGGAGTGCTGCCTGGGAGGCACACAGTGCTTGTCGGAGAGCTGCAGGCAGAGTCTCCTTCCTCTTTCAGGGCAGTGGGGTTGGCAGGGGAGGCGCCAGAACTGACACTGACATCGGCGGTGGGATCGAAGACCAGGAGAAGCGTTCATCGAACGGGGGACTCAGGCCACAGGTGAGTGAGGGTATCGAGGTGGCATGCTCCTTGGAGGGTGTAGACACAAAAAAGGCTCCCAATATCGTCAGAACCAGGGAGGCCAAAGGGAGTAAGAGAGTAAAAATAATAAACCGGGTGCCTGGAGGAAAGGGAGAAAAAGAAAAAGGCTTAATTGCACAAAGGGCTAAGCAGATCAAGGGGCACCCAGGAGGGAACCAGCAGCAGCAACGGATGAAAAAATTCGAAAGCACTGTGGAGGAAAGGAGTAACAATGGGGGTCAGGCCTTGAAAGAGGGGACGAAAAACGTAGGAAACACAAAATCTGCCCAAGTACAAGTACAAGTGCATGAACTAAGTGGGGAGGTGGAAACTGAGGTGGTCAGTACTGAGTTGTGTAGTCCTATAATAAGTGCCAAGCTAAGGGAGTGCAAAGGGGCAGCGGCACTAGTGCCGCTAGTGCCTGTGGAGAAAGCACACATTGGTGAAACAAGAGTAACCACAGTTCAAGAAAAAGAAAAGGATAAGGAAAAGGGGGTATCAAGTTATTGCCTAAGAAATAGACAATTTCTTAAGCACACCAATCAAGCAGTAACAAAACAAGTAATTGCCCCTCGTAGCACTAAAAGGAAGTCTAAGAAGCAAATTAAGTCAGACCCCAGCAACTTTTACACGAAGAGGAAAACACCCAAGGAAACAGGGAAGATCGGAAGCGCACCAGACGCGCCTCTTCACGTCACTCCCTCTCTTAGATCCTTCTTTAGAGTCCAGGACCAGAGCCAAGTACTTACCGGCAAGGGGGGTCAAGAGGTCAAAGTCGTTAAAGTAGTAGAAAGCAACGCTCCTACTTCGCTATCTAAATCTTGCACACCTAAATCTTGCATACCTGAATTTTGCATACCTATGGCTGGGTCTACAAATATGGCTCAAGTATCAGGTACGTTAGACTCTCAAGAATGTACACCCATTCCTTCTATAACGGAAAGGAGAGGTCTCATGCAAGAAAAGCCGACAGCTACCAAAAAACAAGGACAAATGCAGGCAAGCCCTATAACTGACGGATCGGAGGGGTCGGAAGAGCTAGAAAGCGTACATCCTCAACCAGTAGTAAATCAACTGAGTAGCCATCAAATAGGGGACCAGTTAGGGGGAGGGCAATCTCAAACTCAAACTCAAGCCCAAGCCCAAGTCCAAGTCCTGGAGCTAACCTCAACAGAGTTGATGATGGAGAAAATGATGGAGGAAATGAGGGCAAAATTTGCCGTATCCGAGACAAATCAGAGTAAAATCCGAGAAGTATGTGAAGCACTAGACACTAAGATGAGTGTGTAGAACGATCGGGTCACCGTGGTTGAATCAGTTCTGGAGGGTCTCTCAAAAAAAGTGGAGAGAAATTAGAAAGAGATAAGGGTCCTCAAAGAAAGTGATAGGAGCACCAGCGAAAAACTGGAATCTTTGGAAAACCAGGCCAGAAAAAATAATTTGAGAATTTTTAATGTTCCAGAAGGGAAAGAGGGGACGGACCTAAGGAAATTTATAATACAGCTACTCGAGGAGCAATTTCCATGGACAAAGGAGATAGGACTAGATGGAGATATTCAAAGAGTGCACCGAGACCCTTTCGGCAGAAACAAAGAAAGAAAGAACCCCAGGAAGATCCTGATAAATTTTAAAACCTACACTATCAAGGAGAGAATCCTAAGAGAGGCGCTGAAAAGTGGCTCACATAGCAAAGGTGATTGGACATTTAGGATCAGGTCCGATATTTCGAAAGCCACTCAAGATAGGCAATGGGAATTGGGGCAATACATGCAGGAGCTGAAAAGTTTAGGGGCAACTGTACAAATGAAGTTCCCCGCTGCACTCCAAATCATGTGGAGGAACAAAATGTACAATATAAGGGAGCCTGCTAAAGTAGCTCATTTTCTGGAGCAGATGAAGGATCAAGGGAGAATGCAATCTGAGCCAGAGTTTCGGTCCGGCGCTAGGTCTGGGTGCTGACCCCTAATCTCTAGTATCTAGTCTCTAGTCATTAGTCTTCAGTCTATAATCTTAATCTTGGTCTCCGTAGATGGGATTATGGCCCCTAATCTCCCCAAATTTCAAACTTAATCTTGATAGAGGAGAGGGGACCGAATAATACTGTATGAAAACAAGGAGGGCGAGAGAAAAAAATATATGTATATTTAACAGAAACAAAGAGGGAGTACTACTAGTAAAAAGTGGGCAGTCATGGGGCTCAAAATGGGCTAATAATGCAGCCCAAAAGAAAGAGAAGGGATGTTTCCCCAGGGAGGTTGTTTTTATGTCACAAAAAAAATAAAAAGATAAAAAGCACTTGGGTGGGGAGCAAACTAGGGAAAAAAATGAAAAAAATCCTCAAAAAACAGAAAATGAGTTATCAGGGCCTGCAAAGCCTAGGCTAGGGGAGGACATGGAAAAAATGTATGTGAAAGAAAGAGGAAATGATGGGGAAAAATGTTAACATACTATCTTGGAATGTAAACGGGCTAAGACTCCCAAGTAGAAGGCGTAGAATTTTTGAATACCTAAGGGTTGCAGATTGCGTGATCATTATCTTACAGGAAACACACTTGTTGAAGATGGAGTGGGAGGATATCATAAAAAATGTAAATTGGGTGGATTGCTATGTATGTACAGATCAGGAATGTGTGGTTAAGGGGATAGCGATACTCTTCAAAAAATACCTAAAAGTAACAATTGAAAAGACTGAATTTGACAAAAAGGGTAGGTGGGCAATCACCAGGGTAAGATTCTATGATACCCCGTATACAATAGCGGGTTATTATGGTCCCAATTCCGATGATCCCTCCCCCTTACAGAACTTGTATACCCATCTTTTATCATATACATCCCGGGTCATCGTAGGGGGGGATTTTAATCTGATTCCAGACCCTAAGGTAGAACGTTTTCCGCCCATGAAACAGGTTAATCTCCCTAAAATGCGGGAGTGGTTGGGAATCTATAAAAGAGATCTAGGTTTGGTGGACATTTGGAGGGAGAAAGGGGATAAAAAACATCCTTTTACCTTCAAAAATAAAAGACTGGGAATAAAATCCAGAATTGACTTCCTGTTGACAGTCAAAATATTAGTGGATCAAACTTATAAAATCGAGCACTTGCCAGCCACATTATCGGACCATTCTGCCGTGCTATTAAAATCTCAGTTGAACATCCAACAGCCGGCAGTTAGATGGACAGTGGATCGTACCATTTTTAATGACCCACAGAACATTGTGAGTCTCAAAATAGAGTCGTTAGAGTACTTTGAGAACAATAAGGAGGGTGTATCCCCACAGGTCATGTGGGATGCATATAAGGCGGTTATAAGAGGGAAGATACTCAGTTTGTCTGCATACAAAAACAAAAGATCAAAACAAGAGATAGGAACGCTGGAAACTAACATCAAAAACCTAGACTTACTAATAGTGGCTGAGGCTGATCCTGAAACAATAAAGAAGTTGGAAGAGGACAGGGGTAGGCAAGAAGAACTGCTAACAGGGGAGTTAGAGAGTAGGGTAAGAGAGAAATGGGAGGCAAGCAAGTTGGCGCATTATGAATACGGGGAGGGGTGCAGCAAGCTGCTGGCGTGGAAAATAAAAACAGATGCCAGTAGAAACAAGATACTCAATATTGTCGTGTATTTCTATAGGTTCTGATTCGATCCCCCTATTCCTGACCCTATTCTGGTTAAACTTACTAGCTAGTTAACTAACAGTCAGCCCATGAGGCAAGAAAACCCCCATGATGCAGATACCGTTATCTGACGCAGTCACACTACGGCACAGGAACGTGTTATCTGATTAGGTCATAACGCTTGAGATCTAATTAGACAAGCGATATTCCTCCAGCCCCTGATAAGGCATACGACGTTCTCATAACAAATCAAACCTATGACAACCTGGATAATCCGTGCGGCCATTGTTTTGATTTCACAGAGAACTTTAGTAAAGAATGTGCTAACGAGCAAGTCGTATGACATCTTTATTGACGTACCTATGTCCATCCTTACGTCAATCTCGGCACCTTTAAGGTATAAATATTGCCGACCTTGCCCTATGCAAACACACGCGTGGTGACAAGACGGAGCAGCCATACTTGCCGAAGCCGAGAGCAGAAGCAGACCCCGCAGGCAGCAGCCCCGACTTCCTGACGCGCTGAGAGACGCGCTGCTATCTCAAGCCGAGAGACCCAGCACCGGCGCTTCTGGGCAGCCCTCGCAGGCAGCCTGGAATATCGAGAGCAGAGAAAGAGATACCATTCCTCATTCATCCTAAATTCCAGGTACAGAACTGAATAACCCCTCCTAGAGAATTCTTTAGTTATTCACTTGGCAAAAACAAACTTAAACTAAACTGTAACTTTCTATTCCCGCCCACGCATTAGACTTAGGTCAGGTACACGGGGTAGGCGTATTTAGAAACACCAGTTGAGTACATTTAGTCAAATGTATATGTGTATGTAAATATATTTTATTCATTTTAAACATCATATGGCTCAGAAACCATATCAATGTTTTTACAGTATTATTTTATACTATTGCTTCTAATGTATGCACTTTACTTAACTATAAGTATTGCAATAATATCGATCCATTTCTCTTGTACGAGAAAAGAGACTGATCAATAAATAACATCTTTTATTGAACACGCCCGTCTCTTCCTTTTCTCTACATTCTGATGAGACTAAGAATGCACGTACTGACTGAGTAAAATAATTGCCTTGTGCTCACACGACTCTCGAGATTGACTCTTGATTAGGGGAGAGCAAAGTTGTCATGTTCTATGGTTGTCAGAAACTAAATCCCTTCTTGTCTAATCAGGGGAGTTAATCCTTCCTTGAACATTCGAGAAAGTTTCTAGCGAACTCTGAGCTTAGCTGGCAAACCCAAAAATTAAGTCTAGTATCGACAGTAGTAGACCTAGTTAACGTCTGGCCTAGGCCTTTACTGCTGTAGGCACTATTCCAATGCGCAGAGCCTATTGGGAAAATAGGAGCTACACTACATGGCGCCCAACGCGTTTGGAAAGGGCGATAAAACTAACGTAAGACATTTAGAGTAACTCAGTCGTGCTTTCTCACTCAGACCCCTTTTTCCATTATACTCCAAAGACGTCTGGAGTGGGTGAAAGGTAATATCCTCCAAAACCTCGCAGGAGGGAACTCCTATGTATGGTTCTTGGTATAGTCAACGTTGAAGGATAAAAACATTCCCAAAATATTGTGCATCTAATCTCTGTTTCCATAAGAAACCTGATCTGCAAACAAACATAATACCATCCTGTCTGTAAAATGGCAGAGAGTGATGATGAAAGAGAGGCAATTAGATTAGCTACTGAAATAGCAGATGCTGATGCTACCATGCAAGCAGCAGACGCGGATATAATACTTATTCCGGTCATTAAAAGGAGATCTATAACCTTAAAACTTATAGAAAATGGACTGACACCTAGAGGTGGCACAGTCATATTCGTAATTGAGGCACACGAATATCGGCAGACAGAGGTATACTATACATGGATACATTTTCCAGCAGCAAATGCTGTAACAAAGTACTTCCACTATTACAAAGTAGAGGAACCTCCTGAAACGTACACTCCTTTCGAGGAGGTGGAAGTACCACTCAAATTCCAAGAGCATTTGCTCTTATTTGATGGCGCCCTAATACATAACAATCACATTACAAGGCTCGGTCCTTTAGGAAGACCAGGAGCAACGTGGCCGGTCCTAGCCGGATACACACCACATCCAGACATCGAAAGAATGCCTGCAGCAGAGCTATTAATACAGCTAAAACAACTACTAAAAATTCATAGACAATTAGTTCAGTATGTAATGCGGACTTCAACAATTCAGCCAGCGATTAAAATTCCACAGCTGACCCCTCACCAGGGGAACACAAATAAAATCACACCACAGAACATCCAATCCTGCCTAGGTAAAGTTCCAGCTAAACGGGAACAAATACCATTCTGGTTGGCACAGAAAATTACCCAAATAGAGGCGGTGTTTCCTGACACCACCCCATTAGAAAAACACAGGATTCTGACTATATGTCTCCCAATGGGAATCGCACCACACATTGAGGACTGTGACACTTGGGGTACAGTCTTTGCTTCCATCTATACAAAAACGCACGGTGTTCCATCCATTTCGGTGATACCAGATGTGCTAAAACAAATTCAAGATGAATACGGTCCAGAACCAGCTTTAACTCTTGGTATGAAATTACTAAAAGACTTCAAGCAGGTCTCGGCTATATTATTAGCCAACATAAAAGGTGAAGCAGCAAACGTGGCGATCCGCCAGAGGTTAAAAGAGACAGATATAGCAGACCAACCAGCTGAAATTGCCAGAATCATAGAAAAATCCTATGAAGAACTAGGCAGAGATAGTCTAGGTGGAATACCAGTAAAACCGCAACTGACTACAAGTCCAGAAAAAATATTTTTTAATAATAATTCACCAAAAAAGAACTGGGATGGAAATAAACAGTCCAATCCTAAAGAAAAGAAATTCCGGTCCAGAGGAAGGTCTCCTAGGCGAAGAGAGAAATCTCCGAACCCGAGACAAAGGTCACCTCAGAGTGAACCCTCTGGGAATAGATATAACCTTAGAAATAGGGATAATATTAAAAAACCTGATAGATATCAAGACATTGATACACGTCCGTCTCAATGTTTTCAGAATTCCTCGCAGAAATCGGAAAGAAGAGGACGATCAGAAGAGCACGCCAAGTCCAAAGACAAGGAACCTGCTCAACTGAAAAAGAAATCACAATTTCCAAAAAAGAAGGTAGCCAGTATCAAGGTAGTTAACAATGCCGAGAATACTGAGGACACAACTGAAAAACGGAGAATGGGCTCAGACAATGCTAGACAGCGCAGCAGAGGTGAGCATAGCTCGCAAAGTCCTTATGAATCATCTGGAGACAGTGGACACGAATGAATACCTTCAAGTGGAAACTGCAGATACCAGAGTTAGCAAGCCCCACAAAATATACGAGATAACATTACGTATAGAGGGAGATAAGACTAGGAAAATAAGGGGACTATTTTGGGATAACCTATCCAAGGGCTATGACATCCTTCTAGCTGAAAAAGACTGGCCACCAGAGTTTGTCAGGGAGTGCCCTCATGGCGAAGAAGTAATTATGCCTGCCTTCTCGAATCAAATACCGATTCATAAAAAATATACACTTGCTAGAAAGTGGGCAGTGGCCTTAGCACCTGCTTTATATAAAAATCATGTAGGATGGGATGAGGATTCTCCTCCTCACAAAGTCCAGTTAAAATCACAACCTACTGCACAAAGGCAGTACCCAATTAAGCAAGAAGCTAAAAAACAAGTAAATGAAATACTAGATCAGCTAGAATACCAGGGGGTGATTGAAACTTGCACCTCACAAATGAACAATCCTTTGTTTCCGGTCTCCAAACCAGACAATTCGTACCGTCTAGTTTTGGATTACCGACACCTTAACACATGTTGCAAAACCTTTGCAGTGCAAAACTCACACAGTGCTGCACTAATGAATAACATAGTGCGCAAAAAATACAAAACAACCTTGGACATCTCCAATGGATTCTTTTGTCAAAACATAGCACCAGAGAGCAGATCTTTAACTGCATTCTCAGTAAATGGCACTCAAAAACAATTCTGTCGGTTAGCCCAGGGGTACAAGAACAGCCCAGGGGTATTCTCAGCGAGAGTAACAGAATTACTACAACTATATGATGATGAAGCATTATCTTATGTCGATGACATTTACTTAACAGATGATGACTTGGAGACTCACTTGAAAAGAGTGAACACCATAATACTTGGGTTCGCTGCAGAGGGTTACAAATTCAACTTCAAAAAGTCCAGAATTGCCCATCTGACGGTCCTATTCTTAGGATATGAGTTATCAAGTGAAGGTAAAAGCCTGGCAGACAATTTCCTAGAGAAATGTGCCGTAATCCAAGCTCCTAAAACACTAAAAAACCTACAGTCAATTTTAGGCTTCCTAAATTTCGGAAGAACATACATTGCAAATTACGCAGAAAGGGTGAAACCCCTTTACGATCTAATTAAACCAGACTTTAAAAGATCCAGTTGGACTCAAACACACACAGAAATTTTGAGATCCTTACAAACAGACATGCTAATTAAGACAAAATTAGAAACCCGTGATAATACACGCAACCTTGTGATCCGAGTCATCCCAGGGAGATGCGGATTCACATACCTAACCTCTAATGAGGGAGATAAGGTACCAATTGCATTCAAATCACACTTGTACACTAAGGCTGAAATGAAATTTAGCCCAACGGAAAAAATTCTTACAGCAACACAGACAGCTATAGCGAAAGAACGAGCCCTGGCACAAGGTAAACGAATAATAATCGTGACACCAATACCAGCCTTAGAGGCGGTAACAAAGGCAAGCATTCCAAATGCTAAAGCACTCCATCCAAGATGGATACAATGGGCTAACTCTCTTGCTGCAACAGACGTGATGTACGAATTTGATCCTTATTTAAAAACACAAGAATTTCTCCAATATGAATTTGAATGTCCTCCGCCAACCGAAATTCTGCCTCTAGATGACTACGGCTGTATAATATATACAGACGGATCAGCACAACCCGCAGTAGGGGGTAAACAAGCTTACAGTGCTGCGTGCGCGATTGTTAAAGGTCGTTGGCACGAAGGGAAATTTAAACCAACCCTCACTAAAACACAATCTCTAGGAGATTGTACAGCTCAGCGAGCTGAATTACTAGCATTCAAGATGGCGCTTGAAAATACCGATCGAGAATTCCCCACGCTCATAGTGTGCGATTCGTATTATTGCGTTCAATCTTATAATGAATACTTGCAGATCTGGCTTCAGAATGGTTTCAAGGATGCGAAAGGTGGCACAATCAAGCATAAAATGCTCTGGGAACAGGTAGCTCTTTTACAAAAAGAACTACCAAAGACTCACGTGATACATACACTGAGTCATCAACGTGATGGCGTTCACGTTGCAGGGAATTCATTGGCTGATGAGGCCGCGAAGGCAGCTGTGCAAACGGCTTCCGTAGCTGCCGTCACCCGGTCAAAAACAAAAATAGACAGCGAAATATTACAAGCTGTCAGCGCTTCAGAAAAGGATTCGATAGAACCACTCCCTAAAGGCTTTCCAGTAAAATACTCATACATAACTGATACAAACAATGTTCCTTTTGCTCGAATCCCTGGAGTGGGGGATAGGGCAATTCCAAACATGGAACATAGGTTAGGACTGATAATAGCGGCACACGAAGGGCTTGCTTCTACCCATGCTGGCGTCTCAGCCACTGTATCATTATTAAAACAGAGATACTGGTGGCCACAAATGAGAAGACAAACAAGGAACTATGTTCTAGCATGTGAAATATGTCAAAAAATGAAGGTATCAACTGTGAGACGTCCAGCACAGACGCCCCTTCTAATCTCGGATAAACCATTAGCCTGTGTTTACCTAGACCACTGTGGTCCCTTACAAAGGGATGGTAACTATAAATATATCTTGGTCGCAGTGGACTCATGCACGAGATTCATATGGATGTGGCCCCAGCGAACGGCTGACGCCAGAACTGTTATAAAAGATTTGCGAGTCTTTATCGGCACATACGCAATTGGCATTCTGCATTCGGACAATGGTCCTGCTTTTAGCTCTCGGGCTTATAAGGAGGCCATGGTCAGCATGGGCGTGCAATTGAGGTACTCTTGTCCATTTCACCCTGAGGGGAACGGAATTGTTGAAAGAAAAAACCGTGACATAAAGCAATCTATAACGGCAAAGGTATTAGGTTCGGGAGCTGGGTGGGTCAAACATCTAATAAGTGTCCAACGTAGTCTTAATAACTTGCCAAGAAATTCTCTGAAGGGATTCAGTCCGTACGAATTATTATTCGGAACTAGGATGTTGATCTCTGACCTTGATAGTCAGACTTCAGTGGTAACAGAAAAAAGCTTTGATGTCAAAGACCGTTTGGCTATTTTGCAGGACTTAAACAAAACAAGAAAAGACCTGAGCAACATACAGTTGAAACAACAGCCAACGACCACTGAAGAATCACCACCTGTCCCAGCAAGACCTGTCTGGATTCCAAAAGTCGGGGATCTAGTCAGGGAGAAGATCGCGGTAAAGAAGGAATTTGGGCCTTCTTACAGAAAAGCAGTTCCTGTATTGTCTGTCAACGGGACAAGATCAGTTGTACTACCGCCACTTGCTGGAAAAAAGGAGAACCGAGTTGTATCCATCGACCTGGTAAAACCACAACATGTGGCCGATAACCAACAGTAGGCCAAGTGGACTCCCAATAAGTAGCAGAACACCAAGGTTTGCTACCAGTACAGAGGTCCTATCAAAGAGGCTCATCACATTCGAAACGCCTACAGAAGAACAACAAGGACTATGCAACAATGCAATAGAACTAAGACCTCTAAAAACCCAAATAAAGACATTTAGCAGAGACACACCAATCTATACAGAAGTACCAAGTGAAAATGCAAGAAACAAAAATCCTGAACCAATTGGAACAATTGACAGAACTGCATCCGGTTACTTCATCAACTTCGATGATTCCTCTGACGGTTTCAGCGAACAAAAGACACAGCCATCATCAAAATCCTTTAAAGACAAAGCGAAGGAACTTTTGAAACAACTAAAAGAAACATATCTGATTTCTCCATGGATTGAATTTTGGGTGGGTTTTGGTGCATTTAACATCATACTTTGGCTCATCATGGTATTTACCTTGGGACGCTTCATTGAGGGAAAATATGCTAAAATGGACACAGCAAGTCAGAACATCAACTTGGTCCTCAAACCACACACATCTTCACACGTCGAGAAAAGAGAACTTTCTTCAGAACTTTCTTCAGCCAACTTCACAGCAATTCCAATATCTGGTGGGGTAGCCTGGGACAACACTGACTATGAAATTTATGGTCCGGTCGAGATCCTGAAATATCCACACCAAATCAAGATCTCCTTGAGTGACTTTGCAAAACCAAACTCATTTGCTGATGATTGGGACTTTGAAAGTATAAACAATATGATGTCTGACTTAGTAATGTCTGCTAAATTTACAAAACATGATTATTTGCAGGGTTCTACAAATTATGACAGCATGTACTGCTATAACCATTATGGTAACCATTTCTTGCATAAATCTGCACAACCTAGAAATGTTTTAAATTTTAATCAATGGGAACATTGTGCTACACCTCCAAAAGGGAGCTCTAGAACCGTGTATGGCAAATATTCATATTTTTCAGGTTTTAACATAACTAATGCTGAAACATTTTATTACAAATTGTCAAACAAGACAGGGATGAAAACCATGATAACCAACACAAAATTGATATATTCAGATTCTTTCTTTGAAAAAATGAATACTTTTGGATTTGATTATTGGGACAAACATGTTGATTTGAAAAGTGTTTGGGGTACAAAAGAATGGCAAGTACAGGGTATAGAAGCTTTGTTTAGAGCCTGCATGATCCCAGAACAAATGATATTTTTAAATGACACCGTTCAACAAACCACCTGTCTTGGCTTAGCCAAAATCAAAGATTTAAATAACCTGTCTATTCCAAAGCCAACAATGTTTAGCAATAACTCTGAAACAGATGAAGAAATAGACATAAACCATATACTTAACCAAAACAGAACACATCCTGATTGGAAACAATGGTTGATCTGGCCCACAGATACAAATAACTGTCAAGATAGATTCCTGAATAAAACACAGGGTTTCAAAATAAACAGGCCAGACCCTAGATATCCCCAAAGACATCACCCAGGGATAATAACAACCTACAGTGTGGGCAAATTATGCCTTCAATGGCTACAAACTTCCACACTGCCTGAAATTAAGCAACACCTAACTTTACTTACTGATGGTGCTGACTTGCGTGATTTCATAATGGGACCACGCAAACAGCGTCAAAAGCGTTTCATAGCAGCCTCTGTATATGCAGCATACAATGAGGCCTGGAAGGTTACTCAAATTGAGACAGCAGAAAGAATACGGGAAATTGACCGTATTAATTTGGAAAAATCACTTTCTGTAGTGGACAATGGGTTAATGACTCTGTCCTCCAGAATTTTTTCATTGGACAGCATTGTGTCTTCAGCAATCGATATATTATCGCAAGACTTACTGTTATTACAACATGGTCAGTCACAATTGCGTTCTATTGTACAGCTTGGCTGGACGTTACAAAATCTGCGTTCAGGCTATGTGCCTTGGCGTTTAATCAACACAACGTCACTATTCCAAATCTTTAACCTTACTGATAGACAAATCGGTATGGCTCAGAAGGGTGCTGATTATACAATCTTGAGCATTGAAAAACTAGAAAGATTACCGTTGACAATGTCAGAACGACCTGTCAGTGAATGGATAATCCACGGAATCATAAATATTCCAATCTCAACCTTCAGGTTTCAATACTGCCAAAAATATATACAGGCTGGCATGTACGAGAAATTGGGAAAGGGGTACCTTAAAACAACATGGAACCTGCCCTATTCACATGCATGTGTCAGTAACAAAGGACAGAAAGTGTTTCTTAGTGGCAACAATTGTGCTATGTCACTAAGCGGCACGCTTCTGTGTAACGGTATTAGTTTGCACGGAGCCTGTGAAGGGAATTCATACAACCTTTCATGTCACCAGCAAGGCGCACCTGCAACTGAAATAGAACCATTCTTTCAAAGACTCTATAATGGGAGTTACATTCTTATTGTAGACCGCAGATGCTGTAGTCTTATGCCCGGGACTCCTTATCTCGTCACTACGACGGCGAAGGTCAAGTGCTGTGGACGTTCTTTGTTTCCCAGCTCCTTTCCAGACAGGGAGGCAAGGGCATGGCCCGGTTTGAAAATTACTTCTATTCGAATAGACACTTTAAGCAGAATGAAAACAGTGCTTCTTCAGACGCCTACAAGGCTCACGTCATCTAAAGAAACGTATGATCTACAAGTCGCAAGGACGACTGCAGAGATACATACATTATTATCAACTAATTCCCCCGTACATTTCGCGGAAATCCTGAGCGAAATCTTAAATATTTCTGATACCACAGGGGTCTCAAAGGTATTTAAGACAGTATTTTCGATGGCATTAACACCATTCAAAGCCATACTGGGTATTTTTCCAGACTTCGTCCATTCGATTTTTGGCGGACTTCCCCTGATCCTAGGACTAATTGCAGGAATCCTATTCCTAGTCCTTATTTTTCGTTATGGCAACCCATGTCACAGATCAAACTCTCGCGACAATGGAAGATACGATCCTAGCCATTGGATACCGGGACCGGATATCAAAAATCCTGGGACTATCCCGGCTTAGAGACCTAAACATGACTTGGTTTCTATCATTTCGACCAATGTGGCAAAGGTGTGTTTTACCTGTACTAAGGTGTCTGCTATGCGGAGAAGAATGCGTGTTAGACACCTGTCTGACGCTACAATCGGATGCGCCGGTGGATGCAGATACACTGTTGGTTCCTACCAAGGTTCACGCACTGTGCTGCCCTCAAAGGCTGCCAATTCTGATGACGGCATTCCTGGAATCTTCACCACTGCGATTGAAGAGTAGTGAAGTTCAAGATGAAAGCAGCATCGAACAGGTACGACCTTCTGTCAGCAATGCAAATCAGAATGTCAATGGAGACAATCATGCGCATGAATGCATGGTTACCCCTATTTCCGACTTAGAGGAACTTTCCCATGAAGCTGTTGACAGTTTTTTCGAAAGCCTGAATGATATGATGTTCTCTCCGGAACAGAAATAGAGACTTTTGAGTAAACTCGCACACGGCGTTCCCTGAATTCGGCCTTCAACTTTAAAAATAAAGTCACATGAACAATTACAATCCAGTTCACGGACAGCAACTTTTTTTAGCAAGCCCCTAAAATATTTTTCTATATATTTTTTCCCGGGACACTGATTTTCTGCTTAAAGTAAGAGACTATTCCTAGAGAACTAAGATTTCTATTTTAGATACTTTATAGACTTTATAGACTTTAGCTGCCCGCTGGTATGTTCGCAATAGATTTTATGTGATGAAATGGTTTCGACTTTTTTTCTGTATAGCCATATTAAGAGCCATTTCATGTGTATTTCTCATATACCAACAAGCAATAATGCATAACAATGCGTGTTTACTTTTGCATTTAATTCATAGCTTAAGTGCATACAATATATATGACTGCAATTTTTCAGTATATTTGAAAATTTCGAAATGCATTTATGTATTTTGGGGTGGTAAGGTATACACTATACTCTATAGTATGTTGTACTATGTTATACTATGCATAGATTAGTAGATATGACCATAGTTAGCGTGGAGTGGGTGTCGTGTATTTCTATAGGTTCTGATTCGATCCCCCTATTCCTGACCCTATTCTGGTTAAACTTACTAGCTAGTTAACTAACAGTCAGCCCATGAGGCAAGAAAACCCCCATGATGCAGATACCGTTATCTGACGCAGTCACACTACGGCACAGGAACGTGTTATCTGATTAGGTCATAACGCTTGAGATCTAATTAGACAAGCGATATTCCTCCAGCCCCTGATAAGGCATACAACGTTCTCATAACAAATCAAACCTATGACAACCTGGATAATCCGTGCGGCCATTGTTTTGATTTCACAGAGAACTTTAGTAAAGAATGTGCTAACGAGCAAGTCGTATGACATCTTTATTGACGTACCTATGTCCATCCTTACGTCAATCTCGGCACCTTTAAGGTATAAATATTGCCGACCTTGCCCTATGCAAACACACGCGTGGTGACAAGACGGAGCAGCCATACTTGCCGAAGCCGAGAGCAGAAGCAGACCCCGCAGGCAGCAGCCCCGCCTTCCTGACGCGCTGAGAGACGCGCTGCTATCTCAAGCCGAGAGACCCAGCACCGGCGCTTCTGGGCAGCCCTCGCAGGCAGCCTGGAATATCGAGAGCAGAGAAAGAGATACCATTCCTCATTCATCCTAAATTCCAGGTACAGAACTGAATAACCCCTCCTAGAGAATTCTTTAGTTATTCACTTGGCAAAAACAAACTTAAACTAAACTGTAACTTTCTATTCCCGCCCACGCATTAGACTTAGGTCAGGTACACGGGGTAGGCGTATTTAGAAACACCAGTTGAGTACGTTTAGTCAAATGTATATGTGTATGTAAATATATTTTATTCATTTTAAACATCATATGGCTCAGAAACCATATCAATGTTTTTACAGTATTATTTTATACTATTGCTTCTAATGTATGCACTTTACTTAACTATAAGTATTGCAATAATATCGATCCATTTCTCTTGTACGAGAAAAGAGACTGATCAATAAATAACATCTTTTATTGAACACGCCCGTCTCTTCCTTTTCTCTACATTCTGATGAGACTAAGAATGCACGTACTGACTGAGTAAAATAATTGCCTTGTGCTCACACGACTCTCGAGATTGACTCTTGATTAGGGGAGAGCAAAGTTGTCATGTTCTATGGTTGTCAGAAACTAAATCCCTTCTTGTCTAATCAGGGGAGTTAATCCTTCCTTGAACATTCGAGAAAGTTTCTAGCGAACTCTGAGCTTAGCTGGCAAACCCAAAAATTAAGTCTAGTATCGACAGTAGTAGACCTAGTTAACGTCTGGCCTAGGCCTTTACTGCTGTAGGCACTATTCCAATGCGCAGAGCCTATTGGGAAAATAGGAGCTACACTACAATATCTTACCGCAAGACGGTTCAGATATTTGTTCTGAAGAAGAAGTAATAAGAAAAGAATTCGTAGACTTCTTCTCCCTATTATATACCGAGGACACAGCCCCATTAAGTGAAGATTTAGATAAGTATTAGAAACCCTGGATTTACCAGTGTTATCGAACCAGGAACAAGATGAATTAAATGCCCCAATTGCAAAGGAGGAGGTAGAAGAGGTCTTGAGAGGCTTGAAGAGGGGTAAAGTAGCAGGCCCGGATGCCCTACCAAACGAACTCTACAATAAACTTAGGGAGGTCCTATCCCCCCCTATCACAAATTTGCTAAACAAAATCTATCTAGAGAAAGGGAAACTTCCAGATTGGTGGAATGACGCCACGATAAGTATCTTGCTAAAGCCGGGTAAAAATCCAGCAAGATGTGAATCCTATCGCCCTATAAGCCTTCTAAATAGTGATTATAAGATCTTTACACAAATGTTATCAAAAAGGCTCGGTAAAATAGCAGGTTAGCTGATAAAAGAAGATCAGAAAGGGTTTGTAGGAGGCAGGCACTTGCAGGACCTGACTGACGAGCCTATTGGGTCTATAGATATAGCGATAAGCGAGAAAATCCCCTTAACAATAATAACGCTGGACGCGGCTAAAGCGTTTGACAGAGTGAACTGGGGTTTTCAAAATGCAACGCTAGAGAAATATAAGTTAGGTGAAAACTTCCAGGAAGCTGTTAAAGAATTGTACCGATCACCAAAAGCCAGGGTTCTAATAAATGGGAGCTTAACAAAGAATATAGATATAAAGAGGGGGACTAGACAGGGGTGTCCCCTCTCGCCCCTATTGTTTAATTTATACATCGAGCCGCTGGCACACAGGCTTAGATCTAATTCGGAAATAACGCCGTTCAAATATAATGGATGGGAAAAGAAAATAGCTTTGTATGCAGACGACCTGATGATTTTCACGGATAATTACGTAGGATCCATTAAAGCTATTGAGGACACTCTAAACGACTTTGGTAGGATATCCGGCTATCAAACTAATCAATTAAAAACAGAGATTATGAACTGGAATTCCCAAGTTATTAGCAACTACACCAGGGAGAAAATCAGATATTTGGGGATAGAGTTGACCAAAAACTTAGATAAAATAGCAAAGATAAACCTAGACAGGATAACAGCGGAAGTAAGAAAACTACTGAAGGCATGGGGAGGTCTTCCTTTAACATTTTTAGGTAGATTTAACCTAATTAAAACGGCCATCCTCCCGAAATTCACATTTATATTTAGTGCTATCCCTCTAGAATTTAATAGAGATACTCTAAAGAAAATACAGGGTGAACTGTCAAGTTTCATTTGGGCATTTAAAAGCCCTCGCATTGCATGGGGTAAATTGCGGAGAAAAAAACTGGAAGGAGGAATTGCTAGTCCTGACCTAGTTGAATACTATAGAGCCTTTCAATTTAAGCATATTAGGGTCCTCTTAGGTAAACAAGATCTGTACCCGGGTCATCTTAAAGCAACGACCAATAATATTGGCCACTATTTGTACAAATTCGGTCACCCGAAGTACTTCAAAAAAATAAAATTGAAGACTTTGGAATCAGCTGCGAAACTGTGGTATCGGATCAGGAGTACTCTGGATATTCCTTATTATAGTGAGTTTGCACCTATATGGGACTCTCCAGGAACTCCGGAGTGTCTTAAAGACAGTTTGGCAAAACCACTAAAATCATCGGGTTATGAAGTATGGGGCAAAGTATTGGTTAAGAACACTGTAATAGATTGGGAGTCTCTATGTACAAGCACAAATGCATCCCTTTCAAAATTCAAGTTTTATCAACTTTCTGGATGGGCAAAAACTCTGAAGGAGAAGTGCAGTGGAAATAAAATCCTAGAAGCTTCAATGTTGCAGAATTCCCCAAAGAGAAAAGAAATTGCATTATGGTATTGGGCACTGATTGGAGCCAAGGAGGAGGACCTGTCGATTCTGGAGAATACCTGGGGAAAAGATCTGCCATCGTTGGACCTTCAACATTTGTGGCAAGTATCTATGAGCAAATGTGGGTCCATTGTGAAATCTGCTACTCTAAGGAGAAATCACCTATTTACTTCCCACAGAGCCTACTGGACGCCAAAGCGTCTATCCAAATTCAGTGGCAGTAACACGAAATCCTGCCCCAAATGTGGCCTACCAAGGGCGGACGATGTGCACATGTTCTGGCAGTGCCCCCAGCTCTGTGGTTTCTGTCAGGAAGTGAGTAAAATCCTAGAAGCGGTACTGAGAAGACCACTCATAGTAAGTGTGGATTTTGTTATTTTTGGGGTCTGCCGACAAGAGGGAGTAAAACCCTTAACAAGGAAAGAAGAGAAATTGATGTTTATGTTGATTCTGCTTGCGCGAAGGGAACTCTGCAATAAGTGGATAAGACCGGTTTCCCCTACGCACTTAGAATGGGTGGCTTCCATAAACAGAGTAAATAAGTGAGATAGGAAAGGGAAACCCAGTAGGAAATACAACTATTGGGAGATTTGGGAGGATTCACAGTTTGCAAACTAATTGGGAGATTGAACATACTAACATGCTAAGCCCTACTCATTTCCAATGATTATGCAATGGCAATATGTACACAAGCATGATGCTTGTGAGAGTGGCCAAGGTGGTCAGCTCCCCCACTTCGAAATAAAAGTATTGAAAGTGTCATGAATGTAAGGGGACCCGACTTTGTAAGTACACACAGTGAGACTCCCCAGCACCAGGGGTGGTGAAGGACCGGACAGCTGAGAAGCGGGTCCCCGATAACTCCAGATACACTCTATTGCAGAATGAGGGGAAAAAAAAAATTACTTCCCACCCTTTACCCCTATAAACCCCACAACCCACACCTAGAATTAATTACACAATTTCCATATTTAATTGTTAATTGATTAATTAATATTAACTAACAAACAATTATTAATTAATTAAACATAAATTACTTCCCACCCTTTATCCCATAAACCCGACAACCGAGACCTAAAACAATCACACAATTACCACGATTAATTATCAATTAATTTGTTAGTATAAATTAACTACTAATTATTAATTAATTCAACATAAATTACTTCCCACCCTTCACCCCTATAAACCCCACAACCCACACCTAAAATTAATTAAACGATTTCCGCAATTCATTTTCTATCAAATAATTAATATTAATTAGGAAATATTTATTAATTAATAAAAAATAAATTACTTCCCACCCTTTACCCCTATAAACCCGCCAACCTGCACCTAAAAATGTTTACACATTAACCATCATTAATTATCAATTAATTAATTATTATTAATTAGCAGCCAATTAATAATTAATTACAAATAAATTACTTCCCACAATTAACCCTATAAAATCTAAATTAAATAAATACAAAATAATCATTCATTTATTATAATTAAATTACTTCCCACTCTATTCCCCAATAAACCGACAATTCATAACTACTAAAAATACACCTAGAAACTTCCATGGGATACTATCAGGGCCCGCTGCCTTTTCTAGTTGGTTATTCCTGTAGAGCTTAATTTACTTCCTCTAACAAAAAATCCCTCTTTAGTTCCCCTTTACTCTGATTATCAGTTCCCGGAACTGTCAGAATGGAACTGGGCAGTGGAAGTACAAAGAGCCCATCGCACTCCATTTAAAGCCAGATTTCAGATGAAAGATGGAGCCAAGCTGCATGTGATGCTTGTGTATTTTGGCAACTTTTTACTGCGCCAAATAATTTCGGAGAAGGCCAGACCAGAGTCTAAAAGATCAAGCGGCGAGGTGTCATTTTTCATCCGACCTGACTTTTGTCAGACCACTGGGGAGAGACGGTGGCGATTAAGGCAAATAATAAAGCCCTTTCAGGACAGAAACACTGAAATACATCTGATTAATCCAGCACAGCTCAAGGTGATTCATGATGGTCAGACGCGCTATTTCTCATCAGAAATCAAAGCAAAGGAATTTCTTGATGGCATGGAGAAATGAAATATAAACTAAGTGTGACTCAATGTATATGGTGACTCAGGATATATTAAAAAGTATTTATATATAATAAAGGGTGTGAAAACAAATCGGGATTATGGGAAAGCTAAATAGACACGGGCATGCAACACAGTTTTAAGAAACATAGGCCCCCATTAGGATGGCGGGTGGACTTTGCCCTCCCGCCATCCTCACAGTACTAGGGACAGCCCACCATAAGGGCGGGGGTCCCGTGCATGGTATTAGGATGCGCCCGCCACAGTGGCAGGCGC
This sequence comes from Lissotriton helveticus, assembly GCF_964261635.1. Lineage (NCBI taxonomy): Eukaryota > Metazoa > Chordata > Amphibia > Caudata > Salamandridae > Lissotriton > Lissotriton helveticus. Next base: position 650,409,910 of record NC_136071.1, read on the forward strand.
ATCCAGTATTCCTACCATTGTAGCAGGCGGTGCACACAGCACCGCCCGCCACAATGGTAGGAAGGCATGCAGTGCACTTCCATGCAGAACATCGCAGGCAATGCGCGGTGCCTGCCATGCTGTGCATGGAACTGCATAGGCACCCCCCATGTGCATAGGTACCCCCATGAATTGTGCATAGGTACCCCCCATGTGCACCCCCCACCCCCTGGAGTCCTCGGGGGCCCACAACAGGCCCCCAGAGCAGACTCCGCATGCCTTTGCATGGCAGCATTGCCGCCATGGAAAGGCATTGAAAATTGCGCATCCTAATAAGGATGGTGGTGTCTGATAGACACCGCCACCATATAAACCCTTTTCCGCCCTGGTCGCAAGGCGACCGGGGTGGAAAAGCGGCGAACAGTCTTTCCATCCGCCGCGGACCCCCAAGCCATGTTAATATGGCTGGGGATCTTTGCAGCAAGGATGCCGGGCGGATTACCCCCGCCAGGCCAGCGGTGGCTACCGCCAGCCTGGTGGGGGCAATCCGCCCGCCATCCTAATGGGGCCCAAAGCTTATTTATGTGCAGCTCCTTGAATAATTGGACCTTGCAGGGGAAACTGGCTCGAAGGGTAGGAACAACATCAGCTTTGTCACATATGCTGCGCACATCCCATGCTCAGACTTAGGTCAGAGCGCTTTTATGGGGTAGTGGTGGGGAAAGATAATCGGGAGTGGTAGATGCGGGGAGCGGGTGAGGGAAAGGGGTCAGGGTGAGGGGGATGGTGGGTGGAAGGGGGTGGGACACGGGGAGAAAACTAATACTAGGAACCACTTGAAAGTCAGGTAAAATCTTTAGAAATAGAATCCTTAAAACGTTGTGGTGGAAGCAGATGCTACAACGATACCCAAAGCTGTTGTCACTGTGTAGGTAAGGGTAGATTAATATACACAGGCCTAGGTGTAAATAAAATCCATACATTAAATATATTTGCTTGGGAAAATGCTAGTAACATGATTCAAAGGTACTTTCTGCTTAGTTTTAAAAATCTATTTCAACAGTGAAAGTAGATTTCAATAACTATAGTGGAAAAATAACTTTTAAAAGGTGTATGTTTGGCTTTTGAGAGAAAACTGGTTGAAAACCAGATTGCCACTCAGCTCCACTCAAAGGCTCACTGCATATTCCTTACTGGGAACTACCAATCTTCCATCCAGAGTTCAATTGCTTGGCTTCTGGGTACAGGACAGTAGGGTCATTGTCATCTAATCAGCACTTAACAGGTTTTAGACATCAGGGAGGTGGGCAGAAACAAATTGCAGATCAAAGGACAGCCGTGGCACTTTTTCCTTGACTTGTTGATGGCAAATGAGGTTGGGGGGATCTGATCCCATTCATTCCCGGGGCACCCTAAACTGGATCCAACCTCAGAAGGTGAGACAGTTTTGGATGTTACCAAAGTGGAGAGCATCTTCTGTAAATAGGGGAGTGGAGGGCCAGAGCACCTCCATCTAGAAAGGGGTAGCAATCTTGGAGATAGGGCTTCAGGACATTTTTGCAGAAAACCAAAGAGGAAGTGATGTAATGGAGGTGTGAACTGTAAAGAGGATAGTTAGAATTTGGTAGTTGGAATTCTCTAACCACAAACTAGTGCATAGGATAAAGTTCATCTCCCCCGCCAACTCCCCTGAACGCTTTTGAACCTGGTAGACAGCATCTGAGAAGGGCTCAAAGACTCTTGATACCTGCTAGCACCCAAAAACTGTGACTGCTACCCAATGAATGGTCAAGTAGGTGAACACCTCTCTGCCTGCTGCAGGGACACAAAAAGCAGAATGACTCCTGTCTCTAATAAGATTCAGCTGACCAATGAGAATCGGTCCCTGCATCAGCCCTGGCTGGAAAGAGATGTAGTGCATAGAGGACCCCCTGAGACATTCAGGGCAGTAGAAGTGATAGGGAGGAACTTTCCCAGCAGTTGAAGAAGGTGGATCTTAATATTGTTTTCTTTTTGTTGGGCTGGGACAAGGTACTGAGGCTTCCCTAGGTAGGAAGCACTCTTGGCAGACAAGAAAATCAGTTTTATCCTATTGAGAGCCTCTTGCAGTGCTGAAATTGAGTTCAGCTGTTCCTTGGGGTATGATGTCAGGGATTCTGGAGCCCTGCTCAGCTATTGCCTTCAGCGTTGACTAGTTAGTGGATGATTTTAAGACCATAACTTTGAATAAGGCCATATGCAAAACCTTGGACCAGGTAAGGATGCAAATCCATCCCAAAGACGCAGCAATCTTGGTGACTAAGAAATCTAGCTTTGTCCTGCTCAGAGGTATTAGTTCCAAAACTAATGGTTATACCAGAAGCTCAATGAACATGCCAGGTTTAACCTTGGATTCTGTCCCACTTCAAAACTTTGAGCTAAAAAAAAAAAGTAAAAACGTGATATAGCTGCTCTTTGATTCATTGCCTTTGGCCTGAAATTGTGCCTCGGTCTTGGACAACTGCTTATAAAAGCTTTAAAACCTTTTTTTAAATCATGTATCTGGTTTTCCTTATATGATTTTAATCATTGGAGTGGATTTTTGCTTATTGCACTTATTTCTATTTGGTTTGTGAGTTTTACTGCATTGCTTTCTGAACTTTAAATTTAGTTGAAATGCATGAACTTGCTACACATTCTCTAGGGTACTGCCTGATTATTGCACCATAGCTAGTGGGGATTACGCAGAGGTTCTCCAAGAACTGTGCTTTAACTTAACCAGATTATTTATATGTTAGCACGGGTACTCCTCTCCCAAAATATTAACCCAATTTCTTACAAGTAAATATCATACAATGTTGTTTAATTCACTTCTGATTATATGTGGTGTTTTACAGAGAAAACTGGTGTAAAACACAACAAAGAAGTGAAATGTCTGATTCTTTAAGAATAGGTCAAGTTGAGAGACTGCATTGTATTATGAAAATGCCATTTTGTTGGTTTTTGTTGGCAGCCACAACCCCTTTATGTGGGTGCTATGCTTTTCACTCTACCTAGCTGGCTCACGAGATGGCCATCATTCATTACTGAAAATCTCCTTTTGAACTATCGTGTGTTAGGTTTTGCAACCAGATGATGCCCCTGGTATTTGTCAGCATTACGATAATGAAAGCAACGTTTCTAGTGGAACTAATAAAAGGAAGCTTTGAGAACTGACAAAACCCAGAAGCAAATGGAAGCCCATATGAATGTGAGGAAGAGTGTTATTGTTAGATGGTGTCTGAGAGGCTTGGGTAGGTGCAGGATATGGGGTACATTTGGCCTTAAGGTCAGTTTGTCAGTCTTGTACTGGTATTTTTAGGAGTGTAGGTTCAGTGGGGGTTTTTAATGTGAGAGAATGCAGAAAACACAGGTCACCCACCCAAATTGGTAAGTGTGCAATGCTGTATCCAGTTAGCACTATGTATGCTTCAGGTACTTTTTGAAGATTGCTCGTTTAGAAGTGTGAGCATAAACATGAATGCATGAATGATAATTTTGAGACTGTAAGGAAGGGAGATGTGTGGCGCTTTGCACTTGTTGCATGATGGAGAGAATGTATTAAGCTTATGTGGATGTTTTGTCACATGTCCATCTTTTGGGGGAAATCAAAAGGGTTGTGAGTTCATGGTTCAATGTTGCTCAGGAATTCTGTTGCAGTCGGTTGCTTCTTTGTTGTATCTTGAACTTCAATACAGTGCTGAAAAATAGATCATCTTGTGTTGTTTGTCACTCACTCTAATGTCACAGTTGCGGTGCCTTGCTTTAGTGGCGTGTGGGACAAGGTGCCTTCACCTGAAGCCTGAATAGGAAATTGGAGCAATGATAGAGTTGTGGCACCATAATGCAGAAGAGGTATATCATCTCTAATACCTTCATAGAGGTAGCACAGCCACGACCAACAATACAAAAAGGTTTGCTTTCCATAAGAGAAAACATGTGTTAGTATCCATTATCACGTGGTTACTCTAATACACTGTCATGTATGGCTGGCTTTTCTGATATCTGTACTTCACCCCACTCTGGAAGGGCTCTGTAGTTTCTTGCTGCTTCAGTGCAACATGCCATTCCTTAAGATGCCAAGGCTGCATGTTCAAAAACTACCTCTGCCATGATGCATTGGTACCAAATCACAGATTTATTGCTGCCTTCGTGGGCCCCTAGATTAAGTTCGCTTTTTTTCCTCACTACCAGAAACCGCGCCCAAGTTTGTACCTGGTGGCTGAGACACTGTAGTCACCTCCAGACTCCTGATGAAACACAATTGGTCACATGCATCAACCAATTTTGCGTTCGCATACGGGCCGATTCTACGAATCGGCCGTTTCCAAACAGAAAAAAAGTATTTTCACATGTGTCAAACCCTTTTTTGCGATTCGGTAACCTGTTACCGAATCGTAAAATGGGTTTGTGATTCGGTATTTGGAAGGGACGTGTTTAGGGCATCCCTTCCAAATAATGAATCCTAATAGTATGTATGAATGTTTTGTTACCGTGAATGCTAGTGCTATCTCTGTTTCTGGTCACCTGCGGGACCTGCACTGGCTCAGGGTGGAGAACCGAAATAAGTTCAAAGCCCTGAGCTATATGTTAAAAAATCAAAATAGGTGGGGCCCCTCAGTATCTGCAGTTTTTGGCCTGTCCCTTTGTGCCTCCTCGTTATCTTCGTTCATCTACCCAAGTGAAATTTTCTGTGCCTAGAGTCAAACTATCCCGGATGGGTGGTTGATCATTTGCATATTTTGGTCCCTCCTTATGGGACGCCCTACCTACATCAATTCGGAATGAAACGGTGTATGTCCGATTCCACAAATCCTTAAAAACCTGGCTATTCAATCAATAATCATTAAGCTGTTATCTATTCCTTGGCCTGCTCGGTGCCGGGAAACTCTTTTTGGGTAGCTATTGCGCCTTATAAATTAAATCAATAATAATAATAATGCGGTTGCAAAACATTAACATTTTACCACCAACTTCATGTAGTTGGTAACCCATTCGCAAATGGAAAGGGGTCCCTTTGGGAATGGTTGTAAAAACGTTTTTTAAGAGCAGACTGTGATCCTATGGACCACTGCCTGCTCTTAAAAATAGAAAAGAAAACTTTTCATTTTTGTTTTTAAACGCAACAGTTTTCCTTTAAGGAAAACGAGCTGCATTAAAAAAAACACATTGCTTTATTTACCACAGCAGGCCACAATCCCCATGATTTTAGCGATTCCTAGGTGGTCGCAAATTGCGATCTACCTCATTAATATTAATGAGATAGGTCGATTTGCGACCCACTAGAAATCGGGATATAAAACTCATGGAGTTTCATACATTGGAAATTGAGATTACTTAATTGCGATCTCAGAAAATTGCAATTAGGTCATTGAAGTTTCCAAATTGTATACATATAGCCCACAATTCTGTAGAATTGGAGGGATTCTCCGTGCAAGCCAGGCATTTCTATTGAGACGTTACACCCACCGGTGAGTTGCACACACGTACCAACTCACTTTTTGTGAAGTTTGAAACACAGGGGTTATGAGGGTCAGCAGCTGCTGAGTATTAATGACATGACACTCATGACCTACAGCTGTAATATTATAGTAAAAGCTACCCAAGCACAAGCCAGAAAAAGATGGAGAAAAAAAAGACAACAACAATGTTTCAAAACTACCTAAAGGGTGGCACTGCCTCATGCCAGGAAGTCACTGAACGAATGAGAACCAAGTTCTGATTCAGAGAGCTTGCCTGAAAAAAGAGGAACTCTGGGCGGTATGCAAAAAAAAGGGGAAATACACTAAGCCATACCTGGCTAAGCAGTGTGCTATATCGAATGAGAAAGTCCTGATTTATCAGCTACAAAATACATCTCCACTCCAACTACTAGGTGACATGTTTTTTTCTATAAGTATAAAGGTCAGGCAAAAATGTTTGTTGGTTCAATTCCTATTTTATTCCATTTTAATGATTTAAAGAGTCACCTGCAGAACACAGTCATCTATCCTAAAGTTAAGGGGGCGTTGAGCATTGGATGTCCTTTTTAGTGTTTGCCAGTGAGACAAGCAGAGCAGCCAAAGGCAGAGACGTCCTAAAAGACTTATAGGGGAGTTAGAAAAGTTTGGAAATGGGACCTGGTCAGAGGCGGTACAAACTTGTGTAATGAGCTAAGGTAAAATGCTGATTCAAATATCAGGGATATGTTTCAATCCCTTCACAGAAGTTGCAAGTCCATGTTTTAGCAGTAATGCTCATACATCTGACATCTTCCCCTGCAGGGACATTTATCAGAGAAAATGTGCTGCAAAAGGCAAAATGGACAGGTTTTAGTTTGTTAGCTACAAAATCGGCCTGATATCCTCCATTTTGAGGTGTGGAGCTTAGAATAAGGGGTATTTACTGTACCTTGTGAATAGCTAACACAGGGATATTGGTATTTATCAGTGGGGCCTTCATTAAGAGGAACCTGCTGCTGCCATTCCTGCATACCAATAGTACCTAGTCTTTCTGGCTCTGCATTCCTCTTCCTTCCACCACCCTACATTTCCTATCTGTTTATCTCACTGTTTTGTGTTATTTTACATCCCTGATTTCTTAATTTCTTGCTGTCTTTCGATTGTTCTGTTACGTCATTATTCTCCCTTTTCACCCTTGCTCTCTCTCTTGCTGTGGTCAATTTCCAATGATATGTCCCAGTCTTCAAAAATGAGTATTGGTGCCCATCACTTGCAGTCAATAGCACAAATTAAGCACTGGCATGTTAGTCATTTAGTAGGTTCTAGATGTCACGCTTGAGCTACCTGGCTTTTAGTACCCCTGGCACTCTCCTTTCTACCCCTGGCCCTTAGAGACACAAATCTGAGTAAATAACATTGAAGCCTTTAGCCAATTTGACTCTCACTGTTTAAAAACAGCATCTGCCCCAGGCTGGTCACATTGCGCACTATAAACAGTTTCAGATTGACACTGCTACAGTGTGTTTGGTCACCCATCAACCCATCTTGATGCCGGGGGCTGCAAGAAGCATCTCTTTGGCTGCAGGAAGATTGGTTATTGGGTGCAGTATCTGACACACTGTGCCACCTTTAGCTACATTCCATTGATGCCCTGACAATGTATAGAAATGTATTTTGTGAATACTACCTGGGAGTGTGTGTAAATTATAATTCCGCTTTGCATGCCGGTGATTTTGATGTATTATTAACCCCATTCATCGTGTACATTAATTATAGTACATTATATTCACAATTTTGACTTATTAACTCATACTAACTCGCTGGCCGCTGGAGTTAAGTGTCATTTCAGAGGATCACAGTTCAGTGCACCTGGGGATCGGGAAGCCAAGTTATCAAAACCCAGGCTGAAGTGATCAGGCAAAAATACATATACATTTTTAAAAGAGTGGGATTAAAATCCCAGAAGGAACTGAGGCCAGATCTCCTAAGGAGCTGTGAGCAGCTTCAATGTGCTCAGTGCTTATTGAAGTGATAGGCATGCAAATGAGGTGAGTTTCAGTCACTGTTTTTGGTCACTGCACTGGTCACCGAGGTTTGAGATTGCAGAGGGCAGTATGGTACTTGACAATTATGGCAGCCAATGAGAGCTGACAAACGCACACAGCTTTTCTGTGCACATTATGTACAGAAAGGCATGGGCGTTGAAGATTATTACCAGCCCAATATGAGGGCTGAAGGCGAGGCATAGCCCAGTATTAGGACTGCAGAGAATTTGAAAAGCAGAGATTTGGTGTATCAGAGTGAGCATACCACAGTATGAGAATTATTGAGTGCCCACAGCGGTAGAGTGGACAGTTTGATTTGGAGCAAGGATACAAGCAAACCTAAATCATTTTTTTTAAAGAATACGCTGAAGGAAATGCTGAACTTCATCCATGTTTCGCTCAGAAGTGGTAATATGAGGACAAAGGGTGGGTGGTAGGAAGGGAACACAACGTGAAAGCATCAGATCTTAGTCTTCAGGTTTTGAACAACGATTTTCTCATCCTTGGTATGGCTCCAACTGCTCCTCAGCCCTATGGCCCTTTGCACACAAAAGTGGAAAAATGCAGGCACAGATCTCTGCCATCACCCTATTGTACTTGGCTGGCTTTTTGCTATCATTCACATTCTCAGGAATACGTCTGGAAAGCTGCACCAGGCACAGGCTTTCAGATGTACACATGGGACGGCACAGTGATTTCCCTAGCATGCTTCTATTCCCTCTCTGCATAGTTCTCCATATCACAGGATTCAGCAAGGGGGAATAAGATCCCCCATGCAAATGCTAATTTTTTTAAAATACGTTAACCATTTGAAAAACCCTTCTCAAACATTCCCACTAATTCCGAGAGTGATTCATTCGCATTTCTATCCTGGACAGGCAGCTACATCATTTCAGGGTTTTCATTTAAATGATCAGTGTATTATGGGAGTTGTAGTCTTGATTTACTTCAATCCAGCCAACTGGACTAGCATACCTGAAAGCAGTGAATTGAAAAAGAAAGACGGTCTGCCACTATCTGCCTCTAAATTCCCCAAAGATGGTCTGTGCTATGGGTGCACTGCACTGGGCATTTGAAATTAAATCAACACAGGGGGCGACTGTGCTGGGCATTGTGTACTGGGAGACTGCTCTGGGTATTTACCGATAAGCCTGTTCACAATGTGCCGGGCATGCTTTTTGAGCGGAGTAATTTTGGCTCCACCATTACAAGTCACAAATACACAATATAAACGTGCACTTAGCATATGTACTTCATGTGTTCTAATGATTTTAATGTGACGTGTTGCACGCGACATCACTATTAAAGTACATTCACTATAGAATTAGAGAATTCATATACACTTTCAGGCACATACATCAACCTTTTTTTGAGAACGCAAATGGTGCAATTCGCAAAAATCGGATGTTTGCGCTCGCAAAAAGGGCCACTGCGATACATGAAGCTGAAAGGCTCTCACAATTTAAGAAATCGCAATTTGAACTTGATGGTAATTTGCAAAAACTTTGTGCATTTTTCACAGGTGTAGGTTACACACACACACATGCCCTCAGGTCAGGTGTGTACGCACCATGTGTGCACAGTTTAGTTTCAGGGGTGCAACAAGTTGTCCTTTTAACACTCTTGCACCCTTGAAATTGCGCATGCAACCTCCCATTCATTCCTATGGGCCTGTAGGCCCATAGGAATGAATGGGAAGGCATTCCTTAATTGCAATTCGCAATTTGCGAGTAACAATTATGGAATGTTTGGGAATCGCTAATTATATAGCGATTCCTACATGCATAGGCTTTTGCAATTCCTTAAATGTGATTCCTTAATAATCGCAATTAAGGAATCGCAAAAGCCTACATTGATGCATGTGCCCCTTTGTGCCTTAATTAATTAAAATTACATGTACTGTTTAGGTGATTGTATAAACCATACTTACATTATTATTAATGTATTTACTTTAGAAAAGAAAATTATTTATGTAATGTGTAAACAAATTTTTCACCTTTGCATTGATAATGCAGGTCTAAGTCACATTTGTACATGTTTACTAAGTTTAGTAAGTTATTTTACCTCTATTTCCTTCTGTATAAAATGCTGTGTCCCACTTCTGTATACATGTATTTTTCCTTGGAGGTACTTTCACATGGTTTGTTAGGTTGAGAATAGACACAACACTGTACTAGTGAGAGAGAGAAAGAGCCCGAGAAGAAGACCTTGACAAGGGTCATGGAGAGCCTGAGCATCAACTGAAAGTTTCCATTTATTAATGTTTCAATGACCCACAAGTAATCAAAGACAATATCATTCCCATGTCTGGCCTGGGAGAAATTGTTGATGTTTTGGCTTATAGTGTGAGATTGGAAAGGACAATGGAGCCCCTAATGATATGAACAGAGGGATGTTACTTGGAGAGTCTGGTGGAAATAATTAGGGTTCCCACTGTCTGAGGTTACCGCCTTTCCTTTGGAATCTGAGATATTTAGACCTCTATGCTTATTCCTTTTGACGCTTGCTGGGTGTGGCTTAGGCTAACACTCACTTGCCTGACCCAAGCAGACTCTTGACCGAGCTTCTGAAATACAGACACTTTCCTATCGCATCCCGCCCATCTCTGCATTTTCCTAATTTTCTGTATTTCCCTGATTTTTGAGATCCTGTTTGGTTTTTAACAATCCTCCTTAGTTTGGACTTTATTTAGATGATTTTAGACTTCCTTCATGTATAGAGCAGAAACTATTCTCTGAGCGCCACATTCTGATATTGATCTTTTGTATTGTGTTTCTGAACTTCTTGTCTGCCTCCCATTGTTCTTTTGGAGGTTGGGTTTTCCAGTTCTTATTCTGTATCTTTACAGCATGGTACTGAGATTTGTTTATCTTAACCTGATTGCTAACTAGTAATAAACATTCCTAACTATAGTCACTGATTCTTGGTCTTTTTTTTTAGCAAAAAGGGTTACACTGTTATTTAAATTGATTGATTTAATGCTATCTCCCTTTACCTCTCAGTCAGCAAAGAAAAGGTCTATCGGATCACCAATGGTAAGATTGTTGGCCCAGTGCTACATTCAGTTCTACGCACAGGCAGGAATCATTGAGTATATGAGGTTAATCTCTTGTATTTGGAGGCTGTACAGCATTTCTAGGCAATATCTGCCCACAGTGTGACTGTACTCAGCTGAAAGACATTCTCATTTATACTCACGTCTGCTACTTCCCGCATTTTGGTAAATTGACATCCATGACCTCTGCTTATCCTTCTCCTTATTTCTTATCCTAATTCCACCAACAATGTGATTGTTTTTTTTTGTAAATGCTTACTATTTTTTCTTGGCAGTGTTTTTGTATTTATGAACGAATTATTATATACTGTCGATAAAATGCGATCTATGGGAAATACCGGTAATAAACAACATTTTGATTTGGGTGAGTCAATGAGCTTGGCTGATAATACTGCTTTTAGATCAGGCTAGAAGTGTCCTCTCGGGTATTCTTGGGAGCCGGTCCAAGGCACATATTGCGACTCCAAGTTCAGCTTTGAAATTGACTACCCATTTTCTGTTGCTTGAAGCTGCAAAATACCAAACAATAATGAATTTTACGTATTATAGTGTCTTGCAATGTTTTATGACGGAACCTTTTTAGCTCCTAACTGACTTCGTAGAGCTGTGACGTAGGTGTCAGAGAGCAATGCCATGAAAGTTTTTTTTAGAATGTTGAGTTAACAGTTGCACACAGCAGAATAAAGATGTGTAATACTAAGATCCTTGTGTGTCAATGGCAGGTACCCAGGCAGGTGAAGATGGTACACATACAATCGTTAGAAACATGCTTACACAAAAATAACAAAAATATGTTTCGGCTGGGGCCCCAAAATCCTTAAGATGATGCTGGGTAGATAGAGAGTTAGAGTCTGAGGTACAGTTAGTTAATCAGATGGGAAGAAGTTTCGCTAGATAAACATAGGTGATATAGAAAGAATAATCACTTTCCTGGGGGCCTTAGGAGTTGGGGCATTGGGCAATTTCACACTTTCTCCATGCCTTAAAACGTTTCTGGGTTATTGCAATCTATTTCCCTTTTTCAGTGTGTCACTTTAATTAGCCCCACAATTGACAAAAAAAACAATGACCCTGAGGTGTCTGATGCATCCAATATTTATCGGATACACTAAATACCATTTAACTCGTAATTCCGACCTATGCATAAACATGGGTTTACGCAAGGGCCGGAATTAACCGACCCTCTCTTAATCAGGATGCTAGTCTTCTCTAAGCCTGCAGCAGGGCCGGCCCTAGGCATGTGCAAAGTGTGCACCTGCACAGGGCCGCCAAACCCCAGGGGCCGCCACGAAGAGGATCGGATCGGAAGGATCGGCACTGGTGGCCCCCTGGCAGGATTTGGCGGCCTCTGCCCCGGCTCCGACCCCGGCTAGCGTGACTCCTGGAATTGCAGTGCGGCGCAGGTGTGGCAGTGACTGAGAGTGGTGGGTGGGAGGAAAGAGTCGAGGTGGACGAGCCAACTGAATTACAGGTGGAGCCGAGCCACGGATCTCTGGCTCGGATCTAAGAGCCCGTGCAAGAGCCGAGCCCTCAGCATGGTTGCCATGTAGATGACACCGCATAAAATGTAATAAAGCCGCTTCAAAGTTCCCAAAAGTGAATTGCTTTGTTTGAAGCTTTGACATTAACACGTCATATTATAGCAGTCCCCTTGAAAAGTAATTATTACAAATAAGTCCACTAAGGGTTTATGTCTAAAAGCTAAGAAGCAAGACAAGTGTCATGTAAACTCCGTTTATTATTATAGTGCAAAGGAAAGTGTTTTGGTGAAATACAATCCTTGCCTAAAATCAGTGGAGAAGCCGCGACCTATGTATCCAGCTTTTTGGTGTCACTTTGTTCAAATGAGTACCTATTTGTCTTTCCTTACGTCCAGGCGTTGTTTTTTTACCTCTTTGTGCATTTACATATGGCGTGAACTCCACAGGAAGGTATTGGAGGTTTAACACGACCACCGGCCCCATGACATAAGGTCCATACCTGACTTGTAGACATGGCGAGAATCACAGGAGGTTGACTCCGAAACTGGAACCCAGTTTCAGAGTCAGTATCTCTGTCCCTATACAGGGGAGGAATTAGGCAGAAGGCACAGGAGAGCTCGGCTCGTTTTGGGCTCGGGGTTTCAGCAGGACCATGAGCCGAGCCAGGCTTTGGGCTCGAGGCCGGCTCGAGCTTTCAGTGGCTCGCCCACCCCTAGGAATGAGGGAGAAATGAGGGAGACAGAGCTAATGGGAAGTAGGGGAGCCCTTTCACTGCCCTGCCAGTCAGGACTCCGTCACAAGACAAAGCAGGAGCAGGTGGGACAGTGAGAAGAGGGCAGTGTGAGAGGGTGGGAGTAAGGAGGGATACAGAACTAGTGGAAAGGAGTGGCAGAGCCCGGTCACTGGCACTGCCCTTCAAGTCACGGCGCTGTTACGAGACAACGCAGGGGCAGAGCAGTCCGGGGCAGAAACCCCCCCGAAGCCCTGAGTGAACGTGTTGTGAAAGGTCATGCCAACCTCTTGGGGCTGGTGCCAGGCAGTAACGAGTGACTGAAGTAAACCCAGAGCCCCAATGAGAACCAGGCGCAGGACTTATATTACCACGCAAGATTTCTGACCAATCACAGCGTCCGCTCCTGGGGCCCTCTCTCCTGGTGAGCCGACACCCGGCTCTGTAAGGACAGAGTGTCCCGTCCCCATGAACACACACCGAGGGGCGCACCGGAAGCACTCCTCGGCAGCCTCCCGTCCAAATAAGAATAATGCGAACGTGTTTTTATACAGCGCTTCCTACCGCACTAAGCACTATAATTAACTGACAATTTTAACACTCAATTCAAGCGTGCCGGATTTACCGATGTAGGAAGGATGGAATGCTGAGCCCGCCTCGCCAGAATATCAGCTTTTGGCTTGCAGATCACAGCTGCTCTCATCTGACATAAGTTTGTTAAGGAGTTGAAGAGGATGCAGAGATAAGGATTGAAAGTGTTTACTTTGAAAGTGCTTCGCTTTGGCACCTGATTGGTTCATGGGGTAATGGTGACTTGTTTCCATATATCTCCAGTGTACTGGATCAAGGTATGAGATCTTAGAGGGGATGTACCATCACTCTGGTTGATTGAGGAGTACAGTCACGATCCATTGCGTCATAGGTCATGGCAGCGTTGTTGTTTAATTTCAGTTTCACTTGCCCAGCCAGCCAGCCAGCAGTTTGGGTCCCAGGGCCGTCAATCTTAGCCCTACTACCAATGACGTGACGGCCCTGGGACAGCCCCCGCACGCTGTGCGCAGTGCGCAACTGCACCTGCTGCTCTTAGCCGCTCTGATGCGTCACGGCGGTCACACTCCCGCCAGGGAGGGAGAGTGCGTGAGCGGTGGTGCCACTGTGCGTCGTCATCGTGTGAGCAGGATAAAGAACAATTAATACCAACGCCACCGACGATCGGCTCCGGCACTGTCTCGACTCTTCCCCGACCAGCCTTCAACTTAATGGTGAGAGTCTGACTGAGACGAGACTGCTAGAGAGAGTCTGAGAATTAATTAAATAGTATATAATTTTAATTTCAATTTGCAGGCCTCGAGTGGGAACAGTCTTACAATGAGTCATGACACCTGCACAGCCTGCTGCAGTGCTGCCTCATCGCGCCAACACCGGCAGTGACGCACGCCGTACATAATTCTATATTAGGCATTATTTAAAGGGCTCATCCCTGGTCTCAGGCTCCATCTCAAAAACACGGATCCCTGTGCGTTCTGAGCCCAATGAACCCCTGTACTGAGTCGAGAACAAAGGAGCAAGGTGACAGACGACCAAAATACCCCTTGTTCAGGCCTCAGACAGTGCGTGAAATGGAAATATTGAATTGCAGGCACTCACTAATTAGAGTACCTGCTTGCTCCTGAGAAGTGCCGGTGCTCTCCCATTAAATATGTTACAGCAGTGCTGAGAGGTGCAGATAGCATGCCCCCCAGAGATTACCTTCTACTCTCGGCACAGCACTTCCCAGAAAAGAAGACGCCTTGCCTTCTGCTGCCTGCATAGAGTCCCCCGCTCAGAGATGACCCCTTGCCATCTACGCCTTGCATGGCATGATGTGCCCAATGGGGGTGATGCTCTGAAGACTATCAGATTTTGTGCACTTGATCCTCTTCAGATTAATGCAGTGGGCGTGTGTGGACAAATCTACCTGGCTGGGTGGGAATATAATGATGCTCTCCAGTTGACAAAAAGGGCACCTTACCAGATCTTTCGAGTGAGTGTTGCCGGGGACTGCGTGGTAATGGCATTTTGTTTGCTTTGATACTTGCACAAGTGCCACCATTGCCTTTGCCTAAGAACGTAACGTTTGTTCTTGTGCTCGAGTGTCTACCATATATTGCTGTATTATACCTCCTCTAATTATACTTTGTTTTCTCTCGAGCAGGCTTCACTTTAAAATAGTTTATTGCAGGGGATTAGACTGTAGACACCTAGATCTTTGTTTACCCAACAAATTCCAAAGCATTGTAGCTGTAAGATAACTTTGGTGGTGAATACACTTGCTGGCGACTGGGGACATCTGTGTGCAGTCTAGTTACAGGCCGGCCTCAGTCACTCATACAAAGTATAAAGAGACAGAGTTAAATGTGATGTCTCAGCTGCAAAGTGAAGCATGCACCATGCAGGTCACAGATGTGCCCAGTCCCTCATGTCGTGTGTCACAATGCCCTCCTCCTCCTAAATTGTATCATTCTGAGACGAATTCGGAAGGGTAGTAGGATCAGCCGCAGGTACTGGTCAATCATCTAACGACTTTTCTGGACGTATTATTAAAACACCTTCCTGAGCTCCGCCCCGTCCGGACCCCCTCTTCCGGGGCCCCCACCTACGCTCCCTGCACAGGGCCACCATGAGCCTAGAGCCGGCCCTGCCTGCAGTAAATGTAGCCGAATGGCTGTCATGTTCACTTTCGTTCCCTAAAAACTGTGTAATTACCCAGCACTGCTCTTAAAACGACGCTAACAGGTGTACAGCGGACACTTTCTGCACAAAGTTGATTCATGATCCACAATCTAAGCAATGTCGAGCTGACTAAGTCAGCTAAGTTATTGCACTGCCAGTTTAATGTGATACCATCTGCGAGCCTAAAGCCATGCCACCTGCTTGGTGCAATAAAGGTGTATTTATTTTGCCACACATGGAAGCATCCCCCGTGCAAGTTCCTGTGACTCACCTTGCTGTTGAAACTAATCCCATCACAGAAAATGTTAAGAAGCTTTTTCAACTTCAAAAACCTGCAGTACATAAGTGAGATGTCTAATTTAATATCAACAACAACGGCAAAACACTAATAATAACAATGAGAACAGGAAGAGAAGCAAAATTCAAATAATGCTAATAACACAAATACTACTGCTACGACTACAACTTATAATAATAATAATAATAACAGTAGTAATAATAATACTAATAATAATAATAATAATAACAATAGGCTGGAGGAAAAAAATATACTGAGGATAATAAAATATCAAAATAATAATATTAATAATACTAATAGATCTACTACTAATAATAATACAGCTGGTTTTACTTTAATATTTATAATGGTTGTATTATTGGATATCAACACCAATAATATCGAGATACAAGAATAACGACGACAGAATATCGAGGGAACAAAATATCGAATGGTAAGTGTATATACAGAAGTATAGATTTAGTATCTTAACACCGCATCTACATACCTTGAAGATACACATACCATATAGAACATATATATGGAGTTAGGCATAGAAGGACAAGTTACTTACCCTCGGTAACGGATTATCTGGTAGAGACATGAGCTTGCAGCAGATTCCTTACCTTTGAACTTCCAGGTCTCAGACTGGGTCCTGAAGATTTGTATTAGCAGTAACCCTGCGCATTGGTAGGTGGCGTTGTGTTTGTCATCATTGTGACATCCGCATTGTCAATATAACCACCACTCCGGTGCACTGACGTCAGTACTTTTCATGACTTTCCAAACCAGAAACACAAAGCCATGAAGTGACTGACCATGGTGTGTTAAAAAATTAATAGCTAGGGCCCTGATGGGGAACATCCCTGACACTAAAAACAATTCCACAGTGCTGGGAGGAGGAGTGGGTTGGTAAAGAATCTGTGGCTAGATCATGTCTCTACCAGATGAGGCGTTACTGAAGGTAAGTAACTTGTCCATTTCATAGAGAAATCTAGCCACATATTGCTTACCTTTGATCAGATACACAAGGAACAGCATCCCTGGAGGAGGGACAGTGGAAATTTTACACCAGGAAATCCCGCAAGACAGAGCGACCAAACAAGTTTTCTCTCTGAACTTGGGAGTTCAGGCAGTAGTGTATGGCAAATGTGTGCAGTGATGTCCACGTAGCTGCTTGGCAGATAACAGAAACGGAACCCCTTCAAAATTCTCTGCACAAGAGGTCATTTGAAAAGTTAAGGCTGATCAGGCAGCCGAAGAAAGGAGGAAAAGGCTGAAAGATAGCCCTTCAAGGTGGCCAGAGCAGAGCCCTGCCAGGCCAAGGAAAGTATAAACAGGAGGACATCAGCTAAAGATGCAGACAGAGGGTCAAAATTCCAGTCTGCACAATATTTACAACATTTGCTCCATCTGCAGCAGCATATCGATTCTGTGGAGGAACGCCTGGCTGAATAACCTCACGGACTTCGGGAGGGAGGTCGAAAGCTGTCAACTGTCACCGCTCAATCTCCATGCAAGGAGGTGGAGAGTGGACATGTTCGGGTGGAGGACCCTCCCCTGTTGCTGTGACAGAAGATCCTTCCCGAAGGGGCAACCTGATCAGAGGATCGATGCTCATGTCCAGATACCAAACTCTCCATGCCCAGTCTGGAGCCACAAGAATGACTTGTGAAGGTCGCTCCTGATCTCCTTGAGCACTCTGGGCAGGAGTGCTGAGGACAGAAAGGCGTAAAGGAGGCCTGCGCTCCACTCCAAATGAAAAGCATAGGCGAACGAGAGCCGCCTTGGAAATTCCAACTCGCAGAACAGCTGATATTGCACGTTATCTTCTGAGACTAACAGATACAACCAGGTCTCTCCCCACCGCTGAAAGAGACCTTGTACCACCTCCTAATGGAGAAGCCACTCATGATCCACAAGGCAACTTCTGCTGATCTTGTCCGCCGTGGCGTATAGAGAATGGGCCAGGTGTTGAACCACCAGGGAAATGCCCTGTTGTTCCAGCCAAGTCTAGTGATGCAGAACCTCTTGACAAAGAGCCCATGACCCACTCTTCCCTGCTTGTTGCAGTATCACATGGCGGTAGTGTTGTCCATGACCACTTGATTTGGCCTTCCCTGCATGGATGGTAAAAAGGCTTTCAGTGCCAGTTGTATCACCTGAAGCTCCAACAGATTGATATGAAGCCTGGATTCTGCTGGAGACCAGAATCCCCTGATCTGCACCTCTCCCAGATTGCCGCCCCATCCCAGAAGGGACGCATCTGTCACTACTGTGAGGTCTGGGTGGGGAAGGGAGAGGGGCTTGCCCTTGACCCAATCGCGGTTTCTCAGCCACCACTGCATTTTGTTTGCAGTGCCAACTGGGATTTGAACCAGGTTGGTGAGATTTCCTTAATGGTGTGCCCATTGGAACTTCTGTTCCCACTGCAGAGTCTGCATGTGCCACCATGCATGGGTCACTAGCAGGATGCAGGAGGCCCAACAGCCTCAGAGTAATTCTCACCGTAATCCAGGATAGAGGCTGAAACATCCCTATCATAGCCTGAATTTCCTGGACTCGCCATTCGGGAGGATAAGCCCAAAACTGCACTTGGTCTAGAACCTCTCCAAAGAAAAGGAGTGTCTGAGAGGGAGTCAGGTGTGTCCTTGACATGTTGATATCTGAACGCCAGCAAATGCAGGAGGTTGGCCATAGCCTGGAGGTGGGATACAACTGCTTGGGGCTTGTACGCCTTCAACAACCAGTCATCGAGATAGGTAAATACTGGAACCCCCTAATCTCCATAGATGAGCTGCGACCCCTGCCATCAATTTTGCAAACACCGGAGGGGTGTTGGTGAGGCTGAAGGGGAGCACTGCAAAGTGAAAGTGCTTGTGGCCACCATGAACTGCAGGTAGCGACAATGGGCAGGCAGGATGGGGATATATTGACTTCCTCGCAGAGCAAAGAAGGTGATCGTATGTCAGCCGATTGTATCCTGGAGGCAAAGATGTCGTGGTAGTCTTCGGACTATTTGCAACACTACCTGTCTGTTGTGAGGTTTCACCAGTGGTGGAGATGATGGAGTACTTTCCTATTGACTGGCCCACAGAAGTTGCTGAAATTGTGGGGCCCGCTGACCTCAATAGGGTTGGTGCGGCTGATAGCCCCTTCCATAGAAACAAAAAGAGCGAAAGGTGGGTGAGGCCCTAGGGGTTGAGGTGAGGCCCAAAGACGTGGCAATGGCACATGAGTATTTGAAGCGCTCAACGGGCAGTTTCCTTGTTGTCTCCGGAGAGATGGTCGCCATTAAAGGACATGTCTATGAGGTTAGCTTAGACATCCCCCGAAAAACCAGACGTTTTCAATCAGATGTGACGACGAACGGACACCGTCATGAAAATCCTGCAAGTCCGTCGTGTCCAAACCACATCTGATGACGAACGTAGCTGCATCTCTCCCGTCTGGTATAGCTTGGGAGAGTATAGCCCGTTCCTCTTCTAAGACTCTGTGCAGCAGCTGCGCAACCGTATCCCATATCAGATGGGAGTAACGGCCCAAAAGGCATGCAGTGTTCACCAATCATAATGCCAGAATGGCAGAAGAAAATTTTTCTTTCTGAAGTTCTCCAGTCTCTTGGATTACCTGTCCAGGGGTGTGGAAGGGAACACACCATGAGAAGTATAAGCCTGGACCACCAAGCTTTGAGGGGTGAGGTGGGTGGTGAGGAAAAGTGGGTCGCCCGGTGTGGGCAATTATCCTATTCACAGGAGACCCTTTGCTGGGTTTGGACCAGGTTCCCAGAAAGACGTCTGTTACGGCCCTATTGAAAGTCAGTAGGGGTTCTGAGCCGGAGACCCCAGGCTGCAGGACCTCTGTCAAGACGTTAGTCTTGACCGCCACTGTAGGGAGCTGCAGGTTGAGGACCTCCGCCACTGTAGGGAGCTGCAGGTTGAGGACCTCTGCAGCCCTACGCACCACCATGACAAATGATGCTGCCTCCTTAGTAGCCAGTATAGGAAGGGATGGCATGCCAGAGTCTGGGGAGGTGTCCAAACCACTACCATCACCCAGTTCCTTGTACCAGTCCACATCTTGTTGGTGCTGGATTTCTAAGGGATCATTCTCCCCTCCCAATCCCCTTCCTCCATCCCTAACCCTTCAGAATAGGGCAGAGTGAACGGCATGGAGCCACATGGCTTTGTCAGCGCCAGTCTCTGCATCAGGGGGACACCCGACTGACTCCATGCCATCGGGAATGAGGATCAAGGAGGTGCAGCCGGTGGGTGCCGGCAGCACCTGAGTACCTTGGTGTCAGACACGACACCGGGGAAGGTCACTGTAGAGGTGCGGCCAGTGTCTGTCCAGAACCAGGAATGGGTCCAGTCGGAGTCCGTGGCACAGGGGCCAGAGCCGCAGGTGTGGTAACCAAGGGGTCCCCTCCATCTTCTGAGCCTGTGGGGCCCCAAGGTGTGCCGGCAAAGTCAGACCACCCAAATATGGCGCACATGGTATCATAAAACTGCTTCAGCTGGGCGGGGTTAACTCCCGGCCCTGGAAAGTGAGGGAAACTTGGAGCCGACACAGGCACTCGCTCCGCGAGGTGGGCCTTTAACACTGAGGTTCCTCCGCCGCGTCGCGAGATGGGTGGGGTGAAGTTGAAGCACGCTTTGACTTCTTGTGCTTCTTGTGGTGCCTCCTACCTAACTTCGATGATTTCAACGAAGAGGAGTTTGATTTGCCGGAGTGGTGCCCGAATCTTCCTCTCAACCGAGACCTGGACCGGGATTGAGACTGACGAGACAACCTCAGTCGTGCTGGACGCCGGGCCATGAGAAGCTTTAGGGACCGCTCTCTCAAAGACAGCCACCTTCACTGTAATGATGACTAATTGGAGTGGGCTGCAATTTGTGACCTACCACATAAATCTTCATTAACTAGATCAGACTGCGATCAACTTTGGGAATTTATGAAGAAACCTATTATGAAATGGGCCAGTTTGTAAAATTCTTTACTGGTTGCCATGAATAAATAAATATAAATTGCACCAGTTTTTATAACCACTTTTAGTGCATCGGTCCTACAGTCATGCATACACTTTGTCATTCTTTCATCGTCTCACTGTCTCATGTTTGCATTCACTCTGCTACACAACCATAATAAAGCACACACACATTCAAGAACAAATGCAACATAAATTAAAAGACCCTCACTGGTACACCAAAAACACACCTATGCCCTATAAAAGCAACACTAAATGAATTAGCAAGGCTAATTTCAGGAGAAAAATGCTTCAACTACATGACACACTCTCTTGCAAGTTTCATATGGGTACCAGTTGATGCAAGATTCACCCTCAAAACAACGGCCAGACTGGCAACAGCAACCAGCCCTGGCAGAATGCAACTCGACTGGCCCCAGGAGCAGGGGTGGGGTGCTAGTGAGAAGCACAGCTCTCGCTTTTGTTATAGGGTACCAATATTGCAGCATTGCTGCAAAACTGCCCCCCAATAACAGAACCGGCCCTATGGGTACAAACCCAGCCCCCACCCCTCCAGCTCACCGGGGAAACATCCAGTATCCACACCGGCCAGTCCGGCCCTGCTCAAATAAGCCTGCATCACACACAAGGCCCTACACCATAAAACACTGGAATACCTACAAGGAAAATTAACAGATCATGAGGAAGCCACACACTCAGGAGCACAGATGCACTACTTTGGCAACTGCTAAACTTAAAAAAACATATCATACAAACAATCATTCACAGGAAAAGCATCAAGGATATGGAACTCTGGTTGACTGGTGTATGAGTCCTGGTCAAGCAGCAACCACAATCCTTGTCCTTGTCAGGGTGAGGCACAAACCAACCCTAATTTAACCTGTGCTCAATCCTCTGGCAGCTTGCTACAGAGCAGTCAGGCTTATCTTAGAGGCAATGTGTAAAGCATTTTGCAGCTCTTAAAGAAATATTAAAATGACAATACCACACAGAAATTATCCCACACCATGTTATAACAATGGAACTTCTTTTAATAAATAAAAAAAGACCAAATGACAAAAATCCAATCAGCAGAAACAGAGACATGCATTTTAAATGATTTTTTGTAAAAATAGTGCCAAAAAGCCAAAGTGCCATGTATGGATATCTGGTTGCACTGAACTGGGACACAGACGCAAGTTCAGGACAACTATGATGGAAGGCAGGCCGGCTACAGGGATCCAGTTAGTTCCACTAAAAAAAGTTCCTTAAATCCTGAATTCGAAGCGTTGCAAGGATCTGTGTCCAAGATGCGTCATGTAGCTGAAGTGATGCGTCAGATCTGAGATGCAGCAAGGCTGTGATTTGAGGGCCTGTGTTGACGGTGCCGATCCCTTTGATGGGGCTTGCATTCCAAAGCATGGTATTGAAGATGCGGCACACAGTCGGGGTGATGTGTTGGTTCTAAAAAGCTGCCAGGCTGTGATGCAGATTCTGACATAATTGTCAAGGCTGCCATCAGCAAGGGATGTGAGGGCCAGTGCCATGAATGAGTCATGCAGTGGTGATTCTTATGGGCTGTAATGCGTTGCCTGTCTTTGCTGTAGGTCCAGTCCATGCAACAGTGGCAATACGTCGGTTGTGCTTGGGTTTGCACCACGCAGTAGAGTAAATGTGTCAGTTACGCTAGATCCACACACTGGCAGAAGACTGTGGTGATACGACTTTGCAGGGTAGAATCACAGATCGCAGAGTCCAGGTGGAAGGTTGTTGGAGGCCTGTTATGTCCCTGAGGCTTCAGAAAAGCAAACTACCCCTTGGAGTCCCTCTGGGTTCTGGGTTCAAGAGATACATCTCCAGCCCTTCTTTCACAGGCAGGAGGACAGCAGGAAGTAGGTGTACACAGCAGGGCATCAGTCTTTCAGAGCAGCAGTCCAGCAGAGTGATAGTTCTTTCAGCAGCAAAGCAGTTATTTTTCTTGGCAGAATATCCACAGGGGTCCAGAAGTGTACTTAAGAGTTGGTGTCTTAGGTCCAGTATTTATACCCAGTAGTACTTTTGAATTGGGGAGAAGTCTTTTGGTACATGCTTTTGAAGTACATGGGGTCCTGCCTTCCTCGCCCTGGCTCCCAACAGGGCGTATGCAGTCCTTTTTTGTGGAGACAGGACACAGTCAATTGAAGTGTAAGTGCGGCTGGCTACAGCTCCTCCCTCTTACCCTGCCAAAGATGACCCATCCAGTCACACCTAAGCTCCCCATGTGTGTGCCTGTGTAGGAGGATAAACAAAGCCCAACTTCCAACTCCACATAGTGATGTGACCCAGAGACAGCCTGCAGGGACCAACTGGCTGAGGCAAGAAAATGCCAACATTCAAAAAGTGGCCTTTTTCAAAATTGTAATTTAAAATCCGACTCCCCCGTAAGTTAGGTTTTTAAATTTCAATTCCAGAGACACCAAACATGAACTGGTTACCTGTTCCTATTTAGAAATTGAACTTACAAAATATAATAAGGTAACTCCAAAGTTATCATATGGGAGAAGTAGGCCTTGCAGTCGTTTTTCACTACCAGGACCTTTAAAACTTAAAAGTACATGTCTTACTTTTTGAATACATCACACCCTTCCCTCTGGCTGTCCAGGGCCTACTCAATGGGTAACATATGTATTAAAAAGTAAGGTTTTAGGCTTGGCAAAAGGTTTACCTTGCCAGGTCAAAATATCAGTGTACAACGGCACACACACAAGCCGCAATGACAGTTCTGAGACATGTGTAAGGGATACTTAAGTGGGATGCACAATCAGTGCTGCAGGCCCACTAGTAGCATTTAATGTACAGGCCCTAGACATAAGTAGTGGCACTCTACTAGGGACTTAGAAGTAAATAAAAAATGACAAGTGGGTAGAAGCCAAACTAACTTGTTTTAAGGAGAGAGAACAAACACTTTAGCACTGATTAACAGTGGTAAAGTGTTCAGAGTCCAAAGGGCAACCAAGATTAGGTCAGCAAAAACAAGAGGTCTGAAGGCAAAATGTTTAGGGGGAAAAACCACACCAAGAATGCCAGGTCTAACAAACTCCATTCCACTGGACCTCCATGCTAGGCCTTCAATGGCCTTCTTCATGAAAAACTCAAATGCCTTTCTACTACAGGTAGCCTGTAATAAAGGGTCATAACAATCCACCATTAAGACCTATTGGATTTAGCATATAATATTTGCACAATAAATAAGAAAGAACTAATAGCTTTTTCATAATTGTTCACAATAAACAAATCAGATATATTGCACCAGCCATTACATTCCAGAGTGCACCAATCAGGGTTTTAATGTTTATCGGTGGCTTGTAACCTTCCCCAACCCAGGCCTAATATATTGAGTGAAAACTTTCCCACAAGAAAACAATCAGGTATAAAGTCAAAACTTACAATTGTATGCAAAATTAGGATTGGTGAAGGAAACTACTATCTCTCCTAATTGAACACAATAGGGATTATCACAGTGCCAATCTTCTATCCACACAATTTGGCAGAGGGGGTAACCAAAAGTGTTATCTACCATTAGAAATCTATGAGATTCCATGTCTCACAATACCTCTCTGCAGGCTTTAATACAGAGTACTTACTAACCACCGGAGCAAGGCAGACGGTGGAACCTACTTACTAACCACCCTTAAATGCAAACTGACTTTAACGTACAATTTTACACAATAACTATCCATTTGCAGACATGAAAGAAAATGGAAGAAAAACAGTTCTCCTGAGGAGCTCTTGATAATGAATGCCCTCAGCAAAACACACACAGAGCTCATCACATTAGCCAAAGCAAAGCACCATACCACCACCAACTACCAGTCTGATTTCAGATCACCAAGCAGCATGAAAACCATCATCTCAAACATCATAGATGATGTCATCTTGATCACAGATGAAGATGACCCTGCCTGATGATATTATTGGACCTATTGGCTGCCTTCATCACAGTCGACCATCCCACCCAGATTTACATTTGTGAATAGAAATCCCCAGCCATAGCCTTTATTTGTTCTTTTCCTACCTTTACAACTGACTCCAGTTTATTCACACAGGTATCTCCAAGACACAGAAGTCCTAATCACATGTGGAGTCCCCCAGTGTTCCATTGTGTCTCCTGTCATCTTATATAGAACTCTTGTAAAAATCTCCTCTGCTTCAGAAAGCTAACACATCAATGAATGCCTGCACATTATCCAGATCTGGATGTCCAATGCCTACCTGAAGCTTAACCCAACCAAGACAGAATTTCTATTACTTGTCAAGGAAAACAGACAAGATACAATACAAACCTGGCTAATTGACAGTTAGCTTGACAGCTTTGAACCCCAACTCTTGCTAAATGCCAGATCACTTGCACTCACCCTGGACACCAACCTCTACCTCAAGGAACAAATTGTCAAAAAACAGAAAGATTACCTTGTGCCAGCTCTCTATTCTGAACAAAAGTCAACCTTTTCATCCAGAAATCGACTTCAGAACTGCTATGGTGATAATGCCCTACTACATAACCTCCCAGAAGCTACACTGTCAACTCTGAGGGGCAACCTACAAGCTGCAGCAACTCCTATCCAGGGTCTGAAGAAATATGGTCATACCATTCCATCATGATAAACCTTCCTTGGCTATCCTTGCCAAACTGCAATATCTTTAAAACGTGCTGCATTATTTATAAAGTTGTCATAACCAGCACCCCTTCTTCCTGCTGACAAGCTCGCCATCTCTGGTGGTTCTCAGCACAACCACACCCAGGACACCATCAGACTACAGATTAAGAAGTGTAAAAACAGAAAACAAAGACAACAGCCGTTTTCCATCTGAGCACCCAGAATCTTAAACTGCATCCCTGTATCCTCCAGGACCACCCAAATGCAGTTCTAATTTAGGGAAGAGTTTGAATTCATCACTTAAAATAACACTACATCACTGAGCTTCCTCTCCTATTACTCGTTGATTTTATGCTTGTCTCTGACCATATAGAGTGATCGCTCCATTTTGGCTACATTTGCACTCCAGAAACAACATCTGTATACCTACCTACATACATATACACACACACATACAATAGCAAAGGCCCTGGTGCAATCATGGAAGGTAAACCCCCTGCCCATTGGTTTAGAAGTAAAAATTGGGGTTTCACAATCTTACACCCCTGCACCACTGAGCTACCGCAACTGCTACTGCTGAACTATTAATAGCTACTTCCCTGTTGGCTATGTAGTAATTGGAATACTGTCTTTACAAACCTGCTGATTTCCACAATTTGAGGGAGCCGCTGGCACTTTAAAAAAGAATAATTACAATCGAATGCAACGTTTTGAGAACATGTTTCCATTTTTTAAAGTTCATGGTAACTTTTATGTTAATTAATTGGTATGAGCACAGAAGTGATTCTTAAAATCTTTTGACTGGCCTGAGAGTTTCTGGGTCTGCATCCTTTAGGATAAAAACTGTTGTCAATTGGATGTCATACCCTTTGGACCTATTCCACATTTACATACTGACTATTCACCAAAAGGATATCTTTACCATACTTAAATCTTTTCTGAAATGTAATGATCTTAGCCAATTATACATTTCGTCCTTTATCTATTTGAGGAACAGATGCAACTGATGGGTTATACTATTCCAGAAGAGATGTTTTAGGGATGTGTTGCCAAGACTTGACCAAGGGACTAAAATAAGGTCCTCCTTGTTTCACCTAGTATTGATATTAAAAAGACAATCAGCACTGACCCTGGAGCTAAGACCTTCATAAACCATGAGGACATTTCTTCCTAACACTGAAGGCTAGGCAAATGTAGTGGCTAATTAACATTTGCCTATTCTCAGTGCATTGGAAGCCGTATAAGCTTTTTCATACTTTGAATTGCTGTTGTGCACACTAGGGGGTGAAGTAAAATGTAATAATTTGCATTATATCTGGACTGATGTCGCTGTTTTTTTTACTTCCCTTGCTTGGAGACTTTTAATCCAACTCAGTGCATGTGCTCTAAACCCTAGTATACCCAGGGCCTGTAAGTTAAATGTCACTAGTGGAAATGCAGCACCTATTGTGCCATCACTAAAGTGACGATATAAAGCATGTCTCCAGCCCTGCCCTGCAGCCTGTGTGTGCAGCTTTAAAACTTCTAAATCAACCTGGCAAAATAAACCCCTCGCCATTCCTAATCTTCTTTTAAAATACTTATAGGTCACCCAGAAAATGTCCATGGGGCGGGGTGTATGGTATTTAAAAAGTAGGACATACGATAGAGCGATAGTGGGACAATCTCTGTGGAAGATCCCCTTCCTTCCCAAGTCGGCATGCCCCAAAAGTCTCTAACGGCCTCCAGTCATGCGGGCGACTCTGGTGGCGTGGGATAGAGTAGCCAAGAAAAGAGTCTTAACAACATTTCCCTCGCCCCTAACACCCTTAGGGGCATATTCTCAAGGATTTATCTCTGAGTTAACAGCACTTTATCGCAGCCAAAGTCACGATACATTTATCGCCCCATTCTCACAAGCTGGTGTTAACAGCCCATATCACCAGGTTACCAACGATAGTAGCCGCAAAAAACATCATCACAGACGACCCTGGCAACTATCACTAATGAGATGCAGAGTAGGAGTTCCCGTTCAAAAAGCTGCGACAACACCACTCCGCAACATTCTCAACGACCAGCCTAATAGGAGAAAAGACCATGAAACCTGCGATAAGACGCGTTAGCAGCAGGAAATTAACACCTGCTCTGACCTGCTGCAAAGTCGGATGACAGCCTGCACCACAAATGGGAGCCCAGCCCAGAGCCACACCTGAAGAACAACATATGCCATGGAGCCACTGAACATGCGGGCAGGACACCTAAGTGGGCCACAACACCCACCCCCACCGCCCCAGGACCCCCTCAAACCCCCGGAGCCCCACCGCACCCGCCGGACCAACACTGAGGTAACGCAGACAAAGACAGCGACCCTCAGAAAATACACCAACCTCACAGACCCAACACCAGAGAATGTCATTACCCACTACATGCTCAAAAAGACAACCCTCCTCCGCATCTTAGCCACCATTGTCCACAGGCTGATGGTACCAACACAGCAGATAACCAGCATCCCACCTCATACCAAGCTGCTGGCTGTGCTGCATGTGTCGGCCTCTGGTACCCTCCAACCAACAACCACCTGAGACGAGGAGTTACACAGCCAGGCCAATCCAAGTCCCTCACAACGGTCATGGATGACACCATCAGCTTGGTACACCACCATCTATACTTCCTACACACTGTGCAGGAACAGCCGGAGAGCAAGCAAGTCATCTACACCACAGCTGGCTTCCCGCACCTGTCAGGTGGCAATTGACTGCACAATTATCCTATCAGTGGCCCCTGGCAACACTGCACACAATAAGCACAACAGAAAGCGCACGTTTCCCACCAATGTCCAGGCAAATTAGGACCACAGGGGAATCTCCGCCAACGTCGTCGCCAACTACCCAGGCAGTGTGCATGATTCCCACACTTTCCGACAGTCCATCATCAACAAGCACTACCAGGATCGCACCCACGGAAATGCACTGCTCGTTGGCTAATACCAAATGAACACACCACACACCTCAACTCCACAATCATGCAACTTGCAACTCCGGGAATGCACATGTTACAAACTCACATACAACATGTCAAACAACATGCCCACCCACCAGACACAGCAGCACACCTCACTATTTGAACCTGGGCAAGCCATGCACAGAAGCCATCAATGGCATGGCACCTCAGCCACACAACAGCAGATTGTGGGAAGAGGAGGGAACCAGGCATGTGCAAAGGAGGCAAGTGGCCAATGAATGAGAATGTACACAATGCCAAGTGCGGAGTGGATGTGATGGCCAGACTGCAGTATGCAGACCACAAATATATCCATGTCGACATACACCGCTGGTGTATGGAGTGTAGTGGACAGTGGATGAAACTATGTCACCCCAGCTAGTGGGGAAGGTCGCAGAAATGTAGCTTGTTACGTCCCCCCGAAAACGTGAGCAGAGTGGGCAGGCCCGGCATACGCCAGGCCAGCTTAGGGGTGTGAATAATGGCTCGGAACTCTGGGCGTGGTCCTCTTCCAGAATGCCCAACCTCTCTGCCAGGGGGGCACCTCTCCCCCCACCACAAGGCCGTTGCCGTGAGCGGAGTTGCCTGCGATCCTGTGCACCTGCTTCACCCCGGCACATTGGTCCCCGAACCAGTCTTACCTGCCCATGCGCAACCAGGCCTCAATGACCACCTGCCGACACTGGCATGTGTCCAAGCGGGCCCACCACGTGCCGGTGAAAGCTTCAAGCCCAAGGCCTGTGACCTTGGCAGCCTCCTCAGACCATTACGGCCGCCGCAACACAGGCCTGCAGTACTCCTTTCTCATTGATGTACTCCACCGGCATGCACAGCGGACAAGTAGGTCACACATTTGGAACTGAGTCTTGATTATACCATGGCAGAACACAGAAATTACAGCTGTGTTTATGTCACTATACTCCCTCGGATGTGGTGCCGCCATGTCTTATTAGTGCATCACAACCGCAAATTTTTTTAGGCCCACGCGGACTACTGCTCTCTGCTTACACTGCGGTCCAGTAGGTCACAGAGTCTTGATTTAGTAATGGCGGGGTTCATTTCAGTTTACCGGCATCATCGCAGAGTGCATCCCCTTTCAGCCCTGGTGCCACTAAGTCTGGGCCCCGAAATTCATGGACACTCCCTGGTCGAACATTAGTGGCGTCTGAGTCTTTGGACTAGTGGGTAGTTTTCATCCTCATGCAGCTGATACCGAATTGGGGGTGGCAACGAGGCTGTTGCTGACCACTCCTTCATTTGCTGCTTCTGGATAGCTTCTACCCTCTGCATCATGTCCTGGAGGACACCTTCCGCTGTGCCCCGCAACCCTCCGCCACATTCACCTTCGACATCGATGGGGACCCGCTCAGTCTGCGTGGCCCTACCTCAGTGGACCGCAAGTCACCATCCTGTGGCGGTGTGTCTGTGCCGGCCGCTGTGCATCCGGAGCCGCTAACTCTGTGCAGCTCAAGTCAAGGACCTTGTCTGAACAAATATTGGATGAACTCTGTGACTGTGGTCTAAGGGTCATTGACGCCATGTGTATGTTGCCCTCCGCTGTCCGCTTCCTCTACCCTCTACTGCGGACCACAAGGGCTCCCACATCCAATCGAGTCCTGACCAGCCCAGACGTGGCATCACCACAGGAGGCACACGTCACCATCGCCAGGGCCAACTCCAACCACCATCTGCCAGAGTCGAAACAGTGGTTCTGGCAGACTAACTGAGTTGCTCAGGCCTGTCGTGGATGCCATCTGCCTGATCCCCTGCTCAGCACTCCAGGTGCCACTGACTCAGTGCACCGCAACCCATGGACCGTAAATGAATGAGTTTTGTGCTGTGGAGAGGTTGTGCAGCAATGTCGCCTCAGGCAGTTTGGGAGACCTGGGTCGGTGATGAGGAAGATGATGCAGGTCTAACACACCCCACTGCATCTGCATCAGGAATATTCCGAATGGACACAATCCTAGTCATTTTCATAACATGAGCATGCTCAGCTCTAGTGCCCCAACCTCAGTGCACTGCAACTCACAGACACTTCTGTTTGTATGTTGGGTGACCTCTGTACTTGCTCAGACTCCCTCCATGTTACTCAGCAGTTGACTCTGTTATGCAGGTGTTTTCTGTTTCCATTCCACTGGTGTCCACTGTTCAGGTTGTTGCCAGCACCAACCACTCCGTGCGGGCTGGCTTACACTCACCCCACACACATCCAGCACAGGCGTCACTGTACATGTGGCCCTGCCAATAAAGGGGCCGGGCGCATGTGCCCATAGCCAGTTGAACAAACTATCCGCGTGTGTCTGTGTGGTCATAATGTATGCATGAGGGCCCTGAGCCCTACGACATTACATTGTGCTGTGTACAGTGGACGCAGACATGTCACCGCAGGCAGCGGGTTAGAGCCTGGACATGTGACTTTGTAGTCAGTCACTCAAAACGTAAGGGGAGGGGACTGGGCCATCGTACGCAGAGCCAATGTGGTGCGTGACTGATATTTGCGTGGCCCTTGGCATGGTACTGTACTGGGAATATACATCTGCATGTGTCTCTGTGGGAGTGTGGGTCTCCTTTGTGGGGAGTAGGTGGTCCCCAAAGGGTATTAGACACCCACGTTTGTGATATAGTTCGCCTTCCATGGGTTCTGACCCCACCCGCACCTGTTCAGCCACCTCCTTTTGGTGTTCTGACACCTGGCATTGGGGTGCCATGTGTGGGTCAGTGAAGTGTTGTGAGCCAGCCATGCTTGTAGGTGCTTCCTGATGTGTGGCCTGTTGTAGGGGCTGTGTTCTCCTCTAAGTAGCTTAGCTACCCTGTTCCTGGTGGTGGGTTGTGTGGGATGTCCATGGGCTGTTGTAGGGCATCGGTGCCAAAGGTGTGCTGGTCCTCTCTGGCATGACTGATGTGTGGTCTTCTGTGCTCTGCTGGAGGTGTTGTGTGTCCCTCTGCAATGTGAAGGGGAGCTGCATGTTGACATTGTGTGTTGACATGTATGTTGGCGCATTGTTCTTGTTTACATGCAGACTGTATGACAATGTACATTGTGACTGTTTTGGAGGTGCAGGATTTAGATGCGGGACAGTGTACATCTGGACTACATGACGGATGTGAGGTTGTACGCGTACATTTCAATTTCACAGTTTCCAGGTCTCTCAGTTGTAGTAGGCCTATTTCTGCACGTGTGCGGGGTCAGTTGTGTCCTCTGTTCTGCAGTGTCGGGGTTGCCAATTGAATCACATTGTCGTTAATGTGGATGTGCTGTTATTGCTATGTGTGTGTGCTGCATTGTGCCACGGGGATCATTGACATGATCCAGGGTCATTGTGGGCGTGCAGTGTGCTACATATCATTGTGCATGTGTGCCATTGTGCCCGTCTCTCCCCGCCCCCCCAGTCAATGGTCATTACTCACCCTGTTGATGTTGTGTCAGGTTCTCCCGAACGGTGTCCAGACTCTTGACTCCTTGCACCTTCTCCACACTGTTTACTGTGGCCTCCATTTCCTCCAGCTCCTCCTGTGGTGCAGGACTCCCACCTTCAGTCACCGTTGCTGCCTTCCTGTTGGCCGCAACTTTGTGCCTGGCTTAGATTTTCACATCATGCCAGCGCCTCTTGGCCTCCTCCATTGGCCTCCTGGACACTCCGTCTGCATTCCTGGTAGTCTGATTGGGGGTCAGTTGATGGTAGTGTTCTGTCACCTCTGTGACGCTGATCTAGTTTTGCTGTGGACTGCAACCCATCTTCCTCTCCCTCTTCACCATGGCCTTCCCCGACCCCGTTGTTCCTTGCTGGTGGTCTCTGGGGGTTGTGGGGTTCGCGTTGTATCTGCGCTTGGTCAGGGTGCATACATGTTTCAACGCACTTTGGATTGTTTCTGGTGTGTTGTTTTTGTAGCTTTTATAGTGCATTTTCCCACCAGAGGCATGGGATTTGCAGGCCTCCCGCTAGTTTTCGCTGCTTTTTGTATTGTAATTGGCCTCATCGCAGCTTTTTTGCGTTCATGTTTCGCATTTTTGCGGCATGGTATTGATTTTAACGCAGTCATTTGACACGTTATCTGGAGTCTATCACCTGGTACCGCTGTGTTGTGAATACTTGGTTAACACGGCGTACTTTTCCCGCGATGGACTGCGATGTTGACAGATGCGTTAGGTTACTTTTGTGATGGTTATCACATGTTCTTGAGAATATGCCCCTTAGTGGGTAACCCACTGCCTTGACACAGAGACTTTTACCCAGTAGACCCAGGAGGGCGGTAATTCTATTGGACACTTCTTTGATGAGTCCGGTCCCTTGATTTTCGAGGACTTTCACCTACAACTGGAGCTCTCTGAAACTGAACGTTATTAATACCGTCAGATCAGGCACTGTGTAATGTATCCTGTGGTTCAACCCCAGACGCAGCGCATTCTCACTCGGTTCGAGTTGTGGTTGCTATCTCAATCCTCAGAAGTCCACCTGATATCTAAATTGTTCAGCCTTCTCCGACCACCCCAAGTGGCTAATAAATCCCCAGGTCAGAGGAGATGGGCGACAGAACTGGGTCGTACACTCTCGCAATGGGAAGGGGAGGATATTTACAATAGAGCCTGAAATGCTGCATGAAATGTGGCAAGCATAGAGACGGCTACTAAAAATAGCCACTTAGTGCTACCTCAAGTCCCCTGTGACTCCACAGAGGGAATCCCGCTGAGGACCCCCTATGTTGGCACAATTGTGGTTCCCCTGGTACATTGACACATTTGCTATGAGACTGCACTAAATTTGCCAACTACTGGACGCACATCCTTGATGACATTGACGCTCATTTCGATACACAGCTCCCCCATTTCCCAGCCTACACCCTCCTAGGGCTGCCCAATTCTCTTACATTTCCTCTTAAATCACATTGATAGAGCTGGCACTGGGAGCATCTCTTCAGAATAACCTGGGTCACTGGGGACGCCTTCTATCCTTCTGGGGTGGCTACATCTCATATGGTACATTCTGAGTATGGAACCATCCCCCTCTCTCATTCCAATCTAGGGGCCTCATTCCCAGATCTTTGGAGACCGTTTCTATCTATGCTTACATCCGAATTCCAAGAACTCACATATCCTAAGTACTTACGGCTTGTAAGACTCACTGAGCTCCCACCAGCTACACCTTAAGCTAGAGCTGTGACTTACACAAAGTTATCTGATATATAATGGGGGATGGGAGGTGAAGGATGGGTTTTTGGGTGGAGGGGGGAGTTCTGGGGCTGCTTTGTTCTGTCAATTTTTCACATGCCCTCCTACGATAAGAAGGGTCATGGAATTGTTTGTGGTTTTCCTACTGCCTTGTCTCTCTTTATTTCCTGAAATCAATAATGAAATTCAAAGATAAAAAGTAGGACATGTCTATATTATGTTTCACATGACCTGACGGTGAAAAACTTCCACAGTAATTTCTTGCTGTGGTAAGGCTGACTCTCCAAAAGGAAAGGATTGGGTTACATTATAATGCCTCTTATAATGCTTACCTGCAGTTTGGGGGAATCTACAAAATTATTCATGGACTCATTTTAATAGTAATTTAAAACCCATCCTAATGGGCAAGTCAGATTTCATATGACTATTTTAAAAAATACGCTTTTAGAAAGTTGTGGGTTTCCTGCCTAACCAAAGTGTGCTTTTCTGCCAATGTTCAGTGTCACCTGGCTCTTAACCACTTGGCTGCTAAGGGTGTGCGAGGGGTTCCATTGACTTTCCATTGAAATCAATGGAAAGTCCATGACGAGTTACCCTTGTCATTAGCGCTGAAGTGGTTAATGATTCTCTTATGGTGAGATGCGGAATGCTCCAAGACAGTGGATAAATGGCTTAGGTATGGAGATATATTTTTCCTCCCTGAACGGGATGACCTGAGAGCTTCTCAGGATGGTAGATGCATCTCACACCTGCCTGCCTCCCTTTTGTCTTCCCAACATGCCTGCCTTCAAACCCAGTGGGAGGAGGAGTGTAGTAAATGAATCCAGTAAACCAAGTAGAGATCTGTAGCTTTATTAGGACAGACAGCTTGAACAACCACCTTCAGCAGGAGCCCAGTAGAGAATGGCTCATCAGTGTTTACAGAATGTTACAGTGGAAATTGTAGCATAACAATTCTAACTGAGAATGTAGAACATGTATGACATAGGTTATTACACACCTTCCCCCTTTTTGAAAGAAAAAAAACAAAAAAAAACAAGAGGGAATGAAATAAAAATTTTGGAAGAGAGGGAAGGTGATTCGCTACAAATTGTATGTATCTTTACATAAATTAGAATTTAGCAACAGTAATCAAGTAACTTTACAGGAATTTGTTTAATTCTAGAACTTTTCCTGGGACCATGTTCAGGAAGGTTATTTCCTTGAGAGGTAAAGTCTGGAGGTATAGGTACATCCGTCTGAACACTGGGATTGTGGACATTGCTAGTTAAAGGAGAAACAGGAACATTACTCTCATTGACAGGTGTAATAGGAATTGATATAGATGGAACACTTTGAGAAGGAAAATCACCCGTTTGAATAGGTATTTTAGCATTAAGATTTTCTGGCATGAATGTGTCAACCATGGGAGAATAAGGTACAGGATCTTCCAGAATAGGATTAGTGGGTAGAGAAGAGAATAAGAGATTTGGGTTCTTACATATAGAAATTCTCCTGAAATTCCACACTTTTCCCCCTTCAACACGAACAGCTTTGGAGAAAATTTCAATAACTCTGCAAGGATTAGACCATTTGTTCCACTTGTTTCCAACTGACTTGCCAAACTTGACACGAACAAAATCACCTATGGAGATTTTCTTATTGTAGTGAATAGACGATAAGGCACAGCCTTTCATTTTCTCTTGGTATCTCAACACTCTATCTTTAACTTCATCACGGTCAAAAGGAGAATCAACAGGAAGTTTGACTTTCATCCACCAAGGAAGAAGTTTTGATCCTGGTTTTCTACCTCTAAGCATTTCAAAGGGAGATAGGCCTGTTACAGAGTTAGGAGAGGTGCGATATGATAAAATAGTAGCACATAATGTTTTCTTCCAGTCCAGGTTACTTTTTACTGCTAACTGGATAGATTCCTTGATAACTCTGTTAAAGCGTTCTGTCTGGCCATTGCCTTGGGGGTTATAATTGGATACTCTTTTGTGGATTATGCCGCATCTCTCTAGAAAAGACTCAAATTCCTTACTGACAAATTGTGGACCATTATCGGACACAATCTCGGCTGGAATGCCTTCTCTACAAAAGACTTCATCTAGAAACTGGACTACCTGTATGGAGCCAATCTTGTCTACTATCTTGATTTCTGGCCATTTGGAAAAGTAATCGATTAAAACCAAAGCAAAAACTTCTTTGTTTGGAGACAGACAAAGAGGTCCAACAATATCGATGCCTAGTTTTTTCCAGG
Source organism: Lissotriton helveticus (assembly GCF_964261635.1). NCBI lineage: Eukaryota > Metazoa > Chordata > Amphibia > Caudata > Salamandridae > Lissotriton > Lissotriton helveticus. The sequence goes on from NC_136071.1 coordinate 650,445,642, forward strand.
GACAATCAACAAATTCAATGGGAGAAATATTTGTAGACAAAGGTTTTACTGTCTTGTCGCTATTTGCACATGGAGAGCAGGAACTCACCCACCTATCAACCATTCGGTCTATGCCAGGCCACCAGTAGAATTCACGGATACGTCTCTTGGTACTTGACATGCCCATATGACCTTCGTGCGCCATTGAAACTATTTTCTCCCTTAGGGAAGCGGGAGGAACTATCTTGTCGCTGCGGGACACAAAACCTTGGTTAAACATTAGTTCATCTTTAACTTTAAAGAAGGATAGAATGTCACCAGATAAATGTCTCTCTTGGGGCCAACCATGCTGTAAATACTCTACAACACCGGATATACAGGTGTCGTTACACATTGCTTCTCTCCAATTAGCCTCAGAGATACCTGTAGATAAACCTGTACTGTTGCACTCGTTGACGTCATTAATGTTAAAAACCACATCAGAATCAGAAACCTAAGAAGGAGATTAATTGTTCTTTATTTGTTGGTGCTGGGGCTTTTAAAATACTTTGTATATGGTTGAACTTAGGTTTAATGCCTTCTGAGGAAATCTCATGACCAAGATATTCTACTTTGCTTTGTCTGAACTTGCATTTAGATAATTTTATCGTTAAACCTTTTTCTTGAACAGACTTAAGAACCTTCTCCAAATTAGCATCGTGTTCATCATGATTCTTACCATAAATGAGGATATCATCTTGAAATGCAATTGCACCCAAACAACCCTCTAGTACAGTTTTCATTAGCCTTTGGAACACAGAGGCTGCACTAGCTAAGCCGAAAGGCATGCGGCAATATTGGAACATGCCTTCCGGCGTGATGAAGGTTGTTAGGAATTTTGATTCTTCGTGTAATAACACCTGATGGTATGCACTAGTTAAATCCAGTGTGGAGAATACTGATGCTCCAGACAGAGTGGAGATAAGTTCATGAATGTGGGGTAGGGGATGTCTGTCAATCCAAATTTCCTTATTTAAGCTCCTTAGGTCAACACATAGACGGAGTTCGCCATTGCTCTTGAGTGACAAAACCACTGGCGAAACCCAGGGAGAGGACTCAACTGGTTCAATAATGTTCTTATCTACTAAGTCAGATAGAATATCTTTCAATTTTTCGCGGTAAGCTAGGGGAACGTTTCTTACTCTATGGCGAACGGGTATGGCTGAGTCTTTAAGTATAATGCGGTGTTTGAAGTTTTCAAAGGTCCCTAAATTATCTGAAAAAATGGATGGAAATTTGTTTTTTAATTGTGAAATGAAATCATTATCAGGGGGAACTACATATACGGGAGGAGAAGCATTGGGGTCAAGTTTTATACCTAGGTCGAACTGATGGGGCCAACACAAAATGGAAGCTCCTTTGGAAGATACGTAAACTTTCCCCTTAATGGATCTGTCTTTGAATTTGATCTCGGCCCACATGTAGCCCTCAATGTCAATTTTCTTACCCGTGTATCCACCAGGATTTACGTCTGGTGGTAATAACTTGGTCGAATGCCAATGTCGATTGAAGACATTTTTCCCAATGATGGTGTACCAAGCGCAGGAGTCAATCAACATTGGAATCTCTTTACCATTTATGGTTATAATATCAGTGGGAAAACCTTTGCATTCTGAATCACCTACACATAACAGGGTGTTGATTTCAGATGGTTGTTCAGTATCATCGAATTCTTCATAAGACAATAAATTTACTTTTTGGGGAGACCTGCACATCTTGCTAAAGTGGCCGGACTTTTTGCATTTTATGCAAATCTTATTCCAAGCGGGACAACCTCTGTAATTGCCTACGTGATCATTAGCACCACATCTATAGCAAATTATTTGTGATTTTTTAACAGGGAATCTATTATCTCTACTGGAAAAATCTTTCCTGGGAGGAAAGGGATTTTTCTTAAAAGTATTAAAATTTTTGACTAAAGAGACTTCAGGGATGATCACTTTAGGTTTGGTATCCAGGCCTCTGATCTCGTTTACAAAAAGTTCGGACTGTTCAATACCTTTGGCAATGTTTAGTACAGCACTAAGAGATGTATCGGTGCCCATCCAAAGGCGTTCTTGGATTTTCTTACTTTTTGTACGCATCATTATTTGGTCTCTTAAAACTTGTTCGGCATTGATGGTTTCAAATGCACAAGACTCAGCTAAAGTGCGCAAAGCGGCTACATAATTTTCAATTGACTCATCATCTTTTTGTATTCTTGAATAAAATTTAAATCTTTCCATTACGATGTTAATTTTTCTGCCAAATCTAGTACTTAGTTGTTTGATAACAATATCAAAAACATTTAAATCTTCGGCATTAGTACTATCTATGGGAGGCAAGCTTTTTAATTCTTTGAGACCAGCACCACCTAAACAATTTTTTAATAATGCTAGCTTTCTTTTAGGAGAACAACCATCCTCTTCAATAACATCTACGTAAGCTAAAAATGTAGGGTACCAAAGATCCCATTCCACTTTAGGATCGCCTGCTGTGGGTAAGAAGTGTGCAGGGGAAAGAATGTTGTCAGACATTGTCAATATATCTATAATTAATATTACAGAGACTAGATAATAGTTTAAAGAAGTAAAATGACTGGTTATGGAAAATAATAAAAGTAGTCACCGTTGTCTGAAGATATCTGTTCCAGTCGATGAGTTGTTTTTCTTGTAAATGTCTTTCTTTTTCTTGAAATGTAAAAATTTGCTGTGGAAAATAGTTTGTATTTGTCTTTAAGCGTGGACGAAGGTATTATATGTGGTAAGTATTGAAGAAACGATCGTTATTGTAGTCTGTATACGATCGTGTTGGTTTCTATGGAAACGATGAACACAAGATGGCTGCTGGAACGCACACGCAATGCGTAATGCGTGCGTGGTGATGAAGCGGAGATGACGAACTTGGAGCGTCGGAAGAGAAGGAGGAGGCTCGCGTCGCGTTGATGGAAGCGTTGATGTGTGAGAGCAGGCTCGCGTGAATGGGAGCGCTCGTGTGAGCTGAAGCGCTCGTGTGGGTGGAGGCGCTCGTTGAGTAAGTTTTGTAAACAAACAAGTGTAACGAACTGTCAATGCTAAGAAATTGTCTAGAAATGAGGTATTTTGGGACATAAAAATCGTATTAAGCTGGCAGTCATTCACTGGGTCTACATTTTGTTAAGATGAGTGAGGTAAAATTGAAGGAAATTAACACGAACTGCCGCTGGTGCAATCGAGGCACAGGAAGTTAGAACAGCCGCTGGTGCTATCTTTACACATATAAAACGAAATAAATACCTTAGATTTGTGCTGGTGAACGCTGTCTGTTGTCCTTTAATTCCATTGGAAAAGTCCTTGGAAGTGTGGATTCTTTTTTTTTTTAAGTAAAAAAAAAAACTTTGATAATCTTCTTCAAAGAATTTTGATGTTGGGTTGGGTTGAAAATCCCGGTCGTCGCCAATATTATGTAGTAAATGAATCCAGTAAACCAAGTAGAGATCTGTAGCTTTATTAGGACAGACAGCTTGAACAACCACCTTCAGCAGGAGCCCAGTAGAGAATGGCTCATCAGTGTTTACAGAATGTTACAGTGGAAATTGTAGCATAACAATTCTAACTGAGAATGTAGAACATGTATGACATAGGTTATTACAAGGAGCTACCCCAAAACTGGCTTGGAGTGACCACAAGGGAGGGTTTGCCCATTATCACAGCCATGCATCTGAATGGGCACAGGGAACTCTGCACAGAAGAAGAACAGTCCTGTAGTGCTGGTTTAAGGTAGAAAGGGTTACTGTGGGACAGTTTACATAAAGCATACAGGAAATGCTGCAAAAGAGTGAGGGAGTGGCCAGGAATTTCCCAGACCCACAGGCTGGCACTGGGTATATATGTGACACCCCGAGTACCCTCTTCAAAACACTGCTGAACCTGTAGAAGAGGAGGGCTGCACCTGCTGTTATGATGTGTGAGGAGGACCCTAAGTGCTGGACCTGCAACAACTTGTTACCAAGACCAAGAAGTCGACTCCAAGGGTCAATTGACTGTGCTCCTGTTAAGCTGCAGGGACATACAAGCTGCAAGAAGCACCCTTTCCTGATGAGCCCAGCTGACCACCTCCAACTGTACCTGTCCTGGACCCTGCTAGTGGATGCAACTGTAGTGATTCCAGACCTGTAAGTGGTATTCTAAGGTCCTGGGGCCCTTACATAATTGTAGAGTGTATTCCTCTGACCCAAACTGTAAAATCTTTGCCAAATTTTCTTCTAAAGAACTGGTGGAAGGCAAAGACCGCTGTCGAGCCAAAGCCGCTGTTGATGATTTGCTGGGCAGATTCATCCTGCTGAAGGAGATTTGAATTCCAGAACAGTTTTTAAGTCGGAACGTGAAGAGCTTCCCCGAGGGCAACACTAAGTCAAAGTTTATTAATGTTCTGACCTTCCTGTAAACTGATAGCGGGCTTCGCCTATTTTGTTTTCCCGTCTTTTTCAATGACTGCACATTTTTTTGAGTTTAGCCTGTTCTGTGACAAAGATACCAGAGGTTGAGCTTCGGCCTAAATTACTGAAACCTTTATTGCACCTAACAAGTGTTAATACCGTGAATACAATGTCATTACACACCATGACATATGGAGGCACGACAACAACAATACCAATAAATGCAATGTTGTTGCACGCCATAAAATTATGCTCACATAACAATGTCGATACCAGTAAAAACAAGGTCAATGTATGTCATAATCTATGTACCATATAACAACATCATTAAAGACAATATGGATGTATACTATGACAACTGTGCATACAATACCGAGGATGTAGGTAAAAATTATAAAAATGACCAGTATGTTAATTGTACACATTTTAACATACTCATATCACTGCTGTCGGATTCACCTAAGGTGACCTCCACATCAACCCTAAGGCTGTTCAGACAGGCCCAGTGAACCAACCCAAGCCTATGCCCAAAGACAAACGCCCACCCAGGAAAAACCCAGATCGATTCCACAGATAAGTGGTTACAATGCAAACAGGTCTGAAGAAAATGGCCCCAATAAAACACGTTCAGCCAAAGGCACGCTTTTCCAAAATTCCACAAAGATAGATGACACATAAAGTTAGGAGCACTCAGCCAATCGGGACACAGCATACAAACCACATGTAATGATCATGCCAGATTGGAGGGATTGGTTTATCGAGCCCAACTGCTGCTGATGGACAAGGGCCACTGCCCGAACCGATTCACATCTGCGCAATAAGATCGGTGAGCAGACGTCATAATTGATTAGCAGTTCTGCTGAATCCATGGGGGGAGGTTCGGTCGGAGACAACTGTCACAGGGTAAGAGACTTCATCTGATCCTTAGTCCCAACATGTGGCATATGGCAAACTAGAACAAGCGCTTAGATACATTTTCCTTAGACAGCAGACTCGAGAAGGTGAAGGTAGCTGCCAGTTTTTCTTTCTTGGGCCGCTGAGCAATACACAGATGGTCTTATTTATTTAGCTTGAACCATTGAGCACTACACAACTGGTACACTTAGGCCCTTGGTGTGTTGTATAGGGTCACCACCCTGATCTTATTTTTTAGTTAAAGGAGTCTTCTTAGGGACTGCTGGTTTCTGTGGTATCCTCCTGAATATAGAGTGGTGATAACTTTATCTGTGCGTGTTCCCTGCATGGATCGGCCATGGGAGCTGTGAGATAATGGTTAGTAAACCTACTGGGGGCTTGGCATGGACATTGGTATCAATTGAAGCATCAGAGGAGAGTGTTTGGAATGCAGTAGGTGTGTGTAGGAAAGTAGGATCTGCTTCTTATGGTTACCTCCACTTTTTTGCTAAATGTGATAGTGTTTTTGATTTGTCTGACTGGGATCCTGCTAATCAGGACACCAGTCTATCTGCTTTCGCCTTAAATGGTACATTCCAGAATGGATACTGGGGTACCCTTGTCAGTCCCTATTATATTGTATCCATGTACCCAGGGCATAGGTACCCCAGAGGCCTCCCTTGGACTGAAGCATGTATTAAACCACCCATGAGAGGCCATGTGAAATGGAACCTACCGGCCTGCCACTACCACCTGTGTAAGTTGGTGCATGCAAAATGTACTTAAGAAATAGGTTTACTATATCTAAGGGTAACTGCACTTAAAACCTAAAAGTCACCCCTCTGGCAGGCCTTCACATTCCTGAGGGCAGGGTGCTTGGTTCTAAGTGAGATGGTGCCACTGCATGAGCAGAACAACCCTGCAGCCTACGGAGTCCATTATCCCCGGTTGTCAGTGAGGCAGCCATTTACGACACATAGAGTGGCATTATGTGACCGCGTGATGACCAACTCTAAAACGGCTGAAACTAACCCTATCGTGTTTGGTGTCAAACAAGTTGGAATCATACCCCCACACCAGTAACCATTTTGGGAGCCATGATTCCACCCCTCAGAAGTGAGCTTCGTGGGGTCCCTGGTGATCCTGGTACCACCCTTTATGCCCTGGACAGCACAATATGGCTACTGCTGACCAGAGACACATTTCTGCCCTCCTGCTGCTGAGCCAAACTCGTGCAGGGGAAGGCAGGACAATAGGCATCCTGTCACAGGGAGGCGTGACTACCTCCCAGACAGGATTAAGTGTATTAGGGCTGGGTGGGTGTGCTTGCAAGCAACTGAAAGTCTGTGTGAGGGGCACATTTGGTGTCCCTGTACATAGTCCAGTTCAAACCAGTCCTGTGAGCCATTGGCTCATGCTCTGCTGTAAAACTGGCTAAAGGACATGAGAGTAACCTCCCCACTGTCCCGACCCTCCCCTGGAAGGGTCCCCTGAAACTTGCAACCTTCTTCCGTGGGTACTTAAGGGCTTACCTGGCTGTAAAACCTTAGATTTGACATGGACCAGATTCTAAAAAAGAAACCAAATAACTTCAACTGTCTGGACACTCTGAACTTCACTGGACTATGTTTGGACCCGGCTTCATCTCCCACTCAGTCTGCTGCCTCGTCTGTGCCCGTGCACCATACAGGATCTGTGCAGGAACTGTGGAGCATCAAAGACAACCAAAGATATCTCCCTTGGAGTGAAGGAGTCACTCCTCTGCATTCACAGGCACCTAACACTGCTGTCCAGTCTGTTGATCCTGAGGTCCTATGGACTTCAAAGGCTCCAGCAACACAGGAGGGGGGTTTCTACATCCCTTAATGGCTGAGCTGTCCTCTCACCACGTTTGAGGTCAGAATCTCTTGTGGGGGCTGCAATACCTGAACCCCTGGGCAGAGCTTACATTTGTAAGTGCATATGCTTGTTGGCATTTGCAGAACAAGTGTATTGGGTTCCGAGTAGCCCCAACTTCTGGCACCATTTCCTATTTGACCTCTTCACACGGAGTGCACCGTGGCTGTTGTTTGGTGAAATTGCTCAAGGTCCTCTCTCGACTCCTGTGCCTCCAGCCTGTGGGTCCACTTGAGGGTCAACTTTGTTTTGTGGGGCTCCCCTGGTATTTCTAGGCTTGCCCTGACTCCCCTTGCTGTGGTGATTCTCCTCAGCCTTGCTGGTCCGAAGCGTACATATCCTTGACCTTCTGCGTGGGTTGTCATTGCCATGACTTGTTGGTGCTTCCGCTGGACACTGACCCCTCAACACTAGACATTCTTTGTGGAACAGCTTGTATCCGGTTCATGGTGGTCCCCATGACTGCAGGGTCAAAGACTCCATCAATGCACCTGATGTACCAGACATTGGTGGGCATTCGTCTACCGAGTCCCTGGTCACTCTTAAGTGACATATACTCTGTCCCCTCTGCTTTCAGGTACTCTTTGACAAGAATACACCTTTGGATTCCAATTAACACTTTTCTTCCTTCTAGCAGCAGCTGTTCTTCGAAGTCATCCATTGGGTTCGAAAGCGGTTTCCAAAGCCACTTCAGACCTATGTACCTGGCTTACCTGGGATAGGTAACTTGAGTACCTTTTGTCTTCCACGGGGTTTCCTCGAAGTCCACTGGAAGGGTCCTTAAACTCTAAAACTTTAACCACGACTTTCCCATAATTGTACAGAGCACACAGTCGTGTTCCCACACTGTACCCGTCCTCCGTGGGGTCCCTACTTACTCACCTTGGGCGGTTCCTTGGGGCCCCAGCATTTTCACGTCCTCTCGATACTGTCTTGAATTGATTTGTGGTTCTTATGCCACTTTCTTAGTAAATGGTTTGGTCCCCCCCGGGGCCCACTGTGTATTAGTGCTATTTACTGTCATTTCTGCGCTGAAGTATTGTGTGCTCTGTGATTATCTCTGTGTAGGAGATACTGTAGCGTACTAGATGAGAAACATCCTGAACAACAATGAGTTCTGGAGTCAAGCAAGCCGGACATCGGCTTGCCCGAACAACGCCTCAGCCGTAACCACGCATGTGCGTGGTTAAGGCTGAGTTGGTCTAGTGTTCAGGCAGGGCGGAGTTCCGAGGAGTCTAGCAGAGGAACAGGTGAGAGGGGTTAATTTTCAGGGGGGGGGGGGTTTAGGGTTAGATTGTAGGGGTTGGGATTTAAGTTTTTAGGGGGTACGGGTGTGTCTATATTTATTTTAAAGGTGGGGGAATTGGTTTATAAGGTGTTGAGATCGTTTTTAGGAGGTGGGGGTGATCATGATTATTTTTAGGAAGGGGTACATTAGTTTTATGGGGTTTGAGTTATTCTATTAAGGGGTGTGGGTGATCGTGTATATTTTTAGGGTGTGTGGGTGATCGTATTTATTATTAGGGTGGAGGAATTCGTTATTAGGGTTTGTAGGTGATCGTGTTTATTTTTAGAGTGGGGGAATTCGTGTTTAGAAGGTGGGGGTTTAAGAATAGTATAAGGGAGTTGGGGGTTTGGTGTTAGTTTTTAGGGGTTGGGGTTAGTTTTTAGGGGATGTGGATGATCGTGTTTGTTTTTAAGGTGTGTTGGTAATCATGTTTAATTTTAGGGTGGGGGAATTAGTTTAGTGTGTGTGGGTGATCGTGTTTATTTTTAGGGTGGGTGAATTAGTTTTTTTAGGGGTGGAGGATCGGGTACTAGTTGGAAATCATTTTTTTAACACGCATTCTTTTACCACAAACAATCGTGGTAAAGGCATGCATGGTCTAAGAATTGTGGTTTAGATGAGGACGTGGTTGCGACCTCGTTGTTAGGGAAGTCCCGGTTGGCAGTCTTGTAGTTCGAACATAAAACGGTACTAGATAGTGTTATATTAATAAATACATATTTTTATAACTACTGTCTTGTTCTCCTTGCATTTAACCAATACTATAAGGTTGCATTCTGGTAAAATAAGCTGCTTAACATTCCTTCAAGACTAAGCCTGAAGGCTGCTCTCCACAGTTACCACTTCGATAGCTTTCTACGGTTATCTTTGACCTCTTAAATCACCATAATGGTTGTTTGAATTGGTGCAAGGTGCCCACCTTAATTAATGGACAGCATATACCAGGCCAATTTCTCACAGTGTGACAAAAAACTGGAATCCAGGGTGCAGCCCATGAATTAGAGGGAGTTGCCCAAAGAAGCCTGGGAGGAAGTGGCCATTGATATTGTGGGTCCCATTAGAACATCAACTGTGGATAACTATGTCACTGTTCTCCTGGACGTGTACTCAAGGTGGCCTAAGATAGGCATAGTAAACTCTATTGAAACTAAAGACGTAATACATTTCTTGAAGAAATTGTTTGAGAGGGAAGGTTTACCAGTGAATATACTCTCTAACAACGGGGTGCAACTTGTATCAAGGGAAATGGAAAGGTTTTTGAGTGAGAGAGGCATTACACATAGGAAGACAGCTCTTTATCATCCAGAGGGCAATAATATACTCGAAAGGTTCAATCGTGTTTTAAAAGAAACTATTCAGAGAGCACTAGTCAAGGGGAAGTGTTGGATGACTGAGGTTGCGAATAAAGTCAAGAAGGGACACGCCTCTCTCAATGACAAGAAAAATACAGATTGAGTTATTCAGAAAAAGGAAAGCCTGTACTTTAATTTGTCCTTATTGGGTGTTGGACAAGACCGACAATTTGAAATCTGAGAGGGATGATGTGACAAAGAATAAGGTGGAAATGGAGAAAAAGATTAGAAATAAGAAGTGGTTTGATGTGTGAAAGCGGTCAAGAGTACAGTAGGTAAAATAGGTGATGTGGTGCAGATAAAATCCCCACTGAAAGAAGTTTCTTCACACGGGTCCAAATTTTTACAACTCTTGAAAGTGATTACGGTCTTCAAAAATGCCTTAAGAACTGATGATGATAGAATGTGGAATTTTAGTTGGAGGCCAAAAGTGATGCATGGGGTTACCGAGGGTAAGGACTAAAAGTGTTGAGAATGTACCTCCTCTGATGGAAATGAGGAGAAGTGTTAGGAGTGTTTGCAGACCAAATAATTTGGATGATTGTACGCAGTTGTACCCTTCATTCAGGCATTGGGATGATGGGCAGTCGAGGTTTCAATCTTTGTTCTGTTTAAGAAAACGGAAAATAGAAAAGTTCTTTAGTGCATAAGCTTCTTTGAGTCTTTAATTGCATTTTAGTTTGTGTATAAGCTTTAGTTTGTGTTTCAGCTTTTGTAGTTCATATTGTATGTTTCTTTGTTATGGGAAGGGAGATGTGTGGTATCCTCCTGATTATACAGTGGTGATAACGTTATCTGTGAGCGTTCCCTGCATGGAACGGCCACGGGAGCAGTGAGATAACAGTTAGAAGGAAACGGACGTTAGAGCGAAGAGGCTGGGGTATAAAGAGGTTACTCAATAAACATATATAACAAATTATACAGTATCTTGAACATCTTAACAATTTCTTAACACTACCAGTTTTGAATTTATTTGAATTTAAAAACATTTATACAGCGCTCGCATACCCAACGGTTTCATGGCGCTAGTGATGAGCAGTGGGATGGCAACAGCTGAAAGATTAGGTCAGGTAGGCTTGTGTAAAAAGGAGGGTTTTAAGATTCTTCCGGAACAGAAGGTAGGAAGGAGAGGTACGAAGAGTGACCGGGAGGGAATTCCAAAAAGTTGGAGCCAGGACAGCGAATCTCGCTCCGCCCGCCTTCTGCTTTTTAAAGCGAGGGATGGTAAGAAGGGCCAAATGGGCCGAGCGGAGTTCTCTGCCAGGACAGTATGGCTTGATGAGAGAGCAAATGAACTCGGGAGCAGTGCCTGATCTGGCCTGATATGTAAGGCAGCCGAGTTTAAACAGAGCACGCTCTCTCACAGGAAGCCAATGCAGTGTTTCCAGTAATGGAGTAACCCGATGAAATTTGGGTAGGCCATGGATCAGGCGGGCCGCCTGATTCTGCACCAGTTGTAATCGATGGATCAAATATGCAGGGGCCCCGTTATAGACTATGTTGCCGTAGTCTATACGGGACAATACCATGGCCAACACAATAATCTTTAAAGCTGAGCGAGAAAAGAAACGTGAAACCTTCCTAATTACTCTAAGGGAAAAGAAGCATGAGGAAACCACAGACCTGACTTGTGGGTGGACGGTGAGCTGGGGATTCAGAAGGATTCCCAGTGTTTTTACTTTGGGAACCGGGAGTGGGGGGACACCAAGGGAAGGGGGCCAAAAGGAAGGAGACCATGGACTGCAACCACCTCCGGTCAGGACCAGCTCGGTCTTGTCCGGATTGAGTTTGAGGTGGTTGCAGTTCATCCAATCTTGAATGAACGTCATTACTGTTTGGACGTTAAGGGCAGATGAAGAAGAGTGAGACAGATTGAAGATTAACTGGAGGTCATCCGCGTAGTTGAACACGGTGACCTCCAGTTTCTGTAACATAAAAATGAGGGGAAAAATATAAACGTTAAACAAAAGAGGGGAAAGTGATGAACCCTGGGGAACCCCGCACTCTACCTTGCGAGAGGCCGCCGCAAAGCCAGTCAATCGGACAGCTTGAGTTCTCTCAGCAAGAAAGGACTCCAGCCAAGAAAAGGCTAAGCCTTCTATCCCCGCCGCCCTGACACGGTTTAGGAGGATGGAGTAGTCCACCGTGTCAAAAGCGGCGGATAGGTCTAGGAGAATCAAGGCTTGCGGACGGTTGATGTCAATACCCTCACGCAGCTTGTCCATGACTGAAATCACCACTTTCTCTGTAGAGTGCAGGGGGCGGAAACCGGCTTGGCGGGGGGAGAGGCAATGATTTGCCTCAATATGGGTGCTCAAGGTGGAGGTGATGTGGGTTTCAAGAATTTTTGCAAGGTAAGGGAGGAGTGAAATGGGACGGTAGTTAGAGGGGGAGGGAGGATCGGCGTCCAATTCTTTTAGGATTGGGATGACAACCGCCGATTTGTGGGAACTGGGAACAAAACCATGTGCAAGTGAGTCATTAAGAAGGGTCAACGGGGGGTGGGACAGGCAAGATAAACTTCTCTGAGGATACAAGCAGGGGCAAAGTCCAGGGGAGAACCTGACTTGACCCGAAGAAGCAGAGGAAGGAGGGTATCGGTGGTTAGTAATGGGAAGTTGGTCAGTTTGACAGTGGTGGGAGGAGGGGAAGGGTCAACAAAGGAGGAGGAGGGCGGAGGAATGTTGCGTTTAATTTTGACAACTTTGTCTATGAAAAACTCATTGAGTGAGTCGCAGAGGGATTGGGAGGGGGGGATGGTGACTGTGGCTCTGGTGGATGAGGCAAGTTCATGGACGGTGGAAAAAATTTCTTTCGACGGAGACTCAGCGATTGTTATCCTGTTGGTGTAATATTCAGCTTTTGCTTCCAGGATACTTTTTTTATAGATGTGCAGGACAGCCAAGTAGATTGTCTTTTGGGCAGGGTCATAGGTTTTTCTCCAGACTCGTTCGGCCCTTCTTGCAGCTAGTTTTTTTACTTTAAGGTCAGGGGTAAACCACCGATTGGCTGCATGGGCTCGTTTAACAGAGAGCCGCTTAAGGGGGGCGAATTCGTCACCCGCCGCCGTGAGCCAGGTGTTGATGGTGGTCAACTGGGGGGCGGCTGCCAAGCCGGATAGATCGGGGCTGGTCTTGGCCAAGGCTGAGCAGAAGGAAGGCATGTCTACCTTGCCCCATTTTCGAACCCAGGTATTTTTGGGGAGGGGGGGTTTGACCGGGGGCGCTAGGGCAAGGGACAACGTGATGGTGGAGTGATCTGACCATGGACATGGGGATATAAAGGGAGGTGTAGATGGAATATTCAGTGTCCAAATTTGATCTAGCATATGGCCATGTAGATGGGTGGGACTGTCGATGAGCGGTACGAAATTCAAACTGTGCATAAGGCCAGTAAATTCCTTTGATTGAGGGCTTTCGGCAGGGTCATTGGGCCAAAAATTGAGATCCCCTAATACTAATATGGATGCGTTGTTAACTACCAGGGTGGCCAAAAGGGTCTGGATATTAGGGAGGAATGACGGGGTAGGCTGGGGAGGGCGATAGATAAGAACAAAAGTGAGGGGAGCTTGGTGAGAAGTAGAACGGGCAACAAGATAGTCAACATCAGGAATGGGAGGGAAGGAATGGACTTGAAAATTGAGGTCAGCGCGAGCTATTAGAGCCACTCCTCCGCCCCGTTTGCCTTCTGGACGATCCACACGAATGGCGGAATATGTCGATGGTAAGGCGGCAAGCACATTGGGCAGGGAGTCGGTCTTGAACCAGGTCTCGGTTAAAAAGAGGAGATCTGGTTCGTTGGAGTCGATATAATCAAATAGTTCGTATTGATGACTTACTGCGGACCTAGTGTTTAGAAGAGTAGCCGAAGTGGTAAATAGCGGAACAAGGGGGGCAAGGGGTGAAGGGGGGGTGGGGGGGAGGGAAGAGGCTGGTAATGCTAGATGAGATACCAACCCAGGGGGGGAGTATGATGGGGAACTGTATAGGCCAAGGTGTTGTAGTTTGTTAGTAGTAGAGGGGTTGATGGTGCCGGGGACCCAATAAAGGCATAATTGAGACGGGGAATAGGAAACAAAACCAACAGCGTCTTGTGCCCCTAGCCCCGGCCGGCCGCGGACGGGCGCAGACGGGCTTGACTCAGGCGCAACTCCGGCGCGCCTCCGTCGCGCCCGCTGCGCTCGTCCGCTGCGCTGCCTCATATTGATCGTTTAACTAGGGGCGGAGCGGCGGAGGAGTGGCAGGGCCGTGATGGAAAACTAATCCCAAGCCAAGATGGCGGCCACTGCCGCTGAGAGCCCGCGAAAGCACGATCAGCCCCAGCCGGCAGCTCACCCCTGAAAGCCCAAAGGAGTCAGGACCTGCATAACTTTAAAAGTAGGTTAATAACAATTAAAAAACAAGCTTAGCCAAAGTATCGCCTCCGCTCGTAATCAGCGGGGCGAAATAAGAGGGAAAGCAGCAACTCGCCAAGTATGAACCAATCAGCCCACTGCCACCGGGCCACTGGTCAACACGAGGGGAGAGGAAGAGCGCGCTGCTAAATAGGGGCGGAGCGGCGGGGGAGTGGCAGGGCCGTGATGGAAAACTAATCCCAAGCCAAGATGGCGGCCACTGCCGCTGAGAGCCCGCGAAAGCACGATCAGCCCCAGCCGGCAGCTCACCCCTGAAAGCCCAAAGGAGTCAGGACCTGCATAACTTTAAAAGTAGGTTAATAACAATTAAAAAACAAGCTTAGCCAAAGTATCGCCTCCGCTCGTAATCAGCGGGGCGAAATAAGAGGGAAAGCAGCAACTCGCCAAGTATGAACCAATCAGCCCACTGCCACCGGGCCACTGGTCAACACGAGGGGAGAGGAAGAACGCGCTGCTAAATAGGGGCGGAGCGGCGGGGGAGTGGCAGGGCCGTGATGGAAAACTAATCCCAAGCCAAGATGGCGGCCACTGCCGCTGAGAGCCCGCGAAAGCACGATCAGCCCCAGCCGGCAGCTCACCCCTGAAAGCCCAAAGGAGTCAGGACCTGCATAACTTTAAAAGTAGGTTAATAACAATTAAAAAACAAGCTTAGCCAAAGTATCGCCTCCGCTCGTAATCAGCGGGGCGAAATAAGAGGGAAAGCAGCAACTCGCCAAGTATGAACCAATCAGCCCACTGCCACCGGGCCACTGGTCAACACGAGGGGAGAGGAAGAGCGCGCTGCTAAATAGGGGCGGAGCGGCGGGGGAGTGGCAGGGCCGTGATGGAAAACTAATCCCAAGCCAAGATGGCGGCCACTGCCGCTGAGAGCCCGCGAAAGCACGATCAGCCCCAGCCGGCAGCTCACCCCTGAAAGCCCAAAGGAGTCAGGACCTGCATAACTTTAAAAGTAGGTTAATAACAATTAAAAAACAAGCTTAGCCAAAGTATCGCCTCCGCTCGTAATCAGCGGGGCGAAATAAGAGGGAAAGCAGCAACTCGCCAAGTATGAACCAATCAGCCCACTGCCACCGGGCCACTGGTCAACAGTGTCTAAAAGAAGTAAAGAAAATACCCCTACATGCAGGAATGCCTGAGACGATGGGAGTGCTACAATGGGGAGAAACTAATGGGGCCGCTCCATGCCAGAATAAGTCTGATACTACAGAAAAGTATGGCAGGGACAATTTATGTGCCTTGAGCACATATGGACAAAAGAAGGGTTCAGGAACAAACTGCCCATATTGATGGATGGGGCAGGAAAGTGAACCTCATGCTTTAGGAAAAATAATGTGGGTATAAGCTTAGATATAGCAGACATCAAAAGACTGCTCAGCAACTCGTCAGGAAGCAGACCAACACAGTGCCTGCATCCCCATAGTCATGCTGATCAACAATAAGCATGACGGGCCGCATTTAACTAATTTAGACACCAGATCTGGACAGCCCTGAGAGAGATATTCCCTTACCACCCAGACATAGGAGGACTGATGGCAGAAAGCATGAAACCTGGGGAGACCATGACTCATTTCCTAGATAGAATGAGAGAACAATGGGATAAGAGACAGTACAGCCCTGGACCAACACGGGTCCCCAGGTGCCAATCTTCTGAAACATCCTCAAGAAGGGACTTCCCACTGGGATCCAGGCTGGACAAGATACCGTGGTAGGCTAGACACCAAATACAGCCTTACATATTACACTATTTCCAGAAAAAACAGGAGAAGGGCAGGGAAAAGCAAGAGAAGGCCCAGAGAGACATTGCCAAATTGGTTGAGCAAAATCTGAAGAAGACTGGCCTCGAGGGCGCTACATTGGCCGAAAACATCCAGATGACAGCAGCCATTAACGGAGCTCTGCCTTCAGACCCCAGGTGATATCCGCTGGTTACAACCCGGCCTCATAGAATGCCACTATTGCCACAAAATGGTCTACATGGCTAACCGGTGCCATCTGAAAATATATCATGATCAGAGTGGAAAAGTACTATGACAGCCCTCACAGAGCATCCATCTCAAAAGCCAAACCCAGAGCAATGCAGGTGCATTGTACAATCGACCCCAAGAAAATCAGGCAACAACCACCCCGCCGGAACAGGGGCCGGATGGTTGGCCGGGCGCAGGGCAACCACTTCATCAGAAAGGCAGCCCAGCAGGGATCGGGGCCATGGCAATGAGGGGTGACTGCCTGAGGTGGCAATGCGGTAGCGTAATCACAGAGTACAAACATGCAGTAAGTCCAAAACCATCCCCCAAAGGAACCTATACCTTTTACATGGTCCCAGTTACATTTCCTGCATTTGCAGCCAACATTAGGGCCACTTTACTATGTCGACCGACAGTTCACGCTAAAGTTCGCCATCCGGGTGCCTACGGGAGTCTGAGCTCCCACTGTTGTTGAACCTCGGGATGGGGTTGGCTGACCACATCCACGGGATCAAGACAGTATGACGAGGGAACAAGGAGGCCCCCAATTAGTGAATAAAAGAAGGCACCCAGGTTCCTATGCCGAAGTCACTAAAGTGCTTCCAAGATCACAAGGAACCCATTCTTCAATATTTTTCAGGCCTCCAGCTAATGGAGTCCTTCTTTTGGTTCCAAAATGAGACAATGCTCCAGTGCCAGAAGCCAGGTTTTCCATGCACTTGGGGTGTTGAGGTGACTCATAGAACTCTGAAGGCCATGCACAAATTTGGCACTAAGCCATTAGAGAAATTCACCCGGGCAATCGGCATTATTAATTAATTACTAACAGCAAGACAAGTGCCAGCCGCGCACATAACTTCCATTGTAAGCAGGATATTCTGCCTCCTCATCTCCTCTAATGCTTCCAAACACATTCAACGTCTCCTCATTGGATCAAGCCTCTGATTCACGCTGAGGACTGCAGACCAAAAGGCATCCTAGATCTGAGGGAATGATTCCATAGTTCACATCGCAGCCCCTTGTACAAGGTGCATGTATAGGCTCAGCACTGCACCCAGCTTGTCCAATAGGATACACAGGACCTCATGAAACACCATCCAAGGAAGCAGTAGGTCGGATCCCAG
Source organism: Lissotriton helveticus (assembly GCF_964261635.1). Lineage (NCBI taxonomy): Eukaryota > Metazoa > Chordata > Amphibia > Caudata > Salamandridae > Lissotriton > Lissotriton helveticus. Next base: position 650,462,988 of record NC_136071.1, read on the forward strand.
TCATGGGCACATCTGAATCACGGAGGCCACAGAACAGCTTCTCAGGGACAACATTAACCCAGTCCATGGGAAATGGGAGCAGGAGATACCTATCCTGCTAATCGATGGTGAGTAGAAGAGAGCGCTAGCGCATGTAGACGACGCAACAAGTAACGCAAGGTTTAAACGTATTCAGTTCCATTATTTACCTCGCACATATCTGACCCCACAACACCACGCACGATTCATTCAGGGACTGTCCCCCTCCTGCCTGCGGTGCAGTACAGATCTCGCCATATTCCAACATATGATCTTGCGTTGCTTGCGTCCACAACCGTACTGGAATCAAGTGGCACAATCTTTTCGTACAGCAACAGCGGTGCGGATTGAAACATCCATAAAACAATGCATCCTGGGCGTAGTCCCAACACCTAAGAAAGGGACCAGGATAAGATAGAAATGTGCAATGTTGGGGCTGGTTCTGGTGAAGAGACGGATAGAAGTCCACTGGATTTGCCCCCCCACATGGAATAGGTGGAGGGATGATCTGCGTTAGTGGGTAGTGGCTGATGAGTGCCGCCTTAGAGGAGTAAGAACAGACAAGAATGCTGAGAATGTTCTATTAGATTGGGGCCAAATGTTAATGGATGTGTATGCAGCAAACACCCAAAGTGAGAATAGAACTGCACGCAATTCGCCATCCACACAGCACTCATTGCCATCTAATGCAGACTTAGAATAATGGCCCTCTCACTTGAATACCACACGAATTTCAAGCTAACTTCCTGCAAGTTGCCAGCTAGACTGTATCAGGAATAGTCACAATTACCAGTCGCTGCCAAGGAGGGGGGGCTAGAAAGTTGGGTAAATTTCTTTTTCTGGATTGTTGTTTCTTTTTATTGGTGAAGATTGCACTAATTATAATAGCCCAAATTGCAGTGTTACATAAAGTACTTCACCTTGCGTGCAGTGATGGTAAAGTAAAGTGAAGTCATGTAATGTATCTATTGCAACAAAAACAGGTGTAGAGATGTAAATGTACGTGCATGACAAATGTTACTGATATCCTTTGATGCCTTGCTTTAAAAAAAAACAAGTTACAAAAAAACCCAGTGCATAGCTATACCCAAATCGGGCCAAGCACACAAGTACCAACGGCACACCAGACTCTGCGAAAACACAGCAAATAAACATGATTTCAGCAATTGACCGGCAGAACCATGGGGGGCCGCAAATAACTCCCCAACTAAATTCAGATAGGATGCATTAGAGGCAGCATCGCCCAAACCACAGGTAAATGCCCTACAGGACTCGCGCAAACCAGCCCAAAAGTAGCCCGAAATAAACAAACCTTCCAGAAGCACAAACCCAACCCCAATAGAGAAGACCTCATTACCAGACACGTGCAGAGACCCGAGGGATGCGCATGTGTCAATGAAAACATCAACCTAAAAATTATACACCCACTTCCCCACAGGATAATTTGAAGTATCCTTGCAAAAAATCAATGTGAACGGATAGAACATCCAGACACGGCACACATCTTGACATCAGAAATAGATTTCCTTGTCATTACCATTGATGCAAAATGAAAAACTTCACATAAAAATATTCCGTTAACCAACATCAGCAAACTCAATTCTAAGTGACAGCTGCCACCTTCCTAAAATGATACAAAATATCCCAAAGGGGGAATTTCAACGTATGCGAAAGAACAGTAGTGACATAAGAACATACCAAGAGAAAGTAAAAAGTCTAAAGAACAGACTGGCATAACAGGGTTACCCCATAAAACAATTGGAACAAGAAGCTAAGGACTGTGAAAAAACATCTTGCGATGATCTGCTACAACCCAAGAATCAAGCAAATACTTCAAAAACTACTGAGACAATCAGATTTCTGACCAACTTCCACAATGGACACTACCACATTCACAAAATGAAAAAAAAAGACATTGGTATCATCTGTCTAACAACATATCGAAAAATGATTGGATATTGAATTTTCCCCACATGGGTTTCAGGAAAGCTAAGAACCTTAGACAAACCCTATACAGATCGGAATTTATTGATAGAAGAAAAGAGGCGAAACCAAACTTTTTGACAAAACCATGTGGATTGTATACCTGCCACAATTGCAATGCCTGGAAGCGTGGCATGAATAAACAGACACAATTCTCTACAGAGACACAACACACAATCAAAATCAGAGACTGAATAAATTGCAATTCCAGCTTTGTGATCTACATCCTTATCTGCCCTTGTAACAAACTATGGGGCCTATTAGGATGGCGGACGGACCTGCGTCCGTCCGCCATCCCAGAGGTGGAGGTGAGGAAAATGAAATTTTGCCTGACCAATGTGTCCCCTGCGTATACCCTATGTTACATGTATGTGCATGTCATCCATGCATTTCCTTGTAGTGGCCTGAATCACTAGGCCTCTGCAATCACGTCCTGCATTAAGGTGCCTGTCATCAAGTTTCCCAAAAGTTAAGCTAACATGAAGGCCCATGTATTTGCATTGCATTGTGCACTTTTAAATAAGTATCGTAATGAACCCATTTTGTGGCGCAGCCCGAGCCACATTCTGAAATATTGTTTTCATGACTCCTGACATACTGAAGCTGCAGTTACGTCCCTCTGACCTCGCATACTTCTAGCTCAGCCGAGAGAAGCCCAGCAAGAGGCCTGCCAAGACAGTATTATGAATAACAGTTATCTGTCTGCTTTACAGAATCACATTTCAGTCCGGTGAGGAAAGTACACAGAACCCATCTGCATAGATAGGGCCCAGCCTTTCTGTCTCTGTTTAAGTGAATTACAGTGCTTGCATCCATAGAAAGCTCATGCAATGAACGAATAAATATGCCCTTTCTGTCTTTTAGTGATGAGTAACCTTTGCTTCAGATAATACATCCCGGACTCAAGATATCAGTTGTACCAGATGTGCTGGTCGCCCTGACACTAGAGATTTCTCTACTAGACTGAAAGTCAGCTCTCCTCCCAGTTACACGTCAATTGCACGTCATGCTCATGTTGCACACAAGTAGGACAAAGTTCGAGCTGGCCATGCAACTCCTCCTCTAAGTACCCACCCACCTATGACACCTACCTATCACCTACCTATGACTCATCAAAGTACACACCCTCATGCACGCCAACATGCTCTTATCTCATTTTCCGTCTTGCTCTGCCTCGAGCTCCCTATGTACAAGGAGTAAAAAGTATATATATGATGTTCAGTAAATAATTGTTAGAAGACCCTTCCTGAACCTCAGTGGTGATGGAACATATTCTCCCATGACTCGAGTTATTGGAATAAAGCCCATTTTAACCCAGATACCACGGACTCTGCCTCTCACTTGATGCATGATAAGTGTTAATGCCTAGAAATTATGCCAGGGTAATATTTTATTTACCACATTAATTTGGCGCCCGAATCCAGGGACAATCCCTTTCCCCACACGCCGGAGTTGTAGGTCCAGCTTTGCCCCCTTCTACAGCCGTGACGGACTTTAAAGTGTACACGCCATCGGGATTTCCCGCTACTCCCTCAGGCCCAGGAGGAAGACGGACTGCGACCAGGCATCCATGCGAGGCGGTGAGGAACGCGGATCGTCTCAACCAGAGCCCAACCCGTGAGAGAGCAAGGTCCGAGGTCTCCAGAGGTCCACCTGTTCCAAGGTGCATGCGTAGAAGTCCGAGGCCTTCAAGTTTCAAGATTCTGCTTCCCGGTGAGTACCACTATGGGGAATGCATCAAGTTTCAAGACGGGTCCACTGTAAAAGGTGGAAACGGTCAAGACGGGTCCACTGTAAAAGGTGGGAACGGTCAAGACGGGTCCATTGTAAAAGGTGGGAACGGTCAAGACGTGTCTCATTTCTGAGACCGGTATGGTTGTACTGTATTCCAGTGCACAAAGTTTTTCAAGTACATGTTTAGTTCTCTGTATCAGTTCAGATTTTGTGTTTGTTTTAATGTTACAATGTTTCTTGTGTGAATGATTGTTACTTGTTTCAGTTTATTTCTGTGTATTGCGTTTCCATTGTGTTGTTTTCAACATGCCACTCTTTTCAAAATTGCGTCAGGTAGGGACCAGGAAAGGTATACTAGAAGAGTCAGTTAACATCCCGCCTAGAGACCTGGTCATTATATGTATAATAAGCATGGATTAGACGCTATCTTGTTTTTTAGACTTATGGGTAAACTGCACGAAGGATCTAGAGGAGAAATATAGATAGCCTGTCTCAGGAACATGGGATTCAGAATGCATTATGGGAGTAGAGGAAACGCTATGGAAGAGGAAGTCAAGACCCTCTCAGAAAGATGCCATTGAGTTATGGCGCAAAGAGTCACATAGGAAAACAGAACAGACTGGTAGAGAATGCAATGCCGTTGGTACTGGTATTTATCCCGTCCTGTCAGAAGAACTAGCTAAAGTGACCACTTCAGAAAGACCCAGTAGGTCGCGAACGCCACTACCTGTACCCTTTAGAGTATGTAGAAGAAGCCGACAGCATCTGAAGCGTTCATTTCCTTGTATCTAGACAAGTCCCTTCTGGACTGCGCAAGTGCCTTGTGAGTAACTGGTTGAATTAGTTGTGAATTGCGCTTTGTGATTGAGACTTGTGAATAGTTTGGTGAGTTTTCTTAAGTATAGCTCCTTGTAAATATGGTTTATGAAGAGCATGTCATTATTATGACTTGTTGAGTTTCTTGTAAATATGGCTTGTGAATAGCGCCATGTGGTTATGTTTTGTGCAGAGTATGTTATCATTACGTTAGGCAGGAGAGAGCTGGATCTCTTTCAAGTGCTTGGAGAAAACGTTTTGAAGATGTGCGTACGTGTTATGTGATAACGTGGAGAAATGAGTTCATGACTTTCCCATGTACTGCAGTCATTGGGGAATGATTGTGCTTCAGCTGCCAAAGAGTTAATATCTTGTATTGAGAAGGCAGTATTTGTTTTAACATGCTGTTTAACAAGGTGTTGAGGGATTTTGGCGTTTTTGGGTGTTTGCGGGGGCGTGTTTTTGAGCGGAAGATTCGTACCCGTTCCAGTGGAGGGATTTGGTTGCTTTTTGGTGAGGATTTAGGGAATCGCTTGGACTACTGTGATGCCAAATTTGAAAGGGATCTGAGCTGTGGAAGTGGTGGAAAAAGCATGTTTTGTGCGGAGGTGCGATTTGCCATGTTATCCAATGGGCAGCTAGTAACATTATTTTGTGGTATAATTATTTTATGATGCTAGCATGTGTTTAAGTTACGAAATAGAAAAAATATGTCCTTATTAATTACTGATTTTAGGATGCTTTTTATCACGTTTTAAATTTGCTTCAGTTAAGTTAGAGAATGTTGGTTAGCCCTGTGCCCTGGGTACTGATATGTTTTGAATTACAGAGAATGTGTTTTTCGACCTTGAGACAGTCCGTCCGAGGTCCTGGCTCCCAGTAAATGTTTATGTAAAGGGAGGGATTTTCCCTGTTGGAGCACAAGCCGTGCCTGTCTTGTTATTATTGGCCATTCTCCAATTCTTTTCCGCGGACAATTATTGGCTGTCCTCCAGCTGAGTCAGGCTTCCTTCGCAAGAAAAAAAAAAAAAAAAACTTGATGATCCACGGAGAAAATGTTTATGTAAAGGGAGGGCTACTCCTCCGACGGACACTAGCTTCCTTGGCAGACGCTTGACTCTTTCAATGAGCTCAGCGTTGGCAGCGACCCAATTTTAGAGAAGCAGAGAAGAGTGAGAGGCTTGTCTCCTATTTGTTATGTTTGACACTGAGCCTGCTCCTGGCTCTGAGGGGAGGGGTAGGTGAGCAAGGAGTGAGTTCGTAGCGAAGTTACCTCCCCAGCCCCTCTGACTTGTGTACAAAAGTTGCTCTTCCTTACAGCCAGCACTGAAAGCTTCTTTGACTTCAGATATAGTCACGCTTGCAAATGAATAGTTTTTTCCCTCAGTAGTGTAAACAGATTAATTGGCAGGAGTTTTGTTCTTGCAATGAGATCAGCATCTGGCAGTCATTCAATTTTAGATCACAGTGAGGCCCGGCTTGGAGTTGATTCAAAACTACGAGCGCGACCATCTTTCTAGAGGGAGGGGCTGCTTCTCAAAGGAGTGAGGGGTAGCGAGGCTCCAGCCCATCTGTCTATGCTAGAATAATTTGGATTTTATTCAAATACATTTAGAGAACATATTGTAGGTAGTATGGTCATACTATTCCCAAGATTTAGAGTAGGATTTTTATAAACTGCAGAGCTTTTGAAAAGAGGTTTCCCCAAATTAAAAATTGTGCTTTTGAATTGAAAATTAATTTTTATTTATTTATTTATTTTTATATAATTTATTTTTGCTAGATTGATGACAGAGAGCCCTAGCATTTACAGTCAAGCATTAAAAAGACAGCTGGACAGTATTTATATGCCTGCCAATACAGCCCTGATCCAGTATGTAGACGACATCCTCATTTTTTTATTTAAATCTGAACCAGATCTGAACCAGACTGCGAAAATGCATCACTGACAGTTTTACATTTACAAGGTATCGCCTTCAAAGTTGCAATTCTGTGAAAAGCAAGTGGAGGACACTTGCTTTCCAAGGAGGGTGGACAGCTAACACAAGATCACATACAGGTCATTACTAACCTTTCACAGCCCAGGACACAAAAGGAAGTTCGTGCATTTATTGGCCTCACTTCCCCAGTATGCATATCCAGCCAAACCACTCATACAGTTAACTACACAGGAGGCAGCCAATCCAACTGTCCTCCCTTTTCACACAAGAACACACCTTGGCATTTGAGGAATTAAAAGAGCATTATGTCAAGCGCCAGTTTCAGCGACTCCATGTTACAGCAGAAAAATGTCATGCTTTTTGTAACTGAACAAGATGGAACAGCGTTATCTGTCCTCACACAAGACATTGTTTCAACCACACATAGAGATCAGACGTTGTAACATTCTGAATCCTGCAACACTTTTGCCCTCAAGTACAGTAAATGCACCACCACATGACTGTGTGGAAGTTATGAATATAGTGACGAAACCAAGACAAGACCTGACAGATATTGCACTTCCAGACCCTGACCTGATACTCTATGTGGATGGATCATGCATGAGAACGAGTGCAGGAGAATTAGTAGCAGCCTATGCTGTGACCACAGCTACTGAAGTCATAGAGACACAGAAAATAGACACTCTGTCAGCACAAGCAGCAGAGCTCATCGCTCTGACACAAGCCTGCATAAGAGCTAAGCACTTGAAAGTAAACATTTACACTGACTCACAATACGCTTTTGGCGTTGTTCATGATTTCGGGGTACTGTGGAGGGAGAGAGGTTTCTTGACCTCCCATGGGACCAAGATTCAGCACGGCCAGCTTATTCAAGCCCTGTTAGAAGCAATACATTTACCTACAGCCATTTCTATCCTAAAGTGCAAAGCTCACACCAAAGTTACAGACACCATTTCCCAGGGTAATGACCTGGCAGACCGAACAGCTAAACTTACAGCCCAGACACCAACAGACACGACAAGGACAGAGGTACCATTACTGACAACATGTATGACAGTCAGGGATCCCACTCAAGATGTACTCGACATACAGACACATGCCACTGCAGATGAGATAAAGAAATGGACTGAACAAGGAGGGGTCCAGACTGACCAAGGTTGGCTGACAAAGGGAAAAAGTGCATGGTTTTCTCCAGATTCTATGGTACAAGTAATAATCAACACAGCTCATAGTCCAGCCATTCTCCTCTGAATTAATGAAACAAGTGTCTCTTCTGTTAGGTTATACCTGGAAGTTCCATTATGTCCGACACCCAGAAGCAGCCGGCCTTGTAGAAAGACATAATCAGACAATTAAGACAAAAATTGCCAAGATCTGTGCAGAAAAAGGCGTGGATTGGATGGTAGCCTTGCCGGTTGCCCTCTTTTACATGCGTATGGTAGCTCATTCCAGAACAGGCCTATCTCCTTATGAAGTAGTTTTCGGTAGACCGCCAAATATGTGGGGTACGCCTATGCCTAAAAGAATTACTGATGTTGACAGTAACATGCTGACAGATTACCTGGCTTCCTTGATGTCTGCACTACTCTCTTGTTGTTCACAGGTTGCTACCGCCTTCCCTGACAACACCCAGGTCAAGGAACACGCCATTGTCTCCGGGAATTTTGTTTGTGTCCGGAACTTTGATCGTTCAAGCCCCCTTGAGCCACGTTGGAAGACGCCGAAACCACAAGCACCGCAGTGAAGGTGGAGGGACGCAAGGGGTTGATTCATCTTCAGCATTAAAAGAAAGTACTTTGGACAATCCGGAACTCTGATAGACAATCAAGGACCATACAGACTTTATGCCGCTTGCGCCGCCTGCGCCGCCTTTGCTAGAAAAGACTCCACAGCAGGAGTATAAATCCAAATTAAGATCTAGTAAGTCAGACGTAGTTTAATTGTTTAAGTCCACTAGGTGGTGAATCGGTTAGACTAGATTTCTGACATGTGTAAGATCACATACGAGAATAGCAAGAAGAGAGATAAGAAGGAAAAATACTGCAAGATATTACACAGTAGATGTATAGTTACCTTGATCATTCTTTTTATTCTGTGCGTTGTTATAATCTGTGTCAGTTTAATGCTACATGTTTTTTTCCCTATTTCCTCACATATACACTCTTCCAGTAACAGCACCACAGAGCATACATTTAGTGACCTGCCACCTCATGAACTGTCATATCGTCTTGCTCTGCGTAACAATACATTCATTCGTATGTTACACCATTCTCACCAGACCAGCAATGCAACTGATTGCTGGGTATGTGGCCAACTGCCTCCTTATCAAGAAACAAAGGGAGTTCTGCCATTCTATTCTCTACCGTTTTCACACAATGGTTCATGTGGAGCATGGTTTGCTTTAATGACCTCAATAGATAGAAAGTACATAGCTTATCCAGGTGGCTGGATATATGGAAACCTGAATAAAGTAATGAATGAAGCATGTTTTCCAGACAAAGACGGATTCCCCCAAAGGAAGGGAACTGATCTAGAAAATGAAGAGTATGAGCAGGGAAATGCATCCGTTAACTTTATAATGTTAAATGTTCAGCCCAAGCAAAATACAGGTCCACCGTTTATTTCAGTCCTACCAGCAAAAGGTGATTTATGTGTTAGTAAGAAAGGCTCAGTACTTATGGGACACAGCGAGTGTAAAACTGTGATAGAATTTAATGATAAAGGACTTTCTTCTTTCAAAACATCACGCCATACCTATTTCATTTGCGGTCAGACAGCCTATGTACATCTGCCCTTAGACTGGGGTGGGACTTGTTATATAGCATTCTTATTGCCACTCGTTTTTCTAGCCCCATCAAATTATCATAGAGATTCACGACTAGAACACGTTAGACAAAAGAGGGAGACAGATTCCGCAGGGATTGATCAGACTGAAACAGCTTGGGAGCAATATACAGATTTCAACAAAGGTTTCTTTTTCTTCATAGGTCCCGTCCAAAACAGTAAACTGATACGCAAGTTAACAAGGACTCTTGAAACAGTTGTAAATATAACTGCATCTGCCCTGGCGAACTTGACCCAGGAACAGTCTGCTATTAGACTTGTCGTTCTTCAAAATCGCCTCGTTCTAGACGTCATCTTGGCGGATAGGGGCGGAGCTTGTAGAGTCATCCGATCTAGTTGTTGCATTTTCATCCCAAATAACGCACCATCTGTGTATGCAGCGATAACAAGACTCCACAAGATTGCTCATGACATACATCAAGACCCAGGCACATGGGCTTGGTCCAGTTGGCTCTGGGGTATAATATCTGCTTGGGGATGGAAAGTGTTGTCCTTCCTAGGAATGATCCTACTTATGATATTTGGTTGCTGTCTCTGTCTGCAGTGTGGCCCGGCCATTTGCGGCCTGTGTGCTACTGCCTGTGTTCCCCATCCACATGTACAAAGGATAAAAGATGAACAAATGATGCTGTATGATCAACTATACGGTCTCATGAATATAGATGTATCCTAAAGGGTTACGTAGGGGACAAGGAGGGAATGAGGAAAATGAAATTTTGCCTGACCAATGTGTCCCCTGCGTATACCCTATGTTACATGTATGTGCATGTCATCCATGCATTTCCTTGTAGTGGCCTGAATCACTAGGCCTCTGCAATCACGTCCTGCATTAAGATGCCTGTCATCAAGTTTCCCAAAAGTTAAGCTAACATGAAGGCCCATGTATTTGCATTGCATTGTGCACTTTTAAATAAGTATCGTAATGAACCCATTTTGTGGCCCAGCCCGAGCCACATTCTGAAATATTGTTTTCATGACTCCTGACACACTGAAGCTGCAGTTACGTCCCTCTGACCTCGCATACTTCTAGCTCAGCCGAGAGAAGCCCAGCAAGAGGCCTGCCAAGACAGTATTATGAATAACAGTTATCTGTCTGCTTTACAGAATCACATTTCAGTCCGGTGAGGAAAGTACACAGAACCCATCTGCATAGATAGGGCCCAGCCTTTCTGTCTCTGTTTAAGTGAATTACAGTGCTTGCATCCATAGAAAGCTCATGCAATGAACGAATAAATATGCCCTTTCTGTCTTTTAGTGATGAGTAACCTTTGCTACAGATAATACATCCCGGACTCAAGATATCAGTTGTACCAGATGTGCTGGTCGCCCTGACACTAGAGATTTCTCTACTAGACTGAAAGTCAGCTCTCCTCCCAGTTACACGTCAATTGCACGTCATGCTCATGTTGCACCCAAGTAGGACAAAGTTCGAGCTGGCCATGCAACTCCTCCTCTAAGTACCCACCCACCTATGACACCTACCTATCACCTACCTATGACTCATCAAAGTACACACCCTCATGCACGCCCACATGCTCTTATCTCATTTTCCGTCTTGCTCTGCCTCGAGCTCCCTATGTACAAGGAGTAAAAAGTATATATATGATGTTCAGTAAATAATTGTTAGAAGACCCTTCCTGAACCTCAGTGGTGATGGAACATATTCTCCCATGACTCGAGTTATTGGAATAAAGCCCATTTTAACTCAGATACCACGGACTCTGCCTCTCACTTGATGCATGATAATTGTTAATGCCTAGAAATTATGCCAGGGTAATATTTTATTTACCACAGAGGGACCGTCCGTAGGGGCAGCGGCGGTCCCTCCGTGCGAATTAGGATGTGACCGCCACCCTGGCGGTCACATCCTGTATGTTTAACATTGCGGCGGGTGCTGCTTGAAGCAGCACCCGCCGCAATGTTAACAAGCATTTACAATGCAACGGTTTCGCCTTTAGAAAAGTTAGAGCTATTGGCATTGTAAATGACAAAATTTGTATTTATGTACAAAAAGTGTGAGTCCCGTTGCTCTAGGGCAAACGTAATATACAGTCCCATATCCAATGGTGATTAAGACATCCACTTTCAACAGATTGTGGAACAAAATAGATCTGAACTGACGTGCATAATGCAAAGTTTGAGTTTACAGAGTACCTAAGCTGTAAGATCCATTAATACCGGCCCTCATATATGTACCCCTCTAACATTACTCAGTAATGAGAGCCCAGATTCCACTGGTGCGCAAGAGTGGAATGAAGGAGCCAGGAAGGTCCAATTACTTGAAAGTGCCTACCACCGCTCTTATAAGTATCAACAAATGCCACCTTAATGAAGCCACTGAAGGCTATACCCTTCCTTTAATGAACTCTGGTTGGGCTTCTGGGCCTAGACGCAATCTCGATAGCTTGGTATGCACAAGTGAATCGTCATTTCTATCAATAAACATTGATGATCCTTAACCACGCCCTCCATTTCACTTGCTGGTACGATAAAGCACGCAGAATCCACTAATAAATTCAGTGCAACTCTCAAACTTCAAGTAAAGTGTCAAACAAAGGAAGTGGGTGTATAAATAAATGGCAAATCACGCAGACCTTTCTCTCCCAGCCACACTTCTGTAAATGTGTTAAAAGTCAGTTCTCTCGGATTCCATGCTCCCTTTCTATAAACACTTTCTTCCAATTGATTCAATGTACACATAATTTAACTGGCAGCGTTCAAATATAGTTATTTCCAGAATATGTTTAAGGCCATAACACGACCAAATTGCATTCACTTATGAAAAAAAAATGCAAATAAAAAGTGTATGTCAAACTGCAGGCACATGACGTGTGAAGCAAAGTAAACAAGTGGCATTCGTCTGCTTAGACTAGCGAAAGCACAGTTTACATTTAAAAAATCCTGTTCCTCACACTGCAAGCAAACGAAACAGCACTCACGTGCACAGAAAAGGCAACCCACAACGTGGCCTGGTCACAGGCAAAGATGACAAGGAGCGTGGTACTCAGATCTAGCGCTTGCTTACAGCACGCACATTTGTTTTCACTATGGCCATTGTCTCTTACGCCTGCATGCGCTATACAGTAATACCCCAGCTTGTACACAGATGCCCACCTGAGACACTGACACATGCCCTCAATACTATGTGAACAATACATCCGGCTACAACGCACCCATTGTCCATCTTATGTAGCTATACATAACATGTCCCTGCGTGCCAATACCTATATGGCGATGTTCTACTTGGTAACTATTGCATAGTTGCAATAAGGTTCATCTAGCATCACAAAAATTTTCGACCTTGAACGTAACAACAGAACGTTAAACTGGATGACATTTTGTGCCACAGCAAGGGAATATAAAACGAACGTCAAATCCTACAAATGACACTAAAGAGGTAGAGCGTGTACACAGGAACTGTCTACTCACCCGGCTGCTCCAGACGCTCAGCTGGCTGCTGGAGATCACGGCAAAGAGCGCGCGCTGCGGGTTGGGCTGCAGCTGGAAAGGCTGCTCCACGCTCCTTAGCGGGCACAGTAGCCGCTTGGGCCACCCGCTCAAGAAGTACATGTCGCCTCTGCAGGCTGGCGGTTCCAGTCCCCGAGTCCAGCGCACTAGTCCCTTGCCACCACCTCTTCCACGGTGCGGACCTTTTCTCTCCGTTAGGAGTCGGCAGTGGGCTCCAGTTGCGCCTCCACCCCAGGTGCTCCCCGGCTAGCTTTTCTGACGCCGCTCCAGCCGCCCGTGGCCCGCTGCGCCGCCGCCATCTCCTGCATTCCATGCAGTCCAGCGGCAGCCATGGGGGCGGGGCCTGTGACACCAGACACCGGGGCGACACGGAGCCCCACCTCCGGCGGCCATCTTAAGACTGTTTTAGCAATCATAACATCGTAACAGCGTATTGTTATTATTTGTCATATGTTGCGATACATGTTTATACTTGTGTTTTAGTACAAATACAAACTACAAATACAAACTACATTTACACTTTCCGCTGACTTCCGCTGACAGCATCGAACACGGACGGCGGGCGGGAGGGAGGAGGCACGGACAGTGGGCGGGCGGGAGAGAGACGACTAATAAAAACAAGGGAGAGAGGGAGGGCGAGGACAGGGGAATGAATGGACGGGGGTGGGATGGGAGTGCTGTAGGGATTCGGGGCGTGTTTTTCGCCCTCTCCCCTTCCCATTGGCTGGAAGGTAAAATTCCAGCCAATGGGAAGAGGAGAGGGCGGTACTTAAAAAAAGACACGGAAACGCTCCCGAATCGCGTTTTCACGGGGAAAGCGTGATTGACAGCCACTCTCTTCCAATGGCTAGCCTCCATTTATGGAGCTAGCCAATGGAAGAAGGGGCGGATTCAAGTCCCCCATACTGTAAACAAAAGCTTTCGCCTGGGCGGGGCACTGCTTCGCAGTGCTCCGGCCAGGTCGAAACCTAAAAATGCATGTTTAGCCTTTACATGTACAAAGCGGCAGGCACCGCGCGGTGCCTGCCGCTTTGTTCATGTAAAGGCAGGGGGGTACCATAGGTACCCCCCATGTGCACCCCCCACCCCCTGACACCCTGGGGGCCCGCAACGGGCCACCAAACTGATAAGACCACATGCTTTTCCACGGCGGAAAAGCCGCCGTGGAAAACCATGTTTACGCATGCATCCTAATATGGCTGGCGGTGTCTGACAGACACCGCCACCATATAAGAGCTTTTCCGCCGCGGGACCGCGGCGGAAAAGCTGCGTACGGACATCCCGACCCCCCTGCCATCCTAATCTGGCGGGGGGTCTTGTGAATCACCGCAGCGGTGAATCCGCATCCTCGGGGCCGGCGGTGGCTTCCGCCGGCCCCGAGGATGCGGATTCACCGCAATCATAATCGGGCCCTATATGTGGGCAGTACCATCAGACACCTCAAAACCAGAATCTTGGAACACTATTGGAACATAAACAAACCTGAGGTGGGACCCGCACTTATGGAACATTTTCAGAATACCATCCTCATCACAAATCAATCAAATTCTTTGTATTGAAAACGAAACCACATTCGAGAGGTGACAATCGCGAACTACAAATGAGATGAAGAGAAAGTGAACTCATTCTGAGACTGGATAATGTAAAAAAGGGACTCAACAAAGATGTGGAGATGCATTATTGGCTATACAAATGAACCCTCATCTGAGCACATGCATTTGTATCCACATATAGGACATATGACTAACCTGTTTCTTCTACTTTCCAATTTTACTTGCATCTTCTTCCCATCCCAAATTCCAGTTTTGGTGTCCACTCATGAAGGAATAGGTAGCTCTATGAATGCCCTTCTCTCTTCGCTGTTTCTTCTCATTATTTCTTTACCATCCTTCTAACTACCATAGCTGGCACTAGCTCATACGGTACACCCTGTACTATCTTCCATTTCTGCATCACAGAGTTTCTGCCACCTCTTCATGTGAAGTCCTCATGAAACTCCACAGAAATAAACTAAGTATGTTACCAACACAAACACATCATAAACCGATGAGGGTCACCTCATTATATACTTAAGTTTCATGACATGGGATTACTGGTCTTCTGCTTACAACCATATTTCAACTTTACCTAAGCAAATCTCAGCTTCTACATGGGCTGCCTTGTGAGACATGGCAAATCCCTTTCAGTCTATATTAACCTTAGGGATGAATGCAGGCCCCTTACGATGGCTGTTCTTTATTTAACTTTTTCTTTGAAATGAAATAATTCACAACGCATATTGGGATTTCTTACTCCGGGAACTCATGTGCATATATACATTTGGCACAACATGTCTTGCGCAAAAATAATCTACTTCCCCTCGCATTGCACCTAGCCCATGCATGTCAGATGGACACCCCCACAATGGTTAAACAATACAACTTTGAACAGAGCAGCCCTTTGAGGAAGATTACTGTCCCCACTGTAGCAAGGTGAGGTGGAAACCAAAGTATAAATAGCACTAAACTAGCTTAAACTCAACATTCCCTAAAAATACTAGCACCTCTTTCCAGGACTCCACTAGAAAATATCACTCACAGTGGAGCCATAGAGTGTATTGGTAAAAAGTAAACACAGGAATTTTACGGTAAACTGCCTAACAATGTGTTTTTTCCAAGCTAACCTACAATCCACAGCTTTTATCGTCCAGATCTGTGATGGAGAAGCACGTGCACCAACATTGCTGAGGTCCGATGCCCCTTCGATCAAAGTTTTCAAAAGGGCTTCAACAAGGCCAGCCACTCGAGAACCCAGACTACAAATTGACTTTACAACAATTTTTTTTTAAAAATACTCTTTTTGCGCCACACCAAGACACACATGGGCTCCCAGATGACAGATAGCTCCCCTGAAAACCATCCCACAGCCTATGAATGTTTTTTAAGTTATGTATTAAAGTATTTTTCTTACACACTCTGTTTAGCCTGGACGCTCTCGTGCCCCTTTGGAGTCAGAAATGTGCATAGTCTCATGAAATCTACTTCAACATTCTTGCAATGCATGCTCAGGGACCTCTCTGACCTCACTTACACCTATAGTGAACCAAATGCTAGTATTCCTCAGGCATTGCACAGCACACTCCTACACAACACCTAGTAGCAACATATGACCACCGTGGGCACACAAAACACAAACAGGTCATGTTACATATGGTCACTGATACTCCACGGCCGTAGGCACAGACAAGCTTTGCCTACATAAGAACAACTTTTACAATGCAGGGCTTTACACCGCAAGTCATTACAACGAATTGTCCATTACAACGCAATTTACTATTCTAACTCCACCGGGGTGTTATATTGGGGAATACATTGTAATGGCTTGCGGTGTAAAGCCCTGAGTTGTAAAAGTCGCTGGAGAGTAAAAAAATGCGGGGTAATGACATGCATTGTAACACAGTCGGTGTAAAGGATGTTTACCTCATGTACCACCCATGGAACAGCATCTTGTTGTTAAGTAGCGCATGGCTCCACTTTGCATTATTTGGCCAACTTTCCAACATTAATTCTGATCTGCTTTGGAAAGTAAATACCACCACAACACTTTGTGCCAGGTTTGAATTACAGAAGTTAGGCAACTAAGCCCCATACCTTTCAAGCAGGTTCACAGCTGCCATTTTTAAGACTTGCGAGCATTTATATCCCTCGAGACCTCATTCTGTCCATTAAAGCAATAGAATATTCAATCGTTCACAGAGGGGTTTTGAATTTTCTTGATGAACCAGCTTGGAAATATAGGACTGAGTCGTGCTACAGGTCGCAAAGACCACCGGTAATCAGAAAAACCAAGCCCATTGGTGCAGTTACACTTGCACTCCAATAATCTCCAGTAGCTCTTGTACAGTAACAGATTTACAAGGACACTCGAGGGAGATGCAAGTATGTGTTTTTAGAAAGGGCAAACCAACAACGTTTGCATGTGATTACACTGCCGTTATAGAAACATTCAAATACGAAATAGCTTCAAAAGCCTATATTTTTGCACCCATCAGTGTGTGAAATATTTTTATAAGAGGAAGGCATTATAAGCTGTCGCTACTGCAGAGGGACAAGTTGAAACTGACACCGTAGCAGGACCCCGGTATCAGCAGTAATGAGTAGACCTTTCGTCTCTGCTTGGCACAGGGCTTCAGCCAGGCGGAAGTCTTTAGTGCTTAACAGTTGGCAAACAAAACACATCAGCGTCAGGAGCAAAAACCGCTGCGCTATTTGGCTTGTTATTGAGGGCCTTAATTTGCTTCTGGCAAGATGCCATTTAGATCTTGGCTAATTGAGCAATCTTTTCTTTTATTAGAACACCCTCCCCCCTTGCAACAGACCGTCCATTTCTGTTAAATTGGGTCTCGACTCAATTCGTTATGCGTTGGACGGTTATCTAAAGGTTTGTGCTACTCATTCCTGAAGGCTCGAAGACTAATATTCCTCAACTTCCCCATTGCTTCCCTTAACTGATGGATTTGGATAAAAGTGCCGATAGCCCAAACTATCAAACATGTATTTATATATTCATTAATGTTGTTGTTGTTAGGCTTTCACCTATTTATTATTTATTTTTTATGTATTATCTATTTTGTTTATAGGGCTTTTATATGAAGCGTTTTACATAATTATATGAGAATGTTACAAAAGGCAAACATGTATGACACAATGCATTTTTATATCAGCAGAGAAGGAAAAACCAAGAAAGGTAAATACATGGGTGCTTATTTACAAGCCCCTTGTGCCGCTGGTGCACCACTTTTTGTGATGCACCGGCGACACAACTCGCTGCCCGTATTTGCAAGGGCCTTATTTACAAGGAATTAACGCGGCGCAATGCCGCAAGCCTTTTAGCTGTGCCGCACTGTGTTAATTCCGAAGCAAAGGGATTTGTCATATCTACAATGATATGACGGATCTCTTTGCTCTCCCCTGTGCTAGCACATAATTAGCTGCAATGCTCCAATGCCGGCACCCTTGCTCCATGGTGTAAGGGTGCCTACATCAAGGGGATGATTGTTTTTGTGCAGGAAGGGACACCAAGAGATGATTTCCTGTTCCTATGTGTGCTACAGAATGCACTCATAGAAAGGAGGAAAAATAAAAACGTTTCCCCTTGGGGAGGCATAGCATTGTGACGCATGTCCCGGTTTACGATTTCTTGTAAATCTGGAAATGTGGCAGAAGCCATGGATGTTGCGTGGGAAAACCCACAGCAACACCCATGGCATGCCCCTTTCACGCAAAGTGTTGCGTGTAGAGGAGCCATATTTCCAAGGACATGAAAAGCCACGCAGGGTGGCTTTATGGGTCCTTGTTAAGTTATGTTATGTTATGCTCTTTTGTATAGCACTCGAATCACCGTGGGGCATCTCGGCGCTTATTCAGAATAACCCCATAAGAGGAAAGCAAGAAGTAGGGAAAGCCTAAAACAGAAATGCCTTTAGATGTTTCCTGAAAGCGCAATATGAGGAGATTTCTCGCAAAGGTATTGGAAGGCTGTTCCAATATTTGGGGGCGAGATAGGAAAAGGCCATGCCTCCAGACTTAAGGAGTCTGATACGAGCTATCTGAAGTAACTGCTGCGAGCTGGACCTCAAAGGGCGACTCAGTACATGTTTTTTTAATTTATTTTGAAGGTACAAAGGGCCCTGACCCTGAAGAGCGCAGAACGTGAGACAACAGATTTTGAAAAAGGCTCTTTGTTTTATCGGCAGCCAGTGTAAGTTTCTCAACAATGGCCGCGATGGGGAGCCCGCCGGCATGTTCAGGACCAGCTTGGCCACCGTATTCTGGATTACATGCAGTTTATTTAAAGATGTTATTCCAACTTCTGCTAATAGGGCATTACCGTAATCCAGGTGGTTAATTACCATAGCTTGGGTCAGCGTTCTACGGTGCTCCATGGGGATGAAAGGGAAAATCTTTCGTAGTAGTCTGAGTCTGTAGTAGCAGGCCCCCGAGACTGCAGTTACATGATCTTGCATTGAGAGGGAATGATTTAGCTTAATGCCAAGATTATTAACACACTGCTTAGGCACAGGAGGGGGGCCCAACTGTAACGGTCACCAGTCCTTAGACCAAGCTGCTGCAGCTTTCCCTAGAAGCATGACTTCCGTTATGCCCGGATTTAACTGAAGACAGTTATTAGTCATCCAGTTAGAGATTTCAGAAATTCCTGTAGCAAAACGGAGTCTATCTGATTCGAGGTTAGGGCTGATGTTAAACAGCAGCTGTGTATCGTCGGCGTACGATATAATTTCGAACCCCAGGGTTTCAACCACCTTAGCCAAAGGGGCCATATAAATGTTAAAAAGGGTGGGCTAAGGCAGGAGCCCTGGGGGACGCCTTTGTCTAGTGAAGTTTTCTCGGACTGGTAGGGGCCCATGATGACCGTTTGGGATCGGTCAGCCAAGAAATTATGCAGCCATTTCAGAGCCAGACCCTGAATGCCAAGTGTAAATAGGGGTCAGCAGGTTTTGCCTCCGGTGCATAACAAAATGTGATGCACGGTTGTCACAAGGGGCTTGTAAATAAGCTGCCTGATCTCTCCTAAATGCATTTTAAGTATTCACACATCATGTGTTGCCAATCTCTGACAGTGAAAGCAGTTAACAGACATAGATTACACAGCCGGCAGTTGGTGTGAAGGAAACAAGCCATGTTCTGAGTTTTGTCCTGGACAGAAAACGATATATGAATTCAGTGCAAGGGGTCATGATGGAAAACACGTTTAAAACCCATTAGGAGAGAAAACTGTTCAGCAAATGCATTAGACTCCTCTTCTTTCTGTGCTTTCCTTCCTGTGCTGCTGAACTGCAGCCACTTCTTCATCTTCTGCATCGGCTGCTTCCCCAGTGAAGCTGCACAAGGTCATCAACATGGAAACTTGACTCCATATTGTGTAACAATCCTTACCCTAGTTAGCATCCCTACACTTAAATGCAATCTGGTAGAGGACCAGGCCAGAGAATGAGTGCCAATGCCAAACACTGGCAACCACTGGCACACATTAAGCACTGCTTGTCAGAGGAGCAAACATGGCTAAAATGCAATCAGGGATAGTGAGCACGTAGGGCAGAACACAAAGTGAATTCATGGAATGAAAGACCTTCACTAGCAGAAGCTGGACTTGGAATTCTTAAAATAAAGCCTGCAATATAATTCATGTGTTTTGTGTGTATTTCATTGAAATCCTTTTTCCTTCACCCATGTCAGTGTTGCTGCGAGACACATTTCTGCTCACCTATGCTGCTACATCCTAACCCACAAATTATTGTTTAGCAACAAAGTCACAAACATATTTCAAAATAATAATGTAGCTACCATTAGTGAGAGTATTGTAACATGAGTATTGCACTTTTTAGTACGTTTTGAAGTATACAGTACTACAACAAAACGTACTACAAAGTGCTGTTCACACAATGCACTTTTTGTAGTAACACACTTTTGAGTAAGGTTACTACATCTCGGTGTTCACAAACTGCACTTTTGCAGCAACATACTTTTTTGTAGTAAACTAGTAAGTCCTTACCTCCATTATCTGCTATAGGTGGATGTTGCACTACCAGTGGTTGGCCAATTGTAGTGTTGGACTTAGTACAAAAGTGTCAGTTACCACAAAAGTGCAGGTTGTGAACACTGAAAAGCAGTAAACGTATTCAAAACGTATTCAAAAGTG
Source organism: Lissotriton helveticus (assembly GCF_964261635.1). NCBI lineage: Eukaryota > Metazoa > Chordata > Amphibia > Caudata > Salamandridae > Lissotriton > Lissotriton helveticus. The sequence goes on from NC_136071.1 coordinate 650,483,489, forward strand.
TAAACAAAATGACTCAAAAGTGTAAGCTACCTTTGTGAATCAGGCTCTCAGAGCTTAAACTGCAGCCTTGACATTTAAGCTTCAATTTTATTTACTGAAGTCACATTAATAGTTCTCTCGTAAACTATTTGTTAAATCTAAGAACTTTTACAGAGTATTTATATTTTGCAAATGTCATTTTTTATGACTTGAACAATGCTGGGTGAATATTAAAAACATAATGCATTTTCGGTTGTTAACATACTTATTTGATATATTGTATTTGCTGTTTCTTTCTTTGAATTAAATCAAATGTTCTTACTTCAAAAAATGCAAACTCACGGAAGTCAATAGCAAAAGCGTATCCTTTGTTCTTTAACCCAGTTCAACAATAATACAACTATCCAGTTACATTCCTACAAATTAAAAGGGCCTGCCCTCCCAGGGACCTTGCATGCAGTTCCTGCCTGGGTTCAGTGCTGAAGAGCATGCAGGCTGTTCAGGGAAGTGCACAGAGCTCCTGACCATTAGCCGGAATCTGGCCCTTAGTCTGGCAGGTAATCATGATAAAGTGCCTAGGACTTTTTCAGTATAGTAATTCTGCGAACGAGGGAGATTTGTCAGTAAGACATATCAAAGTGATAATCTTGAAAAAAAATGATTTGCCGCACTTGATGGCACTTAGGAAGCGCCTGGGACATTGTGTAGTTGAATCTGAGAACTTACTCAGGAGCAGGAGGAATTAAAAAGCACGAGGGAGGACCCATTGTGTCAGTGATGGAAGCCTTTGATTCGCACACGAAGATTGGGATTCAGTTGAGTTAAATTGAATTGCTGCAGGAGCTGGCGCTCGAACGTGCATTGAGAGAGCAACTATAAAAAAAAGTGGAAACCTGTCACCTTGACTGATTCCTTAAGCCATGAAATGGAATAAAACACCTATGGGGAATAAAAACACCCACAGTACCGCTCCTGTAACTTTGATGAGAATTTCAAAAAGCACGTCAACGTTGTTCAAACAATTTATTGTTGTAATGGCACGGGCTTTTCGGCCACTGACAACAAGTTTGGAAAATATTCGTGCAAAATTTCATGTTGTTAATTTTTTGTGATATTCACTTTCTTAAAATGTCTTAAAGAAGAATAAAAACTTACTTGTAGACATGCTATGTTTTTAAATGCAGGTGAGCAAAAGCAAGACGGGTCAGTGAGTTAAAAGCCGACAATAAACATCGAGTAATCTACAGAAAACGTGTTTGAATCCTGGGAAGTCAGCCTTCCATCCTTCCGAAGTCGCTAAATTGAGCACATTTGATTGGGTAAGAGTAGCATGCGCTATTTGCAGCACATGGAAAAGGAAAGCCTGAGGTACCAAGCACTATATTAAAAGAGACCATAATCATGTGAATTTTGTAGCCATTTACAAACCGCAAGAACTAAACCCTGAATGCAGTAAGTAGTACATTTACGTCACTTCCAGTGTAG